>NW_027555958.1:265684305-266884305 GCF_003287225.1 Phascolarctos cinereus | reverse complement strand
AGACTACTTAGGCCATGTTTTACGAACAGAATTTTTACTACCAACTACATTAAGAGTGTACATCATGTTGTACTCATGAACATTTTAGAAGGTAGAAAGTTGTGAAAAAAAATTCTCTCCTAAACACTTGTTGAAGTTACTTCTGGCCTACGTGAAGGAATTGTTTATCACCATGAAATTTAGGCTACCAGGGAATCTTGTTATCCAGGAGGTTCATACTTGTGAGAAAAAACAAAAAACAAAAAAACATTAGGCAGATTCTCTAGATCTAATCTACTAGATCTTTCCTTCACTAGGCAAGAAGTCTAGTCCAAGGAAGTCAGTGAGTCAAGGACAGGGTACAGAATCCAAGTCAGTCAACGGAATAGCACTACTTTCTTAGCATGAGTGGCTCTGAGCCCACTGGTGTTTATTCTAGCCAGAGGGAGGTCAGAGGACTGTTGGTAAATTATACTTCTGATTAGAGTCGGGCGGGGGGGGGGGGGGGGGGGAGTGTTAACAGATACAGTCTTAACCTTTTCTTCCTCTCTTTTTATCATGATAGTTTTATTAATCAAGTTTTAAATTTCCTGTCCTGCTTTGTAAGCATATAACCTAAACTTGACCTGGCTTTTCCTCCTGTAGTCACATGGTATTTCATAGCCTGGAAGGAATGTTGATTAACTGTCAATGAAGATCAATCTATAACTACTCCTTATTGAACATCTACTATGGACTGTAGGCCCTCAGGTGGAAATAAAATATAACATATTTCTTCAAGGAGCTTAAAATTTGATTGGGGAGATAGCACAACTGTGTGGAGAATTAAATAGCAAAGCAACTTTAACAGATAACAAAAATGAATGACAAGTGGTAAGGTAAGATGAAAAGGATAGATGACCATTTTTCAGGGGTATGTTAAGGACAGTTTTTTTTTAACTATATATGAAATTGGATTATAAACAACTTCCAAATTTTAAATCTGTGATTATATGCTATTCTGCCTTATCTCACTTCTCTTTATCAGGTTGGGAAATGGGATACTTACTATCAAGTCGCCTGAGTTTCAGGTTCTTCTCCCTAAATATACTAATACTGAACTATCAGTTAGTCTTATTACTTGTATCCAGAGAGTTGTTAGCATAAACGAAGAGCTGGAATGGACCTCGAAGCTCACCTAGTCCAATCCCCTTTATTCTACAGATGAGAAAACTGTGGGATACAAATCCACGTCCTTTAATTCCACATCCAGCACTCTGTTACACATTGTTGGCCTGAAGAGATACTCTTGCATGATGTTTTATTTAAAAGGTAGTGGTGTTTTTTTTTTACCATTACTCAGATTAGAAAAAGCATTAGACCAGAAATTAGGAGAGCTGTGTTCTAGTTCCAGCTCTGCCATATGATCCTGAGTCACATAAAACTTCTCTTGCGCTTGAGTTTTCACATCTATAAAAAGGGGAATGGAATTGGGCCAAGTACTAGAAGATTTCTAAAGTTTCTTCCCCTATTGTTCTATGATTTGCCATCTCAATTTTCATGGCTTCTGAGAGACAGTGGGCAAGAGAGAGAGCAAGCGAGCAAGCTGTACCCAGTGTGCACTGTATGTGTTACATTGTCATTTGTTATTACATATTTTCATATGTGTTACATTCCCTTTGAAATGATCTTGGCAATTAGGAGAATACATTTGTAAACTTCACTTAGATCTAATTCTAAAGGATAGATCTTGGTTCCATAGCAAATACTTGCAGAGGTAGAATAGATAAACCATATTTTTTTTCTCCTTATACTGATGTAACCCACTTCCACCTAAGCCTGGGGTGGTTTCCTGAGGGATCACGATGTGTGGTGCTGCATACTTGCTGTGAGGGGTAGGGAAGGAGGAGATATGAAAGACTAGTGAGCCTGCTATGTTGAGTACCTTTGGAATGGTGAGCAAAGATCTCCCTGGAGCCACAAGCATATAAAGAAGCTATCCCCCAACAAGTCCCTGGATTCCCAGTGCTGGCAACCCTAGAGACTGCCAAGGACATATTTTCCTGGTGAGATCATTCTGTCCCTAATTGAGACAAAATTTTTATCTACTAGCAAAGAGCTTATCTACTCAAATAGCCTTTCACGTACTCTAATCTGTATATTTTTCTTGAGTTTCCATTTATTGCTTATTATGATAAAGAGGCTTACTAACCATTTATGATTATCTTTGGTGTACAAAGTGTTTGTTGGGACCAGCCAAGCTGGTAAGTATAAGCTGACTATTACCCTCTCTTTGAGAGTGATAAAGGAAAAGAGCTTTTATCTTGAACCCCAAAAGTATCATACTCCTACATTACCATTATTTAAGGTGTGGTAGATAGAATATCCTTCCTGGGGATAGTCCACAAAGGCAGAAATCAGTCTCTCTTAAAGAACGAATGGAACAAGTCAAGGTCAGATATCTATTCATGCTATACTCAGGCCAGCCTGTTTTATGTGGGCCAGGAGAGTAAGTCTAAAGTCTGACTATACTTACGCTAATACATTTAATTGACTAGCTCTATTTAGCATTCCAGCTTTGGTTTCCCCATCCTAAATGCTGAGAATCATAAAACTAATCTCCTAACTGTTTTTCAAAACTTAAATTTTTAGAAATTGGTAGTGTACAAAGTTTCCCTTTTCATTTTCTATTACATTGTGTGTGTACAGTTCCTTTGGCATATGGCTATGGCTTGACACTTCCATTAAGATAGCACTTACAGTAAGGTAGTTAAACCTTGAAAATATTCATTAAGAAGTTTCTGATTTGTAACCAACTTAGTGTATCTTATTGTTTTTTTTTTCAAAGAGACCAGCATTCCTTAAATATGTGATGACCTTCATTGTATATACCAGTTGCTGTCCTTGCTGCCTTCTCTAAGCCAGAATGTTTTTTTCCCCCACCATATGCAGCCATGTAAGTGAATTAGAGCATAAGCTAATACAATAACTACCCTATTTGAAATAAGAACTTGAACCTTGGTGAGAGACTAGCTGGATTATAGGGGAACAGTTGGTGACAGCTGGATATAATCAGGTTCCATTCCAGTCTTACAGTGGTGTTCCAATTTAAGTGAAACAAAGTAAAATAATTTATTGATTTATACAATAAACCTTAAAACTTTATATCATTTAACAAACTTTTAATATTCAGTATGTCCTTTTGCTATAATTACTTGTTTTACACAATTTTGTTTTGAGTGCACAAAATTTTGAAACATTCTTTAATTCTTCATCATGAAACTACACTTTTATTACTGGATATTAAATCTATCTTTGAGAAACTCCATTTTTCCATGGTTAGTCTTGAGAAGATCCCATGGATTTTTCAAAGGGGTTCAAATCAAGCAAGTTTCCAGATAACTAAAACATGTTTATCTCCATCTCTTAGATAAGTTTTTTAACTTTTTGTTATGTGTGGCATGGTGAAGAGCATATACAATATTCCACTTCTATTTGGGAATTTCTAATATCTCAAAATATTGATAAACTTATCAGGGCTCATAATTCCCACTAAGGAATAAGATGTACAGGTCCACTGCAAAGAAAAATCCCCAACATGGATTTTTTTGGCAGGGGAGGTAGGAGAGAGAGAGAGTGGATTTTTTACAGTTTGATGAAGATGCCCAAATCTTACAGGCTTACCTGGACAATTTCTGACAGTTTTGGCATAACATTCAATGAAAAAATGAGTTTCATCAGTTAACATTACCTTTTTTTCAATCTTTGTCTTTGTATTGTTTTGCTTGTGACAAGCATTTTTTTCTTTCATATTAACAGCTGCTGTTTTATTTTTTCTCTCAGTCATCTTGCTGGTCTTCCAACTTCAAGAAACTTGACATTCCACTGTAGAGGAACCAGTAACGATTTCTTCAGATGCAGGTCCTTCTGAAGAATTTTTCTTGTTTTCTGATGATTCTTTAGGCTATTTTGAAGCAATAGTTTCAGTTTTTCATTTTAAACTGAACTTTACTTTGTACTTGAGACCTTCTCATACCTGAATATATAACACCTATTGCAATATCTCTTAAGAGCCACTGAAGTCTGCTCTCTAAAAAGCTACAACTCTAGAAGATTTAACCACAGAATTAAAAATACAGCATAAGAGAAAAAAGAGAAAAATGAAACAGTTTGGCACAAAATCTAACACCCAACTGACAGAAAACTAGTAAGAACAGAGAAATCTGATCTCAGTCAGTATCAGTTGTAGCTTACGCACATATGACCATTACTATCACATAATGAAACTATATCAGAATTATTGCTTGTCCCAAGTAATTTGTGCACTACCATAAGTGAGTTCCTAAAATAGGAAAGTTAAGAATCTTAGAAAGGAAACTTGAAAATCATCTAGTTCAACCCCCTTCACTTACTTGAAGCCTTAGACAAAGTGAGAATTGATGACTTTCAAAGCAAGGTATTGTGCAAGCCTTAACACAGATCTGTTTGAGTATAAGCAATTTGCCAGGATCCTGAGGCTTGTTCTTACTTTCCACTCGGTGGCATTAATAAGCACCCTGTTCATTCAACAGAAAGACATTTTCAGATTTGGGAAGCCCATTGCTTCTAGGCTGAACTGCTGGCTGCCGTTTTTATTTATTTTAGGATCCACTGGATGTAGACACACTGTCTTGTGTAACCTTCATTCTGCTTTCAACATACAATAATTTCTTCCTGTTGTCTTGAAGACATTCTTTTTCCTGTCCCTCTTCAAACTCTTCTTAAGAAGTTGGGGGCATTTGGGATCCTTGGCTAAACATATTAATAAGCCTATGGTACCAGTACTATTTAATCTAAACCATTTTACAGTTCTTTGGACTCTTACCCCCAACTCATTCAACAGGTAATGACATGGCCTTCTTTGGTTTACTCTTTAATTAGGCTACGGTTTACAATTCTGGCCAGAACCAACCTGGGCCTAGTCATGCAGCCAGACTTAGATTCCCCACAACCTCTCAGGGGTGATGTAATTAGTTCCTGGAAGCCTGCCCAGGGTGGGCTACGTAAGTATCTTTTGTTTTTATATCACCTCCCAGAGGGGAGAGTAAACCTATAAAGCACATTTTAAAAAGAGGGCTAGGGAGGGGGAAAAACCACAGTAGAGTAAAACTAACCAACATATATCAAAGAATTTTTACTTTATATGCAATGTTCTACCCCTAGAATCCCCTACCTCTGCAAAGACAGGAGGAAGTGCCCTCTCATATCTCTTTTTTAGCTTAGTCATTGTTATTTGGCAACATTCAGTTTTAATTGTTATCCAACTTAGAATTTTTTAAATTTTTAAAAAAGATATATAAGATAAAAGTCGAGGCAAGTTAAAGATGAATATAAAAGTGTGTCACAGTACTTCAAGAATAGTATTAGGAATGCTAAAGCTCAGAGCATGAGAAAGAACTTAAAAAAACTAGAAGAGGAAAGAGGAGACTCAAAGATGGAAAAGTACTCGTGCTCAGAGCATTCAGGACAATAATAACAGAGAAGGCAAAGCTGCTCAATTGTTATTTTGCTTGTTTTCTCTCCTGAGAATAACTGGTGTCTTGTGGTTCAAATGACATAATGGATGTAAAGCGAATCACAAACTTTTATACACATACCAGTTGTTGTTGTTACTATCCTACACTCATCAGCCTTCACTTCATTCCTTAAGCCTTATACTGTACTCTTTCTGGGTTCACATCATGTTTATAGAGCAATTGGTAAATGTTTAACAATAAGGGTCTGTGTATACGTGTGTGGGGGGGGGAATGTATGAACACACACTTAAATTTAATCTGCATCATTAACACTTTTTTAAGTCTAGACTATCAACTTAACAATAAACCAAGCCCTGATTTGAATCTGGGATTTCTGAGGTGTAAATGCTCACATGGAAAATTTAACTATGGCCTCTCAGAGCTGGCTCCAGCACACCCCTGAGAATAACTTTTTATCATGGCTAATATGGGAACGGATTCCCAGGATAAGAAAGCACCTAAATGTCTTTGATGACGCTGACTTGGAGTTCTAATATGGCTCATATAAACAATATCCCTGTGTTTTTAAATTAATTTTCTTTTTATTTATGGACAACAAATAAATATTTCCATCTTTACAGAATAGAAAAAGATGATTAGCTATGACACCATGAATCTCTATTATGTATAGCATGTTTTTCTTTTTTAAGCGTATATTTAGCTTCCTGACAAGATGACTGCCTCTATGAGAGGCAGTTTACCCAGCTCTCATTTATCTATTCTAGTAAAACTCTGAAGTTATCACCAGACCAAATGATGGTGAAGAAACCCAGTGAAAAACTAGAGTAAATGACTTCTTATATGCTAGGATTCACAAAAAGTTATCAGGCATGAGGAAAGGAGATATTCCTCCAGCCACACAAGCTCCAAGTGACCAGTGATTTGACAAATTTAGGGACAAGGCTTTGTAGCTGGTGGCAGAAAGAATGGAGGGATTCCCTCGTTCCCTGAGAAAACCATACATTGGGAATCTTGAAAGCCTCGAGGAGTAGCAGTGGGCAGCAAATCAGGGATTAGTGGAATGCCAAACAGCTTAGTGCCACAGTGGTCAGGCCAGAACAGCCCAGGCCCAGGGGACCTGAGGTCCCTAACGTTCAAGCCTGAGATGTCAAGAGAGAGCCTTGAAGATCCAGTACTCTGAACCTCAAAAATCCAAGCGGTGCCTAAACTCAGGAGAGGCAGGTCAGGACAAGAACCCATGGGATCCATGGTGAGATCAAGCAGGGTTGACTACCCCACCCAAAACTTTCATTAAAGAGCAGAGCCTGACTCAGGCACAAAGCTCCAATTCAGGAACTAAAGTTGGAGATATGAGTAAATCAAAGACAACATAAACTAGTATCAAAGGTGACTGCAAACCTAGAAATGTCCAAAAAAAATAGAGACTAACTGCAAGTAGTGACTCAAAGGAAAAAAAATGGATTTTCCACAAGGACTACATGAATACCTAGAAGAAATGATTTAAGAGACTTTTAAAAAATGAAACAAAAGCTCTGGAGGAAAGAATTGGAAGGAACAAGGATTTCTGATTAAAAGACCAGAGAGGATTAGGAACCTTAAAATACAAACGAGTGCACAGAAACTTAGGTAAATTTATTTGAGCAACTGTAGAGACCTGTATGACATCTCATAACTGGTATATGTGAGAAGAAGAGTATACAAATATGGGGGGAGTGTGGGAGAGGATGGCATCAGATGAGCCTCACTCTATCTGAAATGGACCAAGCACACATATTTTGATGTAAAGGTACATCAAACTTAATAGGGAAACAAGTAGGAATGAGGGGGAGAGGTTGAGGAGGATAATAAGGAGCTAGAAATAACTGGAAACAAAACAAAATTCCTGATTCTGAATGGAGGATTAAAAGGGAGAAAAAGAAAAAAACTAGAATATAAAGGGTTGCCTTAGATTACATCTTAAAGACAACTGGGAAATTGGCTGGACAAACTGCAGTGGATGAATATAATGGAATATTATTGCATTGTAAGAAATTTTGAAAGAAAATTTCAGAGAATGCTGAGTAGAATGAATTGATGAAGAATGAACTGAGCAGAACCAGGAGACCAATTTATATGAGGACAGCAATACTGTAAAGAAAAACAATTTTAAGAACTGTGATCAATGGAATGACCAACCTATGTCCTCAGAGGACCTATGATGAAAGATGTTATCCCTTCCTGTCAGAGACATGATGGACCCAGTTGCAGAAACACGCACTTCTGCACATGGCAACAGTGTGGATTAATTTTCCTTGACCTTTTTACTACAAAGGTGTTTTTTTCTCTTGTTTTTTACTAAGAAGGAAGGAAGCAATAAGAAAGAAAGAGAAAGAGGCAGAGAGAGAGAGGCATTACAGCTTTTAAAAAAATCACAGAAAAGGGGGCAACTAGGTGGTGCAGTGGATACAGCAGTGGCCTTGTAGTCAGGAGGACTTGAGTTGAAATGCAGCCTCAGACACGTAACACTTGCCACATAACACTCACTAGCTGTGTGACTCTGGGCAAGTCACTTAATCCCAATTGCCTCATCCCCTCCAAAAAAAAATTCACAGAAAAGAATGAAGTTCAGAAGGAATAAGTAAATTAGTAAAGTATTTATTAGGCACTTTGTTGTTCAATTATGTCTAACTCTTTGTGACCCCATGGACCATACTGTCCATGGGTTTTCTTGGCAAAGATACTGGAGTGGGTTTGCCATTTCCTTCTCCAGTGGATTAAGACAAACAGAGGTTAAGTGACTTGCCCAAGGTCACACAGCTAGTTAAGTGTTGGAGGCCAAATTTGAACTTGTATTCCTGACTCTGGGCCCAGTGCTCTATCCGCTGAGCCATCTAGCTGCCTCCTTGTTAGGCACTTATCATGTGCTAAGCTGGGGATACAAATAGAAAAGCAAGACAGTTCTTGCTCTCAAGGAGCACATATTCTAATGACGACCCATATGCAAAGTGTCAGCAGCAAGTTAGATGGAAAGATCCCATGGTCTTTATGTCACAGCAGCAAAACAGATATTCATGCTTCTTTCTAAATATCATTCCCACTGATAAAATTATATCAATTTCTGATGTTGAACTTTCTAATAGTGCCAAGGACTTTAGTGGCCAGAATTTTCTTTTCTGGGCCTTCAGTAGATGTGGTTGCAGCACCTGCTGGAGCACTTGGCCAAGCTGCATCTCCACAAGTCTAACTTCCCAGGATGATGGCTGAGGATACTGGGCTGGGTACTGTCAAGTCTCTTGGGATCAGGGTCTTGGGCTGTCTCCATCTGGGTCTAAGGGGGAGGTGATGGTCAAGGTGGTGGCACATACTATCTCCTGTCTCTCCCTGGTGTACTCATGCTTCAGCTAAACTAGTTTGCCCTGTGTGTGGCAGTTGGTTGATAATTGGGGGTGTCTGGACCCTTTTACATGGGAATTGCTGCTCAAGATGGTGGCCATGAGGGCTAGGCTGGAAGCAGGAATGGTGCTGGGTGGGGGTGGAGTGGTGGGGGATGGGGGGTGTTGCTACTGCCAAATAAGCATACTTGCTTATTTGCCTGTTTTAATGGCAGTTGGTCAGCAGTTGTTGCTGGTAGTGACAAGGAAGGTGGGATCCCTCTCCACAACAATCTTTCCCCTCAATAATGACTGTAGGAAATGGGCTGGAAGCCTGTTTATTGGTTTGTGGGGCACTGCTATTCTCAAGTCTCTTGAGCTCAGGTTCTTGGGGCTGTCGCCATTGAGGTCTGAGAGGAGATGGCGGTCAAGGTGGTGGTGGTGGTAGTGGTGGTTTGACATGCCTGGTTCATGTTGCTTCCAGTCTTTCCCTCAGGGTGCCTTACTTAGGAAGCATAGATTGTAGGACAGTTTTGATACTAATATGTAGAATTTATTATATACATTAAAAAAAGTAGTATGAAATGGATTTCATGATTTCATATAGAATCTTTTTTATTCTTTTGTATGTGGAAATGTTCTTTTTTGATGTTTAAATGTATAATTTAAAAAAATCAATTTAATTGATTAGTTTCAACACTTCTCTGCTTGTCTGTGTGCCCTTCTAAACTTTCTTCCTGTCTCTATTTTTATTAAATTTCATTGATTCTCTTTTCTTTCTTTTCTTCTTTTGTTTATATCATCCATAATTCCCTCACTTCTTCTATAACTGTACATCACTGGCCATTTATCAAGTAACCAGGTCTTATCAAGTCCTTCCAGTGGCCTGAGCTGTAGGCTAAATGATCAGCATGTGAGGAAACCTTGACATATAGGTCAGATAGTATCTTGATCCATACTGATTCCTGAAAAGTGGTCATGGGCCTGGCCTAATGAGGGAAGGAAACAAGCATTTATTAGGCACCCACTATGTGCCAGGAACTGTGCTAAGTGCTTTATAAATGTTTCATTTGATCCTCACAACGACTCTGTGAGATAGGTGCTATTACATTTCCCATTTTTTACAGTTGGGGAAACTGAGGCAGACATTAAATGACTTGTCTAGGGTACACAGCTAGTAAGTGATGATGCTCTGATAATAGAAAGGGATACCTGTAGCTCACAAAGACTTCCTTGGCCATGGTTTCTTTTCCTACCTCTCTACTGGCTTCTGTCCCAGTTACTAGAGTTCTTACTGACTTCTTTGGTGTGAACCCTCTCTTTTTCCTTGCCACCTTTTTGTGCAGCTCTAGACTGTATGGAGATTACAATTCCCAGGGCCCCATTAGAATATTTGGGAGTGAAAGAATTGTATGGGAAACCTGGGCTTCTCTATGATCTTTCATATTGCCATTTTGATGGGAAGACTTGGGACACATGGCTTGAATTGTCCAACAGGCAACTAGTAGTGTGGGAGTCTGTCTTCAACAAAGATTATACCTCAGTAGAGGGCTTAGATACAAGGATTTAAGAATGATCTTGACAGAAATAATAAATGTCAGAGGCAGGATTTGAACTGGGGTTTCTTGACTTCAAATACAGGCCACATTGATTTTTGAAAGACAAAATTGTGCCTAACTACTTTATTAAAGTTATATGAAATGGTGTAAATAGGGATGTATCTAAAGGGAAAACAGTAGATATAATCTATTTAGACTTTCAAAAATGTTGGGCAAGGTTTCAGACCAAAAGCTATTGAAAAACAAAAACTGCTGTCACTCACAGGGCATCCACTATCTTAGTTCAAGAGCTCATCACCTCTTGCCTAGCTTTTTAACTGGTCTCCCTGCAGTTAAGTCCCTTCCCTCTTTCCTAAAGCATAGGACTAACCATGTCAGTCCCATGCTCGATAAAAACCAATGGCTCCCTATTATGTCTAAGATCATATTCAAACCCTTCTCTTTGCTACTGAGTCTTCTGAAACCTAGTTCAAACTCACCTTTCTAGCCACATTAAAGCATTACTGTCCTCCATGATCTCTTTGGTCCGGTCAAACTGCCTCTCCTAGGTATTCTTCATATGTAGTATTCCATCTCCTATCTATGTGCTTTTGCACAGACTGTTCCCCATACCTGGAATGCACTTCCTCCTCACCTCTGCCTTTTGGAATTCTTAATTCCCTTCATAGTCTAACTAACTCTAACATCATCTCCTAAATGAGGACTTTTCTGATTCCCTCCAACTGTTTCTGCCTCCCCCCTCAAATTACCTTGTACACATTTTACATATACTTTGGTATATGTTATTTTGTATGTAACATGTGTAATTGTTATCTTTTTGCTGATAGATGTAAGCTCAGGGATTATAGAGAGAACTGTTTATCATGGATAGGGAACTACCTTAGGGGCAGGAAACAGAATAGGAGGAGAAGAATAGATCCTGGTTGGAGAAGTGTTCTTCTGGGGTGTATGGGGTATTCAGGGTGCACTAGCACCTCTGATGTGAGGGCTTGCTGAGATCTTTTCAGGGCTACTCATTCACCTGTCCATCTTTGCTGTACAATACCTGTCACCCAACTCTCATGTGGCTCCAAGAAGCATGTGTAGTGGCCATACCTGGGTAAACTCTCTCAGCAGATGGGCTAAACCAGGTTGAGGGTAACTGACAGGCCTCAAACCTGTTGGTGAGTTAGGGGGATGTCTACCCCAAGCATGTGAAGCCTCCTCCTCCCCTCAAAGAATGGGCAGATGAGAGCAATTTGTTCCAATAGCCATGAAGATGGCTGAAGAAGGTGCTGTGGAGCACTTAGAGCTTAGGATCAGACACTGAAGATGCCAAGGTCATCCAATGAATCCCAGGCCACTGCCAGCCGTTTTGACTTTTTTTTTTTTTTGCCTTGCCAGTGGACTTCAGTGACTCTGGAAGAGAGAGTGAGGCTGATGACTTTGTGCAACTCTGCCTCATTTAAATTCAATTCACGCAAATCAAGACATCATTGGTCCTCTTGGAAAATGAAGGACAAACAATAACAACTAAGCCTTCCCTTCAACCTAGTCCAATGCCTTGCAAATTGAATGAAAAATGCTGGTGCTTAAAAAAAAGTTTGTTGTTGAATTGCTAAAGTACAGTAACTGCCACAGGGCAGGAACGGCTGGGTCTGGAGCAAAGATCTGAATTCAAACACTTAGACACTTTCTAGCTGTGTGACCCAGGGCAAGTTACTAATCTTGTTTACTTCAGTTTCCTCATCTGTAAAATGAGCTGGAGAAGGAAATGGAAAATCATTCCAGTATCTTTGCCAAGAACTGAATAACAACAAAGATGGTCATACACAAAGATGGTCATACCCTTGATCTTGCCATCACCCACAAATGTACTACCTCCATGTTCAAGAATTCTGAAATTCCCCTTTCTATTTGTTTCAGTTGTGTCCAGTTCTTCATGACCCTATTTGGAGTTTTATTGGCAAAGATGCTAGAGGTGTTTGCTATTTTCTTCTCCAGCTCATTTTACAGATGAGGAAACTGAGGCAAACAGAGTTAGTAACTTGCCCAGGATCACACAGCTAATAAGTGTCTGAGGCCAGATTTGAACTCATGAAACTCCCTTATCTGGCCACAATCTATTGCCTTTCCACCTCTCCCTCTGCCTTTCCTTACAAAACTCTACCTTTTGTCCATATGTGAATTCTGTTTTTGTTTTTTTTATTGGGCAATGGGCTTAAGTGACTTGCCCAGGGTCACACAGCTAGTGAGTGTTATGTGTCTGAGGTTGGATTTGAACTCAGGTCCTCCTGACTCCAAGTCCGGAACCCTATCCACTGTGCCACCTAGCTGCCCCCCCATATGTGAATTCTGATCCCTTAACTCTTCAACTCTCTCCCAGGCCATCTCCTCTTCACTAGCCACTCTTTCTTTTTTCCCCATTTGATCCCTTGGTGAACCAATTAAACTTTGTCCTCTTGAGTCCCTATTCCTTTTATCATTTTGCCAATTGTGTCCTGCCTAGCTCACCCTTAGATCATTGCTACCATCTTTCTCCTTCACTCCTACACTGTTGCTGAATGAAGGTGGAGAAAATCCTGAAACCATTCTGATTAAGTCCACTACAAATTTATGTTACACAACCTCAACTGGGCCCTGCTATGCTTCTATCAACTCCCTATCCCACTCTCTACAGAGGTTCTTCCAAACGTCTTCATCCTTCCTTCAAGCCTCCTATGGTTCCCCTCCCTTGCACTGTCACAGTTGAGAACTTTGCGTCATATTTTATAGAAAAACAATTGAAGCCATTCACAGTGAGCTTTATTTTTTTTCTTTTCCCTTCTTCCTCATCACTTATCATTCATATGCCTTCTGCCACTTTTTCCTCTTTTATTCCTATCTCACATGATGAGGTGGATTTACTCCTTACCAGGACTAACTCTGTCACCTGCTAAAGCATTTCCATTTCATCTGCCTTCTGTCATCCCAACCCTGTCACTTATTTTTGATTTCTCCCTGTCTACTGGTTCCTATTCTACTGTCTACAAACATGCCCATGTCTCTGCCATTCTTAAACAATCTTCACTTGATCCTTCCATTTCCAATAAATATCATGGTATATCTCCTCTGCCCTTTGTGGCTAAACTCCTTGAAAAGGCTGTCTAAAATTGGTGCCTCTACTTTTTCTCTACTTAACCTCTTACAATCCAGCTTTTAAATTTATCATTCCCCCAAAACTACTCTCTCTAAAGTTACCAATGACTCCTTAACTTCCAAATCTAAAACCATTTTCTCAACTCTCATCTTTCTTGATTTCCGGCCAGTCTTTGACACTGTTGATCACTTCCTCCTTCTTGATACTCTTTTCTCTCTGTTTTCAAGACACCACTTTCTCTTGGTTCTCCTCCTACCTATCTGACCACTCCTTCTCAGTCTCTAACCATAAGTGAACTCAGGGTTGTGTTCTGTCCCCTCTTCTCTTCTCCCTCTATACTACTTCGCTTGATAATCTCATCAACTCCCATGAGTTTAGTTAACCATCTCTATTCTGAGGATTCTCAAATCTGCCTAACCTTCTCTAACCTCTTTGCTGACCTCCAATCTCTTATCTTCGATTTCCTTTCAGACTTCTGGAACTACATGTCCAGTAGACATCTTAAACACAACATGTCCAAAACTGAACTTGTTATCTTTACCACCATACCCTCTCCTCCCTTCCTATCTTCCCTATTATTGTAGAAATCAATATGATCCTTATAGTCCCTCACGTCCCAAAGCTAGGAGTCATCTTGGACTCCTCACTATCTCTCACCCCCACATCCAGGCTGTTGCCAAGGCCTACCCATTCTACCTTTGCAACATCTCCCCTCACTCTAATCCATCCTCCATTAAGCCAACATAAGGATTTTCCTAAAGCACAGGTCAGACCATGTCACCCCCACCCTCAAAATTCAGTGGCTCCTTATTGCCTCAGGATCAAATACAGAATCCTCTGTTTGGGGTTCAAAGCTTCTCATAACTTAATCCCTTCCTACCATGCATTCTTTGATTCGGTGACACTGACCTCTCTACTGTTCCACGAACAAGATACTTCATTTCTCAGTTCCAGGCATTTTCCTTGACTGTACCCCATGCCCAGAATGCTCTCCTCATCTCCACTACAGACCTCCCTGGATTCCTTTACATCCCAACTAAAATCCAAATCTTCTAAAGAAGCCTTTCCCAATCTCTCTTAATTTTAGTGCCTTCCCTCAGTTAATTATTTCTTTATTCTGTGTGTAGCTTGTTTGTGAATGGGTCAGCATAGCATAGCGCCGTACATCGATGGGTTTGGAGTCAGGAAGATGTGAGTTCAAATGCTACCCTGTGATTATTACTAACTGTATTAGCTTGGGCAAGGACCTCAAGCTCCCTCACCTAACTCCTTAGGACTTAGTTACTAAGTCACAGGTGGGTTGCGATTTGCAAGGGTGGAGGGGGTTCCTACACCGGGACTCAAATCATCGATCTATCTCCTATTCCGGCATTCGTGTCAAATAGAGGGTAGTGCTTGAGTCTAGCCCTCCGAAGTCAGTTCCAACAATGCCATTCATTCCCCGGCTCAAAGCAACATCGCGTGTCAGAATTCCCTCTTCAGGGAAGCCGGGATAAACCTAACCTTTAAGTCTGACGTCAGGAAACATCAGCACGCCTGCCCGCACCACCTCCAGCTCACAGCAGTCCCGGACACGGTCGGATCCAGGCAGGCAACCCTTTGCATCTCTCTTGCGAAGCACTGCTTCTAGCAGGAAAAATTTTTTTCCCCCCAAATTATCCTTTTTTATAGTCTGGCAAGGAGCAAGGGGGTAGCACCCGAGCGCCAGGAAGGCGGGGCCTCTTGGGAGGCTCGCGCGCGCCCCCCCCACACGCCTGGCGGTTCGCGCGCGCGCCCTCGCTCACCCTTGCGCGCGCTTTCTCTCGCTCTCGCGCTAGTCCGCCGGACGGCCCAGGGAGAAGAAGGCCCGGCGCCGGCGGGAGCAGGGGAGGGGCGGGGTTGGAGGAGGGGACGGGAAGGCAGAGGACGCGCGTGCGCGCGTGCCATCCGTCTCCGGGAGCGAGCAAGCGAGCAGGCAGGCAGGCTGGCGGGCGGGCGCCTCGGAGGAGGGGCGGGGTCCAGAAGCCCGAGCCGGGGCCGCCGCTGCCGGCGGGACAGGAGCTGTCGCCGGGGCCGAGCCGGCTCGTCATTGGATCCGGGTCCCCGATTCTGCCGAAGCGTCACCATGGAGGAAGACGACTTCGGTAAGTGCCACCTGTGCCCCCCAGCCCAGCCCCAGCTGCCCCTGTCAGCCTTGGGGTTGGGTTTATCGATCTGGGGGGAGGAGCGGCGGCGGGGGAGGGGAGTCACACCTCGAGGTGCGGAGGCTCCCGGCCGCAGGACGCCCTCCTTCGCCGGTCTCCTTGCCCAGGCTTCCCCCGGACTCTCGGGGCTCCTTCCCGCCTGCCACCCCCGGCAGTCCCTTCCTCTGGTCAGGCGGGCGCCGGATTCCCCGCCTCGAGCTTCCCCTGGGCCGGCGCCCTCTGTGGGTGCCGGGAGTCTGACAGTGTCCGAGCTCCGGCCCGGGACCAGCGGAGCGGAGAAGCCCCAGGATAGGGAGCTGACCCGGAGGGCTGCCCGGGAGAGGGCGAGCGCAGGCCGGGCGGAGGGCTTCCTTCCCGGGCTCCGAGGCATGGGGCGCAGACCCTTGTCGCTCCGTGAACGAAAGCCTTCCAAATATCTGCTCTCTGTTTCTTCGGACTGAGGAGTTAGAGGAGGGCAGCTGTCATTTTTGATAGGAAATTGGATCATCAGTAATGTGGTTTGCTTTTTCTAGCTAAATATGCAAATATCGGTGTTGCTTATTCTGAATTCTTGCTCTTTCCTTGTCAGTTTCCGGTGTATGGAAGTTCTGTGTGTGTGTGTGTGGGGGGGGTGTAGCCCAAAATCTAGTCATTCGTATCTAGCACAACAATTCCCTTAGCAGTTGTCATTCAGATTTGCTGGGGTCAGGATTTATTATTGGGAGAACATTATGGGAGCTGTTATGGATTTCAGTGATTCTTTATTTTGCGTTAGGAAATAATGACTTTTTTTTTTAGGTGAGTCTATGGCAATATATTTAAAAGAAGAGAAACTTTCCTGTTAGTATTCTTATCAGTGTTAAGGAAAGTTTGATAATTGCAGTCCATAGATAACCTTGTATTTAACTTTCTTAACCTAATTTTCCACCTGACCTTTTCCTACAGTTCTGGCCAGTAGCTAAATGAGTAGAAAAAGAGAAGCAAAGAGAGCAGTAAATCCTAAAACTGGAAAATCATGATTCACATTTGGGGTTTTCAGAATAGTTTGAAATTTAAAGGGTTACAAAGAATTTCTTGAAATGCTGTGGTCACACTTTTAACTGTAAAATTAGAGGAAGTATGACAGTTGAAAGACTACAGAGTGCATTTGTGTGATGAGAAGTGAGAGGCAATCCAATGTAGTAGATAGAGACCTGGTTTCAGAATCAAGAAGACCCAGGTTCAGGTATGTATCTGACACTGGCTTTGTGGGTCTGGGTAAGTCACTTAATCTCTCTATGCTCTTGGTAGCTTTCAAAGGCTGTTGGAGAGAAGTGCTGACCAGAGGGAATTTTCCTTACTATGCCAGTGAAACCATAGATCAGTTCTCTGTTCTTTTAAAAGAAGTGCGTAGCACTTTTAAAGAATTTAGTTATCAATCTCACCTTTCTAGAATGCAGTTGATATCCATAATATAGTTGCTACAAACCAAAAAAAATCAATGAATGAAGGGAGGAACATTTATTAAGTGGCTACTATGTGCAAAGTACTGCAAAGCTCTAGGCATAGTAG
The DNA here is from genome assembly GCF_003287225.1 of Phascolarctos cinereus. Classification (NCBI taxonomy): domain Eukaryota; kingdom Metazoa; phylum Chordata; class Mammalia; order Diprotodontia; family Phascolarctidae; genus Phascolarctos; species Phascolarctos cinereus. The sequence goes on along the minus strand of NW_027555958.1, from coordinate 266,867,091 downwards.
AAAAGCAAGGCAGTCCCTGCTTTTAGTAAGTTCACACAAAAATCAGGAGATGTTACAGAGCAATTTTCAAGTCAAAAGAAGAAGTCCAGTGGTCCTTAGGGGCTAGCAGCAAAGCAAGTGGTAATCCATCTCTTTTAGAGCCATTTTCATTGATAAAACCGTAGCTTTTTCTTATGTTGAATCATTTGACAGTGCCAAAGAATTTGGTGGCAAGAACTTTCTTTTTTTAGGTCTTTAATAGCTTTGCTGCAGAGGCAATTAATTGCCAGGTAGAATATATATTACTGCTGTTTTCCTGAAAAATGGCAGCAGTGGCCAGGGTTGAAGCCAGGGCAGTGCTATTCCAAGGATACTTTGGTTTTCTTGGACACCCATGGCAGTTGATTATTGGTGGTGGTAAAGATGATGGATCCCTTCTTTATAGGGGTTGCTATCCTGGGGTTCTAACAAAGGCTTTTCACTAAAGCCTGTGTACTTTATGTTCAGGAAATCCCCATAACCATTATTGAGAGACATTATACTAACAAGCTAGGTTCTCTAGTTTCTAAGCCCTCAGCAGATTAGGACATTGTAAGAAGGCCTGGTACAGGAAGGCACATAGACATCAAGAAGAAGTGACAACTAGAACATCAAATGTAGAGGTAGAAAACTCTGTGAAAAAGAGACATCTCAAAAAGTAGTGTAAGGTCATTTCATGTAGGGATAAAAACGTTTTAATAGGTCCATGTCAGGATACAATTGGTACCTTGGGATCATAACAGTAATTCTAGGTTGAGAAGAGACTTTAGATGCCATCTTGAACTTTTTTTTTCTTTTTGGTGAGGCAGTCGGGTTTAAGTGACTTGCCCAGCATCACATAGCTAATAAGTGTCAAGTGTCTGAGGTCAAATTTGAACTCAGGTCCTCCTGATTTCAAAGCCAGAGCTCTATGCACTGCACCACCTACCTGCCCCTAGTCCATTTTACAAAAGATGAAATTGAAGCCCAAAGAAGTTAAATAACTTGCCTGAGGCCGCAAGGTTAGATACCCAGACATTGATTGCTAAATACTGTAAAAGGAGGCTAAGCTGTCTCTAACCTCAGTGAGCTTAAATTCTGAAAGAGAAAGACAACACTTAAAGGAATACAGGTAAGGGGGAATTGGGGGAAGGATACCTGAGAAGAGGCATGGTGAAGCAACTGTAGTAATTGACGATAGCATAGAGGCCTGAGTCTGTCATTTCCAGTCTGAAGATCATTTGAAGAAGAAGAGAGACATAGTTTGACCCTTTTTTGATATGGTTAATTAATTAAAATATGAAGAGAATGCTGTAGATATAGTTTACAAAGCACTTGATTGTCAGCAAAACATTTGATAAAGTCTCATGCTTTTCTTTTGGAGAAGATAGCAAGATGTGGACTGGTGATCATAAAATTAGATAGCTTCAGAACTGGTTAAATGATGAGACTCAAAGAATAGTCATAAATGGTTCAATGTTTCATAGTGGCTGGAGGTCTCTAGGGGAATGCCCTAGGAATTTGTGGTAGATCTTGGTCCTGCCTGACGTGTATTGGCTTTATGAGCCTGGGCAAACATTTAACATCTCAGTGTTCTTGGCAGCTATTTAAGATTATGTGGTAGAGAGGATGGGCCAGTCTTCATCAGTAAAGGGAGTTTCTTTATCTGAGTGTTCCCTGTAGTAATGAAATAATCACGGGTCCAATGCTTATCCATCTCCCTATATGTAGCTAAATTTCAGAGGAGAGGATTTTATGTAGCCTAAAGCATAATGTGCAATAATGAAATATATTTTAATGGGATTGTCATATTTGTACTTGGTAATAAACGATTGCTTAAGAAATGGGCATATGAATTTCAGTTTAGGTATGCAGGAATTTATCTTAGCACCTGTTTGCAGCGTTTTAGAGTGAAAACAATGTGTTCTTTCTATTTACAAGCCAAAAAAAGAACTTCAGTTACCCAACAAACCAAGTGCCTATTTTGTGGCACTGGGGATACTAAGAGAAAAGGAAACAGCTCTTGCTGTCAAGGAGCTAATTGTTTTATGTGGTGATATAAGCAAAGTAATTTTTTTTTAGTTGAAATATACCAGGAAAGGTGCTACTTGAGCTGAACCTTGAATGGTACTAGGGATTCTAAGAGGCCAATGTGAGGAGGGGGTGCATTTCAGAAAACCTGTGCAAAGGCATGGAAATGAGACATTCACTGACTGGTCTTTGGGGTTCTTCCCAGCTCCTCCAGATCATTTCTATTGTTTCTTGCCAGAGATAAGAAGGTTCAGAGGAGAAACCACCACCGGCTTCACTCACTTTCAGGACCTCTTTCCTCCTCCCCTTGCCACCTCACCTCAAATCCTGTTGCATTGCTGTACTTCCTCTCTATCTTCTTTCCTCCTGTGCTGACTCTTTTTGGTCTCCTGAGGATTGGCTCTAGAAACTATTCATTGGTGTTTTGTTACCAAGATGTCTGGCCTTTAACAAGCAAGCTAAGCATGTGTAAGGAAGGAATACAGCTAGAAATTTGTTTCTCTTACTTAGAAAGAATTTCCCTAAAAAATTTGTTGAAGAGAGGGTATAGAGGTATTGATTGAGACAATTTCTCCAGTGTCCTCAGCCAGAAAAGTTTATAAGTATCTGAGGGTGATAGAGAGGAGGGGGAATATTTCATGATTTGAGGAGAAGATCTCAAATTTACTTCAGTCTCCAGAACTTTCAAAACATTCTCTCATATATGACAATAAAATTTATAGACTTTAAACTTCATATATTAAGAGGAAGTCCATATTGAGAAAAAAAACTCCAGACTACTTCTGTGAACAAGCTAAAATGCTTAGGATAGGGGGATCAGGGTGAGTTGGGAAGTGGTCTCCAGGCTAAGAAAAGAAAGCATCAATAAAACACTTAAAAAAGAGTGCCTAGAGGTCTTTTGGAATTTCCATGTAGCTCCACCTACTTCTTTATTCATCTGTAACTCATTTCCTTTTTCAAGTTTCAAAAAAAAATTATTATTTGATTTAGAGCTTATGTGCTAATATTGCTGCATTATTGTTTTCTGCTGCTTTTCATTGCAAATGTATAGTGAGAGGCAGCATGAGTTAGTGGAAAGGTAGCACTGGATTTAGTGGCAGAGAACCTGAGTCCAAGTTCTGCTTCTGTTACTAGGTTTTTTCTGGACCTTAATTTCCTTATCTAAAAAAAAAAGGTGTTTTGCCTTTAGCTACATGTTTTATCTTTATTTTCTTCAACAGGATTTCTTTTTTTGGGGTCTATGAACTAAATTGGAATCTGAAAGTGCTTTTAATATGTTGTACTAGATATATATGTAGTGGAACTTCGGGCAAGTCACAGATCTACTTGGGACTCAGTTAATCTCATCTGTAAAAGGAGGGGGTTAGACTACCTGACTTCTCAGGTCCCTTATCACTTTTTATCTATGATCCCACGATTATGATAGATTCTAAAGGAATAAATTTTGTGAGGTAACCTAGGAACCTAACCACTTTTTATAAATTGTTTCAGATTGATTTCATGTAAACTTTTCAACACAGGTTTTGTAATCTGGTCACTTCCTATAAAATCTTTACAAGAGCACATAACTCGAAGTATGTTATAGAGCAAAGAGAATAAATCTTAAAATTCCATCATCCCATTACATAGAATTTCAGAAGAAAAGCTAAAATCTGTCTTAGTACAGTCTTTCTGTAGGGTCTTTGTACAAAACTAATGATTATGCATGACTGAATTTTAAACCGCTTTATTCAACAGAGGTTTTCCTGTCATGGTTGGGGACAGAGTCTAACTAAATATAATAGTGATTGAGTCAGTACATGCTTTAATACCTTAGGTTTATACTGAGTTACTTTAGCAGCCTAATAGATATAAATAGGAATATAGATATGTATGAATTGCATTAATTGATGAAAACATATCTTTTGTAATATTGTTTAGAAAATTTGAGTATATCTACTTGTTTTAAATTGGGATGAGGTGGTGGATGAATGTGTGTGCCTCTGTTTCTTTTCTCAAAGATGGCTTCATCCAGAGTTGGCAACATAATTGGAATCTACTGTCTTTTGAATTTATATATATATGTGTACATATATATACACATACATATATATTTCCTACCTTAAATAAAAAAGAGGATTTTTCCAAGTCTAACCTCTCCACTTGTGCATTTTGATCCATCTATGTCTCTTCCGTGACTCACTTTTCTAGTTGGTTTCTCAGTGATTAACAGTGTTTGGCACATAGTAGGTGCTTAATAAATGCTTTTTCACTTTTCCTACCTTCTAGGGGAACTTTTCTGTCACTTCTCTGTCAAGAAAGTTGTACTTGATCTTTATGTTGATCATAGTTTAGTATTTGTCGAGTGTTTTTCTCTACAGTGTTGCAGTCATTATATATTATATTATATATACATATGTATATAAACATTGTTTTTGTTTTACTCATTTCACTTTGCTTCGATTTATATAGATTCTTCCAGGTTTTTCTAAATCCATCCCTTTTCTTGTTTCTGCAGTAGTATTCCATGACATTTATAAACCATAATTCATTCAGCCATTCCCAGTTGATGGGCACCCCCTTAGTTTCTTGTTCTTTACTACAACAACAAGAATTTACTATAACTGTTTTTACATATATGAGTCTTTTATCTTGTGTTAACTCTTTTGGGTATAAGCCTAGTAGTGGTATCTCTGAATCATTTTTTGGGGTATCCATCTAAAATGCTTTCAGGAGTGGTAGGGCTGATTCATAGCCTCACTAACTGTGTGCTTGTTCTACTACTTAGCCTCTAACAGTTGTTACTTTCTTGTTTGGTCACCTTTGCCAATCTGAAGGGTCTATGGTGGAACCTCAGAGTTCTTTTGATTTGTTCTTTTTTCTTCTCCTTCTATACTGTATTGCTTGGTGATCTCAGCATTTCCTATAGATTCAATTATCATTTCTGTGCAGATAATTCTTAGATCCATTTATCTATATGTCCCATAGAAACATTAAACTCAACATGCCCAAAACTTAACTAATTTCTCCCCAAAATTCTTCTCTCTTCTGAACTTCTCCATTATTGTCAAGGACCATTATCCTTCCAATCCTTGAAGTTTACAACAACCTAGGTGTTATTTTCAACTCCTAATTTTCATTCACCCTCACATCCAATCTGTTGCCAACTCCTGTCTTTCTACCTTTATAACAGCTCTAGTATATATCCTCTTCTCTGACATATCTACCACTCTGTTACAAGTCCTTATCTCTATATGTGGCTATTACCGTAGCCTTCTGGTTAACCTCCCTGCCTCATCTCTACCCACTCCAATCCATCCTCCACCATTCATCTGCCAATAGTGATCTTCTTAAAGTACAAGTCTGATTGTGTCAATCCCCTTTGTAATAAATTCTCTATTACCTCCTCTGATTGACATTTAATTCTCCTATACAAGCTAACCCCTTGCTACATTTCTGGTCTTCTTAGACTTTACTCCTTTCTGTGTACTCAGTGACAGTGACTCCTTTTCCTCATATGACACTTCATTTTCTATGTACCTTTGCTCTGGCTGTTTTCCATGTCTGCAATGTTCTCTCTCCCTGTCTTCTTTCAAGTCTCAGCTCAGATCCTTCTGCAAGATGCCTTTCCTGGTCACCCTTCATGTTAGTTCTTTCCCTTTGAGATCACTTCCAGTTTATCCTATGTACATTTTATATGTACATAGTTGTTAGCGTGTTGTCTCCCCTAAAGTACTTTGAGCTCCTTGAGAGCAGGGAATGTTTCTGCCTTTCTTTGTATCCCCAACACTGAGCTTAATAAATGCTTATTGACTCGCCTTGCATTTTCATTATTGGTGATTTAGAGCGTTTTTTCATATGATTGTTGACAGCTTGAGTTTGTTCCCTGGAGAAGAGATTTCTGTCTTTTGACCATATATCTATTGGGGAATGGCTCTTGCTCTTATATATTTAAATTAGTTCCATATATATTTTATATATGAGGTTGTTATCAGAGAAACTCACTCCAAAACTTCTTTTTCCTTCCAGTTATCTGTTTCCTAATTTTAACTGCATCAGTTTTGATTTGTGCAAAAGTTTTTCAGTTTTATGTAATCAAAGTTGTTAATCTTGATCCCTTATCCTTTTATTTCCTTACTTGATCAAGTTGTTTTGCAGCATTGATCCATTGGTAGCAGGGAGTGCTGGGACACTCACCTGTTTGTGTCGAAGGGCCTATCTACTCTGTGCTCAGCAGAGTACCTAGTACTACAACGAATATTCACTGGTTCCAGGGGAAGACCAAGTTCATTATCTTTTACCCAATTCAGCAAGACTCTTCTTCTGGTGTCAGAAACTTTTGAAGTTTTTGGTTATTTTTTTCTTGAATCTCTGGGCTAGATGAAAGGATTTAATGAAATTTCTCTTTGGAGTTTTTGATTGTTCTGTTTGGTGTTCTTTTTAGGTCATTGCTAGAGTAACAGTGGGAGATTTGGCTCCTTGGAACCTTTTTCCAATGCTATCTTAACCAGAAATCAACTAGTATCCTATACTTATATTTTTTCATATTCTCTTCACTGGCTAAATTGTAATCTCTTTGTAAGCCGGATAAGTACTGGTAGTGTTTGTAGCGACAGCACCTAGCATAGTGAAAATATGCCTGCCTCCCCGTCTTCCCTTGATCTTCCTGTTCCATCTCTTCTTTTCTTAGTTACCATTCCCATTTGTACTAACCAAATCTAGTTTAGGCCCCTTATCTCCCTGCTAGTTGCTCTACTTCTGGTTTTGTGCTTTTCAGTCCATCCTCCACATTCTGATAATGTTGTGATAATGTTGATCAAAAGACTTCAGCAGTTTCCCCATTTACATCTAATATAAATTTTATAATATTTTATGAGTTCCAGATACATTGGCTGATGGAAGCAAAATGGGGTAATTTTAACTTGGAACAATAGCTTTCTCAGCAAGATCTGGGTACCCTGGCCAACTTAACTGCTGCAAAAATAATTGCTTGTAGGCAGGTGGTGGGTCCCTGCTTAGAGTATTATTAGGGTCTAAACATTCCACTCTAGAGAAGATGTTCTTCTTGTCAGTCATTTGCATAAAGTTTTATTATCAGGCTTACCTTTACTGAGTAAATCATAATGGCTGTTTAAAACTGTCTTCTAATTTGTGAACTTGCAAGGCACCAGTGGAATGCTAAAAGCTCTTGTGTGAATATTCTTTCTTTCTTTAGATTTTTACTGGCTAACTTTGTGTCTCTTAAACTTTTACTTGCTTAATGGGATCTCCAATTTGCATGATGCTTAATTTGATGCTGTTGCTTAAAGGACCTATTTACTTTCTCAGGCTTTGATCCTTTGGAGGGAAAGTAGGAAAGATAATTTAAAAAAAAAACTGTTCCTGCCATCCAAATCCCAGAATCCTATAGGATTCCTTTTAGTTCATGAAAATAGGACCTGCACATCCATGTTAAAAAAAAATCTACTCTCTTCCAATCCTACTCTAACTCATCACTAGGGTATGGAGGAGGTGGGAGTCTATCTGCCAAGACATACATAGGAATTCTGTGATCACTTTTATAAAGCAGTCTTTACACAAATTAAGACAGATCCGTATAATTGGAGAAGTGTTGATTGCTCATGGGTAGGCCGAGCCAATATAACAAAAATTACAGTAAATTAATTAAAAATTATCTAAATTAATTTACTTATTCAGTGCCATACCAATCAAACTACCAATAGATTACTTTATAGAACTAGGAAAAAAATAACATTCATTTGGATCTGGAGTAAGCAAATTATGGTCCACAGGCTAAATCTAACCCACTGCCTATTTTTGTTTGGTCTGAGAGCTAAGAATGGTTTTTACATTTAAGAAAATGGACAGTGAATTGTAATTGACGCATGGACCATAGTAGGCTGATCCTTGATTTGGATAAACAAAAAAATCAAGAATATCAAGGGAATTAATGAAAAAAAGTGTGAAGGAAGAGGGCCTAGCAGTAGATCTTGAACTAAACTGCAAAACAAACAATTTTGTGCTGGTTGGGAAATAGAGAGGTTAATTAGTCATATAGGTATGCGTTAGCAAATGAGTCCTGTGGAATAGAGTTTGATAAACCCAAAGATCCCAGCTATTTAGGTGCTATTCAACAAACACTGTTGGGAAAACTGGAAAGCAATTTGGCAGAAAGTAGGTATAATCTAACATCTCATACCACATATCAAGAAAAGCTCAAATTGGGTACATGTCTTAGATATAAAGGGTGTATCATAAAAAAATTGAGAAGCAAAGAAGAAATTATCTGTCATGTCTATGGATAGGGGCAAAATTCACGATCAAACAAGAGATAGAGAGGGTCACAGAAGATAAAATGGACACTTTTCTTTACATAAAATTAAAAAGGTTTTGTACAAACAAAAGCAGTTCAGTTAAAATTTGAAGAAAAGCTGGTCAGTGGGGGAAAAAATTCTTTGCAGCCAGTTTCTCTAATAAAAGTCTAATTTTTCCCCCTTTGATGAGGCAGCCAGGGTTAAGTGACTTGTCCAGGGTCACACAGCTCCTTAATGTCAAGTGTCTGAGGCTAGATCTGAACTCAGATCCTCCTGACTCCAAGACCAGAGCTCTGTCTACTTCACCACCTAGCTGCCCCTAAAAGTGTTATTTCTGAGATAAATAGGGAACTGAGTCAAATTGATAAAAATAAGCCATTCATCAATTGATAAATAGTCAAAGGATGTGAATAGGCAGTTTTCAGAGGAAGAAACCCGAGCTATCACTAACCGTATAAAAATGCTCTAAATTGCTAATAATTAGAGAAATGTAAATTAAAACAATTTTGAGGTGCCACTTCATATCCATCAGTTTGGCAAAATTGGCAAAAAAGGAAAATGAAAAATGCTTGAAGGACGGTGGGAAAGCAGAGGTTTTAATGTACTATTTGCAGAAGTGTGAGTGGGTCCAGCCATTTTAGAAGGCAATTGGGAATTATCTCAAAAAAACTATTCAACTATGCTTTCCCATTATTTCCTTTAATCTTTAATTTTTTCCAATTACATGTAAAAACAATTTTTAACATTTGTTTTGTTAAAAATTTGAGTTCCAAATTCTCTTCCACCTTCCCTTTTCTTCCCCCACATTGAGAAGGCAAAATTTGACATAGGTTATACATGTGCAGTCATGCAAAACATTTCTATATTAGTCATTTTATGAAAGAAGACAGACACCCCTCAAAAATAATCACCAGTAAAAATAAAAAAGTAAAAAGAATATGCTTTGATCTGCACTCAGATTCCATTAATTCTTTGGAGGTGAATAGCATTTTTCAACATGAGTCCTTTGGAATTGTCTTGAATCATTATATTGCTGAGAAAAACTAAGTCATTCACAGTTGATCATTATATAGTATTGTTACTTTGCACGATATTCTCCTGGTTCTGCTTATTTCACTTTTTATCAGTTCATGTGAGTCTTTCCAGGTTTTTCTGAAAGTATCCTGCTTGTCATTTCTTATAGCACAGTAGTATTCCATCATAATCATATACCACAACTTGTTCAGCCATTCCTGAATTGATGGGCATTGTGCATACCCGTTTAACCAGCAACACTGCTACTGGGGCTGTACCTTAAAAAAGATCAAAGAAAGAGGAAAAGGATCCACATGTACAAAAATTTATAGCAGCTCTTTTTTGTGGTGGCATTGAACTGTATACTGAAGTGGGGCACATTAGTTATGGAATGGCTGAATAAGTTACTGTCTAGGAATGTGATGGAATGCTGTTATGCTGTAAGGAATGATGAAAGTGATGGTTTCAGAGAAACCCAGAAAGACTTGTGTGAACTGATGCAGAGTGAAGTGAACAGAACCAGGAAAACAATTTATAGAATAATAGCAATAGTGTAAAAACAAGCAACACTGAAAGGCTTGAGTAAAGACTTCAGTGAAATGATCAACCACAGTTCTAGAGGACACAAGTCAGAGCATATTACCTCACCTCCTGATGGGTGATGGACTCAGTACAGACAGACCTCTTTTTTTTTTGTATATGGCCAGTGCTGAAATTTGTTTTGCTTCTCCAGAAATGAATGTGATGGGGTTTTTGTTTTTCTTGGTTTCTCATTTAGGGGTGAGAGGAGATGGACAGAGAGAATGTGGGTCTGAAAACATAATAATAAAATTTGATTTAGAAAATCAGAAGAGTAAAAAAAATAATTTTGGTTAAAAAAAAACCCCTCTATGCTGATACTTTGAAGGGTGTTTAGCATAAATAAATGTTCTATTTTAACACTTATTACTAGTGATTAAGTACATAGAGTGTGTTGGTCTTGGGAGTTAGGATAGCCTAAGCTGGACTCTTCCTTTGTGCACTTATGAGCTGTGTGACCCTGGGCAGATCATTTAACCTTTCTTTGCTTCAGTTTCCTTATCTATAATATATGGAGATAAATAATAGCACCTACCTCACAGGGATGTTGTGAGGATCAAATGAGATAATATATATTAAACACTTTGAAAACTTTAAAGTTCTGTTTAAATGCTATTATTACTTTGTGAAAGGCTTTTTTTTGCATCTACCAAATAATCACCTGATTTGCATGTTTGTGTTTATAATTTGATTACATTAAATGTTTAACTAATGTTAAACCATCCTTATTTTGTTCAAAATTCAACTTGGGTATAGTGAATGATTATTTGGATAAATTTCTGTAATTTTTTGCCAGGATTTTAAGTTTTTTGAATTGCTGTTGTATTAATCTGTAGTTCTCTTTCTTTGTTATATTTTAGGATAGGTATTAGGATTGTTTTAAGTATTAGGACTCTGCTTTATAAAAAAAGTTTTGTAGAGTGCTTTCTTGTTTTTTTTTTAATTTTTGGCTAGGCAGTGGGGTTAAGTGACTTGCCCAGGGTCACACAGCTAATTAGTGTTATGTGTCTGAGGCCGGACTTGAACTCAGGTCTTCCTGACTTCAGGGCCGGTGCTGTATCCACTGCACCATCTAGCTGCCCCACTTTCTTGATTTTTGAGAACAATTTGTGTTGTATAGGTACTAAATGAGGCAGCTAGATGGGCGATGAAGAGAGTGTTGGACCTAGAATCAGGAAGACCTGAGTTCAATTTTTAGTTTTGTTACCCTGGGCAAGTCCCTTTACTTCTCTAAGCCTCAGTTACCTAATCTATAAAATAGGTATTATAATTATAACCCCTGCCTCAGAAGACTGTTGTGAGGATCTAGTCAGGTAACATGTATAAAGCAGTTTGCAAACCTTAAAGTACTATGGAAATGCTAAGTATTATTATGAATAATCATTATTCCTTAAAAGTTTGATAGATTTTTCCTATAAATCCATCTGTACTTTTTTTCTTTTGATTATTCCTTTATATTTAGGTTAATTTCCTTTTCTAAGGTTGTGTTATTTAAGATCTATATTTGGTGTTTTGTTAATTTGGGTATTTCATATTTTTGTAATCTCTTTTGAATTTCTTTTTTTTTTTTTTGGAGGAGGGTATGTGCTTTTGTGTTCCAATAGTTCTTTTTATATCTTCTGGGTTTCCTGAGATTTTACTTTGTTTATATAAAAAAAAAATAGTTCTTCACTTGGCCCTCTACCATAGGGTTTGATTCTGCTCCCCTGCTACCATTTTCCATGTGGTGATTAATCTTGCTTTGTCTACCCTAGGTTCCTCATGTTCCCGAACCGACATCCACTTTGTGGGACGAGGCCTTCTAGATCTTTGAAATTGAGAGCTCTCTATGGGCCATCTATGATGTCTCGTAACAGGTTCTTAAATAAATGTTTATTGACTGGGAATGTTAGGTACTTTGAAGCCTCTGGGCCTGGGTCTGAATGTTTTTCGTCCCCACTATCTGGTTACCATCTAGTGGTAACCATTCAGGTTACTACTGCTCCCAGTTACTTCCAAGGTCTATAGTTTCTGACTGCTGTGTGTAAATTCCTCTGGCTTAGGAGAGCCTCTACTCTTGCTGCCTTGGGATAAAAAGCTTTGCAGATAATGTTTTTGGCTAGTCTCTGATTGTGTTGGAAGCTACCATTTTTTCTATTGCAAGTAGGTTTTAGCTGAGTTTTTATGTAGTTCTGGGATGGGAGAAAAAGTTGCTTACTGTAGTTTTTCATTGGATTTTTGTGATCATTTATTCTGGTATGATTTTTAGCTTTTTGCTGGAATAGGCATGTGGGTCTAGGCTGTTTGCTATGATTTAGGCAGTCATCTTGGTACCTAAACAAAGTCCATTTTGTTCCTTTTTCTAAAACTTTCTATTCTGAAATAGTTTTTTCTGATTCTTAGTCTGCATCTTTATTCCTTCTTTAATTTCTTTGTGTTACTCATGGAGTTAAAATTTCTGAAGTACTACATTTGAATTCCTTCTTCTAACCAACTTGTATGTTATTGTCTGTATAGATTTGCCACATCATTACTTTTTTTTTCTGATGTGCCCCATTGTTAGAAGTATTAATTCATGAAGGAAGTAATGTGAATAGAAGCAGTGTCCCATGGTAGGAATTATCCTGTATTTTAGTTCTACCCCTTGCTGTCACCAAATTTTTTCTCTTTCAAATTGGCTGTGACATCTTGTCCCTTAGTTCATGCTTCCTCTACCCATTTGGGTGCCAGATGCCTTTAGGAGTTTGAATTTCTCTTTTCTAGGAGCAGAGTGTTTTCCACAGGGGCACAATACTTGGTCTCAGAGAAGATGGTCTGTCAATACACCAACTTCTCCCAAATTAAACCTATCAGAAAGTCCCTATTTCTCATCATAGGCATATACATCTTTCCTCATAGGATTACTTTTAAGTGGAACCTTTTCTTCCTCCTAACTCCTACCTTCTATTCTCCTAGTTCAAATTCCTCTTTTTTGCCATCTTTTCCATTTTCATTTGGCTTCTCTTTTTGTTGAGAGACCATAGGTGTTATCATTCCTTCACACTTTTAAGTCATGGACTTGATGAATGTATATCACCCATGCCCCTCTGTATTTTGCCTCCCTTGTATGTATTTACATACCCTCTTACTCTTACAACTTTGGAGCACAAAAGAGGTTTTTTCATCTGTTGGGGGGTTGTAGTGTTTAGCTCCTGGAGCTTCAGTTTGGCTCATCCACCTTAATTCAGTCATTTCAGTTGTGTCTGACTCTGTGTGAACCCCTTTGGGGTTATTTTCTTGGCAAAGATACTGGAGTGGTTTGCCATTTCCTTCTCCAGATCACTTTATAGATGAAAAACTGAGGAAAACAGAGTTAAGTTAGTTGCCCAGGTACACACAGATAGTAAGGCTCTGAGGCCAAATTTGAACTCAGGAAGATAAGTGTTCCTGACTTGAGGAGGGGCACTGTATTCACTATGCCACCTAGCTGCCCTCTTCCACTTTAACTTCTTCTATTTCTTTAAATTCTGATTACATCTTTATCCCTTTTTTCCCCATTTAATCCTGCATTTCAGTGGATTTTTAAAAATAACCTGTAAATATGGCTAATTCATTTTTATTACTTTTTATTATGAAACTTATTTCTTATTAACATTTTATTTTTTTCAATTAACATGCATTTAATTTTTCTCTCTTACCTCCCCTTTACTGAAAAGAAAGCAAGGAAGGAAGGAAGGAAGGAAGAAGGAAAGGAAGAAGTTAAGTGATTTGCCCAAGGTCACATAGTTGGGGAGTATATGAGGCAGGATTTGAACTTAGATCTCCCTGACTCCAGGCCCATTGTTGTATTCACTGCAACACCTGGCTGCCTCTAGACCCTAAGGTATCCTTTCTAAAATGGTTCATAATTACTGTGCCAGACAAATCCTAGCACACAAACCCTTGAAGGCACCAGGATGACTGTGAATATATGTCTGATCAAAGGTTTTGAGCTGTGATTTTAAGACTTTAAGCTCTGCCTCTCTTTATCTAAGAGAGAGGATAAGAACTGGAGACGTTTTGCCTGAGACAATGATAATAAGAGAAGGTGTAATCCAGCTGAGGGGTGGTCTGTGTGGAGCCCCGAGACTGTCAAAGACCCCCCTACCTAGGCTTCTGTGAGTTAGCTGCCTCTGCAGTTGCCGCTTGCCCCTATGGAAGGGTTAGGGAGTGAAATTTGGGAAGACCTATGGCTGTTTCTTATGAGAACTACAACAGTGAAAACTCGTATCTCCCTGTTCCTTACCTCATTTCTGGCTGTCTCTCACAGAGCCTATATTCCATTCTTCATTTCTTTAAAAAGTCTTTTCGTTTTCTGTATTGGTCATGTGTTCTCGAAAGGGATTGGTTTCTCAAATATCTTTTGTATGTGTGAGAGAGACCTTGGGGAAAAAGTAAAAGCAGTTAAATGGGAGGCTGTGGTCAATCTGTGACACACTCTCTCTAGAGGAGATTCTTTTTCCAGTAGCTGGAATTTCTGCCAGATAGGGTCTAAAGAAGCACCAGACTTTTTTTTTAATCACTACCTATTATTATAGTCCTTCAAAAATAAGGAAGAGATTAAACAAATACAGAATCATACCTAGACACAAATAAGCCTACAAAGTGGTGGAAGGAGGGAGTTTGCTAAGTAGAAGACTGAGGAAGCTTTCCTCCAGTGCAGTTGGTCTCTGGCACTTTTCCTTCTCATTGTTCTCTAATGAAGCAGGTTAAAGAGTCACCTCCTCCTTCCTCCCCCTCCCCTCCAGGGGTGGGGCTGAGCAAAGGATGATGACTAAGGGAAAAGTCAGTTTCTTTCCTCTTCAGCTAAACAAGCTCATACCACTACCTCTGTTAGATTTGGATGTTCATCTTTTTTCAAAGCTAATTTATTTTCAGGCTCATAGTTTTGTTTCTTACTTGACATTTAAATACTGTTTTAATTCTTCCTTCTTTTAAGCAGACTTATCAAGCGTTGTCACAAGCTTTTAATTTTAATTTTTTTTTTGCTCCTTATTTTATTTTTCCTTTTAATTCTCTGAGTTTGGAGTTGAATTTAGCTCACCACTTTTTTCCCCAGTGATAATTAGGAAGATTTGACTTTTGGATTTTATAATTTTGACAGTTTTGCTTCCTTTTGAAGTAGATTTTGCTTCCTTTTTAATTTAATTTTATTTGTTTTTTTGCATAATAACATTTTCAGTTTGATTTTTTAATTTAATTTTAATTTCTTTTTTTGTTTTTGTTTATTTTAATATTTTTGTTTTACATTTTCTTTGGTTCTTCAGTTTACGTGATCAAATAAGATTATATTTGTAATGCTTAGCACAGTGGCTGACACATAGTATGTTATCTAATAAGCTCGGTAAATACTTATTCCCTCTTCCCCCATTCTACCTATGTACTTGCCACCTTGGCATCTGCTGTGCTCTGCTAATATCTTTCTGTGTGGTATTTAATGTGCTAACTTTGACACAATATTATTTTGTTACCAGTGAAAGTACAAATGGAATGCTACTAATTTATATAGTTGCTTTGCTTTTTCTCACTAAGATCATTGCTTCTTGAATTAATTGTATTATAAATACATTTCTACTTAGCCATCATGGACAAATTTATTGACCAGATGGGGTATAAGTTACTTGAAAACTATTGTGATGTTTTTGAATTGTAAATACATGTCTCCTAATTTTAGGGTAGACTGAGAGAACAAAATAGGTATTATAAGGACATTGAAAAAACAGGTCAAATCAAAGGAAAAGAGGAAAAGAACCCCAAAGTACAAACATATTTCTAACAACTCTTTTTGTAATGACAAAGAACTGGAAACTAAGGGAGCAATCATTAATTGGGGAATGACTGAACAGATTATGGTATATTAATTTTATGGAGTACTGTTGTTCCAAAACTGATGAAAATGATGATTTCAGAGAAACTTGGGAAGATTTGTATGCACTGCTGTAGAATGAAATGAGAGCCAGAAGAACAACTTATGTAGTAACAGCAGTTTTGAAACAACTTTGAGAGTTAAGAGCTCTGATCGATACAGTTACCAACTACAGTTCCAGAAGATTGATGATGAAGCATTCTCACTTCTGGACAGAGAGATGATGAACTCAAGATGCAGAATAAGACATACATTTCCTAGAGATGGCCAATGTGGGAATTGGTTTTTTAGCTCGATATTAGAAGGGTTTTGTTTTTGTTTGTTTGTTTTCCCTGTGGGATGGTAGGAAGAGAGAAAATAAATGCTTATTAATTTTTTAAATTAAAAAAAAATACAGATTAGCAAGGTAATTCGTCTTACAAGGTCAAGGTTGGAAAAATCACTTAGTACTTTGTGGATTATTGGATTATTAAAAAATATCAGCTACACTGACTTTAGGACATAGCATCTAGGAACTGATTATGTACTTCCTCTTCAAAAGGAGGAGTTGGTCAAGAAAATTAGTCTTTAATAAACAGAAAGACTAGATAGCAAGGCATATCTAGCAAGGAATATTCAGGAGAGAATAGGACTGTTTACCATAGGGAAGGGCAAAAACTAGGTCCACTGTGTCAGAAAAGGATAGCTAATTCTTCGGGTAGTGCTGAAGCTGAGTCCCCTATGGCAAAGAGATACTTCCTATATATTTTTAACAAGTAGACTTTTGTGTGTCAGATGAGGGCTAGATTCTAATGGGTTGCACAGAGCATCTATGCCGGGACAGGTCCAAGACTGGATCCCCCATCTTAGACACCCCAAGATAGGAATATTCTTGGGAGAGGATGCTTTGCCCTCCTGGAGGAGATTCAATAGAAGTCTGGACTGAGCATGAAGTAGAGGGTTTAGTAGGCATCTGACAAGGACAAGATGATTTTTTTTTTGATGGAAAGTAGTGTATAGATGGAACAGCTAGTTGGCACAGTGGATAGAGTGCCCCTCCTGAAGTCAGGAACACTCATCTTTCTGAGGTCAGTCTGGCCTCAGATACTTACTAGCTGTATGACCCTGTGCAAGTCACTTAACCTTGTTTGTCTGAGTTTTCTCAGCTGTAAAATGGGCTGGAGAAGCAAATGGCAAACCACTCCAGTATCTCTGCCAAGAAAACTCCAAATGAGGTCACAAAGAGTCAAAAACAACTAAACAACAACAACAACAACAACAAGGTGTCTAGTTGTGGTATGTGGGTGCTGTTAGCAAGATATCTCAGACAACAAGCCAAGACCTCAGTATCTGTGTACTTTGTTCATTCATGCAGATGTTTCCGGGAGAATAGAAGTGAGGAGGAGAGTCTACTAGTAACAGTAGTAACAGTGTGGAAAATGGCTGGAGTGAACACAGGGACACATAATCCAATGGAGTGCAGAGCTGAGAGGTTTAGCTCCTCCTGGGCACAGTTTCTTGTGATCCAGTTGAGCTAACTCTGATGGGATTCAAATCCCACAGCGTTTGAATGGCTCTTTTGTAATTTGAAGCTGTTAATGCACCACCCCCCTCAATCCACTCCCAACCACACACATACAGAAACACAGCAACAAAATTTCTTGCCAGCAGATCCAAAGTCTTGTGAAGAGGCCTGTTGGAGACAAAAGCTTTGCTTTAACCTGCCCATTTGCCACATTGCCACACATATTCTAAGTTGTCTCTAATTATTGTTGCTTAGTTTCTGTAGAAATAATTATGGCGTGGAGATGTAGAAAGTGTTTAATTATATAAAAGAGGTGAATCTTGTCTTCTGACTGCTGTTGTTGTTATGCTTCCCTTTATTTGCATTGCTTTTTAAAAAAATCTTAATGTAGATTGAAGAAAATACAGGGAGGGATTTGTGTGTGTGTTGTATTTCATTGTATACAATGTCATAACATCTTCCTCTTGTGACAGTAAGTTGCTCAAAGGTTGCTTTCAGTAACAACTGGCCTCATAGTAATCTTGATATTAGCTTCCTTATGTACCTACCTTTCCCCCTTTTCTACCCACTTATTTGCACCTTGCTGTTTCATGTTCAAAAAGTTTCTATTAAACATTGTATTGATTCTGTGAGTGACCCATAAAAAGCAATCTGTATTATGTTAGGCATAAATGATGGGATGGATTTTAGGCTACCATTAATTAATACTCCCTCCCCAATCTTACACTCTTTAGCAGTAATAGCCATGGATCTAACTAATGCAAACGATGTAGAGCTCTTGGCTAAACTCATGTTTTTGGTTTAAATTTTGAGAATGAATGAGTCCAATTTGAATTCATATTTTCAGATAGTGCTTTGTAAAATTCAAGCAGGAATCAGGCTCATATTTCATTTTATCTGTTGGGACTCGCATACAATAGCTGCTAGGGTATAAGTTTCTGCAGTCCGTTTAGCTTAAGTTATTCTTTATTGTATGTTTTCTGAAATATAATTCCCAGCATAGCTCCAAATAGCTGAAATTAAGAGACTATTTTAATTTGTGATATAATAATTCACATCTAAATTTTAAAAAAATGTATAGAATATGAAAGCAAAATTACTAACAGAGGATGGCTTTGAATGGGGCACAGACCTTTGAAAAGTGTCCAGATTGCTAAAACTCAGAATTATCTGAGGCTGTAAAGGGAAGCTAAGGACGACAGAAGGTATACTTTTTTTTATGGAAGAAAAAAATTACATAAGAGCTGTACTTGGAATGGATGGAACAATGATCAGTGACAATGGAGAAGTGATAGAACTGCCTGATTCTTGTTTTGCTTCTGTTTTTTTTTCCTCCAAGGGAAAATGACTTCTGAGAAATATGTATATTCTTTAGCAATAGATGATACTATAAGTCTTTCACCTCTAGTTTTGCCAGCAATTTGTTTTAAAACTTGTTTTATCTTTTCCCAAAAATACTTATTTTTTTCTTTTTAAATTTTGAGTTCCAAATTCTCTTCCTCTCCCTTGTCCTCTCCACTACCCACTGAAAAGGCAAGAAATATGGTATCAATTATACGTGTGAAATCATGGAAAACATTTCCATATTAGCCATATTGCCAAAAAAAGAGAAAATTATACTTCAGTTTGCACTGAGTTCATCAGTTTTTTCTTTGGAGATGTATAGCTTTTTTTTTTTATCTTAAGTCCTTTGAAATTGTCTTGGGTCATTGTATTGAGTAGCCAAGTCTTTCACAGTGTATCATCATTACAACATTACTATTACTGTGTACAATGCTCTTCCAGTTCTTCTCACTTCACTTTGCATCAGTTTTCATATAGGTCTTGCCATCTTTTTCTGAAACTACCCCCTTTGTCATTTCTCTTAACACAATATCACCATTATAATCATGTACTCAGCTGTTCCACAGTTGATGAGCATCCCCTTGATTTCCCACAAAAAGAGCTGATATAAATATTTTTGTACCTATAGGTCCTTTTCCTTTTTCTTTGATCTCTTTGAGATACAGACCAAGTAGTAGTATTGCTGAGTTATAGCTCTTTGATAGTTCCATGTTGTTCTCCAGAATGGTTGGACCAGTTCACTACTCTACCAGCATTTCATTTGTGTATCTATTTTCCCCTCAACCCTTCTAGCATTTTCATTTCTGATTGTTGTGAGTTGGTATCTCAGAGTTGTTTTGATTTGCATTTCTCTAATCTATGGTGATTTAGAGCATTTTTTTCATATGATTGTAGATAGATTTGATTTTTTCTGAAAATTGCCTGTTCATATTCTTTGGCTATTTATTGATTGGAGAATGGCTCTTATTTTTATAAATTTTATTCAATTCTCTATTGAGAAATGAGGCCTTTATCAGAGAAATTTACTGAAAAAATTATTTTGATATTACTTCATTGTCTAGGGTACATTTTAGCAAAATGTAGTTTCCATGATTATCTCTCTTAATTAGGTCTTTCTTTTTTTGCTTTTTTTTGTTTTTGAATTGCTTGAGATCATGATGGCTGCTGAATTCTGCTCTAGCCCTTTATGTGTCATTTTGTTTCAAGTTTGTCTCCTGTACACAACATATTGTTGGAGTCTGGTTTCTAATCCATTCTACTAGCTGCTTCTGTTTTATGGGTGAGCTCACCCTGTTCACATTCACAGTTATGATTTCTCAGTCCCATTTTCTTCTGTTTCTTCCTCTCTCTCTTTTGATCCTGTTTCTTCTCAAAAGTCTATTTTGCTTTTAACACTGCCTTCTTAAATCTGCCCTCCTTTTTATCACTCCTGTCCCCCTCCCCCCTTCTCTTATCCCTGTTCCCTATATATCCCTATTTGGTAAGACATTTCTATACACAACTGAGTGTGTATATATATTTCCCCTTTTTGAACCAATTCTGATGGGAGTAAAGTTCAAGCATTGCCCTCTACCCCTCATCCCCCACTTCCCCTCTACTGTAAAAGCTTTTTCTTACGTACTTCTTTTATGTGAAAAAAATTTCCCCCCTCCCTTCCCCTTTCTCCCAGTGCATCCCTCTTTCTTAACCCTTCATTTTTTTGGAGATTATTCCAACAAAATGAACTCATACCCATGCCCTGTGTCTGTGTAAACTCTTTTGAACTGCCCTAATAATGATAAAGTTCTTAGGAGTTACGTGAATCATATTCCTGCATAGGAATGTAAACTATTTGACTTTATTGAGTCCCTTATGATGGTTCTTTCATGTTTACCTTTTTATGCTTCTCTTGTGTCTTATGTTTGAATATCATATGTTCTATTTAATTCTAGTCTTTTCATCAGTATTGCTCAGAAGTCCACTGTTTCATTGAATATGCACCTCCTCCCCAACAGGATCATACTAAAGTTTTGTTGCATGGGTTATTCTTGGTTGTAATCCTAGCTCCTTTGCTTTCTAGAATGTCATATTCTAAGCCCTCTGCTTTTTTTTTTTTTAAATAATGGAGGCTGCTAAATCTAGTGTAATCTTTACTGTGGCTCCATATTTGAATTGTTCTCAGGCTGCTTGCAGTATTTCCTCCTTGACCTTGGAGCTCTGAAATTTGGCAGTAATATTCCTGGGAGTTTTTATTTTGGCCGGTCTTTCAGAAGATGATTGGTGGATTCTTTCAATTTCTGTTTTACTCTCTGAAATTAGGATATCAAGGCAGTTTTCCTTTATAATTTCTTGAAATATGATGTCTAGGCTCTTTTTTTGATCATGACTTTCAGGTAGTTTAACAATTCTTAAATTATCTGTCCTTGATCAATTTCCCAGGTCAATTACTTTTCCCAAGAGATATTTCACATTTTCTTCTATTTTTTTTCATTGTTTTGACTTTGTTTTGTTGTTTCTTGAAGTCTCATGGAGTCATTAGCTTCTACTTGCCCAATTTTAATTTTTTAGAATTATTTTCTAAAGTAAGCTTTTGTACCTTCTTTTTCATTTGATGTATTGTGCTTTTAAAATTTTTTTTCTTTTTCTTTTTCTTTTCTTTTTTTCCCTTTTTTATTAATTTATTTATTTTTAGTTTTCAACCTTCACTTCCACAAGATTTTGAGTTCCAAATTTTCTCCCCATCTCATCCCTCCCCCCACCCCAAGAATTTTTTTTGGGGGGGGCCAGGCAATGGGGTTAAGTGACTTGCCCAGGGTCACACAGCTAGTAAGTGTCAAGTATCTGAGGCCGGATTTGAACTCAGGTCCTTCTGACTCCAGGGCCAGTGCTCTATTCACTTCTCCACCCAGCTGCCCCTGTATTATGCTTTTTTTTAATATGTCCATATAATTTTATTGAATTTTTCATTGTGAACATAACATTCTTCAAGTCAGTTCAGTAAACATTTGTTAAGTACCTACCATGTGCTCAGCACAACACTAAGCACTGGGGATACAAGAAGAGGCAAAAGTCCCTGTCCTCAAGGAGCTTACATTCTAATGAGGGAGAAACATGCAAACAAATATATTGTGCTTTTTAAGGATTTCTTTTCTTCATTGAATTTTTGTGCCTCATTTACCATTTCGCCTATTCTTTTTTTTTTAGGTGTTATTTTCTTCAGTATTTTTTTGTGTGCCTCTTTTACAAAGCTGTTAATTCTCTTTTCCTAATTTTCTCGTATTACTCTCATTCCCCTCCTCTACTTTTCCCTCTACTACTCTTATCTGTTTCTTTAACTCTTCTAGGAATTTTTTTTTGGGGGGGGGCCTTGTGTCCAATTAGCATTTTTCTTTTCTTTGAGGCTTTGGTTGTAGCTGTTTATGAGTTGTTACCGTCTTCTGAGTTTGTCTTGGGCTTCCTTGCCACTCTTATGCCAAGTTCTTTTTTTGTTGCTTGTTAATTTTTTTCCACCCTATTTCTTGACTTGGAATTTAATATTAAAATTGGCCTTATGGGAAGGCATGGTGCCAGGCTTCAGGCATTTTTTTGCTTCTGTTTTCAGAGCTAGTTCTGGGGGTCTGCAAGTTTTCAGTTCTTCCAAGGTGATATGATCCTGGGAAAGGTATGGTCACTGCTCTCCTTGTCTGTGCTCGGATCTTACCCAGGAAGGGTTCCTGTTCCCCGAAGCTGAAAATACTAGTGCTCTTATTGGCCCTGGAGCTGTGACCAAATTAAATTTGATTCAAAGATTGTTTTCCCCTATTCAATAGCTTCTCTTCTTATTCTCTTCTTATGTTGACATTTTCATGCGGGAAACTAGATTTTAAAGCTCTTTTTTTCCTTTAAAAAAGGAAAGCATTTGTGTAGCCTTAACTAATCAACAAGCATTTATTAGGCAGTTCCTACATGCCGTTGGTGGTGAGAATACAAAAGCAAATGATACTAATGAATGCTTTTTAACATTTGTGCTTAGTATGGATAATAATGAGTCTATCCTTCTGTCTTCTTAAGTGCTGGGAGAATATGTTCTGTCACAAAACCACTGCCCAACCATTTTGGCCAACACCTGCCTTCTTTCTAGATTAACCACATACCCCACATTAATAACTGTGTTTACCAAGTCAATGGACAGTGGTGGAAGTAAGAAGATGCAGTGGAGTGAGTACTCCAGGTTTGTATGGGAGGATGCCCTGGAAGCCTGGCTTTGCTCGTTCGTATATGACCTTGGCTAGGCCGCCTCACCTCTCTAGACCTCTGCTTCTTGTTCAAATGAAATAACCTATGTACAGAACTTTGCAAACCTGAAGGTATTGTATAAATGTTAGCTGTTATTATTTATTTCTAAAATGAGGGAGTTAGCCTACAAGATCTTTTCCAGTTCTAAAATCTGTGATCATATGGCTAATCCTTTTGCTAATTAGTATTAATGGCTTATTCCTATTCCAATTAAATTCCATTAATTTAATTTTGAAGGGATCTTGTGGATGGTAAATACACTATTGACTCAATGCAGCAATTTTTTTTAGATCCTATGATAGTTGCAGTTTTCTTGTCATTCAGATGTATATACACATACACTATCCTGTGAGATTTAAGAAAAGGCTAAATAAATTAAGTTGTTGCTTTTTTGTCTGAATTTGAATGTATCGGGGCTTTGTAAGTTACTGCACTCTAAAGGTACTAATCTCAGCTGTATTCTGAAAATTATTTTCCTATCACACCTGCCTAGGTGTTGTGCATGTTGTAACTTAATGTGCATGGCTTCTAAATTGTGAGATACACAACTGAATGAAAGGCAGTAATAAGTCAGTAACACTTTCTCTAATTTCTCTGATGATATAACGCTATCATTCTCTCCAAACAACTTCCATCCTTGGTATGTTAACTACTTCAATCAATCAATAATAAAATCAACTGAATTTGTGAAGAGCCTACTATGTAGATAAAAAGAAAGTTTAAAAAAAGTTTCTGTTATCAAGGAGCTCACTGTCTAATGGGGGAGGGAGGATAGGGACTATTTATACACAGAATAAATTGGGAGTAGTGT
This sequence comes from Phascolarctos cinereus, assembly GCF_003287225.1. Classification (NCBI taxonomy): domain Eukaryota; kingdom Metazoa; phylum Chordata; class Mammalia; order Diprotodontia; family Phascolarctidae; genus Phascolarctos; species Phascolarctos cinereus. The sequence goes on along the minus strand of NW_027555958.1, from coordinate 266,843,401 downwards.
CAGAGAGAAGGCACTAAGATTAAAGAGACCCAGGAAAGGTTTCTATAAAAGGTGAAACTTTAGCTCAGATTTGAAGGAAGCCAGGAAGGGTAGGAAGCAGAAATGAGGAAAGGAGTTCCAAGCATGGTGAACAGCCAGTGAAAGCAGGGAGATGGAAAGTCCCTTGTTACTAACAGCAAAGAGGCTAGTATCTATAGAGCCAAGAACATGTGGAAGAGAATGTATTGGGGCTCTGTCTAAGAGCCTGGAAAAGTAGAAAATGGCCAATTTGTGAAGGGCTTAAAAAGCCAATGGAGGATGGATTTCATTCTGGAGGTAACAGAAAGCCACTTGAGTTTGTTGAGTAGGGTAGTGACATGGTCAGACTTGAATCTAAAGACCAGTTGGACAGCTTAGTGGAGAATAGACTGAAGTGGTGAGAGACTGAAAGAGGGAACCTAAGCATCAAGCTAGTGTAATAGTCCAGGCGTGAAGGCCTGCCCCAGGGTAGTTAAAGTGTCAGAGAACAGAAAAGGGCTTATAAGAGAGATGTTAGGAAGATAAAAATCAACAAGCCTTAACAACAGATTGGATATGGTGAATAAAAGAGAGTGAAGAGTCCAGAATGAGACCTAGTTTAAGAGCCTGGGTGACTGAAAGAATGATGCCCTCAGTAGTAATGAGGAAGTTTGGAAAAGGGGAGACTTTATGGGGAAACAGGATTTGTAAATTCAATTTTGGACCTATTGAGTTTAAGATGTCTATATGAAATCCAATTCAATAGTTTAATAGTCAATTGAAGATTCAGGACTGGAGGTCAGCAGAGAGTTTGGGGCTGGACAAGTAGATAAGAGAGTCATCTGCATAGAGATGATTATGAAAGCATAGGAATTAATGAAACCACCAAGTGAAAGAGTATTGAGTTTGTTGAGTAGGGGGGAGAAGAAGAGAAGAGGGCTCAGTTATCAGGTGTGTGATGAATGAACATCCAGCAAAGGGGATAGAAGGGAGTGGTCAGACAGGTGGGAGGTGAATCAGGAGAGAGCAATGTCAGGAAAACATAGAGGGAAGAGAGTATGAAGAGGGTGATCAGCAGTATCAGAGGCTGCTGAGATGTTAAGAAAGGTGAAGATTTAGAAAAGACCATTAGATTTGACAATTGAGAGAGCAGTAGTAACTATCAGTAGTAACTGTTTCAGTTGAATGATGAAGTCAGAAGCTAGACTCCAAAGGGTTGAGAGTAAGGGGAAAGAAAATTGGGGCACCTTTTGTAGATGTTCTACTCAAGCATTGATATAGAACCGTGGTTAGAGGGGATAGATAGATCAAGTGAAGTTTTTTGAGGATGTTTGTAGGCAGTAGAGAAATAGTCAGTAGACATTGAAGTAAGTATGATAGAAGGGGCAATTTGTTAGAGAAGATGAGGTGGAATTGCCTTGGCAAGGAGAAGGGCCACATCTTCACATAGATAAGGTAGAGATGGTTGCAGAGGGCATTTAAGTGGTGTGAGATGGAGAGATGAGGAGAGCTTTCCAGTTTTTTCAGTGTAATAAGAGGCAAAGATTCACATCTAAGGATGGGAATGTGGGAATTATGAGAAGTTTCAGGAGGGATGAAAAGATTTGGAAAAGCTGGTTGGAAAAGTGGTAGGGACGGTGAATTGATTAGGGAGGTGTAAAAGGATTGCTTTGCTCCAGTGAGGGCTCATTTCAGATTATGTAACATAAACTTGTGGTGGATTTTCTCCAGCTCCTTTCAGTAGCAAGTGAATAAAGGTAGCCAATAGCAGGAGTAATCCAAGGCTGTGCAGTTTGGTGAAACAAGATCTTTGATAGGATAAAAGAACAAGGGACTGGAGAGAAGAGGACAGTGTAGAACCAAATTGGTTCACCAAGGGGACAAAATGGGGAAGGGAAGAATGTGTAGCTAAGTGCAGGGGTAATGACCTAGGAAAGAACCAGGGAGTTGAGGGATTGGAGATCATGGTAAGGATGAAGAACAGGGTTTGGGGTGGCCAGACAGTAGGAAAGGTGGAATAACAACAAATAAAGGATTCAATAAAGGAATTTCAGAGTTTGTGAACATGAACACTGGTGGGTGATGGCAAGATCATGAATATTACATTTGTATGTAATTGTGGGGTGGAGGAGTAGGTCATGGAAATGAATAAATTCAGGAGCTGTAAGGTTAAGAGTGTTTGAGGCAGTTTGAAGTCCTCTAGTATAAGGGCCGAAGTTGAGAAGAAGAGGAGGACTGTAGGCCAGGCACTGAACTCCAATTGAGGAAGGAGGAAGGGTATCCTGGAGGGAGATTGAATGAACCTGAAAGGAGGAGAGGTTACTGAGTGATGGTGATAAAGGAAGACCCTGGAAATGGCAGTGGAAGGTGGGGGAAGGAGTATTCCAACTCCCCCACCATGATCACTGAGTCAGAGTTATGAAAGAAAGTGGGAAAAGTGCTGGAAGGGATAGCCAGGGAGATGGAGGGATCTAGAAAGGAAAAGGTTTAAGATAATAATTCAGTTTGTTACCTATGGAACAGGCATCCCAGAGAGGACAGCGTAAGGGTTGAGAGAGTAGTTTTAGAGTGGGTGGTTGGATGGGCATTGGGTTGAGGGGAATGGTAATAAGGTAGTGGCCAGTGGGGCATGGAGAACATGTTTTGCACAGTGGTAAGTGGGGTCTCAACAAATTTTTATTAACCACTGTGTGCCAAGCTCTTTGCTTAGTGCTAGGGATACAAATACAAAGAATGAAGCAAACCCCACTCTCAAAGAGCTTATGTTCTAACAGGAGACACAAATATATCTATGTACACATATGTGTGTGTATATATACATATGCATTTGTATGTATATGTACATAAAGTGTTTCTAGATGTATTTCTATATATATGTATGTATATATAAAATACATGTATGCATAGAATAAATATAAAGTAATAAAATATAAGGTCTTTAGGAAAGGAGGGCACTAACATTTAGTATAATGGGTCAGAAGAGGCTTCATGTAGAAGATAATTGTTAAGGGGCAGCTAAATGGCGCAGTGGATAGAGCACCGGCCGTGAAGTCAGGAGGACCTGAGTTCAAATTTGGCCTCAGACCAAACACTTGACACTTATTAGCTGTGTGACCCTGGGCAAATCACTTAACTCCAATTGCCTTAAACAAAAAAAAAAACAGACACAAAAAGAAGATAGTGGTTAAGCTTCTTGAAGGAAGAGAGAGTCTGTATGTGTCTGAGATGAGGAAGGAGTGCATTTCAGTTGTGTGTGGGAGCCAGAATTGGCCATTGCAAAGGTATGGAGAGGAGAGATGGAATGCCATGTGTGAAGTACAAAAGAAGACCACTTTGACTGGATTATATGGTTCAGGGAAGGGAATAATATACAATGAGATGGAAAAGATAGGTTGGTGCTACTTTTGAGAATTTTAAAAGCCAAATAAATGAATTTATATTTGATCCTACGGGCAAGAGGGATCAGACCTGTATTTCAGGAAAATCACTTTGGCAGCTTTGAGGACTGGAGCTTCTTCTTTGCATAGTTTACATTTTCCTATAGCTTTGTCTTATTGCAAAAACTTTTTACAAAACCCCTTACTGACTCTGCCCTGAGCTGTTTGGAATCAAAGGAATTATTAAAAAAGGCTTTCTCTTTGAAAGTTAATAATTGAAAAAAAAATTCCTGAAGAGTAAAAATATATTAACTAGTGGGAATGTGTATATATATATATAAATACACATAAGTGTATTTATATATATATGAGTGCTGAGGATATTTCATTTCTATAGCAAACATGAAGACCTAGCGAAAACTTCCTTGCAGAGTGCTTAGGGAGTGAGGAGAGGGCCTTAAGGGGAGGAGAGAGTATATAACTTATATCAGAGGAACTTCTTATCCCTGTTCTCTTAACTTCTTCTTTGCAATGTTATTTTCTTCTACTTTTGATATAAAGGCTGAGATTGGTGTTTCTGATCTTCTGTTGCCTTCTCTAGGTCAGCCTATTTCTGGTTACTAACTAGTTGTGTTTACAGTTCTGATATAGAATTTACGGTATACCTTTTTTCCCCTTTTTGACTTTTTCCTTTTTGTGCTGATGACTGTAGTACAGCTAGGAAAAGCCCTTGGAACCAGCTAGTATCACTTTTTATAAATATTCAAATAATGAAATTAGAAAAAAATAGTTTTGTTGCCAGAATTGCATAATTAAAAAATCCTTTTAAATATTACAAACTCGACAAACATAAATAAATGTGAACATTTCCATTTACATGGTGTCCCAAAAGTATAGTTTGAGCTATTAAAAAAGCTATTAAAGCTTAAAACTGCATTAAAACTTTCGAAATACCCTGTACAGACAAGAAGAAGAAAAGAATCTGTTCTATACAGCTTAGTTTTTTTAAAGTGTAGCAGAGCTGGATTGGAGTATATTTCACTTGGAGCATTTGTTGAGCTACCCTCAATGCTTTCTAACTCAGCACTGAAGAATTTAGGGGCTGGGATGATGGAGCAGTCAGACCTCTTAGGGGTACCTGGGTTCTCTCACTCTGCTGACAACTGACAGGGAAGATGGGGCATAGGAGAGAGGCTTTGGCAGAGCTGCATCAGAGAAGCTTGGCCACTAAAATCAGGACACATGGCTTGCTCAATGAACTTTAAAGGGAATGAGCAGCTTTACCCTTTGGCTTTCTTTTCCTGTCTGTGGAGTCCAGTATCTTCTAGAGTCTCTGATCATATGGCCACCAAATCATCTATGTTTGCTTAGGCAAGCCTGAGTCTAGGCTTTAGACCCCTGACTGCCTTTTCAGCTTTGTGTTGCTTTTTTGATTATAGTTGACTGAGCTGTGATCCTGAGATAAAAGTTTCTATCCTTGGAGGCAACCTTATGAGGAACTGCTGGTCTTCAGTTGGTGCTGGTTGCGTTTTGATAGGAGCCTCTAGTACCTACTATAACTTATTTGAGAATGTGACTACTGGTAGGAGGATGAGCCCAACTTTTGGCCTGGTTTGCTAGAAGACTTGGACCAGGAGAGAATTGTTTAGACAGTGTAGAGCTGCGCTGACTGGAAGGTTTCAGAAAGGCCAATTGAACATTCCTTCAAAATACTTCTTGTTCTGATGTTTTAAGTTTTATTGTCCCGGCAGAATATAACAGTGGTTGTAAGTTGTTATTGTTGATTGTTTAAGTTTTTGTTAATTTAGTTATGAGTCTCTTGTGTTAAGTACTTCTTTGTGTAGAGAAAATGAATAGCTTGTTTCTATGTTGCATTGCATTGCATATTGAATACTTTTCTACTCTCCGCTTTTGGGGAGATACTAGATGTGAGCCAAAATTAAGTATTAAGTAGTTTTCCCTGGGTTGGAGGTCATAAAGAGCAAGAGAGTATGAGGAAAAAAGGAGCATTCCCCTCTCTCCAGAGTTCAGGCTGTCCCAGGACTGAACCTGGCCTACTTGTGTGGATCTAGAATTGAAAGAAGCACCTTAGTAGAAAGGGAGAATACAAGTGCCCCAAAATACTACACTCTCCCATAATAGAAATTATTGTTATATAATTATATTTTCAATATTCTGTTTTCCTTTCTGAATTTACTTCTGTGATCTGCATTTCTCCTCATATTTCATTGATTTTTTTTTTTTGGTATCATCATCACCCCTCCTCTCATAATTCTCTACCCCCAAAATAAAAGCTCTGCTTGGTAACACATGTAGTAAAACAAAGTAAAGACTTACATTGGCTGTATCTGAAAAATGCATGTCTCATATTGTGTGATTGCTAGACTTAAAGTCAAGGGACCTGTTTTCAAATTCTGACTTTCATTTGTGTGACCTTCAGCAAATCACTCAACTTCTCCCTGTAAATTGAGGAGCTTGGACTTAGTGGCCTCTAATATCCTCTCTACCTCTAAATCCATATATCAGAACTTTATTAAAGAAATTTTCTGCAAAGATAAGGAATCTGATCAATAAGTTATAATGGTAGTAGTCTGTTCTTATAGTGGTAGTGGTTTTTGGCCCTTCCTCTCTTCACCAAGGCAGCTAGGTGGCACAGTGTGTAGAGCATTGGGCCTGGAGTCAGGAGAACCTGAGTTCAAATCAAATCAGATCTCAAATACTTGTGATACTTAGTAGTTGTGTGACCCTGGGCAAGTCACTTAACCATGTTTGCCTCTGTTTCCTCATCTGGAAAAGGAACTGGAGAAGGAAATGGCAAAGCACTCCAGTATCTTTGCCAAAAAAACAAACAAACAAACAATCCCAATGGGGTCACAGTTGGACAAGACTGAAATGACTGAACAACAAAACCTCTTTACTGAGGCCGGACCCAGTCTCTAGTTCTTATACTTTCTTTTTCTCTGTTTTAACCTCTTTCCCTTTATAATCACATCTTCCAAAGTTGATGTTTGTTTTCCTTATGATTCTTGCTTCTCATACTTTCCTCTCTCTTCTCTGTTTCCCTGTCAAGTTTGATGTTTTTCTATGCCAGAGACTTATGTTCAAACCCTTTTTGTCTGATTCTGATATAAATCTCTTTAGATATCTACTCTCTCCACTCCTTCTTCCATTTTTGTGTATTTGTCTCCCACATCCCTATTATGAGAAATATTTAGTTCCTTCTTCTTCCTCATTTTCTTCCTGAAGTATTCCTTTTCTCTCTCTCTCTCTTTTATTTCCTTTTGTAAAACCACAACCAGGCTTTGTATTTGTATATTACCTAACTCCCTGAGTAACCCTTGATAATAGCTGTATTATTGAAGGGTATTTGTCTCTTCCCTCCTTGATTAGATTCCTATACTCCATATCATCAATCAACCCTTTCCAGTTGCTTAAATATACTTACCTTTATAGGGTTTTTTTGACTCCTATATTTGCATTTCAAAGTTTTAGCTTGAAACTAGTCTTTTCAACAAGAATACTTGAAAGTTCTCCTATTAAAGATCTATTTTTCCTCTGTATACTCAGCAGGGCAATACTCTTCATTGTAAGCCTTTATCTTTTGCCTTTTGGAATAGACTGTTCCTTGACTCTACCCTCCTCACCCCCCCACCCCATCCCCATCCATCTTGCAACTCTAAAATATTTAGCATCATTCTTCCATCTCCCATCAGGCCATTAGTCAAGTATTAGTGAACATCTACTAATTCTTAAGGGAAATTATAAATACATATATTAAATAGTTGCAAAATTATAGATGTACAAATCTCTTGGCTAGCCATTTTCCTTGGTGAGATTATGGTATTTCTTTCAGCTATTCATTGGCTCTCAGTATTGCATCAGATGGATCCAGAGGTCCTCAGTTATGTCTTGACTAGAGCAATGGCAATTCTTTTTGGGTATTGGTTTTTGATTTCTAATTCTGAAATAAATGGAAACTACAATGTCTACATGAACTTATCTATTATACATAAATACATAAATTTGAAATTTTAGTTCTTGACTTTCCTGTTTTATATTCTGTTGTCGTACAGTTGTTTCAGTCATATCTGATTCTCCCTGACCTCATTTTGGGCTTTCTTGGCAAAGATATTGGATACTTCTCTGGCTTACTTTACAGATGTGGAAACTAGGGCAAACAGGGTTAAGTGACTTGCCCAGGGTCACACAGCTAGTAAGTATCTGAGACTGGATTTAAACTCAAGTCTTATTGACTCCAGGTCTAATACTCTGTCCACTGTGCCATCTAACTGCCCCCTTTTATATTCTGTAATTAATAATTTTTTTTAATTTGTTCATAGAAGAAAATTGATGTACATTTGTGATGAGATTTTGATTTCAGAGGACTAATAGCACCACATTTGAATTTAGATATATGCTTTAGAAAATATATTTGATACCATGGAGAAATCACTTTATATCTGTTTTAAAACTTCATTAATTATTTATAATTTTTTCCTTCTCTCTGTGTGTATGGAGGGAAGACAATCAAAAATATAATTGACCAGACAAACTTACTTTTATTTCTCTTTATTCAGCATGTCCAAAACTGAACTCATTATCTTTTCCCCCAAACCTTATACCCTTTCAAACTTCACCATTCTTTAGTCTCTCAGGCTCTCAACCTTCATCTTCAGCTCCTCATCTCCCTCCTCCCCTTTCTTCCCCCCACCTCATCTGTCTCTGTTGTCAAGGTATGTAGATTTTTACCTTTTAAACACCTCTCCCCTATGCCTTCTTCTTTCCTATGACCCTGACAATGAGTGCCAGAGTGTAGAACTTTATCACCTCATGCCTAAACTATTGTAATAGCCTACTAGTTGGTTTCTTACTCCAATTCATCCTTCAGTCAGCTATCAAAGTGATCTTACCAAAGCTCAGGTCTGACCATGTCACCTTTCTACTCAATAAATTATTTCCGAGCTCAAATATAAAATTATTTATATTATATTTATATTCTTTACAATGCTGTATGTTATTTTTCTTTAAAAAACCTTTCCCTCTACCCCTTTATCACTCTCCCTCTTTATCCTCTCCCCCCTTTTGTTCTTCTTACGCCTAAAATGCCAGCTCATACTTTGCAGTCCAGTAACACTGACCTCCATACTGTTCCTTGAACAAGAGGCTTATGTCTCAAAGTTGGGCATTTGCACTGCCTGTTTCTCATGCCTGGAATGCTGTCCCTTCTCGTCTCTGCCTCCTGGCTTCCCTGCCTCCTTCTAGTCACAACTAGAATTTTACAGGAAGCCTTTTCCAATTCCTCTTAAATTTAGTGCCTTCTCCCTTTTGACTATTTCCAGTTTAACTTCTGTGTAGCTTGTTTGCATATAATTGTTTTTTTCTACTGTCTCATCTATTAGATTGTGAGCTCCTTGAGGTCAGTGACTGTCTTTTCCCATTCTTGGTATTACCAGTGCTTAGCACAGTGCCTGGCACATAGTAAGCACTTTATCAGTGTTTGTTGACTTACTGATTGTTAATCTTTACTATGAGAAACCTACTTATTTAGAACCTACATTTTCTTTTTCTTTTTTTTGTTTTTTTTAATTTTATTTTAATTTTTTTTTTTGTTTAGGCAATGGGGTTAAGTGACTTGCCCAGGGTCACACAGCTAGTATTATGTGTCTGAGGTCAAATTTGAACTCAGGTCCTCCTGAATCCAGAGCCAGTGCTCTATCCACTGTACCACCTAGCTGCCCCTGGAACCTACATTTTCCTGGAGGCAACTTAGCTTAATTGCAAACTAAGTAGCTAAGAAGAATTAACTCTTGGATTTGTCTTGCAAATACAAATCTATAAAGTGATGGGAAATATAAGATTTACTTTAGCATATGTCTTTTGGCTCTAGGTTTTATCTCAGTATTACTTTAGAAATTAGGTTGGAAAAACAGGGCTATTATCAATGGGCAGATGACCATTCAAAAGCATTATACTTGGATACTTTGCCCAGTAAAAGAGTGTATAGTATATCTCCAGGGGACTGTATCACACAGATGCCTTGAAAAACACTAGTTCTTATAACTACTTGTGATTGAGGGCTGGGAAAAAGTGTCAATCTTTTATTAATATCTCCTTAATGTTTTAATGTGTAAAATCATGGTATGACAGGTCTATGGAATGATGCTTTGCTGGAAAGGCATGGATGAGAGCTGATACCCAAAGTGCTTCTTCCGCTAGGCCAGCATAATTTGTATGGCTTTAATCCTGGTCTGTATTTTCCCTAGAGATTGATGAGGTTTATTAATATGCTTACGTTAATAAATTCATATGGTAGTCCAGTAGCTCATAGGTCATAGAATGTTAGAATTGAAAAGGATTTATAGAGGTCATCTGGCCCACTTGGGCCTGTTTTATAACAAGAAGCCTGACGTCCATAGAAGTTTAGTAGCTTGCCCAAGGTCATACAGCTAGATGGTAGTAGAGCCAGAACTAGAGTCAGGATCTCCACTGTCAAAAGAGTGCAGAAAATAGCAAACAGAAAACAATTAAGTTCTTTTAGCTCTGGATTGCGATCACTATCTGTCCTCTCTGATCCTAATCAAAATGTTTGGCAAAAGATGATTACAACCTTGCTGACTGGATATATTACAAACTGTTTTTATCCAGCCTCAGTTGGGTTCTCATTGCAGCAAAGCAATCCTTTTATTCCTCCCTCATTGATTCCCTTTCTCACTTTCTACAGTAACTATTCCAAACCTTTTTTTCCTTCTAAATCAAGCCTCCTGTGCTCCTCTTCTTCAGCTCAGGTGAGCGTTTTGCCTTTTATTTTACTGTGAAAGTTGAGACCATTTGATGTGAGCTTCCTATTCTCCCATTCTTTTCATCTCAAAATCTGTCTCCCATTCTTTTCCTTTCCCTAGTTTCTGACGGAATGGTAGTCGTCTTCTTCATGTGCACTTACTTTGATACCATCCCATCTTCTCCAGAATATTTCATCCCTTATCATTGCATATTTCTTTCAAATATTCAACTTCTGTCTATGAACTGGTTCATACCCTACATCCTTCAAATATACCCATGTTTTCCCCATCCTTTAAGAACTAACCATCACCTCAAGCTGTTGTCCTAGTCATTGCTTAATAAATACTTATTTCCTTCCCTTTCTCTTCCTACTCACATCTCAGCCATTTGCAGTCTGGTTTCTTATCTCTCCTCTCAACTGAAACGTCCCTCTCCAAAGCTGCCAATGATCTCTTAATTGCCAAATATGATGGGGGGGGGGTTTCCCTCACTCCTCACCCTTCTTGACCTATCTTGCATTTAACTGTATTTAACTTTGTATTTACTGTATTTGTATTTATTAACTTTATATTTATGCTGCATATATTTTTAAATTATTTGATCTCCAGGGCCTAGTGAGTGGCATATAATAGGCTCTTTAAAAATACTTAATTGATTTGCTTCTAGTTTCCAATCTAAGGCTCTTTTGTGAATGGTCATATAAATAAGTGTTTCAGCTTTTATAGACCTGTTTTTGCCTTTTATTGATCTCTTTTTTGGGCATCATGCAAAAGTCTTCAAGATGAAAATGTAGCCAAATGATGAGTTTACTATGTAGGTGGATTTTGTATATTCTTATATTTGTTCTGGAAAACCATGCCTGTTTTCAGACAATATCCCCTCCTTTGATTAACTGAATGTAAGAGACCTCATTAGTTAGCAGAAACTTAAGCTCTACATTCAGCTTGATAAAATAGTCCTATGTTACAATTTTCACATAATTGTATCATGAAGAGATAAATACTCCATGGGATTCTGGAGCCTTCAAGTAAAGAATCAAGGCTTCTCTTTTCCAAAATACATATTTAGTTTTATAGAACAAAGATTTATTAAGCACCTGTTATGTGCAAGGTTCTGTCTAGATTAAAATTAAAGTAAACTGAGACACAATGTTCAATTTATTAGTAAGGCTAGCAGTTACCAATAAAATTGTTTTCTTGGCTCCTCAGTCAGCCAAGAGACCACAAGAAGTACGGCTTACTAGCCTTCATATGCTTTGGGAAAGTACAGTAGAGCAAAGAACAGGAAGTATCACAGATGGAAAACAATTTGATTGGTTTTCAAAGTCTGCTTTATCATAGGTGGCAAAAGAATATGATTGGCTGGACATTTGGGACTAGCAACGACCCCTCCCTCCATCCTACTCTTAGGAAACGTTGATAGAGTTAGTCTGCTCCTTATTTTAACAGACTTCTTGGCACCCACCTGCAGTCAGTAAGCCTTGTTAGTAGGATAACAGATCTCCCTTAACTGTACATGAGTATGTAAGGCTGTATAGAGATAACAGTTTTCTTTCAATTAAAGTGATTTATAGGGACACTTAACTTTTTTTTTAAGTGAGGCAGTTGGGGTTAAGTGACTTGCCCAAGGTCACACAGCTACTAAGTGTTAAGTGTCTGAGGCTGGATTTGAACTCAGGTCCTCCTGACTCCAAGGCCAGAGCTCTATTCACTGTGCCTCCTAGCTTCCTGAAACTTAACTTTTAAACTTAGCTCAGAGAGGTAAACTGAATTTCTGGACTCATGGACTTCCAAACTTAACTTGGGGACAAAGAAACATGGCTCAGGCAGTTACAGAATCAAATCAGTTACAGAAAGGAAATCAAATAGAAAAAAATATTTTATTTTCTCAGGTACAAGCTCAGAATAGAAGTAAAATAGTTTCTACCAGCCAGGAGCTGATATTTTATTGGTGTATGTCTGTGTATTAAGAGCTGTGGTATCAAACACAAATAGAACTGGGACCACTGTACCATACATAAGGATTTGGGTGGGGGCACATATTGACACATCATTATCTATCTTCTATCATATTGTTTATTTATATTGTTAAATATTTCCCAATTACATTTTAACCTAGTTCTGCTGCACTAAAGAGTAAGTAGGCTGCTGGCCGTGTGTTTAATACATCTGGTTAAGAGTGGGCAGAAGAAGCAGGAGAAAAAAAAATTGTTAGATGTTTATTAATAAAGGTTTGTTGAATTAAAAAATAACCTAGTTGAGGATAAAAACATGAATTACAAAACCATTTTTGTTTCCCACAAGACAAGTACAAAAAATAGCTATACCATAAGGAAGAATATCATGTATGTGAGTGCTATTGAAAAATAGCCCTATACAATATTATAGAAGAATATAAGCGCTATAGAACAGGTAATACGTTCATGTTACCTCTACCTGGAGTGATTGGAGAAGGCTTCCCTAAAGAGATAGGATTTTATAACCTGTTATATGAAGGCTTTAAGTCATAGGGATTAGGTGAGCAAGAAGAAGAAACTTGCCAGTCATTGATACCAGTTATAAAGAATCAGTAGACTCGATTGCCTCTAATGAAAATGTTACTGGGTCTGGATTCCAATTCCACTTTTGGCATTACCCTAGCTGTGTCACCACTGATAAATAATTTGCACTCAGCAAGTTATTTAACTTTTCTGAGCTAGTTTCCTCATTTGTAAAATGGGGTTAATACTTGTAGTACATACTTTTACAGTGTTGTTGTTAGGGATCCTAATTAGATAATGTATGTAAAGGACTTGTAGATCTTGAAGTACTACATAAATGTCAGATGTTATTATTCCTTGTATGTATGTGGGTATTTACCTGATTACTGCATTTTTTTTCCAAGTGTCTGATTAGTACTTAAGATAGCCTTTAAAAACAGTTGAGCAAAATAGATTTAGCAAAAGAAGGCGGAGATATATTAGAAAAATTAGTTTTAATCTTCTACAAATATTTATTGAACACTTATTTCTTTGAATAAATTTTGTAAAAATGGGTTTTGAAACTTTATTTTTAGTAAGTAATACTCTTTTCATATTATAACTTTTTCATATATGTAAATAAATGAATCAACTGATATTTATTAAGTACCTACTATGTGCAAGGTACTGTGGAAATAAGCACAAAGAAAGGTCTTTGCAAGGAGCTTGGATTCTAATAGGGAAGATATACACATATAAATATGTACAGCATAAATATAAAGTGAATAAGTGCAAATTTATACGAAGTAGATAAATATAAGATATGTGTTTAGAGAGTACTGGCGATTCTGATTGAGGAGGGGATTGTCTTAAATGAAGAAAGGGATTCTGTGAGGCAAAAGGAAGGAGGGGGAGGGCATTCCAGGTGTGTGAGATCAGTCCATACAAAGGCCCAGAGACAGGAAATAGAGTGTCATGTGGGAGAACCCAAGAGAAGGCCAGTTTGGCTGTATTGCAGCGTGAGTGAGGGGGTTATGTCCGTTGAGTTTGGGCAGGTAAGTTAGGACCAGTTTAAAAGCCAAAGAAAGGAATTTATAATTTATCTTAGAGGCAATAGGAAACTACTAGAGTTTCCCTGAGTAAATCATTCACCTGGTCACACTCATGCTTAAGGAGTACTGGCAGCAGTATTTCAGGGACATTTAGTTCAAAACATCCAAATAGGAAACTGATAATGAGACACTGAAGCTCAGGGGAGAGAGTACAGGTAATTGTGAATTATCTGCATAGAGATGATAGTTAATCCCCATGGAAGCTGATGTGGTTACTAAGAGAGAAAGTGTCAAGATGATGAGGGCAGGGCCCTAGCCAAGATCTTCACCCTTTGCCTCAAAGGGAATCTGACTCACAGGCCCCAGACCCTCATCTCCCTTTGAAAGCCTTAGCTTTACCTTTTAATATTTATTCAGATGCCCCTAAAAGCCTTAGGCTCCCTCTTGTCTATAGGCCCCTGAAAGGCCTTCCTTTATCTCCTTTTGAAAGTCCTAGCCCCACCTTGATTTTGTGCAGACGCCTTTCAAACTTCTGCCTTCCTGTTCTTCCATTATCTATTCCCATTGTCTATTCAATCTCGGGCCGACCTCCCCAATTAGAATTGTTACCTACACCCTTTACCCAACCCCCTTCTCTGGCCACCCAAAGTTACTTTAGTATTTAAGATCCACCTTGGCCCTCATTTAGAGGCTGAGAATCTCACGCTCTAAAGGCTGAGAACCTCTCATGCCCGCTTATCTTTATGGGCGTCACCCGGCCTATATGTTTTACCACCAATAAACTTTTCCTCTGGCTGAAGAAGATTTGAGTTGAATTCTTTCAGGCAGGGCCCGGTACCGCGATCTTGGGGTCCCAGCACCCCAAAACCCCTAGACCTCTTCAGAGAGAGAAAAGGGCCTAGGACAGAATTTTGGGGAACACCTAAAATTAGGGGTGTGTAATATGATTGCCAAGGCTTGAGGAGTCAGAGTAGAGGAAGTGGAGATATCGAGTGATGACAGCTTTTTCTAGGAGTTTGGCTGAGAAATGGAGGAGAGATTTAGGACAAAAGATTAAGGGGAGATAGTAGGCTATAATGAAGATTTTTTTAAGCATAGAAGATATCTAGGTATGTTTGAAGGTAGTAGGGAAGGAGCCAGCTAATAGAGCAGGGTTGAAGATTTGAGAGAAATAGTCAGTGATGTGATGTGCTGGAGATGATGCAAGGAGATGGAATCAAGGGCACTGGTAGAAGGGTTGACCTTGGTAAGAAGGGGAAACTCTTTGTCAGAGATTGAAAAAGGGGGAAAAGTAGGAGATGGTATCAAGAGATTTTGAGATGAAGAGAATGGGAGAACAGGGAACTTATAGCAAATGATTTTAATTTTCTCAGTAGAGGCAAGCTCCTGAATTGAGAGAGAGGGAGTGGGAAAGAAGAAGTAAGGGAGGCTTGAGAAGGAAAGAGCAATTTTGGAATAGCTTCTGTAGGGAGTGAGATAGGAGCTCAATCAGGGAAGAATAAAAGAACTGCCTTGCTGCAGTTCCCATAACAAGTTTGTAATGCACCAGACTGTGAAACTTCCTCCAGCTGTGTTCAGTAGCCCATGAGTAGAAACTGAGGTTATGGATGGTGGGAGTAATTGATGATAAATAAAAGGGCCAGGGAATTAAAAGCAGAGGATAATGTAGAGTTGAAATCGGTTGAAGTTAGAGAAAGGAAAACAAAGTCAGAGCAGGGGTAATGGCTTGAGCTGTTGCTGGAGATGGAGAGATAATGAGGGTGAAGAATGAATTTAGGAGGAATGAAGCATAGAAAGTGGTAGAATCAGCCAGTTAGTCAAATAAGCATTTATTAAGTGCTTACTGTTTGCCAGGCTCTGGGCTAAGCACTGGGAATACAAAGAAAATTTGATAGTGAATTGAGTGAGAATGAGGAATTAAGGATGACACTAAGGTGTCTGGGAAGATAGTGCTTTCTTTGACCATATTGGAAGGGAGGAAGATTTAGGTGAAAAGATAATGAATTCAGTTTTGGACATGTTGAGTTTAAGATTCTATAAGATACCCATTTTGAGATGTTCAGTGGGCATTTGGAGATGTTGTGACTGGAGCTCAGAAAAGAGACTAGCATTACATACAGATCTAGGAATCACTGGCGTAGAGATGATAATTAAATGGGATCTGGTGAGATCACTGAGATAGTATAGAGTAAAAAAAGAAGAGTTCCCAGGTTAGAGCCTTAGGGGTCATCCATATCAATCAGTCAATAAACATTTAATGCCTGCTAGTTGCCAGGGACTGTGCTAAGTGCTAGGGAGCAAAAGGAGCAAAAGACAGACTCTCTGCCCTCAAGAAGCTTACAATCTAGTGGGGGAGATGATATGCCAACAAATATATACAAAGCATGCTATAAGCCAGGTAAATAGAAAGTAATTAACAGAGGGAAGGCACTAGAATTGTTGGGGAAGGCTTCCAGTAAAAGATGGAATTTTAGTTGGGACTTAAAGGAAGGGAGTCAGTAGGTGGAGCAGCTCAGAGAGCACTTTCAAGGCATGGGGTGACATCCAGAGAAATGCCCAAGGCAAGAGGTGGAGTGTCTTCTTTGTGGAAAAGCCAGGATGTCAGTGTCTCTGGATCTAAGAGTACCTGTTGAGGAGTAAGGTGTAAAACCACTGGAAAGATAGGAGGGGGCTGGGTTTTGAAGGGCTTTGAATGCCAAACAGGATTTTGTATTTGATACATAGAAGGCCTGACATCAAAGAAAATCCTGCAAAGGAGACTGAGGAGTGGTTGGAAGAATCAGCAGAGTTGCATCACAAAAACCTAGAGAATAATAGGATAGAAGATGAGGGCAACTAGGTGGCACAGGGGATAGAGCACTGGCCCTGCAGTCAGGAGGACCTCAGTTCATATCTGACCTCAGACACATAACACTCACTAGCTGTGTGATCCTAGGCAAGTCACTTAACCCCAATTGCTTCACCAAAAAAAAAAAAGAAAGAAAGAAAAGAAAATTAGGGTAGAAGACTTGAAGAGAGACGGAAATAGTAGGTGGTTTATGGTCAGATAATACTTTCAAAGAATTATGAAGTATTTAATCTCTGCAGCACTTTTTTATAGAAAACTGATATTATCTACATATATTTGGATATACTCACATAAATCTGTGGTTGAATTATCAGTTTTCTGCTCACTTTATTAAGCAGCTTTTTCCTTCAATGAAAAATATTCTAGTGCTTTTATTAGCCATCCAAAGGCAGTCTGTACAACTTGAAAACTATCCCTAAATCTTGTATGATTTTTTCTGGGAGAATTTCAGAGAATAAAGTCTTTATCAGATTGGTAGAATGTTGGAGGACTTTCTGACAAAACTTCCTCTCAAAAATAAATACATTTGGCCTTTGTTGAAGGGTGTGTGTGTGTGTGTGTGTGTGTGTGTGTGTGTGTGTGTGTGTGTAGGGTGGGATTTAAAGACAGGAATTCGAGGACAAGTTATTTCTGTTTTGGTTTGTTTAGGGATAAATGACAGTTGTAGAGAGGTTTAGAGTGACAGACTTTCTTTTTTTTAAATAATATTTTATTTTCCCTCCAGTTATACACAAAGCAGAGGTTTCTTGATAAATCTTTTTGTATCTTTGCACTGTTGGGCAACAAAACTGCCGTACAGTCTGTCTTCCTCTCCTCCTCCTGTATCATGTGACAGGGTTAGTGGTTTCCTTTTAAGGATAGAGGCCATTTCAGTTTATGCTTTTGTTCATGTGAGTAACATGGGTGGAGTACACCAATTTTGCACTGTTAATTTTGTGGTTTTACAAAGAAAGGGGAGTGATATCAATCAACAAGCATTTATTAAGCAACTTCAATGTGATATACAGTTAGTTAAGGAGAAAGGGATTAAAGAAAAACAGGAAGGGGGTATGCAGTGCTCATGTAATATATGTCAGAGTAGAGAATGTTGTTCACAGTAGGAAAGAACGATTAGAAGCTTCCTGATTTTTTTTTCTGATTGCGTTATTGCCATAGCTTACTGTTTGTTTCTTAAAGGGCTTTTTGCTTCATTCTATTATTAAGTGAAATCTCTTGGTTGCTTGCCACTTTGACCATCCTGTTTCTAATTTTCATTCTTTCCTTATGCAGTTTCCTTGTCTACCACTTACAAACATGCCGATATCTACCCCATTATAAACCTTCACTTGATCTATCACCCACCCAAGCTATTGCCCTGTATCTCTCCTCTCTTTCCCAGCCAAATTCCTGGAAAAAGGTGCCTCTGTTTCATCTCCTTTCACTGGCTTTTCAGTTGCTTGTAATCTGGCTTCTGACTTTATCACTCATCTGAAATACCTTGCTCCAAAACTGATTATCTTAGTCGACATATCTACTGGTCTTTTCTCAGGCCTGATCCTTTTTGACTTCTCTGAAACAAGAGAATATCAGCCAGAATGGTGGAGGCCCTTAACATCATGCTGTACAAGTATTATAGCTTGAAGGAACTGAGAGTGTTTATGCTGGAGAAGAGAAGGCTTGGGATGGACATTATAACTGGCTTCACGTGTCTGAAAGACTTGCAGGAGAAGAAAGATTCAATGAGTACTTGGCCCTGAGGAACACAACTAGGAGCAATGGGTAGAAGCTTCCAAAGAAGCAAATTTAGACTTGACGTAAGGAAAAACTTCCTAGTAAGAGTTATCCAGAAAGCGTAATAGGCTGCCTCAGGAAGTAGCCGACCGCTTCCTCTCGCTGTCTCTGTCTCTCTTCTTCTCCCTCTTCCTCTCCCCTCTGCCCCCTCCCCACTGGAGATCTGCAAGCAAATGCTAGAGCACCATGGTCAGATATGTTATAAAAGGGATTCTTGTGCTATGGGCTACATTAGGTGACCTCCAAGGGTCCTTCCAATGCTGAGATTCTGTGATTAACTGAAAAATGAGTAGAGAAAGCTTAGCTTGAGACCTAAACTCATTCATCCTGAGATCATTTGAAGATGAAACTAGAAGACAGACAAAAAGTAGAAAAGTTCGGTCAAGATTTCTGTAGCACAATATTTACTCAATTAATGACAGTACAGCTGTGACGTAGGGATTCTAGCATCAGCCCCTATTATACTTAATGAAGAAGTAAAAATGGCGCTCAGCATAACAAAGATGGGAAGAGCAGTTGTACCAGACTAAAATATGCAAGGATTGTTTGTGAGAAAGCTGACAGTTTTGAAGGTGTTAAGGGACAAATTTTCTAATTACTTGAAAGTAGAAGATATCAAGTTGATTAGAAAAAATCATGGATATTATTATTACTTTCTAAAAAGTGAGGAGTTATCAGTATATTCTGACTCGTATCTACTTTCATATCACTACAAAATTTTTGAGACTACATAGATCATTAGTGTCCTTAATGAAAAAAATGGTTTTCTCCAGCAGATTACATTTTTCTGAGTCAAACAGGTGCAAAAAAATGCAGGATCCTGTTGTGTTCATTGTTTCTTTTAAAAAAATGATTTCATAGAGCAACATTCTGTCTTAAAACCTCTCCTACAAGGTATTTCCCATTTATATGTTAAGGTCACAAAAGATTTCTTGATAAATGCAAGAGTAGGAATAATTATTATCTTCTTAATCTTAATAATATCAAGCAAGGCATAAATTAGGGAGACAGATGCTTACTAGAGGTCTTTGCTATAATCATAGAGAATGTTCAGTCAGAATCTGCATGGATGAGGAATTCCCTTGAGGATAAGGTCCAGCTTTATGCTGATTACAGGAAGCACTAGAACAGGCCTGCACAACATATGGCCCTACAATCTAGGTGTCATCCTTGACTCCTCACTGTCCTTTACCTAGCGTATCCAACCAGTTACTAAGTTCTATTATTTCAGCCTTTGCAACAGTACTCATATATACCCCTTTCTCTCCTCTGATAATGCCACTTCTATGGTTGCACACCCTCATTACCTCATGATAGGGTTATTGCAAAAGCCTCCTGGTTGGTCTTCCTGCCTCAGATTCTCTCCCTACTCCAATTCATCCTCCACTTAGCTGCCAAAGCGATTTTCCTAAAGTTCGAGTTTGACCATGTTACGCTATCCACCATTTCACCCCTCCAATTCAGTAAACTCCAGTTATTAGCTCCAGGATTCAATATGAAATCTTCTCTTTGCTTTTAAAATCCTTCACAATCCTATTGCCTTCCTGCCTTTCTTATCTTCTTATACCTTACTCTCCTCAAGTACTCTGGAATCCTTTGACACTGGCTCCTTGAAGTTCCTCATGTTTCCTCTTCTGACTCCAGGCATTTTTTGCTAACTGTGTCCCATGCCCGGAACTCTGTCCCTCTTCATCTCTACCTCTTGGATTCTTTCAAGTCTTAACTAGTCCCACCTTCTACAAGAAGCCTTTTCCAGCCCTTAAACTTAATGACTCTTCTCTGAGATTACCTCTAGTTCCTCCTGTATCTTATTTGTACATAGTTGTTTGCACGTGCACGTTGCCTGTCCCATTAGATATCAGCTCCTTAGTGAGCTCTCAGTACAGTGTCTGGCATATAGTAAGTGCTTAATAGATGCTTGTGGTCTTGACTTGAGAGATTCATTGAAGTAATGAAAAAGGTAGTGCTTCAAAATTGCTTTAATTTGCATTTCTCTGTTAGAGTTTTAAATGATTTTCCAAGTATTAACAATTAACAATTCTCCTCTTTTAAAAACTGACCACTTGAAATGTCTCAAAAGATTGGCATTAATTATTGAATCATTAATAATACAGAAAATACAAATCAAAACAACTGTGAGATATTTATCTCACACCCAGAAAATTGGTAAAGATGACAAATGGTGGAAATAGTATATGTTGGAGAAGCTGTAGCTATTATACCATTTACCAAGATAAGGTCAAAATGCATATATTACCTAGTTATAAAGGGAGATATTACAAAAAAATTGGAAGAACATGGAACATATTACTTATCAGACTTATGGATACTAGAATAAAATTAATGAATAAAAAGGAGATAGAGAGCAGAGAGAGATATGGAAAATAGATATTTTGTTAAATTAAAAATATTTTGTACAAATAAAACAGATGCAGCCAAGATCAGAAGTAAAGCAGAAAATGGGGGGGGGGATTTATAGACAGTTTCTCATATCTTGAATATATAAAGAACTTTATCAGATTTGTAAGAATGAGTCATTCCCCAATTGATAGTCAAAAGATATGAACAGGCAGCTTTCCAATGAAGAAATCAAAACAATTTATAGTCATATGAAAAAAATTCTCTATATCATTGTTGACTAGAGAAATACTAATTAAAACAGCCTCGAGATATCATTTTACACCTATCAGGTTGGCTAAAATGACAGTTGGGGAAAGTGATAAATGTTGGAGCAGATGTGGAAAAATTGGGACACTAATTCATGGTGGAATTGTGAACTGATCCAGGTATTTTGGAGAGCAACCTGCAATTATGCCCACAGAGTTATTAAACTGCCTGTGCCCTTTGACCCAGACCTATATGTTCTAAAATATTTATAGAGCTCTTTGTGGTGGCAAAGAGCTAGAAATTGTGCCCATCAGTTGGGGAATCGATGAACAAGCTGTGGTCTATGATTATGATGGAATACTACTGTGCTATAAGAAATGATGAGCTTGATGATCTTAGAAAAACATGGATTGCCACAGAATAATGAAGAGCAAAGTGAGCAGAACCAAGAGAACATTGTATACAGTAACAGCAATATTTTTTCAGAACAACTTTGAGCTACTAAGTCATTTTGACTATTATAAATTCCCAAATTAATTACAAAGGACATATAAAGGAAGATGCTATCTACATCCAGAGAAAGAACTGATAAATAGAATGATTTTACATATACATATATATAACACATATTTGTGTCTAATGGTAGCCATCTCTAGGGGGAAGGAAAAAAAAGAAATCTGCACTGACTTTATCATATATTTAAAAGGAACAGCAAGTTGTACATAATAGATTTGCATATGCAATCATATTTTTTATATTGTTATAGAAATGCTTGTTTTATTCCATACATCAAAAATAAAATAAACAAAAATGGAAAAAAAAAGCTGTAGCTATACACACACACTAGTGAGTGCCCAACAAAGGAGTTTGAACTTCCCTTTGTAGATAATAGGGAACTGCTGAAGATTTTTGAGCAGAGTAGTGGTATGACCAAATTTATGCATAAAAAAGATCTTTCTGGCAGGGGTTTGAGGAATAGTATGGAAAGGGAGAAAGTAGAGTCAGAGAGATCTATTAGTAGGCTGTTGAAGCAGTCTAGTCAGGTGGTAATGAGGGCTAACACAAGGAATAGAGAAGAGGGAACATATACAAGAGCATAATTCAGGAACTTGTTTCTTACAAGATTTTCCTGATCCCCTCTGATTGCTAGCATCTTCCTTCTTAAACTAACTTGTATTTAACTACTGTTTATTTATTCTTTTTATATTTATTCTATATATACTTATGTGAATACTTATTGTCTGTCTTATTAGGAGTAGGGATTGTTTCTTTCATTGTATTTGTATCCCTAGCCCCAAGCACAGTGCCTAGAACATAGTAGGTGCTTAATAAATACTTGTCGATTGATTGTAGAAATGAAATTGACCTAATTTGGTAACCTGTTGAATATGAGAGGGAGAGTAGTCAAGAATAACCCCAAGGTTGCAAACATTTGAGGTAAGGAGACTTACAAACTACAAACTTTTGAGAAAAATTAGGAAGGGGAAAAATAGGTTTTATTTTACACATGTTAAATTTTTAATAACTCTTGGGATGTACAAGTGGTATCCAAAAGGCACCTGGAGACATAGATCTGAAACTCAGAAGAGACATTATTAGGGTTGGAGATAAAACATTCGGGAGTCATTCAAATAGAGGTGTTGGTTGAAAATAAGAGAGAGTACACTGCTTAAATGATTTAAAATTTTAAAAATGCTTCTCCCCAAACCTCAAAGTTATAAAACTTTCTTACACCCCTGTCCCTTAAATATGCACAGTCACTAGATTTTCTGTGGTCTATTCCATGGAGTGTGCTTAGAACTACTCTCATTGGTTCTGGTCTGCTGTGTGGGAGCTTTAGGGTCTGCTTCTGGCCATGTGCAACTCAGAGGTTTTCACTTCAAGATGAAGAGCCTCCTTATTTGCGGCTGGACCAGAGAAGCTAATGAATTCATTGGATATACAAAAGGAGTCAATCCACTCCTCCATTCTTCTCTTCCTTTCTGGCTGAGAAGACTATGAGGATTGTCTTGAATTGTTTCCCGAGTAGTGGGTAGGGGAAAGGGGTGACTACTCTAGCTCCCACTTGACCTCCATGTGGCTGTGAGCACATATCCAGCTTAGGAAAGCTATGCCCTGGCTGCCTTTGCAGCTTTTTATGCTTATTGTTTCTTGATTTTAGGAGAATGATTTCCTCTCCTGAGATTGACATGTCCATGATTTAGAGGCGGACTTTTGAGTTTGGAAGTTTTGGAGTTCCCTGATTTCACTGGGTTGGAGCTGACTAGTAGCAGGGAAAGAAATCGTAGGCATTGGAGAAGATGGTAATTCACAAGAAGAGGACTGGCCCACTTTATTAGCAAAATTGTAGGGACAGTGTGAAGCTGAGGTGAAATGTGAAATGACTAATTAGCAGTACAGCAAATTGTTCTAGATATTAGCCTTTCAGCAAATTATAGCAGTAAATATAAATTGTTCCTGACTCCTGTTTAATTGTTCTGTTAATAGGTGTTTGTGGGTGTTCTGTGTTGAGCATTTCTTTTGTGTGTAGAAACAAACTACTTGTTCCTTATCTTATTCATATTGTACACACTAAGTATCTCTTTTATTCCCCCAATTTGGGAAGACTTAGGTGCAAGACATATCCTAAGTCTTAAGCAATTCCTGCTTCCCATTGGAGTGGGGGACTTAAGTTTAATGAATATGAAAAATTAAAGGCAGGCGCCCCCCCCTCCCAATCTATGCCTGGGAACAGAACAAAGAATGGCATAACTTTTAGCTCCTGTGGACCCAGAAGTGGTGCTTCAGTGTTTGACCTTAATCCTCACCATCTCCTTCTCTAAGTCGAGTTGTTAAAATTAGTAAGGCCAGAAAGTTTAGCCATAGGCAAAAAAAAGGAGATCGCTAAGAAATAACTAATCAGGGGCAGCTGGGTGGTGCAAAGCACCAGCCCTGGAATCAAGAGGACCTGAGTTCAAATCCAGCCTGACACTTGACACCAGCTGTGTGATCCTGGGCAAGTCACTTAACCCCGCTGCCTATGCCCCCCCCCAAATATAACTAATCATCTTACTGTGCATGACTTTAGTGTTTATCAACAACCAAAAACACAGAGCTTATGCTCATCCTACGCTGTTGAAATACACAGGTTTTTTCATTCTACTTTGCCATTCTCTGACTTTCTAAATGTATCATAATACTGGTTAAGATTGTGTAAAAACTCTTGGTGGTTTTGTTAACCAGCAAGAGCCTAGTGTTTAGATTGGCAAGACTGAATTAGCAGGATATCGTGGGTGGAGTGCCTGTTTTTCAGTTTCATCTGAGAACTGACTTTAACACAAACCCCATATCTTTGGCCCTTATTTTTATATGTTTTAGCAACTTGAATTAGCCAATGTTAACACAATATTATGATTTTATACATTATAATCCCATTCATCTAGAAAGAGATGTTTGGAATTTAGTAGTCTGGTTAATTTAGTTACTACATATCAGTGATAATTTCAAAGGATTAAAATATAATATATTGAAGTCAATATGTAATTATTAAGTGCTCACAGTGTACCAGGCATTATGCTAAGTCCTGTGGATACAAAGAAAGGCAAAACTCAATCTTTGCCCTTAAGGAGCTCTCACAGTCTAATGGGGGAGAAACATGCAAACAACTCTGTACATCCAAGTTATATTTAGGGTAGAGTGGAGGTAATCTCAGAAGGAAAGCACCAAAGCATTGAGGGGGACTGGAAAAGGCCTTTAGTAAAAGGTAGAATTTTAGATGGGACTTGAAGGAAGCCAGTGAAGCCAGGAAATAGAGATGAGAAGGGAAGCCATTCCAGGCACAGCCAATGAAAAGGCACAGAGCTGGGAGATAGTGTCATGTGCAAGGAACAGCAAAAAGGCCAGTCTTACCAGATTTCAGAGTCCACTGAGAGGGTAAGATGTAAGAAGACTGGAAAGGAAGGAAGGGGCCAAGCTGTGGAGGCCTTTAAAAGCCAAGGGAGGATTCTGTATTTGATCCTGAAGGTTAATAGGGAGTCACTGGAATTGAGAAACTTGAGGCAGGGAGACTAACCAGAAAGCTGATGTACCATTTCACATATGAGATGATGAGGACCTCTGCTGTTAAGGTAAGTGTATCAGAGAAGAGAAGAGGATGTATAACAAGATGTTGCAAAGGTAGAAACAACAAGGCTTCACAAAAAATTTTGAATATATTGGATGATTAAGAGAGTAAGGAGTTCAGACTGAGTTTAGGTTAGGTACCTGGATGACCAGGAAGGTGGTAGTGCTTTTGGCTGTTAAAAGGTGGGGATTAGGAAGGAGGATGGGTTTGGGGGAAATTTAATGAGTTCAGTTTTGTATGTTGAGCTCAAGATTTCATAGTGGATAAAGTACCAGGCCTGGAGTCAGTAAGACTCACCTTCCTGAACTCAAATCCAGCCTCAGACGCTTACCAGCTGTATGATCCTGGGCAAGTCATATAACCCTGTTGGCCTCAGTTCCTATAAATCTGTAAAATGAGCTGGAGAAGGAAATGGCGGTACCTTTGCCAAGAAAAACCCAAAATAGGGTCATGGAGAGTCAGACATGATTGAAACAACTCAACAACAAAATGGGACATTCAGTTTGAGATGTTTAATAGGAATTTGTAGATGCAAGACTGGAGGTCAGCAGAGAGGTTAGGGCTGGATAAATAGATCCAAGAATCATTTTTATACAGATGATAAATGAATCCATGGGAACTAATGAGATCATCAAGAGGGATAGTATAGAAGGAAAGGAGAAAAGGGCCCAGAACAGAACCTCAGGGGACACCTCTGGTTAGCAGATATGACTTGAATAAAGACCCAGCAAAGGAAACAGGTGTGCTCAGATAGATAGGAGGAGAATAAGGAGAGGCAGTATCAGATGCATTCAGAAGACACTTAAGGGGGTAGCTAGGTGGTGCAGTGGATAGAGCACAGGCCCTAGAGTCATAGAGGACCTGAGTTCAAATTCAGCTTCAGACACTTGACACTTATTAGCAGTGTGACCCTGGGCAAGTCACTTAACCCCAATTACCTTGCCCCAAAAAAAGACACTTAAGGACCTTGAAGACCTTACATTTGTTTTGAAAATCAGATATCATTGAACTGTGTTATCAAAAAATCTGGTTATTTTAGCTTTCTGGTTATACATATTTTTAATTAATGGTATTTTTCTGCATTACTTATTCCTCTATATGCTCTATATCCTATATCCTCCACTATAACATGATAATTCTACACATGTTCAAAAGCAAATGGAGTGAAAAGGTATGGATTACATATTAAGTTTAAAAAACATCCTCAGTTTTCATAAAACTGACTTAAATTTGTCACCTAGCTAAGTGATTGATGATCATTTGTTTCTTGCTTCCCTTCAGAGTCTTCATTTTTGAAAATAGAGATCCGAGAGTACTCCAATTTAAGAAAGACTGTATGCAAAAGTTTGAATGTGAGAAGAAGATAAAATAGATGGTGATTGTTTACATTGCAAAATGATTCTTCATTTTTTAAAAAAGAGATTATACTTTTCTTTGGATAGCAAGCCCTCTCCTTTCTTTGTCATTAATTACTTGACAGAAGAAGTATGAATTGTTTTCCATCCAATTTCAATCAGAAAAATAAAGCTTTTGGCAATATTGCAAAATTTTGATTGAATTTACAGTTTTTTATGAGTTAGTTTTTACAATTAATTTTGCAAATTATTACTTATAATGCTGATAAAGTACTATAGGCCTAAGTAAGCTGTATCCAGAGGATCAAGATCAAGGGAGAAATTAAGGCAAAGCTGGAGACTGACTTTTACACATAATCTATTCTAATGGTAAGTTTAGGTGTCTTTGAGAAGTCTTCTGGAAATAAATCCATTTTAAAGCATGAATTGAAGGTGTGTCCCTAATGAGTTTTGATTGCATCTCTGTACATCTCTTTATCCCATGTGATTCCTTGAAAACTCTATGATTTGCCAATCAGCAGTATAGAAAAAATGCAGTTCCATAGGAATGAAATTAATAAGTTTAATATGCATTCTTGTGTTGACAAAATTCAAAGAAATTATTGAAGCTTAAGTTAGGTCTTTATTCTTTCATTCAATAAGCTCTTATTGATCCCATCTCTGATTCTTATTATTTGTGAGACAAGTCACTTAACTTCCAAGATCTTCCATTTCTTCATTTGTAAAAAGAGAGGGCTGGATGAGATGGCTTCTGAGGTCCTCACCAGCTCCATATCTATGGTACTGTGATGGAAATGAAGTCTGTGTACTCTGATAAGCACTGAAAAAGTCCCTCACCTCCCAAAAGAAACTATTCCTGCTCTCAAATAGCTTATATTCTTTTGGTGGGAAACAACATGCAGATGGAAAAGTAAATACAAAATGCTCACAAAGTAATTTCTAGGGAGGTAAGGGCACTGGTTACTGTGGGAACAGGATAGATTTTTTTTTCATCCTGGGAACAGGTAAACTGTTTTGTTTTTTTTTGCTGAGGCATTGGGGGTTAAGTGACTTGCCCAGAGTCACACAGCTGGTGTCAAGTGTGTAAAGTCATATTTGAACTCGGGTCTGCCTGTCTCCAAGGGTGAAGCTTTACCCGCTGCGCCACCTAGCTGCCCCTCAGGTAAACTTTCTTAAAGATATTGATTTTAATTGAACTTTGAATAAAGCTAGGAATTCTGTGGGGCAAAGGTAGGGAGAAACAGGGCATTGTAGGCATAGATGGCAGCCTTTGCAAAGGGCATATAGATAAGAAATGGTATGTCATGGATAAGAAGAAACAGTTTGGTTGTAATATAATAGAGTGCAGTAAGCCGGGCGAGGTAAACTGAAAATAGATTCTGAAAGTCTCTAAAAGTCAAGCTGCCCTCAAGGAGTTTACAAGCTAATCAGGAAGACAGCATATATACAAACAAATATATAAAAAGCAAGCTATATACAGGCTAAGTAGGAAATAGTTAACAGAGGGAAGGCACAGGAATTAAGAGGGATTAGGAAAGATTTTATGTAAAAGATAGGATTTTAGTAGGGAGTTAAAGGAATACAGGGAAGTTAGGAGGCACAGTTCAGGAAGGAGAGCATTCTAGGTATGGGGGGTAGCCAGAAAAAAAAATATGCAGAGCTGAAAGATGTAGTTCATGGCACAGCCAGGAGACCAGTGTTACTGCATTGAAGAGTGTGAGGGGAGTGCAAGGTGTGAGAATGCTGGAAAGGTAAGGGGAGGGCTTGGTTATTAAGGACTTTGGATGCCAAACACAGTATTTTGGAGGTGATAGAGAACCGCTAGTGTTTATTGAATAGAGGAGTGACACGGTCAGACTTTGTGCTTCAGGAAAATCACTTTGGTGGCTGAATAGAGGATGGGTTGAAGTAAGGGGAGACTTGAGGCAGGTAGACCCACCAGCAGGCTATTGCAAAAGTCCAGCCATGAGGTGATGAGAACCTGCACTAGAGTGATAGAAGTGTAAGAAGAAGGAAGGGGGCATATATGAGAAGTGTTGCAGAAATAAAATCGATGGGCCTTGGCAAAGCTTGGATATGGAGATGAGTGATAGTGAGGAGTTGAGGATAACTCCTGGGTTGCAAGCCTGAGGGACTTGGCCTCTACACTCATAGTGAAAGTAGCAATGGGGGTGGGAGGGTTTAGGGGAAAATATATTGAGTTTAGTTTTGGACATGTTGAGTTTAAAATGTTTATTGGAGATCCAGTTGGAGATATGAGGCAATTGAAGATGTGAGATTGGAGGTCAACACAAAGGTTGGGTCAGGATAGGTAGATTTGAGAATCCTCAGCATAAAGATGGTAATTAAATCCATGAGAGATGAGATCATCAAGTGATGTAGTGGAGAGGGAGAAGAGAAGAGGGCCCAGGTCAAAATCCTGAGGGACACCTTCAGTTAGAGGGTGTGATCTGGATGAGGATCCAGCAAAAAAGAATGAGAAAGATTGGTGAGTTAGAAGAAGATCCAGGAGAGAATGGTGTCCTGAAAATCTAATAAGAAAAGAGTATCTAAGAGGAGAAAGTGATCAACAGGCTGCAGAGAGGTCAAGAGAATGAGGATTGGGAAAAGTCCACTGAATTTTTGGAGTTAACAGTTTCGGTGAAATGACAAGGTTGGAAGCAGGATTGTGAGGTTTAA
Source organism: Phascolarctos cinereus (assembly GCF_003287225.1). NCBI lineage: Eukaryota > Metazoa > Chordata > Mammalia > Diprotodontia > Phascolarctidae > Phascolarctos > Phascolarctos cinereus. The sequence continues at coordinate 266,814,376 of NW_027555958.1, read as the reverse complement.
GAGGAGAATTGAAAGGAGAGAAAGTGGATTATTGTAGAAGACTTTTTCAAGGAGTTTAGCTTCAAAGAGCAGAAGAAGTATAGAATGATATTTAGTGGGATTGGAAGGATTAAGTGAGGGTTTTCAGGATAAGGGAGACATGGATATGTCTCTTTGAGAGTCAAAAGCGTTGGGTTTTTTTGGTAAGAGTAATAGGGAGATATTGAAGTCTTCAGATAGAAAAGTGATCTGGTCAGATCTGTGCTTTAGTAATAGTAATTTATTGGCTATGTAAAGGATAGATTGGAGAGGGTAGAAGACTGAAACAGGGAGACTAATTAGGGGTCTATTGCAGTAGTTCAGGTGGCAGGTAATGAAAGCCTGGACTAGAGTTGTGGCTGTGTGAGCAGAAAGAAGGGGATAGATAAAAGAGGTTCGGAGGTGGCAACTAATTTCATATGGAAAATGAAGAAAGAAGTGAGGATGGTTCTGAGATTTTCATCTTGGGTGAATGACAGTATGGTGGTGCCCTCAGCAAAAGTAAGGAAATTAGGAGAGTTGGGTCAGTTTTTGGGAAAATATAACCTTCATTTTAGACATTGATTTTCAGATGCCTGTAGGACACTTGAGATAGAGATTTACTCCAGTGGTGATGGGGGACAGGAGATTAGGAGAGAGATGAAGGCTGTATATATGAAGATTTAGGGATCACATATGTAAATCTAATTGAACACATGGAAGCTGATATCACCAAAAGAGAATATGGGAGAGAAGAGAGTGGGCCCTGGACAAAGGGTGCAATTTGGATAATGATGCAGCAAATGAGCCTGAGAAAGGAGAAGGTAAAAAGAGAACCAGGAGAGAGCAGAGTCATGAAAACCTAGGGAAAAGAAGGTGGTCACCGCTGTCAAACGCTTCAGAGAAATCAAGAAGGATTAATAACATTGGAAAGGACAGTTTTCATTGAAGTGGTAATCTGAAACCAGATTTCAAGAAGTGAGTAGGGTAAAAGACAGGAGTTTGACGAAGAAAAAGAGAAGTATAGTGTGATGGTTTGATGAGGTTGACAGGGTCAGTTGATGGGGGAAGATTTGTAGGCATTTGTAGGCAGCAGGAAAGGAGGCAGTAGATGTGTAATAATTGTTAAACATTTATGTTATAGGTTTGTGCAGTGCTTTTACGTGTATTTGATCCTTACAACATCTTGTGAAGTAGGTGCTATTATTAGCCCAATTTTACAGAAGAGGAAGCAGAGGTGGAGAGAGGTTAAATGACTTGTGTAGGTTTATACAGTAAAGATTTGCTCTCCTGCCTTCATATGTAGAGAGAGAAAGAGATAATCAGGGGTACAAGGTTGACATTCTGAGCAGAAGAGAGATTATAGGAGAAGGAGGAAGATATTTGAGATACAGAGTGGGATAATAGAGATATATGTTGTATGGCCTCTGTTTTCTTAGTAAAGTATTGAGATGAGGTCCTCTACTGAGAGGGAAGAAGGTAGGTATGATGTATGTTTGAGAAGAGGTTTGAAATGGGTCTCCTTTGATGCTTCTCTGATTCTGTATTTATCATGTATCTTTTCAACATTTTACCGATGTATTCTATTTTTTATGCCACCTCCATTTCCAAATGTGTCTTTTTTTCTCTATCTCTCCCCTAGAGAGCCATCCATAGGACCATAGATTTAGAGCTGGGAGGGACTTTAGAGCTCATCAGGTCCAACTTCTGCATTTTACAGATGAGGAAATTGAGACTCAAAGGGGTTAAACGTTACTTATCTAGGGTCATATTTCGAGTGTCTAAGTCAGGATTTGAACTTCAAGTAGATGAGGGAAATGCTGTGAATATAGTTTACCTAGATGTTAGCAGAATTTTTGCTAACCTCATTCTGTTCTTGTGTGGAAGATGAGAAGATGTGGAATGGACAATAATATAATTAGATGAATTTCGAATTGGTTGGCTGGCAGAACTCAAAAGTTGTTCATGGTTCAATGTGTGGCAGGGAGTCTCCAGTGGAGTACCTGAGAGATCTGAACTTGTCCCTTCGCTATTTAACATTGTTCTCAATGCATTGGATTAAAGCCATAAATGATCAATTTTTCAAAAACAGGAGAGAGAATTAACATAATTGGATAACAGGACAGAAAGGTCTCTTAACGGGCTAGAGCATTGGGCTGAACCTTATAAGATGATATTCAATATTCAATAGTCAACCAAAAAAAAGAATCCATTTTACAAGTGTAAGATGGGGGGGGGGAGATAGACAATTTTAAAAAAGGTTTGGGGATGAGTCTGCATTGTGATATAGTAGTGGAAAAAGCTAATGTGTTCTTGGACAGCATTAAGAGAGGATTAGCTACCAGGAATAGGGAGGCCTTAGTCCCACACTGCACTCAGCTCTCATCAGAGCTTATTAGGAGTGTTACGTTCAGTTCTGAGTGCCACAGTTTTTAAGGACACTGATAAGTAGTTGCTAAGTGTTAAAAGGAGGGCAACCAGAGTGGTGAAGGGCCTTGAATTCCTATTGTATGAAAATTGTTTGAAAGAACTGGGTTTAGCTATCATGTGGAGGAGGCTAAGGTTTATTCTCTTTGGCCCCGAGGGTAGAAACAAAATATGTAGATGTTGCAAAGACCCTGATTTAGACTTGATATTACAGTTCCTAATGATGTGTTTTCTAAAAGTAGTCTAGAGAGGTGATGGGTTCCCCCTTCTGGAAAGTGGTTAGGTAGCGGCTAGATGACCACTTGTCAGGGAGGTTAAAAAAGGTGCTTTTGGGTGTGAGTTGGACTAAATGGCTGCTGAGGTCCCCTGTAGCTCTCCAGACCCAGGGGCAACCCTGAATGTGAAATTGGAATAGAAATCGTCCCTCTGTGATGGGTGTCATCTGTAGTCTTGTAAAGGACTCCAACTGAATCACGAATTAACTGTTTGATTGAACTTCACTGAGTTAAAAACCCAGATTTTTTATATTTGTTTTTGCTGGACTTCATCGGTCAAACTCATCTGTTTATATAACTTTCTGTAAAAATGTGTTTGACGCACAGTGAAGCAGTTTGAGTTAGAACTGAACATATTCATGCATGTATTTTTTAAAACTACTGACATTAAAGGGCTTCAAATTAGATCTGATTCAGATTACTGTTGTTATTGGAAACCAAAGATTTGGGGGTTTGCTTTCTTTTTGCTTCAAAGAAGTCACTGTACTTCTTTCAGCTTTGGTTTGATTTTCTTTACTTGGGGGATGATAATATCTATTTCCCAGGTATTATAAAAGTAAATCTTGCTTATTCCTGTTACTTTAAGTTATTAAAAAGAAACAGTTTAATATCTGCCTTTTTGGATAAACATTTTTTTCCTCTTCGTTTAAAATGTGTTGTTTTGTGCTAGAGAACTGCTGTACTTGACTGTTGACTGCATGTTTTTCAGAATTTTGTAGGGAGAATATATGTAGATATACAGATCTAGATCCAGATATATGGATATATATGTTGAACTTTCACTTAGTATTGTGTTCCGTTGTGTATTTTCCCCTCATCTTCAAGAAAACTCTTTTAATATATTGATCATGATTATAAAATTTCATGCTAAAGTGAATTAATTTCCTTTATTGAAAGGGGTGGTTAGTAGATAAAAGGAATTCTGTAGACCAGAAGTTCTTAACCTTTTTTGTATCATGGTCACCTTTGGCAGTCTGGTAAAGCCTCTGGACTCCTTTTCAGAATAATGTTTTAAATTAATAAAATAAAATATGTAGAATTACAAAGAAAACCAATTATATTGAAATATATATGTGTATAAATATCAGTTCACTGACCCCCAAGTTAAGAAACTTTTTTTTGAACATAATATATTTTGAGTTCAGCAAGGTATTTGACAATATCTTTAATTCTGTATAGAGAGGCAGCATGTCATAATGGATAAGGTGTTAAACTTGTAATCAGAAAGACCTGGTCCAATTCTGCTTCAGATACTTAGTAGCTGTGTGATCCTGGGCAGGTTACTTACCTTCTCTTGGACTTAGTTCCTCATCTATAAATTGAGATTGGAATTAATGGCCTCTAAGGTTCCCCCTTTAATTCTACATCTATGATCCAGTGATCTTATCCTTAAGGAGAAGATGGAGAAGTGTAGCTTGGATGATGGTACTATTAGGAATATTCATTGTTGATTGACTATCTTTGCTTAAAAAATATTGACAAATGTATTGTCATTAGTTTTGAAGGGAGGCCCATAGTGGTATGCCAAAGGAGTCTGATCTTGGCCTTTCCTTGCACAGTATTAACATCAACAACTTGGATAAAGACATAGAAGGCATGCTTATCAAATTTTATAGCTAAAATGAGGAACTGGCAAATGAGAACCCAGTCCTTATGAGCATGTGCGACATACTAAAAGCATTTATTGTCTTCTCACTTTTGAATATAGCTAGGCAGGAAAAGAGAAAGAAAGTCCAGTCATTAGGGCCTTTCTGTATGCATAGAGTTCTGGCTCAGAAGCCAGTTGAAAAACCTTTTTACCATATGTATAGTAGACTGGAAACAGTCATACAGCCCCTATGCATGCTCTGATAAACCAGTGGAAGATTGCCTCAAACTAAAGCAGAATATGATTATGAATGCTAAGCTTTTTTTCATTGGCTGGTCCCTGCTACATAAATCTCCTATAGATAGGAAGAATGCCTCATATATTGGAAGACTGAATCAGGATTCAAAAAGTTCTCTATAGATTGTAATAATGGGCTGAAACTAGCAAGATAAAATTTGACAGGAATAAATGTAAAAGTCTGCGTTTAGGTTAAAAAGAACCTATTGAACTGATATAGAATAAGGCCAAAATAGCTAGCTGTTCGGGCAGAAAAGACCTCAGGGTGATAACAAACTCAGTGAGTCAACAATGTGATTTAGCTACTTTAAAATGTAATGCAAGCTTATATTACAGTATGGAGGCAATATAGGTAGTTAGTCTCAGTATCAAATCAGAGGACTTTTTGTTCAAATATTAACTGTGATATTGATTGACCTCGGGGGAGTCACCTAACCTTCAGTAGCCTGGATAGCTTTGAAGATTATAATTTGCGGAACAGTTGTTGGAGCTATACTGGTAGGAGTTTCCTCACTGGACCAACAAAATCACCAGTCTGGACCATAAATTATATCTTGTATTGATCATACAATATTTGGAGTATTGTATTTAGATATGGCTTCATTTTTTAAAACTTATTTTTTATTTTTTCAACATTTACTTTTATAAGATTTTGAGTTCTAAATTTTCCCCCTTCCCTCCACTCCCTCCTCCCCAAGGTGGCCTGCAATCTGATATAGGCTATACATGTATGATCATATTAAACATATTTCCACATTAGTCATGTTGTGAAAGAAGAATTAGAACAAAAGAGAAAAACCATGAGAAAAAACCAAAAAAACAAAAGAAAGAGAAAATAGTATGCTTCAATCTGCATTCAGATTCCATAGTTCTTTCTCTGGATGTGGATCGCATTTTCCATCATGAGTCATATGGTATTGGCTTAGATCATTGCTTTGCTCAGAAGAGCTAAGTCTAACAAAGTTGGTCCGTGTACAGTGTTGCTGTTGCTATGTACAGTGTTCTCCTGATTCTGCTCACTTCACTCAGCATCAGTTCATGTAAGTCTTTCCAGGTTTTTCTGAAGTCCAGCTCACCATTTCTTATGGAACAATAGTATTCCATTACATTCATATACCGCAACTTCTTCAGCCATTCCCCAGTTGATGGACATCTTCTCAATTTCCAATCCTTTGCCACCACAAAAAGAGCTGCTATAAATATTTTTATTCATGTGGCTCCTTTTCCCTTATTTATGATCTCTTTGGGATACAGACTTAGTAGTAGTATTGCTGGATCAAAGTTTTATAGCCCTTTGGGCATAGTTCCAAATTGGTCTCCAGAATGTTTGAATCAGTTCACAACTCCACCAACAATGTATTAGTGTTCCAATTTTCCCACATCTTCTCCAACATTTATGATTTTCCTGTTTTGTTATGTTAGCCAATCTGATAGGTGTGATGTGGTACCTCAGAGTTGTTTTAATTTGATTTTCTCTAATCAGTATTGATTTAGAGCATTTTTTCATATACCTATAGGTAGCCTTCATTTTTTAAAAGAGACATTGATAAGTGTGACCAGAGAAAGGTTGTCAAGATGGTGCAGGTCAGAACGGTGGATATTCAGTTGTCTTCAAATACTCCAAGGGGCTGTTGTATGGAAAGAGGATTATATATACACCAACTATATATGTATATATACATATATCTCATGCTGGTCCAGAGGACAGAGACAAGACCATTGGATGTAACAAGGAGGTATTGTCAAGGATTTTGTGAAGAAGATTCTTTTACCTCCCAGTCAGTTGATAAACATTTATTAAGCACCTACCAAGTGTCAGGCACTGTACTATGCACTGGGGAGACAAAAAGAGGCAAAGGACAGTTCCTGCTCTCCAGGAGCTCACAATCTAATGGGAAGGACAAGCGAACAACTATGTAAAAGCAAGATATGTACAGGATAAATAGGAAATAATTAACAGAAGGAAAACACTAAATTAAAAGAATTTGGGAAAGGCTTTCTATAGAAGAGATTTTAGCTGAGACTTGAAGGAAGCCTGGGAAGTATTCCAGGCATGGGAGATAGGCAGAGAAAATGCCCAGAGCTGAGATGAGAGATGGAGGTGTCTTGTTTAGGGAATAGCAAGGAAGTCAGTATTATCTGATTAAAGAGGCTGTGGCAGAGAGTAAGGTAAAAGAATACTAGAAAGGTCAGAGGGAACTGCTAGGTTATGAAGGGCTTTGAATGTCAAAGGGGATTTTTATTTAGTTCTGGAGATGAAGAGCCACTGGAATATAGAGTGGGGTGGGTGTGTGTGTGTGTGTGTGTGTGTGTGTGTGTGTGTGTGTGTGTTCGTTCACATGGTTGGATCTTTGCTTGAGGAAAATCATTTTGGCAGTTGAATGGAATGAGGATTGGAGTAGGGAGAGACTTGAGACAGATAGACCCCCGCCAGCAGACCATGGCAACAGTCCAGGTATGAGGTGATGATGGTCTTGGTACATGAGGGTGGTAGCAGATCAGAGGAGAGAAGGGGGCTTATTCAGTAGATGTTGCAAAGGTGAAATTGACAGGCCTTGGCAGTAAGTTAGACATGTGGGCTAAGAGAATGAGGAGTTGAGGATGACACTTAGGTTGCAAGCCTGAAGAACTGGGAGGATACTGTTGCCCTTTACAACTGTAGGAAAAGGGGGTGGTGGTGGGGGAAGATGAGTTCAGTTTTGGACATGTTGAGTTTAATATGTCTGAAAGGCAGTTGGAGATGCGATGTTGCAGGTCATCAGAGAAGCAGAATAGATAGATTTGAGAAGGAACAGCAGCCCTAGCCAACCTCTCTCTTTCCTCTCCCTTGTGGAAGAACCCAGGACCTGTGAATATCTGATTGAGGAAGCCTAGGACGGTAACTTCCATCTGTCCCTTCCTCAATTGCCATAAACTGAAGTGGTAAGGTCTAAAGTTTTGATCTCCACACCCCTTGCCCTCACCTTGGTCTGGATTACCTGGTTACAGAGGAAGTGGTGCTAGTGATGATGTGTTTTGAATATGACTGCTGACCAGGGTGTCTAGGCTCTAGGCATGGAGGAAAGTGAAACCTTTTATGGGAGAAGATACTGGAGTGTTTGTTAAATGAGGCCTACTTTTGGAAACATAAACGTCAGGGGGTTCACTGGACTTTTTCTACTGTGCTCCAGAAACATCTTCATCCTGGAAGCTCACTGTAGCCCTGGAATTCATACATTGAAAATACCTCCACCCTTGCCATTCATTCCCTTTGATTGGAATTCTCCCAGAACTTCCTTTTAAGCAGGACACCCATCTCTCTCATTCCTTTTCTGGCTACACTCCAGATTTTTCTCTACCTTATCACAGTGTTAGATACCTTAATCTTCCCCCTGCAGCCCTCCTTTCTTTTTCAACTTCATTTTGTATGTTGTCTTCCCCTATTAGAATGAACTCCTGGAGGGCAAAGACTGTCTGTCTTTATTACTGGTTGTATTTGCATTTCCAAGCATTTAGTGCTTGGCATTTGAAAAGTTAATAAATGCTTGTTGACTGAATGAGTGAGTGAATCCATCTTATTTTATTGCTTGTGGTCCCCACCCTCCCCCAACAGTTCTTATTGTAGCATGCCCATAGGGTAAAGTAACTGTAATGAATGCAGGTATATGAGATTATCTGTAAGATTGTTTCCTACTATTAGCTCAAATAATTTAGGGTTGATTGTACTGTTTTAGATTTGAATTAATTCCTCTGAAGAATAGGAAAAAGCGTGAGACTTGAGAGAGGCTGAATTGAAGAGAACATTTTTAACTTAATTTTTTTAACATGAAAAAAATTAAAATTCATCAGCAAAAATTTCCAGGTTATTAATCCTTCAGAAATAAATCAGTTTCTCCTTGTTGCCAGTGGAGGGCAGTGCAGATTGAACTTTCAGTGTGTCATTGCTTAGTATGCGTTGCATGGCTAAAGGTAGTTAGAAGTGGGAGAGAGAAGAAAGGTTTAATGTTGGTGTACGTTTTGTATCAGTTTTATGTTCTTTCATTCACTCGTCTTCTCATATTTATACTGCTCAGGCTTTGTGGATGAGGATATTTGTTTCCTTTTTAATTTAACAACATGATGATTTTCTAATCTACTGATGACATTCTTTATCAAGTGCTCTTAACATAGCACCTGTGAATTTGTGTTTTTTAAAATATTTTGATGACTGTTTCAATATAGCTGGTTTCCTTTGTGATGCTATGTATTTTATTTTATATATTTAAAAACATTATTCTGAGAAAGGGGCCCTATAGGCTTCCCCAGTTGCCAAAGAGGGAGTCCATAGCACAGAAAAGATTAAGAACCCTGTTCTAGATGTTCCCTTTAGAAACATGACAAGGGTTTAGCCACGAGCGTGGTACTATTGAGTACAATCCTAAAGAAAGGAATTCCTGTCTCACCTTGTGGAAAAAAGGGATTAAATTAATGTAATGTGACTTCAGAGGGCAGAACTAAGGCTAGTGGGAGAAATTAAGAGGGAGACAGAATTTTGACTCATTGTAAGGGAACAATATCTAACAATTAGAGTAATTTCAAAGTGGAATAGGCTGCCTCAGGGGGTAATGACTTCTTAATTATTAGAGATATTTAAGTGGAAGTTGTTCATACTTAATGTAAGTAGTAAATGTTAGTGTGCCTCTTAGGTCCCTTCAAGCTCTGTGACTTTAATTCTAGTTTCATTACTTGATGTGTCATTTCCATGGTCACTATTTCAATGCATAAACACACATGCACAATCCCTATTGTTGCAGAAGTTTCCTGAATTATACGTGGGGGTGAGTGGTTGTCATTAATGTGGGATGATGTATAGTGTTGTCAGAAGCAAGTTACATAGCAAGAGCTTGATGTAGTGGTGGTGTAGGTATGAATGGTTTATCTTGCTTCTGCCCTAGTCTAATTTTCTGTATTATGCAATGAAAATTTCTTTCCAGGTAGTAGACTAGAATTAAAATGTACTGAGGTATACTATGTAGAAAAGGCACTAAATTCAAATTTCAGTTCTGCAGTTTAGTATTTTCTGTGATCTTAGACAAATTATTTAACGTCTTTGGGCCTCGTTTTCCTTATCTGAAAAATGAGGGAGTTGGACCTCTAAGATCCTTTCTAGCACTAATCATATGAATTTATTTAAGTTTAGGGAAGACCCAGAGGGAAGGAACAGAAAATTAATCTTTTGATTCTGACTGGAACTGGTCCCCTGTTTCCTAGTCCAGTGCTCTTTTCTTATCGTATCATACCAACAGAGACAAGTTTTTCTTTTGATTCTGTGTTAACCTGATCCAAAAAGGGAAAGCTGTATGAAAATGAGATAAGGATGTCAGAATGGTAGAGGGAAAAAACAATAGATTATAAATGAGAAGACATGGGTTCTAGACTTAGCTTTGCACTTAAATTCCATGTGTGACTTTGGTCAAGTTTAAAAAAAATCTTTCTGAGCCTCCATTTGCTTTTTGGTAAAATGATAAGGTTGAATGGGATGATCTTTAAGATTTCTTCTCTTGCTGCGTGGAAAAAAGCCCAAGTTGGAAGTTGAGGAGCTCTGTCTACTTTAGCAGCTGTAGCACTCTGTCTCTCCAGTGTTATCATTTTTGTCATTTTTCTGCATGTGTTGCACTTTTGAGGAAGATTTGTAATTTGGTATAATAGAGATTTGTTTATGTGTAATCTGTGTGTTGATGACATCATTAATATGTTTTTTTCCCTCCCGGAGCAAATTGAGGTAGTGTTTTGAAAAGAAATCCATTTACCACTTCCATTCATTCTCTCTAATAGTATTTTCATGATATTGGGTTATAATTGTATACTTCTGCTTTTTTAAATTTGTAAAATTTAGAAGATTATTTTTTTTTTCAGCCAAAGACAAGGTTTATTAAAGATTTATCATATTGGCCAGACTCTTAAGGAATGTGAACATTTGTGATGCTTTATTGGGCTAGAGGGAATCTCAGCCATTGGCTAGATTTTAAGAATCTGAGCCCGGAGATGATCTTTCTTTCCTTCTTTCTTTCTTTCTTTCTTTCTTTCTTTCTTTCTTTCTTTCTTTCTTTCTTTCTTTCTTTCTTTCTTTCTTTTTCTTTCTTTCTTTCTTCCTTCCTTCCTTCCTTCCTTCCTTCCTTCCTTCCTTCCTTCCTTCCTTCCTTCCTTCCTTCCTTCCTTCCTTCCTTCCTTCCTTCCTTCCTTCCTTCCTTCTTTGTTTCTTTCTCTCTTTCTTTCTTTGAGGCAATTGAGTTAAGTGACTTGCCCAGGGTTACATAGCTAGTAAGTGTCAAGTGTCTGATCTGAGACTGCATTTGAACTCAGGTCTTCCTAACTCCAGGGCTGGTGCTCTTACACTGTGTTATCTGGCTGCCCTGGGAGATGATCTTTCAAACGAGAGAGAATGCTGCAATATGTAGATAGGCTTCCTTTTTTATATCACTCACTCAAAAATCATCTACCTGAGATCTAGATAATTTTCTGAGTTTTATGACACTTCAGGATTTTTCAAACTTAGGGGTTTGCAAAATTCTATAACAAAATCAATTTTGATTTATTTGAAATAACAAATATATTCAAATAGTTCTATATACTCTTTTTGAGATCTTTGCCATTGGACCTTCTTATATTACGATCTGATCAATAGGGCCCTGAATGAAAAGGAATGAGAGAGGGAGAAGACTGTGTACATTCTCCAAGTAAGATACTACATACTCTCTCCAATGAGAGGTTGTAATTGTAAGTTGAGTAAAATTTGAGTTACGTAAAAAATAAAAGTTAATTTGAGTTAAGTAAAAGTTAAGTAAATTTGAACTTGTAGATGTCACTGAGAATTGTTGGGATAGGAATACCTTATTCAGAAGAAACAGACTAGGTAAAAAGTGGGTGAGGGTAGCCTTGTGTATTATACTTTAGTAACAAAGAAGTAACCCATGGTCTAAATGCTACAAAGGAAATCAGCCTAGTAGGGATAAGAGATGTTCAAGAATGAAATTCTGGAGATATAAAGGGAACTATTTAAATGATTAGGAAAAATAGAATTTGTCTGAAAAGTCAAGTGTGGATACATAGGAACTCGCCATCCAATTTATATTTGAAGAGGAAATGTACAGAACATAGGAACAAAGTCTGGTAACAGGATAAATAAGAGTATGGCACAGTCCTGTAAAAAGTGTCGGGAATGTTGAAGCTCAGAAAGATATGAAGGAAAGCTGAGACAACAGAAACCATTTTTAACTGTTTCAAGGGGAAAAGGATGAAAGAAGGGATAGGATTTCTGTCTAGGGTGGATAGGATGCTGAATACTGACAAAATAGAAAAGACAAAACTGCTTAATTCTTATTTTGCTTCTGTTCTCTCTTCAAAGGAAAATGATCTTTATACTGGAAATGGCAAAACAAAAAAATGGCTAAAAAGGAGACACTACCTAAGATAAGTAAGGAGATAGGGGAAAAAAGTCCACTCAGTTTTCTTTAATGAATTTCATCCAGGCCATCTGACTGACATGAACTACCTCCTTGAAAGAACTGCTGCATATAATTGCTGAACCACTGTCGTGATATTGGAAAGAACCTGGAAAAGTAGAAATGTACCACAAGATTGGAGAAGAGCAAATGTTCTAGTTTTTCAAAGGAGGGAAGAGAATAATAGGGTCTACAAACTATAAGCTAGTGAGTTTGACTTGACTTTTAAAGGAAATTATATAATGGAACATTAAAGAGACAGTTGGTAAACATCTGGAAAGGAAGTGATAATCAAAAAGAAGCAGCATCTCAAGAACAAGCCGTGCCAGAATAACTTCATCCCCCTTTTTTGACAGGATTATGAAGTTACTAGATGATGCGGCTGTAGCTGATTTAGATGTTAGCAAAGATTTTGCTGTCATGTCTAATTGCTAATGTAATATGCTGATTATGATTGCTATATCATATGCTAACCTAATCTAATCTGATTTTTTTAATCACGTGTGATTCAGTTGTGGAGAAGATGGAGATATGTGGACCATACAATAATACAATTATATATGTCTTCGGAACTAGTTAGATGGGCAAATTAGATGGACAGACTTAGAATCATTGTTAATGATCCATTGTCAACAGGACAGATATTCTGTGGCAGAGATCCTTTGTTAGTTCTGCTAATTTATATTTTTATCACTGACTTGGACAAAAGGTCCTCAGATTTTCAGATGGTACCAGGCTAAGAAGGGTAACAGGCTCATGATCCAAAAAAGTCCTGATAGGCTAGAACATTGGGCTGAATATAGTAAGATGAAAATCAATAGGGATAAATATAAAGTCTTTCAGTGAGATTAAAAAAAATTAGCTTTACAAATATAAGATGAGGGAACTATCTCTTTATGGTAAGATAATTCTGTAAAAGATCTGGGGTTTTTAATTGACTGCAAGTTTGGTGAGAGTCAGTAGTGTGATATGGCAGCCAAAAAAGTTAATGTGATCTTGGTCTACCTTCCTACTTCCACGAACAGGGAGTTGTTGGTTCCACTCTACTCTACCTTTGATAGAGCTCATCTGGAGTATTGTGTTAAGTTCTAGGTGCCACAATTTAAGGAAGATAAGCTGGAGAATGTCCAGAAGAGGGCAGTCAGGGTTGTGAAGAGCCTTCTTCTTGTTCAGTTTTTTCAGTAGTGTCCAACTCTTCGTGGCCCCATTTTCTTGGCAAAGATACTGGAGTGATTTGGCATTCCTTCTCAGGCTCATTTTACAGATGAGAAAACTGAGGCAAAAGGATAAAATGACTTGCCCAGGGTCACACAGCTAGAAAGTATCAAGTGTTTGGTCGAAGGCCAGAGATGAACTCAGGTCCTCCTGACTTCCACTGCGCCACCTAGCCTGCCACATGGGTTGGATTAGATGACAGCTGATGTCTTTTCAAAACTCTCTAATTCTGAGATTTTTTTTTTATGGTGGGAGGGGCAGAAGCATAAGCAAAAAAAATACCAAATAAGTACAAGGTAATGTTAGCGATAGGGAGAGATGGAGGTAAGAAGACACTAGCATCTGGTAGGATTAGAACAGACTTCATATAGAAAGTGGCCTTTGAGCTAAGCTTTTAAAGGAAATTGAGGATTTTTAGGTGTGGAGGTCAAGAGAGTGTGCATTCCAGCTATGGAGTCCAGCCAGTGCTAAGGCATTCAAATGATAGAATGTTGTCTTGGTGATGATGACAACAATGACAATAACTAGCATTTACATAGAATTTTAAGTTTTGTAAAATGCTTTACTAATATTGTCTCATTTGGTCCTCACAACAATCCTGGGAGATAGGTGCTATTATTATTCCCATTTTACAATAGAACAAACTGAGGCAGAGTTTTAAATAACTTGCCCAGGATCATACAGCTCATAAGTATTTGGTGCTGAATTTTAACTCGGGTCTTGCTCACTGCAATTCAGACACTCCCACTTCACCACTAACCTGCCAAAGGTTGTGAAGTGGAAAAGTTATACTTGATCCTAGAGGCAATCTGGATCCTCCTGTGGAACTCCTGTAGTTTATTCATCATGAGAGCAACAGAATTAGACTTGTACTTAAAAAACAAAAAAACAACTCTTTGACAGTAGTGTGGAGGATGGATTTGAGAAGAGAGAGACTTGAAGCACAATGACCAGTTAGGAAGCTATTATAATAGTTTAGGTGAGAGGTAAGCTTAGGTTGGTAGCTGTATAAATAAACCGGAGACAAGTTGAAAAGTGATGATGATAATAATAACTAACAGTGATATAGCGCTTATCATGTGCCAGGCATGTGCTGAGTAGTTTATAATTTATGATCTTGTTTGATGCTCACCCCAAACCCTGGGAGGTGGGCACTATTAATATCTTCATTTTACAGTTGAGGAAACTGAGGTAAACAGCAGTTAAATGACTTGCCCAGGGGTATATAGCCAATAAGTATATGAAGCCAAATTTGAGTTCTCATCTTCCTGATTCCAGTCCCAGTGCTCTATCCACTGTACCTCCTACAATTATTAAGATTTGGCCATGAATTGGATATAGAATAAATTGATAATGGCCATGAGATTGTGAGTCTAGGTAACTGTGTGGATGGTGGTAGTCAACAGTAGTAGGGGATTTTAAGAAGAGTTGGTTTGGGTTTATAGATAATGTCTTCTCTTTTGGATATTTGAGTTTGAAATGCCTGTGGGACATCTTTGGTGATGTGGTGTTTGAGCTCACAAGAGAGGGTAGGGCTGGGTAAACAGAAGTGAGACTCATTTACATAAATGGTACTATGGCTCATAGTGTCACTAAAAATGTATATATAGAGAAGAAGAGGGCCCTGGGTAGATCTCAGGGTTTGCCCACAATTAGGAGACAGGATAAGTAAAGGCCAGTGTTATTAGTGACAAAAATATTAAAATACTAATAAATATGAATAAAGTAATATATAAACCTCTCCCCCAAATCTTCTATTTTGATCAACTAGAGTTTTATAGATGGAATTCAGGGGTGATTTTAAATGAGGAGAATAACTAGTATTTCCAGCCTCATTGCGTATCATTTCCCTCTCCCTACCTTATCCCCACACTGTGATGCAATCAAACTGGCTTTCTTTTCTCTTTCTTTCTTTTAAATATTTTTTTATTTTAGACTTGAATATTAAAACTTAAATACATAAGAAAAAAAATTTAAACATTATAAACTTATATTAAAACTGGAATGTAAAATAAGAAGAAAATGTCATGTGCACAGTAGAATATAAGAGAAGATTCAAAATATATAGCAATAAATTTCCATTTCAAGAAAGCCAATATATTAAATAGTATGCTTTGTGTTAAAAGCTGTCCACCTTTGCTTCCTTGTAAGTTTTCTTTGGTTCTCTGATGTATACTTTTTACTTTGTTCTTTTTCTCCCCTTCTTCCTACTTCTCCCCAGGCTACAATTAAGCATGGATATATCTATATCTATATGTACTTTCTCACACACACACATATACACACATACACGTACACACACACATATATATATACATACATGCATGCATGCATACATACATACATAAACATATTCTTTCCCTAAGAGATTCTACCCCTAATCTATGTTTTTGTGTGTCTCTTATTTCCTATCCCTCTTGACTCCTCTACTTTGCTTCTAGTCTCTCCTTTACCCTCCTATTACTAAACCTACCTCCCCTCCAGTGATTCATCCCTTATCCTCCCCACCCATAAATCTAAACACCTTTCTATACCCCCTTTTAACCTATTTCCTCACCCTCCCCTCTAAAGATCCCTCCCTTATCTTCTCCCAGCTCGTAGCTTTTTATTTCTTTCTGAATTTAGAAGACTTTTATACTCTTCTAGTTGTATATGTATTGTTCCGTCTTTAACCCATTCCCAGTGAAAATAGGTTTCCAGAACTAACAGCCCTCCTTCCCCATCTAATTCCTCTTTATCAGTTCTTCCTCTCACACCTCATTTATATAAGATAATTACTCTTTTTAGCTGTTCCTGAAAAATTTTATATTTTGAAGTCATGTCATGCTCAGGTCTACCCCAGTCTTTCTTATGAACTACGCAATTACTAATAACAATCTTAGACATACGTTTTACATTTTACATATATAAAAGGTAAGTCATCTGTCCTCATTGAGTCCCTTATAATTGGTTTTTGGTATGTACCTTATTTTTCTCTTGGCTCTTGTATGTCAAATTTTGTATTAAGTTCAAGTTTGTTGTTGTTGTTTAACAAAGTCCTGAAAGTCTGAATATTCATTAAATTTGTTTTTTTTTTTCATTCAGAATTATGCTTAGCTTTGCTGGGTATGATATTTTTGGCCAGAAGCCTAGTTCTTTTATTCTTCTGAATATATTGTTCCGAGACTTACGGTCTTTTAGTCTCACTACTGCTAGGTCTTGATTCTAATTGTAGCACCATCACATGTAAATTGTTTTTTTCTTGTTGCTCATAGTATTTTGTCCTTGAGCTGGGAGTTTTGGAATTTGACTATAATACTCCTGTGGGTTTTCCTCATAGGATCTCTTTCAGGTGGTGATTGGTGGATTTTTCTGTTTCTGCTTTCCACCCATGTTCTAATGCTTAAGGACAGTTTTCTTTAATTATTTCTTGTATTATTGTATCAAGATTCTTTTTTTGCTCATAGCTTTCAGGTAGTCTGATTATTCTTATGTTTTATTTTCTTGATCTGTTCTCCAGATCAGTTGTTTTTCTGATGAGATGTTTCATATTATCTATTTTTTCATTCTTTATATTTTGTTTTATTATTTCTTGATCTCTTATAACCTCATTGGCTTCCCCTTGCCCAATTCTGATTTTCAAGGAGTCATTTTCTTCTTTAATATTCTGGATCTCCTTTCTAATTGGTTGACTTTATTTTCATAATCTTGTTTTTATTGTTCTCTCCCCCCCCCCCATCTCTCTCGTTTGATTTTTAAAGTCTTTTTAAAGTTCTTCTATGAATTCTTTTTTGGTAAGGGACCATTTGACAATACTCTTTTGGGTAGAAAAGGGTTTCTTTGCTTCAGTATCCTCCTCTGAAGGCGAACCCAGTTCTTCTCTGTTCCCATTGTAATTTTCTAAGGTTGGATTCTTTCTCCTTTGCCTGTTCATTTTTTTTTAAACCCAAGAATTTTTTTTATTGTTTTTATTTTATAGCCATTTATGCCATGAATTCGTAGGGGATTGGTTCCAACAGCTCAGGTTCCTTGCCATCGGTTCTCACAAAGTGTGCTTCTCTGGGTGGAGCAGGCTGGTGCTTCAGTTGAATCCAAGTGCCTTTTTTCTTTGGCTTCCTTCCTCTGATCATTTTCCTTTACCTGCTTCAGGAAGCTGTCTCTGTTCTTAGAATGCTTAATATGCTCAATACCCACATTAATTGTCTTGGCTGGAATCTTGCCCGTAACCTGTTTGTTTACAACAATACATACAGCATGTTAAGTAACATTATAGGCCCATCCAGTCTTGCCATGGTAACATTTGTGGGGCATTCCTTACTGAGCCATGCCCATACCCATACAATATCACCTTTCTTGTATGTTCACCTATATATACATATACATACATAACCAGAGGGACAACACCATGTTTTGGAAAGGGCTTAGAAAACATGTATCGTGTCCCTCTCCTTTTTCCTTTTGTGTTCGGCATTATGGCAACTCACTGGAATATGACAGAGCCAGTGGAAAGGCCATTTTTAAAAATAGCTTAATTTTTGTAATCACCTCTAGTCCTGTGGTATGGGGGATGGTGCCTCTGGCTTCATATCCTCCTTCAGTTCTCTTCTGTGACCTTGAACCCAAACTAAGACCTCCAGCCTCCTCTAAGTGCCCACAGCCAATGGTGTCCCTGCCCCACTGCTGCACTCACCAGGCATGTGCTGGTTCCTTTTCACCCTGGCCAGTCTCTGCAGCACAGCTGAGTCTGGTGTTCCTTGCCAGCAGAGGTTCCCTCTTATCTTCCCTAGCTCAGATGCCCAACTCCCCTCATTGTCCCCTGGGTAAAAGTTCTTGTGACAGGGGCTGAGGCAGCCTCCCAACCCAGCTAACCTCAGGTCTTGCAGCTTGTTGTTTAAGCTGTCCCTAGCCTGGAGGTGTTTACTCTTTACAAGGACCAAATCTCCTCCTGGTATTTTTCCTAAGATCTTCTCAAATGTCTCTGGAGGATCCTTGTTCGGGTCCCTTATCTCATTTATTTTTACTGCTGTATGTTTGCCCTGAGTTACTATTTTATCTCTTTTTGTGGAAGAAAATCTTGAGAGCTTGGAATTTTTTGATTTACTGTGCCATCTTCCCAGAATCCTCTCCTCTTTCTCTTTCTTATATATTCTACCCTCCATTACCAGTCTCTATTCCTTTGTATTTCCCCTTGCCTGAAATGCATTTTCTCTTTACTTTCACCTCAGAGAATCCTCCTCTTCCTTCAAGACTCAAGTACCAGCTTCTACATGAAGCCTTGCCATATCTGTCCCCCTCCAGTCTAGTACCCTTCCTCTCATACTCTTTCATGTAACTACTGTGTATTTATTTGCATTTGTTCTCATATTTATTCTGCATATACTTATGTTTGTACTTAGTGTCTCCTCCATTAGCGTGTAAGCTTATTGGGAGTAAAGATTGTTTTTTGAGGGTTTTTTTTTTTTTGTATTTGGATCCCCAGTGCCTAGCACAGTGCTTGGAACATTAGTAAACATTTAATAAATTCTTGATTGGTGGATGATCTAGCAAGAAGTACAAGAAGGGAGTATCAGACCAGTAGAAGGGAAAAGCAAATGAGAGCAGTATTATGGAAATGTAGAGGCAAAAGTATCCTGGAGAAGAGAGTGGCCAAAGTGTGAAGTGATGCATAGAGGTCAAGCAAACATTGCCCAACTCATTCTGAATTTCACTTAATAAAAAATAGTGACATTCTTTTTTAAAAAAATTAAACTTTATTGATTTCTTCTGTTCTTCTGTAGTTCTTACTGTTTCTTCCCTTACCTCATCTTAGAGAGCTATCCCATATAAAGTTTGAAGCAAGGAAGAAAGAAAAAACCAGCTCTGCAAAACTAAGCAACAAATCACAAAAGTCTGATATGATACAGTATGCAGTATCCCCCACCCCCAGTCTTTCACTTTTACAAAGGAGGGGGTGGGGAGAAAATTGAAAAGGAAGTATCTTTTCGTATCTCTTCTTTGTGTCCAAGAATAGCCATTATAATTATGCAGCTTTCATTTTTTATTATGGTGGTGTTCTTTCTGTTTTCATTGGTATGTTCATTGTGTATATGCTTTTCTTGGTTCTGCTTACTTCTCTTTGTATAAATTCATATAAATCTCTTTCTCTCTGTAATTATCATATACACCAGAGGTACCAAATACTGCAGAAGCATACTAAAATGTAATTAGGAAATGTTTAATGAAATAAATAAAAATACAATACAACATAGATGATATTAATTTGTGATTTTCTGAATCAGTATGAGGCCTACAAGGGCTCAATTTCTATTTCAGTGTGGCCCCAGGGATGTACATAATTTCTTATTGCACCATTGGGTTTGTATTAATGTACAGGTTGTTTAGTCATTCCATGTTTTTGCTATTTTGACATCTATAGGGCCTTTTCTTTAGACTTTGACATACTTGGGTAAATGCCTTGCAGTGGAATCTCTGGGTCAAAGAAAAGGGACATTTAGTCATATTCTTTTTACCTTCCATTTATGTTGTGTATATGCAGTTTTTTGCATGTTGTCTACCTCATAACAACAGAAACTCTTTGAGGGAAAGTACTGTTTTTGCCCTTGTGTATCGTTGGTGCTTAGCACAATGCTGGGCACATAGTAGGCACTTAAATGTTTATTTACTGACTGCCCAGCAGTTTCTTCTTGAATATTGTACATTCCTCCAGCTATTTAAATTGTCATTTAGTTCTTTAAGGAGCACAATGTTGACTAGGATGGATTTGGAAGATGGATTCTCAGGTTATTTTATGCATTTAATAGTTTTTTTAAAATGGGATTTCCCATTCTCCTATTGACTTCTGGATTTTTGCTATTGCATAGAAATGCTATTGATTTTTGTTGGTTAATTTTTTCTTGCAATCTTGTTGAAGCTACTAATTGTTTCAATTAGTATCTTTGCTTATTCCTCAAAATTTTCTAAATAAACTATCATGTCATCAGCAAATGGGGATTATTTTGTTTCCTCTTTTCTTACTTTTATGCCTTTAATTTCTTTGCTATTGCTAGCATTTCTAGGACTATACCAAGTAGTGGGTAAATAGGCATCCTTGAACTATTCCTATATTTTTCCTCCTTGCAGATAGTTTTAAATAGATACTTTTTATCATATTAGGAAAAGATCTCTCCGTGCTGATACTTTGTAGGTTTTTTAAAAAATAGTATAATTGAGTATGGTCCTTTGTCAAAACCTTTTCTGCCCCTAGAAATAACTGTGCGGTTTTTGACACTTTTGTTTTGTTTTCTTAATGTTAAATCATCCTAGCATTCCTGGTGTAAAGCCAGCGTGATCATAGTGAATGATTTTTTTGGGAGGGGAGTATAGATTTCTGTAGTCTTTTTGCCAAGATTTTATTAAAATTTTTTAATTGATATTCATTAATGAACTGTCACTGGTTAGATGTTAGGACTATATTTGTCTCACAATAGGAGTTTGAGTGCCTTTTTCTTCTCAGTTTTTGAGCATTATTTGGGCATTATACATATTGTTTTTTAAAAAGCTTTCTAGAATTATCCTATTTGGATCACAGGGTTTTTCCTTTATTTGTTCTTTTGTAGCTGGTTCAGTTTCTTTTTCTGAGATTAAATTATGTGACATTTCCATTTGGTATTCTGTTAATTTTTGGATTTTTTATTTTTGTAAGTATTCCTTTATTTTGTTTGAGTTCTCAGCTTTTTTTTTTTTTGGAGTGGCATATAACTAAGTATAAAAGGTTCTGTTATTTCTTTTTTGTGATGATATGACTTTTTATGACAATAGCTTTAGAGTGATTAAATCCTATTGAGGTATAACTGAATTATTTTTAACTGATGTGAACTTTATGTCATAAATTTTCTTGGTCCATACCTTTTCTTTTCTTTCTGGATTTGTCATCAACCATTACATCATTTAGTGTTCTTTTCACTAAATATACATTCGTTCATTTTTATCAGTACAGGCATACCCAAATAATAGGATTAATTGGTCTCATGAAAAGATGATAGCCAAAACATTACAGGGACCAGTTAGTTCCATAGGAACATTATAAATGGACTACTGGCTTACCAGAATAATTTCATGGCATCATAATAGAGTTTGATTAGTACAAAATCATTGTTGATTGGGGTCATATTATATGGGTTTTGCCTCATTTGAGGATCTAAGTGGAAGGTTATCATCCTCAAGTTTTAATATCCTAATGTTTGCTTGATTTTTGAACCACACTACTACTTATAAAAATATGAGCTAGTTCATACTAGAGTGTGGTATAAAGCTGTTGTCTCATCACTTAATCTTTGTGGGCCTCACATTATCTTTAAAGTGTAAGGAATTTGCTGAATGTTATATAAGGTCCCTTATAGTGCCAAATCTTTAATCCTCTATGAATCCTATTTTTGTTGTCAGTTTCAGAAATGTATTCCTCTGGGAAGAAAATGTTAGATCAAGATGTAATAAAACCAAATTTGAGAATGCAGTAAACTTCCTGTAGAAGTACATACTTAAAGGAAAACAGTAACAGTCTGATAAGCATTAGCAATACTCAAAGCATCAGAAGCCTTATTATATTAAAAATAAGTCACAAATAAAAATGTGGAAAGTGAAAATATAGTACAGAATCAAACACTGTTGAAAGTGTAATCATCTACTTCACACATTACTCCCACTGAAGTCATTAGTACTTAATTTAGTCCCTAGAGTCTTAAAAATATGACTAAGTTTTTCATATGCCTCAGATGGTCTTAACATTTCATTGCATTCAAGACAATTTTGCCCTTTTTTTCCACTTTCCCTTCCTTATAACTTATTGAAGTATCTTTTCCCTTACATCTTTGCCTTTTTTAGTTAATCAATTAATCAATCAATCAATCAATGCAAGCATTTATTAAGCACTTACTCTATGTATCAGGAATTGTGCTAAATAAAAAGCAAATGAATTACAAATAAATAAGCAAAAGCAGTCTCTGCCTTCAAAGAGCTTATATTCTGAGGGGAAGACAACATATGAAATCAGTACATAAATAGAGTAGATTGAAGGAAGATTTAGAGTGGAAGGCACTAGCAATCGAGGGATTGGAAAAGCCTTTCTGGGGGAGGCAGTGTTCCCGTTAAGTTTTAAAGGATGTCTAGGATTCTGAGAGTTAGAGGTGAGGAAGGAGAACATTCAAAGTATGTGGGTCAGTGTATGCAAAAACATGAAGACAAGAGATGGGATATTGTGTATGAGTAATAGCAAGGAGGGTAGTACAACTAGATTGTAGTTTATAAAGGAGATAAGAGTGGTGACATAGTTACACCTGTACTTTGGGAATATCATTTTGGCACCTCAGTGGAGGAGGGTGGATTGGAGTAGAGAGAGATTTGAGATGGCACATCCACTTAGAAGACTGTTAGATTATTTTAGGGAAGAGAAGATGAGGGCCCAAATTAGGGTGGTGCCTGTGGATGGAGAGAAGAGGAGCAAGATTTGACAACTAATAGGCTATGTGAAGTGAATGAGAGAGAAGTGGTAAGAGGTAAAACTGCTGTTTGAGCCTGGAAGGATGATGGTACCCTCAATAGTGAGATAAGATGAGCTCTGTTTCAGACATGTTGAATTGTTCAGCATTGAAGTTCATAAGAGAATCTAGGGCCAGATTAATAGATCTTGAAATCATTTTCATAGAGATGATAATTGAACTGATGGGAACTGATGAACTCACCAAGTAAGATAATTTAAAGAGAAAAGAAAAGAGAGCCCAGGATAGACTCTTGCAGGACACTCATATTTGTGGGTATACCATGGATGAAGACACAGCAAAAGAGAGTCAGAAGGAGCAGCCAGATAGGTAGGGGGAATACTGAGAGAGAGCAGAATAAAACCCAGAAAGGAGAGAGTATCTAGAAGGTAGGTGGGTCTCAAATACTGTAGAGAAGTGAAGGAGAAGGATGATTGAGAAGAAACCAGTAGATTTGGCAATTGAGAAATTATTTGGTAACTTCATAGAAAACAGCCTATTGAATCACAAGGTTGGAAGGCCAGGTTGCAGAGGGTTTACTGAGAAGAGAGTTAGAGTGAGAGGAGAGAAAGTAGAGTCACTTATTGTATGAAGATATGTCTTTTTAAAGGAATTTAGCAGAAAATGGGAAAAGAGATTGATTACTGTAGCTGATAGGCATGATAGTATAAAGTGAGGGTTTTTTTAAATCTACAAGAGACATAGATGTTTGTAGGCGATAGAGAAGAAAACATTAAATAAAGAGAAATTGGAATTTTGGAAATGTAAGGATGCTGGTGGGGGCAATCTGCTGGAGAAGACAGGAGGGGATAAGATCAAGGAGACCTGACAGAACATCAGAAGATCTGGCCTTGAAAAGTAGAAGGGCCATCTCATTATGAAAGACTGAAGTGAAGGAGGAGATACTGGAGAATAATGAGGTATGTGAGATAAGGAGGAGAGGAGAAGAAATAGCTTTCAAGGAATAGCCTCAATTTTTCCTGTGAAGTATGAGGCAAAATCCTGTAGGATGGCAGAGTAGACTTAAAGAGAGGGGGAAAAGGTTTGGAACACCTCCTGTAGTAGGTGAGAGAATTAATTAGGGAGGAGTCTTAGGATTTAATAAGCATTTATTAAGCACTTACAGTGTTCCAGGCATTATGATAACCTAGGGATACAAAGAATAAAACAGCCTCTACCTACAAGGAATTTACAGTTGAATAGGGGAGACAAGTATCCATGTAATATAAAAATAAAATGAATAAGTACAAATCAATGAAAAAGTGCTTTAATATAAAGAATACCATCAGGAAGGATCCAGGTCTCAGTTTCAAAAGATGGAAGGAGCAAGTGAGTAAGTGATGTAAGTTAGAAATTTGTTAATTATGGATCAAGCATTCCATAGAGTGCAGGGGAAGAGACAGGAAGATCTAGATATTGGGAGAGGTATGTTGAGATTGATAGGACTAAGAAGTGAACATCTGGAGTAAACTTTCCCCTTTGAGGAGAAAGGTTTGTTCCTTGGCATCTAGGGGTTCAGTATCACAGAGTTGGGGAGAGTAGGAAAGAATTGGGACCTCATGTTTTAATGAATCTAGGCACAGTAAAAGTACTGTCTCCTAATGAAGGCAGATCATTAAAAAATGTTCTAGACTAAGTTCAGTTTTTGCTAGATTTAAGCACAGCATTCTACTTTTCTATCCTCAGTGTTGTGTCTTTAGAGGCCTCTGTAAGTACTCTCTGCAGCAGACTCCGTGAGCAGGAGGTTGAGTGTTGCGGTAAGTAAGCTGTGTCCTGGGTACTGTTTGAGGGCAAATGTAGCATTGTTGTGACCTTCTAGGCCTTTAGAAACCTAGTGCAGTAGTTAGAAATTGTTTATCTCAGCCATGATTTACAAGTCTAGTGAGGAGATTGATCAATGAATCAATAAATATTAAGTGCCCACTATGTGCCAGGCACTGTGCTAAACTCTGGGGATATAGAAAGAGGTAAAAGGCAGTTCCTGCCTTTAAGGAGTTTACAATCTAATGCAAACAAACATATACAAAGCAAGATAAACAAGAAATAATTAAAAGAGGGAAAGCACTAGAATTAAGGGGGGTTGGGGAAGGCTTCCAGTTAAAAAATGGAATTTTCATTGGGATTTAAAGCAAGGCAGGGAAGTCAGTAGTTGGAGTAGAGGAGGAAGAATTTCCAGGCATTGAGGACAGCCAGAGAAAATTCCCAGAGCTAGAAGTGTCTTGTTTATGAAATGGCTTTGAGGCCAAGTGTCACTGGATCAAAGAGTATGTTTTGGGAGTAAAGTGAAAGGTAGGAGGGGGCTGGGTTATGAAGAGCTTTGAATGCCAAACAGACCATTTTGCATTTGCTCCTGGAGGCAACATGAAGCCACTGGAGTCCTGTCTCACCTTGCCAGACCTTGAAGGACCTGGCCATGTTATACAGTTTTGTTGCCAATTCATGTGAATGTAGGTGTCTTAGAGAGAAAGGTTACTTGAGATTCTGTAGTTTGCAGCCATAAAGTATTATATGAAGGAACATTGGTGCTTAAAAAAAAAGGGGGTTTTTAAACAATTTCAGTAATCCACTGCTTGACAGATCCAAAAGCAAATATAACTTGAGAAAGGATATTATTTAACAAAACTGTCTCGGAGAACTAGAAAGCAGTTTGACAGAGATTAGATTTAGCTCACCTTACAACATATGCCACAATAAGCTCAAAATTGATACATGATCTGATAATGAAATATGACATTGTCAAAAAATTAGAAGAGAATGAGATCGAGTACCTCTAACAAATATGATTTGGGTTTGGGAAATAGGGGTGGAGTTCTTAACTACACTATGGATAGAGTAGATCACAAAAGACAGAAAGATAATTTAGGCCACATCAAATTGAAACTCTTTTGCACTCACCAAATTAATGTAGCTAGGATTAGAAGGGAGTTTTTTAATTGGGAAAATATCTTGGCATCATTTATTTCTGATGAGGATCTGGAATCTAAGATATTTAGGGAATTAGCACAAATATATAGGACCAAGGATCATTCCCCCATAAATAGCATTCAAAGGATACAAACAGTTCCTCAAAATAATCACAAACTATTAACAACCATTTGAGAGATTGCTCCAAAATATAATTAATACAAATGCAAATCAGAGCAACTCTGAGGTTTCACCTTATATCTTGTAAATTGACAAAGGTGATAGAAGATGAGAATAGTCATGGCAGGAAGGATTGTAGAAAGCCAAACACTCTAATACACTATTGGAATTGTGAATTGGCTCAACTATTCTGGAAATCAGTTCTTAATTATGCAAAAAGAATGACTAAAATGCCCATACACATTGACCCAGAAATCCCACTGTTGGGTCTATACCTGTGTCCTATATATGTAAAAGTATTCAGAGCCGCACTTTTTAATGGAAACAAACAGGAAACAAAGTAGAGGGTTGGTTTTCTTTTTTTTTTTTTTTAGGGAAAGCTAAACAGATTGTGGTAAGTGAATTGTGATTAAATGTTATTTATATGGTAAGAAAAGACGTATATGAAAAAAATGGGAAAGGATTGGGAATACTTGTATAAGCTGATACAGAGAACCAAGAAAAGGATATATATTATGACTATCACAATATATGTTGAATAAACAGAAAAAGAAACTGAATGCTGATCTAAACCAGGTTTGGTCCTGGAAAAGAGTTGATAAGAAGGAACTGTCAGTATAGAATATTGCATATATTGTCAGGCATGGTTGATGTGTTAATTAGTTTTGCTGAACTGCTCCCCTCTCTGCTTTTAAAACATCTTTGTTTTGAAGGATGGCTTGTTAGGTAAGAAAGGGATGCAATATTTAGAAATGATTGTGATTTAAAAACAAAAGTTATCAACAAAAATCACATTAAATTTTTTAACAGGAATAGATTTCTGTTTCAGTTTCCTAAATGAAATTCCAGCCAACTTTTGTTCCTCTTATTTAATTCTGGTCCGGTCTCATTGTCTCTCTACGTTCTCTCTCCAAGATAAATATAATGATGGACTAACTCAGTGAGTTATCTGTCCAACTATGTGTGATAGTCTGGGCACAAAGCATTTTTCATCTACTTGGATTTTCTTCTGTGGCTTGTTAGGCTAAACTCTTTTGAATAGGTTATGGATCTCATTAGTGAGGCTTTGTAGTGCTCTGTGGCTTTATTTTATCAGTACAATGTCATCCACAAACAAGAGCAACTGATGACCTCATCACTTATTGGAAATTTTTTCTTCTGTTTGAACTCTTCCCTGGATATCCTCCATGAGTTATTTCTTGCCTGACATTAATAATCAGAGATTATCGAACAAAGTTGTCTGCTTTTGCTTCTGTCAAGGAATCTTAACATATGTATGAGAGGAAACTTGGTGGGGGAGAAACTTTAAAACTCTGAGAGACCCAGAGGGCAAAAAAAATGGGCATAATTTGGTGTCAGCATATTTACCAAAATTGGTAGGAAGTGGCATAAAAATCATCCAAGAAATATATGGTTAGAAAGAAGCAATAGATAAGACTGATAGACTGAGAACTGGTTAGTGTCCTCGTAATGTTACTAGGAAGGCTTCTAGAAGATCTTGTGAGTAAAATCCACCTGTATCATCAGAGGAGAATACCCGCAGTTAAGAGGACGTAGATTCACTGAAATATTAAAGTATAACGCCTAGAACCAGACTTGCAGCTGAAGGGAACTTAGGGGCCATCTTTTCCAACCCATCTGTGAAGCATACATTCTCTTGACAAAATTCTCAATTGTAAATACCTCACCTGAGAGGCTTAGTAGATAGAAAGCCAGCTTGGGAGTCAGGAAGACATGAATTTAAAGACCTGCCCCAGACACATACTAACTGTTGCCATGGGCAAGTCACTTTACCCCTCAATGCCCAAGATTACTCTATAAGACTATAAATTGTAAACAAGTTGCTGATCTACATTGATGGAAGGAATTTTCATACTGAAAATTCTCATGTTTGTAGTGTATGTAAATACATTATGTATTATATTTATATATATATATATATATATACATATATACACTTCATAAACATCACTAATGCACTCAAATCAACTTTTATCTCACATCTATGATATAAAAGAGATGGTGCTAGGGATATGAAGAGAGCAGTAACACAGATTCTGTTCTCAAGGAACTTAAGATGTTATGTGGACTAAGGAGATATCAATAATGAAGATATAAGAGTGCGAAAAGTATAAAGGGAATGTTTCAGGCAAAGTGATATGAAACATTTGGAATCAATTGGATAGAGTTAGGAAACTCTTCATCAAGGAGAAAGCACATGCATTGTAGCTTGAAGGGAAGGATGCACTCCAGCATATGGAGAAGGTGGGGAGGGAGAAGAGAGGATCAATAGAAGTCCATTCTGGCAGCGGAGATGGTACAAACAAGATCACAAAGATAAATTAATCAAGAATTTATTAATCAGCTGTTGTGTGTTAATCACTGTGCTAGGTACTAGAGGTATAAAGACAAAAATGAAACAGTCTCTGTCCACAAAGAACTTGCATTCAATTGGGAGAATCGACATGTATGCATTTAGGGATATGTAAAATATTGTCAAGGTAATTTTTTGAGAGCAGGGGAAATAGCAGCAGTTGGGCTGGGTTAGGAAAGGCCTTATGTAGGCAGTGCTGTCTGAGCTAAACCCTGAAGGAAGCCAGGGATTTCAGTATGGAAAAGAGGGGAGGTAATAGTGCCAGCATGGGTATAGGACTGGGGATGTCATGTGTGCAGAACAGCAAGGTCTATTTGGCAGGACCACAGAGTGTACGGAGGGGAACAATGTTATAATAAGCCTGGAAAAGTACGCTGGAATCAGGCCATCAAGGACTTCAAATTCAAATAAAGGAGTCTATATTTAATCCTGCAGTCAAGTCAACAAACATTTATTAAGTGCCTACTATGTGCCAGGCATTAGAGAGCCACTGGAATTTACGGAACAGGAGAGTGACATTGCCACACCCACATCCTGTAAATATTGCTGTTTGCAGCTATGTGGAGGATAGATTGGGAAAAGGAAAAACCTGAATAAACCAGGAAGACTGATCAGGAAGCTAAAGCAATAATCAAGAAAAAAGATAATGTTGGGAGGAAGAGAATGGGAAATGAATCCATGGTCAGAGGCCTGTCCTTGTGTGGCTGAGGGAGGCAAAATAGATATCTCTAGCTTCTTTTCCCTCCACCCTTCTCTAAAGTAGACTTTTATTCCTGCCAGGAGGGGAAGCAGGAAGTTGGGGCCAGAGGTCACCACTCTGCTGTCCTTAGAGAACATGGAAGAAGCCAACCTTACTTCAGGTTGCTGGAGGAAAAGGCACTGGGAAAACAGGAGAGGAGCCTGCAGTCTCCATCTATTCCCAGCTTGCTACTCTAGAGACTTCAGGGAGTATTCCGTTTGAGTGAGATCCATAACCATCTCTCAGTTGAGCTGACTTACCATACTCCCAATATAATCGGGAGGGTTCTGGCCCAGAAATATATCTATATGCTCCCTTAAATAACGTTCATCTAGGAGATAGGTTCCATCTAACTTTTGATTGCTTTGTCATTTCTGGAGGAAGGAGGGGGACCCCAAGCTCTATATCTAATACTTGACTACTTTTCCACTTGATACCAGTTCCACAATGAATACACATAGCAAATAAACCTATTTATCCAGATCAGGGCAAACAGAAATCAGAGAAGGTATACATATAAAAATAATATACCCAGCAATACAGAATGAAAGAACTCTCTTATTGAGATCTCACCCAAGGGGAATACTTCCCCAAATCTCTAGAGTAATAACGCACTTCACAGGGTTGAACTCTTCCATCTTCTTTCTTGAAGCTAGAAGCCAAGAGTGCCCAAAGGATAATCCCTAAAGGTGGACTGGTGAAGGTTGGAGCTGCTTGACATCTTAGCTTGGGCTTTCATCTCCATCAATGTGAGAGTCCCATTGGGCTTTGGGGTAAGGGTTACACAAGAAAAAAGCTGCTGGGGAAGATACATTAGAAAAAGGTATTGATGATTAGAAAGCAAGAACTCATCATATTTGGCATTTTGCTTTTAGATTGGTGTTTTGCTTGCTTTGTTTATACCATACATTTATTGAGTTTACTTACTAAATATGCAAGGTGGACTCCTAAAATCTTGCCTATTTGGCCTATGGTGTCATGAACTCTGACTAGTCATCCTCTTTTGAAATAAACTATGATCTCATTATGAGAAGATAGGGCTTTTTCCTGTTGTAATCTAAAAATTGGGGCTAAAGGATAATAAGAGAACAGAAAGTTCTAATGGCTAAATCTAATTTGCTTGTGTTTGTGAAAAGAGTTGAACTGCTGTAACATTTGTCTCCCCATTAGACAAACTCTAGGTGCTAAAAGAGTTAACTTTCTTTATAGGAAGGTACTTCTGCTTGACAGGAACTGGGTGGTGGTGATTCAGCAGGGAATGACACTCCTTTTCTGGCTGTTTACTGATTGGCTCTGTGTATTTGTAGCTTTCAGTTCAGGAAGTAGCTCTGAGCTGTCCTAGTGGCTAGACAGATTTACAGGTATTTCTGGGCACAAGAAATCTTACTTAGTTTGGAAAGCTTTTTCTTTGGTTACATTTCTTACCAGAAGAAACCAAATAAGAGGAATAAACTTGGCTGAGACCTTCATATTTTATCCAATTGGACAAGATGGTCCTTAAAACGGAGGAAGAAGATGGTGAGTACAAGATAATACTCAAAAGTTAGTTCTGCAATAGGACAGGAAATTTCTGTGTGTATGTTGACTAATAATGTGAAGCTTAAAGACAGAAAGGCCTTTTACCTTTATAGGGTGGGGTTTAGAATTAACCCAGGCTGTGGTTTCTTCTTACTGCAAGGTTTCCATGTGAAAGAGAAAAATATAGTATAGGGATTGTTTCGTTTATCTTCACCTCCTGTTGTAGAAAAGGGGTAAATTAGTTGTCCATATCAGCTGTCCCTTTTTCACAAGTGTATTATTACCAATCGGATTCTTTGAAATTAAACGCTCAGTGCTTATACTACTTAATTAAGGGGATTAACTTTGTCTCAGAATCCTCAACTTCTTCTTTGTCTAAACTTGGCACTTGGTCAGAAGTGATAGGAGTTATGAAGCTGGACTGGGTTAATTTTATGATCAAGGTCTACAAAGTGTTTATCAATCATAATGTTTTTGACATTAACAGGTTGGGATGAGGGATATTTTGGGTTAGGACTAAAAATTACCTATATTTTTATTCATTAAACATGACCAAAAAAAG
Source organism: Phascolarctos cinereus (assembly GCF_003287225.1). Taxonomy (NCBI): domain Eukaryota; kingdom Metazoa; phylum Chordata; class Mammalia; order Diprotodontia; family Phascolarctidae; genus Phascolarctos; species Phascolarctos cinereus. The sequence goes on along the minus strand of NW_027555958.1, from coordinate 266,783,349 downwards.
TACCTAATATTTTGGGCTTCTTTCTTCTTTTTACGAAATTACTTTCAGGTTATTTTGAAGCATGATAGATGGATGTGATAGGACTGCCTTCTCCAGCCTCATAATAAGTAGTGAAATTATAAGTAATAGGAAGATATTCTTAAAGTTTTTTGATTCCAACAGATTCTCTGTGAAAAGTGTGTCTGAGAGTCAGTGTGTTTAAAGTTTTATTTTGTTTTGTTTTTTATTAAAATGATGTTCATGGAAATTTAAGTAGGTAGTAGAGTTTTAATATTATAACTTACCTTTAAATTGTAATAAAAATTAATTTATACAGGGTTGTAGGAAACAATATGTTTTATTTTGGGTGGAAGACTACATCTAACCTTATAGTCAAATAGTGGGGTTTTACCATTAGAGCTGAAGGTTGTAATAAAAATGCCTTTCCTTTTTATGTTGTACCATATCCAGGATAAGAAAATACATGTTCTTGACCTGTGAATGGTAAACTCTTACCATTTGTTTTCTGGCTCATTCATTAAAAAGAACACACTTTTGCTAGAAACTGGGGACGTACAAAATTTTGATTAAACTTTATACTCATCCTTAGAGTTTATAGTTTAATAAGGGGATAAGACAAATTCAGTTAACTAATACACAGTATTATATGGGTGCATTAAATAGTTGCTGAACAAAATATATGAAGGGGAAGGTTGTTACTGACAAGGGATCAGGGAAAGCTTCATGGACGAGTGACATTTGAGTTGGGGTTAAATGAACGTATAGGAATTAGAGAAGTAAGTGGGAACAGGAAGACATTTCAAGCAAAGGAAATAATGTGATCAAAGACAGGCATGTTTGGAGGAAAGAGTCTGTTTTGACTGGGCTGTCAAATACATGGAGTGGAATAACAAGAGATGAGTCTGGAAAAGTAAGGTGATACCAGGCTTTTGAGGGTCTTGCATGTTAGGCAAAGAAGTTTTAATTTAACTTCATAGGCAGTTGGAAATCTAGATTTAAAAAAAAAATAAAGATTTATGAACCAGAGTGTGACATGGCCAGATCTAAGTGCTATATAAGGAATTCTAGTAGCGGTTTGAAAGGGGATGCAGTAGGGATGCAGGCAAACCTGTTGGGCTATTGTTAACAGCCCAAGCTTATAAGTATAATGGCCACTTCTGCTGTGGCTGCCACTGCTCCTATTTCTACTATTACTACTACTGCTGTCATCCCTACAATGTCATGTACTTTGCCTAATTTGATGAATTTATTTTTCCCTTTTTCTTTTCTTCTTTCTTTTTTATGAGGCGACTAGATCTGGGAATGGTATTAACATAAGGATAGGCCCTAGACCTATGATTTCATTAATGTAGGGGGAATGTAAGGAAATTCCTTCTTCCTGTTATTTCTGTAAGTTACAGATAGTGTTAAAAGGTTGCCCAGAGTACTGAAAGATTAAGTGAGTTACCTGGAGTCACATAGCTAGTAGGGGTCAGATATAGGATTTGAATCCAGGTCTTCCTGGGTTAGAGGCCAGCACTATATCCCCTAAGCCACTCTATCCTCATTCCATGTTAGCATAATATAATTAAATTCAGCAAAAGTTGTCTCATGATATCCTTTTAGATAAGATAGAGAGACATGAGGGCTAACTGATTGTATAGTGGATCCAGAATCATTGGAATGATGCGACACTGTATTCATTAATGACTCAGTGTCAGAGTGAATGGAAATTTGAGTCCTGAAGGAAGGAGGAGAAGCAAAGAAGAGTAGTGTCATGAAAACCTATAGAGAAGAGAATATCCAAGACAAGGTGACTAAAAGTGTCAGAGATTACAAATTGACTAAGACAAAGGTTGAGAAAAGGCACTTAGATTTGGTAATTAAGACTTTTGGTAACTTTGTAAAAAACGGTTTCCATTGAGACACCTAGATGGTACAGTAGATAAAGTGCTGGTCTTTCTTCCATCCTGGTGTCCCTTGTGTCTGAAATATTGAAGTAGCCTCTAATTGATCTTCCTTTTCTCATCTGTCCCCATGCTAGTCCATCTTTAACTTCCCTACTTCCCTAATTCCTGCATTGTCACTGGCTAAGTCTCCCATGCCAGGAATTCTCTCTCCTCATCTCTGTCTCTTGACTTCCTGGCTTCCATCAAATCCCAACTAAAGTTCCACCTGCTATAGGAAGTCTTTCTTAATCCCCCTTCGTACTAGTCCCTTCCCTTTCTTAATTATCTACAATTTATCCTACCTTGTATGTACATAGCTGTCAACATTTTTGCTCTCCCTTATTAATAGATTGTGATTTCCTTGAGATTGAGTGTTTGAGATATAAAACTAAATTTATCAATAAAAACAATTTTTTTTCTAAAAAAAATTCTCAGTTTAACAAGCAACAAGAAACTTGTTTTCATTTAATGTGGCATCAAAAAACAGCCATGCAAGAAAGTGAAAAGGTCCTGTAAATTCTTCAGGCCAGTTTCTCTACTGGAACTGGCTTTTGTAAAAGGGGCGCCTTTCCTATTGCCTGTGGGCTTCTGGCTGACTTTTTCCAGCGGTCTGGGGTTGAAGAAATTACTTACTAAGTTTCTTAATGGATTACTTGATGATTATTCAGGCTGCTGCAAACTTCATAGTTTTGCTGGAGTAGGTATATGGAAGCTGATTGATCTGCCTCTCATTCAAGTAACTATCTTGTTTGAAAATCCTCCTGTCACTCTCTTCTAAACACTTTACATCTACATTTAGACATCACCATTAAACTAAAACTGCACTTTCCAAAGACATCACTGATTTTATATATCAAATTCAAATTAATTGCTCTTTCTCAATCTTCATTCTTCTTGATCTCTCTGTACATTTGACACTGTTGACTACCCTCTCTTCCTGACTGCTTTCTCCTCTCTGGGTTTTCATGAAACTGCCTTTTTTTTTTTAGTTCTCTTCTTAATTACTTAACCCTTCTTTTTCTGTATCCTTTGCTGGATTACTCCCCAAAATATGGACCCTAGACAACCTCTGAAGTCCTCTCCAACTATATTATTCTTTTTTTTTTATGATAAGGCAATTGGGGTTAAGTGACTCACACAGCTAGTGAGTGTTATGTGTATGAGGTTGAATTTGAACTCAGGTCCTCTTGACTCCAGGGATGGTGCTCTATCCACTGCGACACCTAGCTGCCCCCCAACTGTATTATTTTTGAGGTGTAGGTACTCATCTTAAAGTTAAGAATGTCAGGACCAGAGAAGTTAAATGACTTGTCCATGGCTACATGGCTCCTAAGTAAGTGAAGTGGGATTTTAATCCTGGGTGCAGCTGTCTTTAAGTACAGTGCTTTTTTCGTTATACTATGAGATGCTGCCTCTCATTATATTCCTATTTAGGTAGTTTGATGGGAAGAGAGAGGAGGAGTTGGATGTGAGAGCTGTTATGGAGGCAGAACTGATCACCGAATTTTAGTGATGAGTGTCAGAGATAATCTCACATTTTTGAATGTGATAGAGAAGATGAGAAAGGTGGTATTGCAGGAGATAGTTAAACTAGAAGGAAGATCAGGTTTAAAAGGAAGACAGTGATCTCAGTTTTAGACATGTTTGACGTGCTCGTGGGACATCCAGATAGATATGTCCTGTAGGCAATTACAGATGTAGGCCTGTAGCTCAACAGAGGTCAGGATTAGAGACATATATTTGAGATTCATTTTATATAGAGGCCATGGCTGAAGTTGTAGGTGTCGGCATAAGGAGAGCCAAGGACAGTCCCTTTGGAAATACCCACATCAAGCAGTCAAGTAACCAGCAAAGGTCAATGAGAGGAATTACTTAAGAGAAGGAAGGTGTTAGGGTGTTGATATAATACTGGCATACAGATATTAAATGCTGAAGAGAAATTAAGAAGAGTGAAGGTTGTAAAGAGGCCAACGGATTTAGTCATTAGGAAGTTATTGGTGATCTTTGAGAACTGTGTTCTCAAAGTACTCTACTCAAGTAGAGTAATGGGAGGAGAAAGGGGGAGGCAAAAATCCAATTGCAAAGTTTTGAGGAGAGAGTGGGTATCGATCAAATATTTACTAAGTACCTACTGTGTTTCAGGCACTGCAGTAGGTGATGGGGATAGTAAGGAAATAGGAACATTATTACTTTTAAATCTCATGTTCCAAGTAAGTTCAGGATTGAAGAGACAGAGAGAAATGGAGAAGTAATTGGATGGGGTGTGAGTCAAAGGGAAGCCTTTTGAAGGCTGGGGGAGGTCTGGACATATTCTCTTAGTAGATAGAATAGAAAAAGCCAGAAGAGAAGGTGAAATTTAAAATTCAGGGAAAGGAGGGGGGCACATACAAGGTAGGGGTGAAATCAAGGTCTTTCCTTGATTGTACTTGAGAACTAACATGTTCAAGTCACTTCCATTCTTGGGGCTTCAGTTCTGTCATCTGTAAAATGAAGGGGTTGGACTAGGCGCCTTTAAGGTCCCTTTCAGCTTGAAGTCTCTTGTGGTCCTGTGACAGCTGTTTGGGATAAAGATCAAAATAGCACCTTAAATTTGCATAGCACTTTAGTTTTCAGAACCTAATTTCACATTCTAATTTGATTCTCACAACGCCTCTGAGAGGGAGGCAGGGATATTTATCTCCATTCGAAAGAAGAATGAACTGATACAGAGAATTTGACTTATCCAAGGTCACACAGTAAGCATTGAGGCCAGGTCTAAAATCCGGGTCTTCTGAACTGTAGTCCAGAGCTCTTTCCTCTATATCAGTACAAAACTCCATTTCACATCCTAGGACTTCCAAACTCGCTAGCCCTTGCTCCCAGCTTCAGTTACTGATGTTTTATGAAGGTCACCATAGCATACCTATCTGCATTTTCTGCTGCAAGTCCTGGGGAAATAAAGAAAAGGGGAAGGTAAGTGAATAGAGGAATTCCAAAGCTCAGGTAATAGGCCTGGAGGTTTAACTGCATGGAAACTCTTCTTTATTGCTTAAACTTCTAATATAATACTTAAACATCCAATATAATCTGATTCCTCACAGCAAAACACTGCCATGAACAAAGAAAGTCTGAGAACCACAGTTCAGTTGTGATAAGGGAGTACAGTTTGATGATAGAAGGGAAAGGAACTAGACTCAGAAATTATGTCTTTACAGAAAATTAAAATATTTAAAAAAAATAAATTCATTGATTTTACAAGGATAGCTAGGTGGCGAAGTGGATAGAGTGATGGGCCTGGAGTTAAAGACCTGAATTCAAATCTAGCTTAAGATTCTTACTACTTTTATGACCCTTGGCAAGTCACTTAATCCTGTTTGCCTTAGTTTCCTCATCTGTAAAATGGAGTAGGAAATGACAAACCACCCCAGTATCTTTGCCAAGAAAACCTCAAAAGGATTCATGAAGAGTTGGACACAAGTGAACAACAACAAAAATTTTACAAAGGAAATTGAAAGCCTGTTGCTGCTTGTGAAACTTTGAATGAAACCCTACCAAGTTTCACAGTTCAAAGAACTCTATGCTAGGTACATGATTTCTAGGGGAAATTCAGGAGTAGGTGGAGGGTTTTTTTTTTTTAATTTGAAAAATCCCATGCAGTTTGTAATATTCTTAAAGGACTTGGAATTTGGTTCATCCTAGCGAGCAGGTACTTCATTATCCCTGCTTGCTGATGCTTGTCCTTCCAGTTTTGACTTGAATTCAGAGACAATAGGGAGAATGCTGCCTAATAGGTGAAAGGGAATAAATAAACAGAGCTTCTATAGGCAGCCCATAGTTTGTGTTAATCCTTGATAAGTATAATTTAACTCACCTTTTGTAGCTCTATCTTAAAACTGAACATAAGGGTATAAGTAGGTCTTTCTCTTAGCAAATGGTCTCCTCAGTGTTCCCTGAGCTCTGAGGATTTTTTGGACTTGAACTACCCAGACTACTGCTGACTCTGACCTTGATTCCCAGATTTGCCCTTCCCACCTTTGAGAAAAGAATATGTGGGTAGAAAAAGGGATCAGATACTATGACTGGGCCAGGCAGGTGGAGAATAGCAAAGGTTGAAGTCAGAATAATGTCCCCAACCCGAGATCGTATGCTGAGCTGGAAGTTTCTAGACTCATCACTTCCCAGTGAAAGGGATGGAATATTGGGGAACCTTGAGAAAAGCCCCTGTTGTTCCCTGCTGAACCAGGGAAAGACATTCCAGAGCCACAGTCATCTGAGATGCAGGAATAGGATTGTTGGGGAGACTGCCTGGAGACTCCCCACTGTCCCCCTTGTTTTCCTAGAGACTGAGATTTACTCTAGTTTTCTACCTCACACTATTCCTTCTATTTCTCCCCCTCCCCCTTCCGCCCCCAACTTGCAGCTGCAGGCTGTGGCTGCTTTTAAAATAGGATTGTTTTAAGTGTTTTTTCAGTATGCATGTGACAACATATTAAAGTCCAGATGGCCCTTTGAATCTCTGCCAGTTCTGCTTACTTGAATGCTAGTGGTGAGATTGTCAATGGAAGGAGGTACAAACTCAGAAGGGAAGCAGATTTAAAGTATTGAGGTTTTATGCACCCAGTTTGAATTTCACCAGTACAAACTAAATGGAGGTTTGAACTACATATTGACCTGAGATTATAGTGCATTAGAAGAGAATATGTTTGGGACTAGATTGCTGAAGCCCCAGGCTAAATGCAGGCAAAGTATGGGTTATCTTACTTTCACTTTCAAATTGTTAATTTTTTTTCAAACTGCTGTTTTTTAAGAGATGTGGGAAGGAGAAGGTTAATAGAAAGCTCCACTTGCAGTAGGAGGAGTAAACTAAAAGAAAGCCATACTTTCATGAAAGGAGGAAGGCAATCCCCCCACCCTCACCACCCCAAACATATTGACAATTTAGGCCGCCTTCCTTCCCAGTGTCACTTACTATGAATATAGGGTGTTCTAAAAGTCTTGTGCATTTTTCAGCTATTAAAAAACTGGACCAAAATTTTTGGGACACCCTGTATAAGGACTTTAAAATTCAGTCCAAGAGAATGATTATAGAGCTATGTGGGGATTATTCTTCTTTTGTAGGTCCAGGAATGTTTCTTTCTTTCTTTTTTAAACAGATAAAGAAGATTTTGTACACAAAACTGAAAGTCTCTCTTATGTACAACTTGTTTTTCTTTTAAAATGTATAATAAATTAAATATATAGCTTTCAAAGCTGTCTTCTTTACGATTCCTTCTGGGCCTTCCTTCTGTTATGGTCTCTGCATTTTAAAAAAAATGCTTTTTCTTTTATAGAATGACTTTTTTCTTTTTCTTACTTTTTTTGAACAACCTTATCTTCGCCCCTCTCTTCCTCCCAACCTTTCCACCCTTTAAAAGAAAAGAAAAAAAATCTTTGTTACCAGTATGCATAGTTAAGCAAAACAAATCTTTCTAGGAATAATTTTTTTGGGGGGAAGCAATTGGGATTAAGTGACTAGGCCAGGGTCACACAGTCTGAAGCTGGATTTGACCTCAGGTCCTCCTGACTCCAGGGCTGGTGCTTTATGCATTGTACTACCTAGCTGGAATAATCTTAAGAGACAAGAAACATTTATTAAACAGGTACTATGTACTGCACACTGTGCCAAGCATTGGTGATACAAGGAAAGGCAAAATTTGTCCCTGTCCTCAAGGAACTCACACTCCAAGGCAGGGAAGAGAGCATGGAAATCCCTATGGTCATACAAGATATGTACAGGGGGTAGTGTACAAGGAGACTGAGAAAGGTCTGTCTGTCTCTGCTTTGTAATGGTATTTTATTTTTTCCAATTACATGTAAAGATAGTTTTCAGCATTCATTTTTTATAAGATTTTTAGTTCCAAATTTTTCTCCCTCTCTCCCTTCCCTTCTGCTCCCCAAGAAGGCAAGCAGTCTGATATAGGTTATACATGTGCCATCATTTTAGACATATTTCTGGGAAAGGTCCCTAGCAGAAGACAGGATGTGAGCTGAGACTTGAAGGAAGCCAGGAAGTAGTGATAAAGGAGGGAGAGGGACAATCAGTGAAAAAGCACAGAGTTGGAAGATAGAGGAAAAGCAAGTAGACTAGTGTCAGTGGATCATAGAGTATGTGGGGGGGAGTAAAGTATAAGGAGACTAGAAAGGTAGAAAGGGATTGAATTATGAAGGGCTTTAAATGCCAGATAATTTTATATTTTCTTATCATGGAGGTAATAGGGAGCCACTGGAATTTATTGAGCAGTTTGGATGACAGGCTTTAGGAAGATCATTTGATTGTTGAGTAGAAGATGGAGAGTGATGAGAGACTTGAGGCAGGGAGATCAAAGAGAAGGTTATTACAGTAGTCTAGTCATGAATGATGAGGACCTGAACCAGGATGGCAGTTTTATCAGAGAAGAGAAGAGAAAGAGATGTATATGGGAAATGTTACAAAGGTAAAATTGACAAGACTTGGCAATAGATTGGATATGGATTGGGGATGAGAGTGAAAAATTGAGGGTAACACCTAATTTGTTAACCTTAGTGAATGAGAGGTTAGAGGTTAGCAGAAATAGGGAAGTTTAGAAAAGGGGAGATTTGGGGTGAAGATAATTTGGGACAAGTCCAGTTTTAAATATGTTGAGTTTCAGATGTCTGGGAAACATACAGTTTGAGATCTCCAATAGGCAATTGGAGATGCAAGACTGGAGGTTAGGAGAGAGGTTAGTGCTGAATAAATAGATCTGAGAATAATATACATAGGCATAATAATTGAATCCATGAAAGCTGATGAGATCACAAAACAAGATAATATATAGAGAGGAGAAGGCCCAAGACAGAACCTTGGGAGAGAACCACAGTTAAGCAGTGCTGAACTGGATAAAGATTCAGCAAAGCAGACTGAGAAGGAGTGATCAGATAGGTACTAATAAGTCTCCATTTCATCCCAGTAACTTGTTTGGACAAAAAGAGGAGGGAGGAATTTGGTGGAAAGAACATTGAATTGGGAATCAGGAGACCTGGATTTCTTTAACCCATAACTCTGCCATTAGTTTTGTGACCTTGAATACCTCTCTGACTGTTGGTTTCTCTCTTTGTAAAATAAGGGGTGTAGATTTAGGTGCTCTCTAAGGGCCTGCTGATCCCTAAAATCCCATGAATTTTACCTTTTTAATGAAAATTAATTACCTTGCCTAGACCATAGCTTTTTCTTTTGCAATGTGAGGTATTTGGAGATAGTCTTTTAAGATTCTTTCCAATTTAAAATTCTTTGAAATTGTCTGCCCCTAGAGATTGTGGGGAGGAAAAAAAAGTAGCATTTAGATTTATGTGAAAGTGAAGGGAACACATAGAGTTTCTTCTGGCAGTTCCCAAAGTTTCCAGAAGTGAGGAGAAGTTAAATGTTAACATTACATTGATAACAAAGTTGCCATTATCAGGTTTATTTATGTTGCCTTGAAGATCAGTCCATGTAATGCCTTATGTAGAGAGATCAGAAAATCCGATTTAAAATAAGGCCCTTTTGTTCAGTATTGTTCTTAGTTCCTGAATGCTCAGGAAACTACTGTTTCATCTACCTGCTGGTCATCTAGGAGTCTTTTTATTTCAGCAATGAGTGTCTACTAAGACCAGTAAGTATAAATAATTTGCACATAATTAAAATAAACCCTTTTAATGGTTTGTAACCTCCTTGATGTCTTTATAAAAAGTTTACTGAATGAATGTTGAAATTCATGTCAGTTTGAGGCAAAATAAGGAGCTTTCAATCTTTATTCTCATTTCTATGTGTTTTGCCTTTGGCCTTTTCTTTTTGATATACAGTATAGTAGAATTGGGCCCTCTGTCTATGTTTGGGTAGCTTAGCAAGGGAAAAAATCTCATGACATCTTTCTTATCTTGGAAGAGTAGGACAAATAAAATGGATGTAGTATTGTTGCTGTCTTTTAAATTAGAATTCCAAACTTTCATGAAGTACACTGCACTTGGAGTCAAGGGACCTGGATTTGAATACTGGCTCCAACACTTGGTAGCTTCTGTGATCATCACTTTGCCTCAATTTTTTCTTCTATAAGTTAGGTTATAATACTGCCTACTAATGATAACTACCTACCTTAGAAGGGTTGTTGTGAGAAGTGTTTTTTAAACCATAAATATATCTACATGTCTGTTAATGTACATGAAGATAGAGGGGTCAGAAAGATTCCTCTTCCTGAATTCAAATTGAGCCTGAGATACATTCTAGCTCAATGACCCTGGGCAACTCACTTAACTCTGTTTGCCTCAGTTTCCTCATCTGTAAAGTGAACTGGAGAAGGAAATGACAAACCACTCCAGTATCTTTGCCAAGAAAACCCCAAATGGAGTCACAGAGAATCAGACATGACTGAAAACAACTGAACAACAACATATCAATGAATCAGTAAACATTTATTGTTACTACTATATGCTAGTCACCGTGGCTAAGCACTGAGAATACAAAAAGAAGCAAAAGACAGTTTCTGCCCTTAAGGAGCTTGCAGTCTAATATATGTATCTATATCATATATCAGTGCCAGTGCAAAGTACTATGCAAAGTGGTATGGGAATACAAAAAAGAATAAAACACATGTAATCAGGGAGATTAGATGGCTTACACAAATCAATCAACAAGAACTTGTTAAATACCTACTATGTGCCATGTACATAGTAATTATCCCCTTAAGACCTGGGGATACAAAGATAAGACATGAAATAGTCTCTACTGTCAAGGAGCTTATATTCAAGCATAAAAATTTTCAGAAAGAGAAACACAAAGTGCTACATGCTAAAGAGAAGGGAGAAATTATTTGAGTATAGGGGAGATAGAATTTGAGTTCAGTCTTGAAGAAGGATTAGAATTGAAACAAGGAAGTTGGGGTGGGAGAGTGTTCCAGGTCAAGGAAGCAGTAATTTTAGTATAATGGGACTGTAGTTCTATTTGGCTAGAGAAGGGAAAATGCAAAGGGGAGTAGTAGGAGATAAAGCTAGACAGTCCATCAAAAGACATTTATTAATGTCTTTAAATGATTTATTATGTACCAGGCACTATGCCATGCACTGGGGATACAAAGAAAGGCAAAAGCATTTCACTCCTCATAGAGCTCATATTTTAATGAGGGAGACAATAAGTATGAAATAAGGCCCTCAGATGAGTTAGTTGGGGAAGATCTTGCCGTGGAAGCTTAAGGAGGAATGAAGGCGTTTGGAAAAGCCGCCATGGTGAGTGCTATAGTAAATTGATTAGGGAGGTGTAAAAGGATTTCTTCACTGCTCTGAGGGCCTAGTTGAAATGATATTAAATAAATTTGTAGTGGGACTCATTTAGCCCACTTTTGTGATTTCCTCTAGTCCTTTTCATCAGTCTATGAGTAGGAATAGAGGAGGTAGATGTTGGGAGTAATTGCAAGGTTGGGGTTTGACAAGGCATGATCAAGATAGGATAGAGGGGAAGAGGATTTGAGTATAGAGTTGAACTGATTCACCAGTGAGGGAAGAGGTTGAGACCAAATAGTTGAGAACCTTGAATATCAAACAAAGGTATTATTCAGTAGGTAATGAGAATCAATTGAAAATTTCTGGTTAAGGGATGAGGGCTATCATGATTAATCTGGCCTGGCTTATAGAATGGTTTAAAGGGAGAAGAGACTGGAGTCAGAGACACAAGTTAGAATCTATTGGAATAGTCTAGGCAAGAGGTAATGAACACTCAAGCTTGGGTAGTAGCAATATGAATAGAGAGAATCAGCTAATAAAGATTTATTAGGTGCCTACTATGTGCCAGTCCTTGTGTTAGGCCCTAGGACAACAGATGTGAAAATGAAATGGTTCCTGCCATCAAGGAATTTACTTCTGCTTAGGTGATACAATATGTTCATAGAATATATGCCAAATAAATAAAAGGTGATTTTCTTTTGGTGGGAGTTGGGGTACTGATAACTGGAAAAATCTAGAAAAGACTCTTGAATGAAGTGGTAAGTTGGGCAGAACCCTGAGGGGAGCTAGGAGTTCCAATACGTAATGATGAATAGGAAGAACATTCCAAACAAATTTATGCAACTGGAGAGGAATGTCATGTACAGGGAATAGCAAGTAGGATAGTTTGAAGGGAACATAGAATGTAGGAGAGAGGGAGTAAAGTGTGGTTGGTTCTCAGGTGCTTTAAATACCTAACAGGAGATTTTGCATTTTAATTTAGAGGCAGTAGGGAGCCACTGAAGCCTTTTGAACAGGGGAATGGCATTCAGTCAATTAACAAGAATTACTAAGGACTTACTTTACAACAGGAATTGTGTTAAGTAGTGGAACATGTTAGATGATCAGCACTTTACTTTAGGAATTTCATTTTGGTGGCTACTATGTGGAAGATGAATTGGAAATGGGAGAGAATGTATGTGGGGAGGTCAGTTAGGAGGTTTTGCGATGGTCCTGGTGAGAGGTAGTAAGGGCCTGAGTGAGCTAAGGTGGTTGTACTGTGAGTGGAAGGAAGGGGACAAGTGCTAGATGTGAAGGATGTGTAAGGGGCAGAATCAGAAAGACTTAACTCATTTTATACATGATGGAGGGAGAAAGAATAAAGAGTTGAGAGACTTGTGGCTTATGAACCAGGTAACTGTCAGAATGGTGGTGCCTTCAGTTGATGTAGTTAAGAAACAAGTGGCTTTAAGGGAGAAAGATTGAATTTGGTTTTGGACTTGTTGAGCTTGAGGTGCCATATCCAGAAAGCAGATAGAAATGTGGGTTCAGGGCTGGATATGTAGTGTGAGCCTGTTCTTCTTCCTCATTATGCCAGGGTATCAACTTGTGCTAATATTTGCAGTATATAGTGGGAAGAGGCCTGGCCTGAGTCTGGAGATACTAGTTCTCATTTGACATTGACATTTATTAGCTTGTGTGATTTCAGAGGTCACAGTGTCTCTAGGCTTCAGTGTCCTTACCTGTAAAATGAGATTGGATTAGATCATTTCCAAGACTCTTTATTCCTGCAACTCTAAAATTCTGTGATTCTTTGAATTACTGTCTTTTGCCTTTACTTTTAGCCATAGTAGTTTGCTTTCATGAAGTGTAAAAGAATTTTGCGGCTAATGCCTTAATGAGATTAACTAGGATGGGCATGTTAAAAACAACTAAAGGGATTCTTTATCCTTCGTAAAATCATAAAAAGTTAGAGCTAGAAAGACTCTTAGAAATTATTTATAGTCTATGTTTGAGAGCTTCTATAAGGGAGCTTGTTTTATGCTTCAGTTCTCTCTAAATGTCTTACTCATGAAAACCAGAGAAATATCAGTCAGGTTGGTTTAGAAGACTGTACAGGATCACTGTGTGTAGGGTGCTTTGGTGATAACATAACTTTACCGTTTCGATTTTCTTTCTCCTTTGGAATCTTCTTCGGAGATGCTTTTCAGAATGATATACCTAGGATTTATATAGCACTTTAAGGTTTGCGTGGTGTTTTACATATGTTACCTCATTTGATCTCCACAACAATTCTGTTAGGCCGATGTTATTATTATCATCATTTTATAGGTGACGAAACTGAGGCACAGAGAGGCTAAGTGACTCTTTAATCTTTGGGATATATTATGTAATATCATATATTAATAATATTATATTATCAACCATATTAAAATATTTTATAATTATTATAAATGTTATATAATTAGTAATATGGTTCTATTAATATAATAATATAATACAGTATTATAATTCTATCATCTCTTTAATCTTTGGAACATACATTATTATATAATTATATTATATAATAATATATCATATATATTAACATAATATATCATTTATTATGAATCTATACTATTATTAGCATGATATAATTAAATAATATGTTATTCATATATATTATCATATAATGTATGTAACAAAGGTTAAAGAGTTCTCCATTTGAGAAAGACAGGGGCAAGCAGGCAAGAAAGTCCCCATGCTATTATCAGGAAATATATAGGGCACCAGACCCTGGCAATTCACTTAACCTCCCTGTGCCTATTTCCTAATCTGTAAAATAGGGATAATACTATGTTATTAATAATATATAATATATACATTCATATTGCAATGTGCATATATGCATGTGTTTTGTGTATATGCACACGTGTAACAGAATTATACATATATTACGTGATCTACAATATGCTAAATAGTAAAATTATTTTAAATAATAAAGTTATTATGTAATGTTGACTGTTTGCTTTCCCAGAATAAAGTTCATCTACAGAATAAATCAAATAGAAGCCTAACTTTTCAACTAAAGAGATATTCTGTGCATAACATATACTGTTCTGTGCACAATATATACATATAGCATATAAACACATATGTAGAGAGACTGAAAGACATATATTTACATATATGTAGAGAGAGACAAAGAGACATGTCTACATATATGAAGAGAGACAGAAACAGATGAATATGAAAAAAAGAGGTTTCTTCAGTTTAATTAAATAAAAAATAATACTTAATAAACAGGGGTGGGGACTCTAAGCTAATGATCATTATTGCACTTTTAGTAATTAATTAGCAAACATCCAGATATCCTGTATTATTCTAGAATTCAGAATGGTAAGAGTGAATATGATAATGAATCAAGTAGTAGGCTATGGTAGAACCCAGAAAAAACTTGTTATATATTGGGGCTTTCATCTGGGATTTTTAAATATTTTTTTCCTTTAGGTGTTTTTTTTCCATAGAATTGTAGATTCAGGGTACCTGAAAATGCTGCTAAAGATCAATATTAACTTGCCTGTTTTACTATTTTATTTGGCATATCTTGATTGCATATGACTTATTTCATAGTTTGTTACTCTATTAACTATGGTTATTTTAGCATTATTGGTTTACAGAATGCAAATTTACTATAACTATTTTAAAGATGAATTTCAGTATGTTTAATAAGTATTGTAGTGTTTTTAGACCAGAATATCACAGGCATCTCAATCTTAGGAGTGAGAATAAAAATAAGAATATTATAGGATTACTGAAAGAAAGGTCAAGGGATTGATAAATTGTAAAGTACTGCATAGTAAGATCATGCCTGGAGAGTTCACTTATAGTATTCACTTGGTCTGTGGGATAACTAAAAAATGGCAAATATACTGATAGTAGGGGACCTTACTGGGTGTGGTTTGCACATCACCTTTTGAGGAGGAATTGTTCAAGGAAATAGAGTTCTTTTTTTTTTCTTAATTTATTTTGATTTATTAGCAATCACTTCAATAAGCTTTTGAGTTTTAAATTTTTTCCCCCTCTCTCTGCCCCTCCCCAAAGACTGCATACAATCTGATATAGGCTATACCTATAATTCCTATTAAACATATTTTCACATTAGTCATGTTGTAAGGAAGAATTAGAACCAATAGGAGAAACCACCAGAAAGAGGAAACAAAACAAAACAGAAGAAAAAAAATAGCAAATAGTATGCTTCAATCTGCATTCAAACTCCATAGTTTGTTCTTTGGATGTGAATAGCATTTTCCTTCATGAGATCTTTGGAAATGTCTTAGATCCTTGCATTGCTGAGAAGGTCTGAGTCTGTCAGTGTTAGTCATCATACAACGTGGCTGTTACTGTGTACAACATTCTCCTGGTTCTGCTCACTCCACTCAGCATCAGTCCATACAAGTCTTTCCAGGTTTTTCTGAAGTCCGCCTGCTCATCATTTCTTAAGGAACAATAAATGGTGTTCCATTACATTCATATACCACAACTTATTTAGCCATTCCCCAATTGATGGGCATCCCCTCAATTTCCAATTCTTAGCCACTACAAAAAGAGCTGCTATAAATATTTTTTGTACATGCAGATCCTTTTCCCTTTTTTTTATGATCTCTTTGGGATACAGACCTAGTAATGGTATTGCTGGATCAATGTACAGTTTTATAGCCCTTTGGGCATAGTTCCAAATTGCTCTCCAGAATGGTTGAATCAGTTTTCAACTCCACCAACAATGCATTTGTGTTCCAATTTTCCCACATCTTCTCCAACATTTATCATTTTCCTGTTTTGTCATGTTGGCCAATCTGATAGGTGTGATGTGGTACCTCAGAGTTGTTTTGTTTTGCATGTCTCTAATCAGTCACTTAGGACTCTTAAGGACATTTTCAGCGTTGTGGGATCCTGACAAATCTCACATTTACAACAGCCTACTGGACGTTTTCACCCAGATATGTCTCCTAGCAACTCAAATTCATTCTAAAAAAATGAACTCATCATGATTCACCTTCCTTTTACCCTTCCTTTTAACGTCTCCATTTTTGTTAATAGTGTTTGTGTGCGCACTCTCACTTTCTCTCTCCCTCCCTCTCTCCTCTCCCCTCCTCCTCCCCCCCTCCCCCAGGTTTCATTAAAATCTTAGTCATCTTTGGTCTTATCACTCTCTCACACTTCCTACATTCAATCAATTGCTGAGTCCTGTTGACTTTACCTCAAGAATCTATTCCTGCTATCCTCTCTCCCATTTGTTCCCCTAGAGGTATCATTACTGTTAATGCCTCTTAACTTCTGTCTTCCCCTTTCCATTTTATCATTTATATTGATACCTGAATAATCTTCCTAATTTATAGCACTTATTTCACTTCTTTTTAATGTAAGTTTACTGGCCTTCAGTTGTCCACCAAATAAAGTCCAAATTCCTTAACACTTTTAAGCAGTTTAGACTGGTATTCAAGTTCCTCCTTAACCTAGCTCCCATCTACTGTTTCAGCTCACTACGTTCTTTCACACATTCTCAGTTTCAGCTACACTAGATTAGCTTTTCCTTGGTATCTTCCCATATCCTAGTGCCTCCAGGGTTTTGCTTACAACATCTCCTTGCCTGGAATACATTCACCACCCTTACCTTCAGCCCCACCATGTCTATCTGTTGAAATCCTTCCCGTCCCTGGAGATCTGTCTTGGAGACATCTCCTCTAGGAAGCCTTTTATGATTTATTCCTAGCTAGAAGTGATCTCTTTTGCCTCGAATCTCTCATAGCACTTTAATTCTGCTATGTATTCATTACATTCTAATTTTTATTATAGTTAGGTATGACTTTATCTTACCTCTCTACCACTAGATTTTAAAATCCTTAAGTGCAAAGACTGTATCTAATTAAGACATCTGTGTATCTCTAGTACCTTGCATACCCTGCACACAATAAATATTTAATAAATTTGTTGAATTAAATTTTATTTAGGGATCCTATGAGGAACATGATAGTTTTCTTCCCACTGTTACCCTAAGGATCCAAAATGGTTGGGAGGTAGAGTAGAATTCACATTCTTCAGATTTATTCTTGCAGATACTTTAGTTGAAAATTAGCCTAGAGCAGCTAGGTGGCACAGTGGATAGAGCACCGGCCCTGAGGTCAGGAGGACCTGAGTTCAAATGTGACCTCAGACCAAGCACTTGTCACTTACTAGCTGTGTGACCCTGGGCAAGTCACTTAACCCCAATTACCTTTAAATAAACAAACAAATAAATAAATAAATGAACGAATGAATGAAGAAATAAATAAATAAATAGGTAAGCAAGCAAGCAAATAAATAAATGAATGAATGAATGAATAAGCAAACAAGCGAGCAAGCAAGCCTAACCCTGGAATGTAATCTCTGGAAGTGTCTTTGGTCTCATTGGTTCTAACCTGTATGATATGGTACTCTGTATTTCCTCCCCCTTCCCCCCCAATCCCCAATTGCTTCAGAGTTCTGGTTATTGACCAAGTTGTCCTAAGAACTCAAAGATTCTGTATGCTAAGCTGTGGAGGACTCTTTGACCTTAGGTAACATTTGACTCATGCCACACTCCCTTTGTTTTCTCTTCATCGTTTCTGCCTAGATAGTTTCTGTCCATTTTCTAGATCAAGTCCCATCTCCACCCTGAAAGCCTTCCCAGATTATTCTAACAAGTTGTGAAATTATTCCTTTTCTCTTATAGCACTTGTCCATATCACTTCTTTGAAAATTTATCCTTTACTAATTTGAAATTTTTCTGGTATTGTTATTGAATGAACTCTTAAAACTGTTTAACTTTTAATGAATATGTTTTATTTTTTTCTCCCCATTATATCATCAGCTCTTTCAGAATAAAGAGACACATATCCTTTGTTTTTCTGCAGTTCCTTGTAGAATTATTATTTTTATTACATTAAGCACTTAGAAAACATTTGCTGAGTAGTTTCTATCTGCCTTTTGTTTCCTCTTTTCCCCTTCTCTACATCTCCCTACTTTTTAATTCATTCTCTGATGAAGGGGTCCCTCCTCTGTAAAACCACTTTCTCTACATGTGCTCTTGACCATATCCTGTAGGTCCATTGACAACAGCAAAAAAAAAAAAAGGGAGCTGGACATGATGGAGTAAACGTTAAAGGAAAAGGAAAAGAGATTCTTACCATATTTCATATTATTCCTTTTCATGCTGTCCAGCTAAACTGTCCTACTAGTTATTCTCTAAACCATCATTCCAGGTACATTTTCTACCTTTGCATAGGCTGTCCTTCATACCTAGAATGTATTCCTTCCTGTTGTCCCCCACTGTTACTCTTTCTCTTTCTAAATTACTTTGTATTTAACTGTATGTGTACATCACAGAATAACAATATCAGAATTGAAAGGTACCTCAGGTGCTATTTGATCAACATTCTCCTATACAAACGTATCTAATAAATTTGATGGCCTTTAGTAAGGGAGAAACCCAATAATTCCTGGAACTGACCATTCAACTTTTGTTGTATTCCCCAAGTAGAATGTAAATTCTTGTGGTCAGGGACTTGTTATTGGTTTTGTTTCTTTGTGCATCTCCCAAATCTGGCATAGGACCTTACCTATAATAGATACTTAATTTATGTTTATCAAATTGAATGGATGGTAAGGAGCTACAGGAAATTTTTGAAGGGGAAGATATGATGAAAACAGTGCATATGAGAGATTATCTTGATAGTAATATGCAGAAATTGAGTGTTGGAGAGACTGAAGGCAGAGGAATATCTGTGAGGCTGTTGTAATAGTCCAGGCATGAAATTATAGCAAAGGATAGGGCCAGAGAAACTATAGAGGAAAAGTTGGCAGAAAGTGGTGACTAATTTGGTATGGGGATCAAAGGAGATAACCACAGAGTGAATGAATAAAAAGAACTTATGAAGCACTTATTGTTTGCCTAAGCACTGTGAATACAAATGAAAAAGCAAGAAAGTTTCTTCCCTCAGAGGGCTTATATTATAAAAGTGGGAGACAATACACATAGAGAAGGGTTCAGCTTCAGAGCAATTCTTAGGGCCTGGTGGCCTGGCAATTCTTAGGATACAGGATTCAGATGGCAAGATTCCGAGGTCCTTAGATTCAGTGTCAGTTTTGATGGCAAGGTTGGGAGGTTTGGGGGGGCATAATAGTAGAGAACGTGGCAAAGCTTGGCTATCTAGAGAGTATGGTGACAGTATTGATGACAAAGTCCAGGTTTCCAGAGGACACAGAAGCAGAGGAGATAGAAAGACCAGGCAGTGAGAAAGGGGACCTCTGTGAACAAGATGTTGCATTCTTAACTACCTTCTCATTTAGGTTGGTTCACCATAGCCTGGACCCATTCTACATGCCTGTAAGCAGCCATGTATTCTTTATCTTTATGACTTGGGAGCCATGTGCAGCATCTTTAAAAAATTGACTGTGCATTGGAGCATAAACACCTCACCAAAAATGAAGAAAGGCAGAAATACTAAACATATTGTTTAGTAATGATAATGCAATATAAATTTTCCTGAATAAAAAGTTTTTGAACAAAGAATTAAAAATTAATTGGAGACAGAACAACTAAATCCTAAAAAACAAGTTATAGAAACACTTTAAATAAAAAGTTTGTTACGAAAAACTATGTGGATCTTTTCCCTTTTTTCTTCTTTTTGTTTCACTTTTATTCTTAAATGTCTCCAAGATGATTTTGCTTATTCTTAGCTGGGTCTCTTGCCAAGCTTTCTTTCAAATTATTTTACCTTGGGGGCACCTACGTGGCACAATTGATAGAGCACCAGCCCTGGAGTCAGGAGGACCTGAGTTCAAATCTGGCCTCAGACACATAACACTCGCTAGCTGTGTGACCATGGGTAAGTCACTTAACCCCCTTGCCTAGCCAAAAAAATTAATTAAATTTAAAAAAGAAAAATAAAATTATTTTACCCTCCCTACTTTATGAGACAATACTGCTTAGAATCATTTCATTATGTTTCTTCAGGAGATGCGGCAGTTGCCTGAAAGATGGAAAGAATTTGATATTCCATTGTACTTATTGTTGGTGATTGTTGAAAAAATTTTAATTTAGCAGTTTGGCAAAGTAAAATGCTACCTTAAATGTATTCTAACAAGACCTTTACCATCCGTATCTCAAAATCATTCAAAATTCTTTGAGAAATATAACAATTGAAAAAATCTTTTACAGTTATCTTCTGATCATAAACCCTGGGCAAAGCGTAAAGGAGAGAAATACAAGTTTGACAGAAATGTTTGCTGTTGTGATAGAAGAGATACAGTGCAGAGTTTAAGTTGAAGAGAGACTCTGTGGATAGTAGGTCTGCTAGATGCTCTTATTGTAAATGACATTTTGCCTGGGCATCACATCTCAGAACAGAGACTCTTGGAAGGGATCTTTAATCACTCAAAAGAGTTTTACCTGACCATCTACAATGGAAAAATCAAGTGGGTAATGATTGTTCATTGCCTAGAGTGCTGTTGAATAGAGAGCTTACAGGGATTTTATTTCAGTAGGTATATCTAGAACAGACAGTCCAAATGGACAGCAAATTGGGCACAGAACTAAACAGGAATAGTAGAGTGGTGTTGTGTCAGAAATTGCAATGCCTCCTTAGTCACCCCCAGCTTATTTTGGGGAAAAAAGCCTGTATTTTTTTTCCATTTTTAAAACAAATTCTTAATGATATCTTTTATTTTTATATCACTTACACTTCTGAATATATTGTTCCCCTCCTTTTTGGGGAGAGCCATCCCTTATAACAAAGAATAAAAAAGAGGGGGAAAACCAGTCTAATAAAATCAACCCTATATATCACTCATTTCTGGAGGAGAAACCATTCTGTCTCTCAAGACCCATCAGGAAACTAACTGAGAACTGCAGTCATATAAGTAGCAGCAGTAGGATGCCAGTGGCAGGACAACATAAGAGTCACTAGACCAAGTCAGCTAGACTTAGCGATGGAGATACTGGACTAAGTGAGAGCCACAGCTAAAGAATAGTAAGGGACAGAGACACCATGTGGAAGAGGAAGCAAGATCTTGCCCTTCATTGGTATTCATGAGTGCTTTCATGCTTTTAGCCATCATCTGAACCACTGAAGTCTTGGGAACATACTCTGGGAGTTTAATCCACTCTTCTTTGGACTTGGGATGTTGGTAAATCAGTGAGACCAAACTCACATAGTTCAGTATATCTTGGGTTATCCTAGACTACTTGGCCAGGCTTCAAGCCATCCACCCCAACGTGGTCTTCACCTTCCCTTTCTTCACCCTTCGCTTCATATACTTGTTGCTCTGAGAACTGTAATCAAGTCAGTACTACTGTTGGTTCAGGAAAAGATATGTCATTAGGTTCTCACATGTTGCACTCACGATTCCTTGTCATTTCCCTGTTCCTCTAAATGCGTTGTCTCCCACATTAGAATGTAAGCTCCTCAAAGAAAGGAGACACCAGTCCTTAGTATAGTACTTGGCACATAATAAGCTCTCAATTAGGGCCATTCATTCATTATTCATTATTAATGCCATTTTACAGATGGAATTGAACTCAAATGTGTCTTATGCCTGGTCACAAAGCTAGCAAATGTCAGAGCTGCGACTTGAATTCCTGACTGCAGAGCTATATTGTTATCACTATACCATGGTTCTTTTCACTTGAAATAATTAATGAACAAGATAGTGTAAAAAAAAAAAAGCACTGAACCATGAGATACAAACTTGGGAATAAGATCATACATATTATTAAGGCATTGTTTATATAATAGATAAATGCAAAAGATATTAGAGAAGATCAGTGTAAGCTGGAATCATTAGGGAAGGCTTCATGGAGGAAGGTCTTGAACTGGAACTTAAGGGTTGGAAGTATATTGGTTCTCTGCCCAGATAGAGAGGAATAGAAAGGGACCACTGAGATGAAATGATTGGAAATAAGCCGTTATTTTGGAGTGGAGAGAGGGAGAGAGAGAGAGGAACTGTCATAGGGAGGTGATAGGGGGCCAACAAAAGAAATACAAGAAGGAAGTGATAGAAAGATACAGTTTTATGCCACATTTGGGATTCTAGACTTATTTTAAGCTTCTGTTAAAGTGGTTTTGGGGGTTTACATTTTATTTTATCTTCTGTGAATGAATTTGGTGGTTGGGCTTTTGCAGAATTGTTATATGATTCCTTAAAAAAAACCTCTGATGTCTCTCAATATCAGTCAATTAACAAGCATTTATCAAGCTCCTATTATGTACCAAACATTGTGCTAGGCACTGAGAATAAAAAGATAAAAGCAAAAATAGGCTATACCCACTACATTCCAGCTGAGGGAGATGCCGTGTATGTATATAGTTATGTAAAAAATAGATATAATGTAATTTAGGAGATGAAGGCCCCAGCAGTTGGGTGGTCCAGGAAGCAGTTCGTATAAGACAGTGGCACTTGAGCTGAACCTTGAAGAATATTAGAGATTCAAAGAAATGGAGGTGAGGAGGGAATGCATTCCAGTCATGGGAGGCATCCAGTGCAAAGGCTTGCGCCTTTGGATAATGGATGAATGGAAGATGGAGTGCCATTCATGTATGTGGAACATCAAGGTGGTCAGTTTGGACCAGTGTATTCATGCAAGAAGGCTGGAAAAATAGGTTGGGGCCAGGTTATAAAGGGGTTTTAATATTTTACTGTAGAGTTATATAGGCAGCCACTGGAATTTATGAGTAGGAGAATGACATTGTCCAATTTGTGCTATAGGGAATTCAATTTAGAAGCAATGTGAAAGATAGCTTAGAGAGGAGAGAGACTTGAAGTGGAGAGACCAACTGGGGCCATTGCAGTAGTCTAGATGAAGGGTGATGAAGACTTGAAACTAGGGTAGTGGCTGTGTGAATGGGGAAATGGGGATAGTAGGTAGAAACAAGATTTGGCACTGCAGTATATGTGTAATGAGTGAGAGTAATGCTGAAGTTGTGTTCCTAAGTGATTGTAAGGATGGTGGTAGCAGAAATAGGGAAACTCAGAAAGGAGATAAGCTTAAGGTAAATGATAATATGAGTTCAGTTTTTTTATATCTTGAGTTTAAGATATCTTTGAGACATCCAGTTCAGAATATCCTCTCTTCCTTAAGAGACAGAAGCTGGGATGTAAAACTAAAATGTTTGGATCGAGTATGAATATTCTTATATAGTAATTATTCACATTCCCAAGCAGTATTGAAACTTCAATAAGTAATTCAGAAGATAGGGTTGGTTTTGCCACATTAGTATTATGATGAGAAAAAGAATTTTATTCTTAGAAACATTGAGAGCTCTGATTTGGTTTTTAACAATACCTTTAGGACATGGTTTTGGGAATTAATGTATTGAATGCTGAAACATTGTTGGGGAGGTATATTACTTATTTTTGGTTGCTGTTTTTCCCCCATTTCCTCACTCTTTTTAACACCAACCTACCATAGTTTTCCAAACTAATTTTCTTATTGTATGGGGGGAAAGGGAGTTGTGTATACATGAGACTTTAGCTGTGTTTCCTGACATCAGCCATCTTACGTGTCAGTTCCCAAGACAAGCTTCTTTATCCCTACCCTGACAAAAATTTACCAGGATGCATATATTGCAGCTTTTTTGGGGGGTGGGGGAAGCAGAGGGATAGCCATTGCCTCAGTCATTAATAGCAAGTGAAATAAAAATGTAATCCCTGTTTCAAAAGAGATGGAGGAGCAGCATTAACATGATCTCCTGCATATTCCGGAATCTAGTTAATAATCAAACTGCTTCCTGAAACCTCCTTTGGCTATGTTTTAGAAATCTGGTCAGTGTCAGTTCGCTGCTGACATAGTGCAGAGTAGCAGGCAGCACGTTGGGATTGTGGGTGAGGGGAGTGACAGAGTATGGTGCTACTCTTTATGGATGATGCATTCCCTCATCCTATTTTTTATTCAGTCAATAATACAAGTATATCCAAGTAAGGGTTAATATCTCCCAGTAAAAGCAACCATCCACTCTTGCTTCTGAGGGGGAAAGAGAAGCAAGCAATTTTTCTCCATCCCCAACCCCCTTCCTCAAGCCCCAGGAGGCAGAGAATGGGGGAGTAGTGGGAGGGGCCAGCCGTGTAATTGCATTCATGGAAATTAGCCTGAGAGAAGCTGAGCTGTGCACAAGTAACGGTTAGGGTCACAGCTCCATGCATATACATCTCTATGGTACAGGCCAGCGTTCTCCTCCAGGACCAACTCCCTTTCCACTAGCAGTTTTTGTTCATCTTTCATTTCATCTGGACGCCCTTTTTCCTTTTTCTGCTGTGCTGGCACACACATGCTGTCTTTCCTCCATCTCTTGCTCCATCTAGTGCTGTGGAAGCACCCAGGAGACTGGAACTGCTATACAAATCTGCTATGGGCTCTGAAGAGAGAAGCAACAATCTGCTGGTGATTTAATGTTGCAGCCCAGGGCTTGCAAGGACACTAGGGCAGCAGGAGAGGGGACTCACCTTGGGTAAGAGGTTGGGTGGTGGATGTGTACATATGTGCTCACAATACATAGAACGTATGTATTGTGCTTTGCTGCCTGCCTCTTCTGTCTTGAAGCCACCGGCATTTGCTGATCAGTGCAGTGTGTCTATCTCGCCGTATGTCTGCCTCTTCTCCGGCTCTGGTTCTCTCTTCTCAGCATTTTTTCATTGGCTGCTTTAGCTAGTGTTGTTTAAGCATTCAGTGCAGTGTTTCTAGGCCTATGATTTAGGAACAAGCTAATATCTGATTTCAGTGGTCCTGAACTCTGTGTGTGTGTGTGTGTGTGTGTGTGTGTGTGTGTGTAGAAGGGGGAGGTGGGTAAAGAGCAGTTATGACAGGAAGCAAAAAGGTAAATTAATGTGTTATTTTTTCCTGGAGTTTTCTTCCACCTACTAAGGTCCATGGGACGCTGTCTCTTTATTCCCCTTCCCAGAGATAAACAGAGAGAAGGAATTGGAATAATAACACATCTGGTTCTATCATAGGTATCTGTTCTCATTACAAGACTAAGGCAAAACATTTCTGAGATTTACTTTATAATGAAGATGTGGTCCTTTACTTAAGGGCCAGTGTACTAGCTGATTTCAGGGAGGGGGCCACAAGGAAGAGAACTGACTCAGTAAATACTGGTAAGCCTCTATTTTATGGTGTGAAGGGGCGTGCTAACATAGCTGCTCAGACTGACAGTGATTATGTGCACTCCTCTGATTTTAGGGACTGGACACTGCAGCCATACTATGGTAGGGATGCTTCTGTCAGATCCCATTTGACTTTGTCTGTGGAGAGGGGAACAGTAGAAGCTGCAGTGAATGGAGAGCATTCTCTATTAGCAAAGAAGAAGGAAGACAAAGCTGAACTGAGGATTAGGTACTCTTTATTACCAGTTAACAGATATGTCCTAGCTTTTTCCAAGGATTTAGAATTGTGCTTTTTTTTCCCCTTTGAGGCCAGTGGCAGAAGATGGCTTTTCTTGATTCAGCCTGCTAAATTTGACTTCAGTTCCTATTGTGTCCTTTAAATACAACATTTGGGCTCCCTGTCTTGAAGGATGAGTGTCATGAAAGGGACTGTTGTGAATTCTATCAATGCGAGGTAGTTATCAGTAGGTCTTAAAGGTTAGGGCCTGAAAATGAGTTTGACAGCCATGAACCTTTATTGATGCTCACTCGTTTCTCTAAATCATCTTTTAGAATAAGATTCTATAACTAAGCTTCTGTTACTTCAACATCTGACCAGCTTTCCTTAGGATAAGTGATTTAAGTGTAAAACTATTTAGACTAGTGGAGAATCCTAGGATTTGTTAGATGAAGTGTGATTCAACTTTAATCTCTCTTTAAGGGGAAATTAGCAGTGCCCAAATTATGACTTCATGTACCACTATACAATAAGTTTACTATACTCCTTGAAGAGAAGTTTAGTTGGAAATAAAGGTGGAATTTTTGGTTTAATACTGGATTTACATGATGCTTCTAAGTTTTAGGAATCAGCAAGGTTTAGTGGCTAGAGAACCTGCCTCAGGGTCAAGAAGACAATGTCCTGTATACCTCTAAGATTAGAAGTTGCAGGACAGTTCAGCATTGGTAGAGGGAGTTTCCCCATTTCAAGTTCACTATACTAAGGAAATCATAGACCCAGACTAAAATAAAAGATTCACTTAGTTGTAAGGAAATAAGAGGTTTGTTCTTAAAATACACAATATCTTCACTGTAACAGAGAAAAGTGGGGATTTTTTTCATGCAAATAATAGAAACCATAAGAAATTGTGGAATATACTGAGGACAGCCTTGCTAGTTTTCAAGGGTGAATACATATGCCAGATTTATAGTAAAAATGCTGATTTAATTTGTTTTACTCTTACAATGAAGGTTGTAAGATAATGCAATCCTTAAACATCTACTTCCATGTGTGGGGAAAGTCATAGGGACTTCACAAGTCACTTAGTTCTTCCTACTCTCTCACTTTATAAATGAAGAAACTGAGGAGGCCCAGAAGTGTGATTTGCCCAAAGTCATACAAATGATAAGTTCTAGAGCTAGGATTTGAACCCTGGTCTTCTGACTCCAAATCCATGCTTCTTTCCACTGCATTTTTCTGCTTCCCTCAGTTCAAAATTTCCTAGAATGGAAATGAGACAAATACTTAGGAAAGCAGGTTACTGCTATCAAATGTTAGGAATAATTACACTTACTTTGGTTAAGACATTCATATAGTAGGAAGAACTCACTGTTTCTCTCCAATCTATCCTCCATGCAACTGCCCAGATGATATTATTAAAACATAAGTTTGACAGTCCTTTGTTCAAGAAGCTCCAAAGGCTCCCTATTGCCTGTAGGATCAAATACAAATTACTCTGTTAGGCATTTAAAGCCTTTCATAATCTCTCTGAAGCCAGCCTGTACAGACGTAACATATTACTCCCCTTCACATATTCTACTGTCCAGCCAAACTGACCACCGCATTCCATTTCTCTCTCTGAGCCTTTGTTTGGGCTGTCCTACTTGCCTGGAATTTACTCTCTCCTCTAATCCACCTCTTAGAATCCCTAGCTTCCGTTAAAGCTCAATTTCAGTTCCACTTCCTAAATGAGGCCTTTTCTGACCTTCACCTGTTAGTAACATCTTAACCACATCTGAAATAACCTTGTAGTTATTTTGTATAGATTTATATGTGTGTATATATTATTTTCCTTGATGCAGTATTAACTCTCTAAGGGCAAAGGTCTATTTTATTTTTGTTGTGTCTCCTCAACACCTAATGCAGTACCTGACACATAATAGTTGCTTAATTACATGCTTGTTGATTGATTGTTACTGATTCAAGGTGGGTTTTTATTTGAAAACTTATACATGGTGTCTTTTCCGTAAAAGCCTCTGCTACCAACTTATCAAGTCACCCAAAACAATAACTTTTATAGATGCCAAAGTTTCTCTATAGCTTTCTAAATTCAGTTTTCTTAAAAGCATAAACTAAAAAAGAACTCTTTATCTATTTTTATGTTGTATTTCTGGTCTTTTGAAAGTCTCATCTTGCTAGAAAGACACTGATTCTTTACTAAACTCGACAGATTTTTTCTTTTTTCTTTTTTTTGGGGGGTTGGGCAGTGGGGGTTAGACAGATTTTTAAAAACTTGATACTGTATAGTTTTAGTACATTTCCAGCAATTATCTCATTGGTGCTATGATGTAAGATGTACAGGTTCTTATTTTTACAATTTTTTACCCTCATCTTCACTACTACATCCTTTAGTACTAAGTATTACTTTCTTTCAGAATAGTTTACTAAGCTTTGTAGACTATACAATTTTTTTAATGTCTCTTATACTTTAAGTTGGGGCATTCTCCTTTCTAGATCCCTTAAATCTTGAATTTATTTTTTTTCTAATCTAAAGGAAATTATTGCATAAGTCTTATACTCAGGCTGAAAGAAAACAATCAGTATAGAATGTCAAGAAGGTCCAGGGTACATGACCATAAATTAGTTGATTTCAGGCAGGTAAAAACCTTGCATAAAAGATGGAATGTCTTGTGTCAGAGAGGATTCAAATGAATTCTGTGTCATATGGTAGAGATAAGAGTTCTGAATCAAGGGAGAGAAGCTGCTGTAGTCCTTGATAGAGTAACATCTCCAAAGATTTCAGCTAGAGGGATATCAGGAGATCTGGCATTTCATGCCTTGTATTCTTTGATCTCTGTGGTCAGCACTATCAGGCTTCTTGGGCCTTTTACCTTATCTTTCACTTTATGCCTACATAGTCACTTCTTTCTCCTTTTACTTGTAAATCAGCACCATGATGGTAAGAATAGCATCCTAATTTAACTTCCATGACTGCCTGCTTTTACTGAGTCTCTCCAGCTTCCATAACCTTTTTACATGCCTCATAGTCCATTTTCAGGTCCTTTTGGGTAACATTCTCCTGTCCATATCCTCCAGTTCTTGAAGCTCTTACCCTGCAGACTTCTCATATCAGAAAGATGAAAAGTTTTTTGTCAAATCTTGTTTATTCTCCATTTGTCTTTTTTTTTAATGATTTTTTTTTAAAGGCAATTGGGGTTAAATGACTTGCGCAGGGTCACACAGCTAGTAAGTGTCAAGTGTTTGGTCGGAGGCTGGATTTGAACTCAGGTACTCCTGACTTCGGGGCCTGTGCTCTATCCACTGCACTACCTAGTTTGCCCTTCTCCATTTGTCTTAATGATCTTTAGAAACCTTTGTCATTATATTTGATCTCTGAATTTGCTTTTCTTTCAAATTTGCTGAGTACAAAAAAGTCTCCAATAACTTTCCATACGCATATATATTTTTACATACATATGCTATCTATTCATACACACACATATACACATCTCTGCTTTATTCTGCCCTATACTTCAATTAATAGTCTGAAAGTTGTTTTTTAATTCTATTTTTAGACATTTTAATTTATGATTTATTTATTAGCATTCTTTGCTTTTTAAATCTTGAGTTCGAAATTCTTTTCCTCCTACCCCCTACCCTACTCACTGAGAAGGCAAGTAATATATCAGTTATACATGTGAAATCATGTAAAACATATTTCCATATCAACCATATTTTTTAAAAACAAGAAAAATAAAGTGAGAAAATTACACTTCAGTTTGCAGTCAGAGTTCATCAGTTCTGTCTGTAGAGGTGACTAGCATGTTTTTTTCATCATGAGTCCTTTAAAATTGTCTTAGATCATTGTATTGATCAGAGTAGCCAAGTCTTTCACAGTTGATCATCATACAGCATTGCTGTTACTGTGCACAATGATCTACTGGTTCTTCTTACTTCACTTTGCATCAGTTCATATAGTTCATATTGACACATTTTTCTGAAACCACCCCCCTTGTCACAATAGTACTCCATCACAATTATATGCCACCACTTGTTCAGCCATTCCCAGTTGATGAGCATTCCCTTGATTTCCAGTTCGTAGCTAACACAAAGAGAGCTTTTATAATATTATTATACATATATATAGGTCCTTTTCCTTTTTATTTGATCTCTTTTGGGTATAGACCTCATAGTGGTATTGCTGAGTCCAAGAGTATACACAGTTTTATAGCCTTTTGGGCCTAGTTCCAAATAATTCTCCAGAATGGCTGGACCAGTGTCCTACTCCACTAGCAGTTCATTAGTGTACCTATTTTTCCCTCATCCCTTCCATCATTTGTCATTTCTGATAGGTGTGAAATGGTACCTCAGAGTTGTCTTAATTTGCATTTTTCTAATCAATACTGATTTAGGGCATTTTTTTCATATTACTATAGAGAGCTTTGATTTATTCAGAAAACTGCCTTTTTATATTACTATACCATATATTACTTGAGGAATGGCTCTTATTTTTATAAATTTGACTTGGTTCTGTATTCAGTATATATTTGAGGAATGAGGAATTTAGAAAAACTTGCTATAAAATTTTTTATATTACTTCATTGTCTGTGGTACCTTTTAGCTATAGTGTAGTTTCCCTGATTATCTCTTTTAATTAACTCTGTTTTTGCTTTTGCTTTTTTCTTAGATGATGATTGCTACTCCTGTCTTTTTAACTTCAACTGAAACATGTTAGATTCTGCTCTAGCCGTTTATTTTAATTAACTCTGTATGTCTTTCTGTTTCAAGTGTGTGTCATACACATCATATTGTTAGATTATGGTTTCTAATGCATTCTATCTGCTTCCATTTTAAGAGTGAAAAGATCACATTCACATTCACAGTTTTGATTCCTAACTGTATATTTCGCTCCATCCCATTTTCTTCTATTTCTTCCTCTCTCTCTCTCTTTTTATCTGTCTCTCCTCTTTTTGCTTCTAACACTGCCTTAATCTGCCCTTTCCTTTATTCTCTTTTCTTATCTTTCCTCCTTGGATAAGTTACATTTCTATATATAACTGTGTGTGTGTATATATGTGTGTATTATTCCCTCTTTGAGCCAATTCCAGTGAGTCTGAGGTTCAAGTATTGCCTGCTAGCTGCCTCCCCCTATTTTCCCTTCTATTGTAAAAGTGCTTCCTTGAATGCCTCTCTTTTATATGAGAGAAATTTCCTTACTCTACCTCTCCCTTTCCCCTTCTCCCAGTGCATCATCTTTCTCACTTATTCATCGTTCCAACATAATCAATACACCCATGCCCTCTATGTAAACTCCTTTGAACTAATAATTAGAAAGTTCTAAGGAATTATACATATCATCTTCCTAGATAGGAAGGTAAACAGTTTAACTTTATTGAGTCCCTCATGATTACTCTTTTATATTTACCTTTTTATGCTTCTCTTGGACCTTGTGTTCAAATGTCAAATTTTCTGTTCAGCTCTGTTCTCTTCGTCAGCAATACTTGAAAGCCTCTATTTCATTAAATATCCTTTTTTTTCCTCTGAAGGATTAAACTCAATTTTGCTGGTAGGTGATTTTTGGTTACAATCCTATCTCCTTTGCCTTCCAGAATATCATATTCCAGTCCCTTCACTCCTTTAATGGAGAAGCCACTAAATGTTGAGTAATCCTGACTGTGGCTTCATGATATTTGAATTGGTTTTTTTCTGGCTGCTTGAAGTATTTTCTCTTTGACTGGGAAGCTCTGGAATTTGGCTATAATATTGATGGGAGTTTTCATTTTAAGGATCTCTTGCAAGAGGTGATCAGTAGATTCTTTCAATTTCTATTTTACTTTTTGAATTTAAGATGTCAAGGCAGTTTTCCTTGATAATTTCTTGAAATATGCTATTTAAGCTCTTTTTTTAAATCATAGCCTTCAAATAGTTTAATAATTCTTAAATTATTTCTCCTTGACCTATTTTCCAGGTCAGTTGTTTTTCCCACAAGATATTTCACATTTTCGTCTATTTTTTTTCATTCTTTTGACTTTGTTTTATTGTTTCTTAATGTCTCATGGAGTCATTAGCTTTTGCTTACCCAATTCTAAATTTTAAGGAATTATTTTCCTCAGTGAGCTTTTGTACATCAATTTCCATTTGGCCAATTCTACTTTTTAAGGAGTTCTTCTCTTCAGTGATTGTTTTGTTCCTCTTTTTCACCATTTGGTCAATTCTGTTTTTTAAGATGTTATTTTCTTTGGTATTTTTGTGCCTTTTTTTTTTTAACCCAAGCTGTCAATTTGCTTTTCATTATGTCTTGTGTCACTTTCACCACTCATCTCTTTCTTTAGCTCTTCTAGGAATTCTTTTTGG
Organism: Phascolarctos cinereus; assembly: GCF_003287225.1. Classification (NCBI taxonomy): domain Eukaryota; kingdom Metazoa; phylum Chordata; class Mammalia; order Diprotodontia; family Phascolarctidae; genus Phascolarctos; species Phascolarctos cinereus. The sequence continues at coordinate 266,751,507 of NW_027555958.1, read as the reverse complement.
GTTTAGGTCCAATTAGCATTTTTATTTGAGACTTTTTTGGGCTGCTGTTTTCACATTGTTGTGTTCTGAGTTAATGTCTTGGTCTCCCCTGCCACCATAGTCAGTTCCTTTTTTTTTTGTTGTTGTTGTTTGCTCATTTTTCTAGTCTATTTTTTTGACTTTGAACTTTATGTTAAAGTTTGGCTCTGCTTATCTGGAGTGGGAAGGCACTGACCAAAGCTTCAGGCTTTTTTTGTGCTGCTATTTTCAGAGCTAGTTCTGGGGGTCTGCAGTTTTTTGTGCTTCCACAGTGGAATGATCCTAAGAGAGGTGTGGTCATTGCTCTTCTGATCTGTGCTCTGGTCTTTACACGGGAAACGTCCCCTGACGCCACAAGTGGTAGTGCTCCTCTTTGCTTTGATACTGTGACCAAGGCTTTTGGTCCCTTGTGACCAACCACAAGCACTCCTTTCCACCCCAGAACTGTAATCCAGAACTCTATATGGGCAGTAGAGTTGCTAATCAGATAATTTGTATAAGATAATTACTCTTTTTAGCTGTTCCTAAACAGTTTTGCTTTTTAAAGTCATATCATACTCAGGTGTAGACCAATCTTTCTTATGAACTACTCAGTTACTAATAACTATCTTAGACATACATTTTACATTTTATATACATATAAAAGGTAAACAATCTGACCATATTGAGTCCCTTGTCTTTGGTACCTTATATTTCTCTTGGCTCTTATGTGTTAAATCTTCTGTTAGGTTTAGGTAGGTTTTTAAATAAAGTCCTGAAAAGTCTGAGTAAAGATAGTTTTTTTAAAAATAGTATTTTTTCAATTATATGTAAAGACAATTTTAATATTTTTTTTGAAAATTTTGAATTCTAAATTTTTTTCCTCCCCCCAAAGGGTAAATAGGTTATATATATTTAATCGTGTAAAACATATTTCCACATTAGTCATGCTGTGAAAGAAGAAACAGAACAAAAGGGGGAAAAAAAACAAAAAAAGTAAAAATAGTGTGCTTTGATCTGTGTACAGACTCCATTAGTTCTTTTTCTGGATGTATGTAGCATTTTCCCTCATGAGTCCTTTGGAATTATCTTGGATCATTGTATTACTGAAAAGAGCTAAATCATTTATAGTTGATCATCATACAATATTGCTGTTATTATGTACAGTGTTCTCCTAGTTCTGCTCACCTCATTTTGCATCAGTTCGTGTATGTCTTTCCAGGTTTTTCTGAGATCCACCTGCTCATTATTTCTTATAGCACAATAGCATTACATTACATTCATATACCACAATTTGTTCAGCCCTTCCCCATACATGGGTATCCCCTCAATTTCCAGTTCTTTGCTACCACAAAAAAATAGCTGCTATAAATATTTTTGTACATGCTCTTTTCCCTTTTTTATGATCTCTTTGGGATACAAATGTAGTAGTGATATTGCTTGAGTCAAAGGGTATGCACAGTTCGGTTCCCCTTTGTGCACAGTTCCAAATCCTCTCCAGAATGGTGGATCAGTTCACAGCTCCACCAACAATGCGTTAGTGTCCCAATTTTCCCAATCCTCTCCAACATTTACCATTTTTCTTTTCTGTCATATGAGCCAATCTGATAGATGTGAGGTGGTACCTCAGAGTTGTTTTAATTTGCATTTCTCTAATCAATAGTGATTTAGAGCATTTTTTATATGACTATAGATTTGATTTCTCTATCTGAAAACCGTGGAGGTATTAAAGTTGTGTGTAGGGGAATGTAGGGAAGATTGAGTTGGGTGGCTGCCCCTAATCCACCATCTTGGCTCCACCCTGAAGACTTTTGTTTTTTATCCTTCATCTTTTAATTCTAAAAATGTTGACATCTCAGTTACACAGATACTCACCCCAGTCCCCTGTTCATCAAAATATCTAATAAATTCTGAGACTTTATTTTAGAAATCCAGTGAGGAAATGTTGCCTGTAGTGTAAATGAGCCTTAAAATTTGCCTACTACCTTCTCCACTACAAACATTGAGAGAAAATAAATTGTGTTTGCTTTTAATGTCCAATAGTCTTTAGCCACTGCTCTTTTAATAACTCAGGAAGCATGTGATTTTTTTTTTATAGTACTGGGTAACAACCTTGGGCAATCAGTTTTGTAGTCTGTCTTCCCTCCCACTTTGTAAAAGTTTTACCACTTTTGCTTCACAAGCTTTTTTCTCCATTGCATCATTTTTGTAAGGTTCTTGTGTATATTTCTCTGAATCTACTTAGTTTACTTTCAGATTATCTCTTGAAAGTATCTTTCATTACTTTTTTTGTTGCTTTGTTCAGTTATTTTTCAGTCATGTCTGGCTCTTCATGACCCCGTTTGGAGTTTTCTTGGTAAAGATAGTGCAGTGGTTTGGTATTTCCTTCTCTAGCTCATTTTACAGATGAGGAAACTGAGGCAAGCAGAGTTAAATGACTTGCCCAGGGTCACAGAGCTAGTAAGTGTCTGAGGTCATATTTGAACTGGAGTCTTTCTGACTCCAGACCCAGCATTCTCCTCACTGGGCCACCTAGCTGCCCCCTCCTTTTTCAAAGCTACTTCTCTTTATCTCATGATATTATTTGGGTTTGAGATGAGATAGTTGAAGTTTTTAACCTAATGTGAATGATGTAGCAATGACAGAGGGGAGGAGATTGAGGAAAATAACTGAATTTCAGGGTGGAAGGCACTGCCATACCCATTTAGTCCAACTCATACCAAAAGGAATCATCCACTATAACTTACCCAGTAAGTAGCCTTTAATAAAAAGGAATGCACTACTTTCCAAGGTAGCTTGATCAACTCTAATTATTAGGAAGTTATTTCTGACACCTAACCTAAATATGTCTTTTTATACCATTCCAATTGCCATATGAGGTCTGGTCAAAAGCTACTGCCCAAGAAAGATTCTAGACTATGTTGTTTTTAATTTCTGGGGTTGTGTTCTAAGCACAAATACATGAAAAAAAGCTTCATGTTTTCTAATAGTCATAGAAATGCAAATTAAGGCCTAAAGAACTTATACATCCTCTGGAATTGTAGACATACCAAAAAATGATGAAATTTACTATTGGGGAGCTGTAAGCATTCTAATACATTGCTGGTGGAACTGTAGGTTGCAATGAACATTTTGCAGCATGATATAGTAATTTGAAATGTCACAAAACCTAACATATCTTTTAACCCATCGATTCTACTACTGAAAGGGGGTAATTTGTATTTTTGGAGGAGAGAAGGATGGGTTGTACTTAAAGATTACTTCCTTGGCCTTGGTGGTGGTCAGAGATTACAGTTAAACGATTTTGAATAGATAGAGCATTTCTATGTTTGGGAGAAAAGGAATAGACATCTATGTCAGAGCTATCCTCACAATTCTATATCCAACCTTTTCTTTACCTTACCATTCAGTCTCTAATTACAGCCTCATTTCCTCCCATTGAAATCCCATTTTTTCCTAGTGAAACCAATAAAGGATGTATGTATGTATGTGTGTATGTATTTATGTATCCCAATAAGTTCAACTGTGAATGAAGAAAGAGGGGGAAAGAAGAATGAGGTTATGGTTGTGGTATAAAAAAGCAAAGGTACTTGTCTTCAGCGTCTTAACTGAAGCAACATATAGTGGCTTGAAGGAGAATTATCAAGGTCCTAAATTTACCTGTTACTCACAACCCTTAATTTTTATGTTGATAAAAGGGTTTCTCTTGTCTTAGCCCCCATTCTGGCCAGCAGCCCAATGTGTTTAGATTGAGTAGGATCTGCATTCATAACTGGCTTTTCAATTTGATATAAAATGGTATTATCTAGGTGGGTTGCACTTATCTGTGGCCTAAACAGAAGTTTCATCTCTCCACTTAGGATGAGAATAATCATCCTGTTTGTTTATCCCTTTGCACAGAAAGATGATGCTGTCCCTTTAAGGGACATCCTTTTTATGCAGTAGATTGAACACATTTCAGCTTTGCGTTTCTGGGGACTGTTAAAATCTGCAAAGCAACATTTAAATAAAATTTTAGAAGCTTCTCTTGTTGGGCTTTTCTATTCAAAGCACGGTACAATGGTCCCTTGTTGCTTCAATCTCCTTCATTAAATTGGAACCCTGGAAAGGAGTGGAGAGGAGGCTGATATTAAAATGGCCCCCATGAACTCTTATCAAGAAACCTGGTAATCAGCCTTTAGCAGAAACTAATTCCTCAGGCCTGGCTTACCTGGGCCCTTTCCTACTCCCTGACAGTGCTTGGGTGGGTGGTTGGGGAGAAGAGGGTCTTGAGTGTAATGGTGGCTGTTTTCTCTAGTGTGTTCATTTGTATTAGGACCAAGGGACAGAAATCGTGAAGAAAACTTGCTGTTTTCTGCAGTTACTGTTCTTTAAGGCTAAGACTGTAGTAGATTCCTGATTGATAAGTGTGATTGAAACATGGGGTCCTGAGGATTGGAGGGCAGGGTCAAGTTGGTTATTCCCTTGCCATCTGGTTCAGGGTAACCATTCATGTACAGTTAACCCTGATGACTGTCTAGTCCTTGATACTAGTGTGTATGCTGTCTTCTTACAGTTTATTAGAATAATACACAGACACAAATACACACATATACACTCACATTTTATATGTGCAGTACATTGTGTGTGTGTGTGTGTGTGTGTGTGTGTATATATATATATATATATACATATATATATACACATATATATATATATATATATGCGTGTAAATATAATAATAGCTAACATTATGTGCCAGGCACTGTGTGAAGTACTTTACAATTATTACCTCATTTGTAAGCTAGAAAGTATCAGATAACTGGATTTGAACTGAGGGTCTTCATCCAGGCCCTGCACCCTATCTCATACACTACCTAGCTGTCCCTAAATGTATGTATGTATGTATGTGTGTGTGTGTGTGTGTGTATGTATGTATGTATGTATATACATAATTACACTATTATATATTATTATATATAAATTTTAGTATATGTAAATTTCAAATAATAGTACTGTATAAAAATTGAGTGGAATATCCATATTCACCTTTACTATTTTGAATCACTTAAATTTTTTAAATGTATTTTGTTTTTATATCATTATCACTTCTGAATTGTTCCCTACTTCCTCCCCTGCCTAGTGGCCAAGACTTGGTAGCAAAGAATTTTAAAAGATTTTTTTTAAAAAGCAGTTCAGCAAAACTAACCAACAAGACAAGTGAGCTTTACTGTATGTCCTCTATTTCATACCCGTAGTCTTTTACCTCTGCAGAGGGGAGAAAGGGCTTTTTCTCAATTCTTTGCTGAAGCCTAAGAGCTTGATGAGCTTGGGGGTGAATAACATCTGACTGTAGTACTGCAGGTTTCATGACTGCCTCATGCTGAAAGTTTATTGATGCCTTTGTTTTACAATCACAGTCACTCCCCTTCCCCCAACCCTAAACAGATCCTTCCCTAATAACAAAGTAGTGTTAAGCAGAGCCAACTAGCATGGCAACTGCCTTGACAAGCAGTTTTCTATACCCATAGTGCTCCACTTGCCTACTATGGCAAGTGCTTGAGGTGCCTCCTTATGTCTCCTCCCTGGACAAGGCTGCACATTAAAGTTGTTCATTTTTTGTTTATATTATAGCCATTGCTTATGTTTGGATTCTGCTTAATTCATTCTGAATAATTTTATATAAATATTCCTATTCCTCCAATTTCTTAATATTTGACATAGACTATAGTTTGTTCACCATTCCCCATTTTGTTTCTGGTTTATGTCTGTCACAAAAAGAGTACTACTTTGAATATTTTGGTGTAAAGGAAACCTTTTTTTCCTGGCTTTGGCCTCTTTGGATTATATATTCTGTAGTAGTATTTCTGGGTTGTAGGGTATTTAGTGTCATTTCTCACATATGGATAGATCAAGTGAGGAGTGATTGAAAGAAGAGGAAAAAGTATGCTACTGGAAAGTTTCTGTATGCTCCCTGCGTTAGAACAAAATTCTCCTAAGAGGGAGAAAAGTAGAATCAATGACTGAATTTTATTCGTATTTATTTTTAGTGATAAAAAAGAAGCATGGTTTTAGTATAGAGACAGCCTGCCTCAGAGTCAAGAAGACTTTAGCCTCTGCCACATATTGGCATTTAACTTTGAGCAATCCAGGCACCTCTCAGATACAACAAATTGTAGAAGACTTGGATTAGTAGAATTTTACTCTTTGGGAATTTCCTATACACCAGTGGAATCACAAGTCTGGACCTCCCCCCTTCCACCCCTTCCCTCACTGATTTCTGCCTGCTTTGTTAAAGCAAAATTGTAGCCTGAGAAATCATCTACTTTAACTAGAACCCAAAATAATCTTCTAAACATTAACTACATGTTGTCATTGAACTTCAGCTTGAAAACTTTTGGTGATAGGGAACTTGTTCTCTACTAAGGCAGCTGACTTGGTCAGCTCCTTACGTCAAACTGATACCTACTTTTCAACAATTTCCATCCATTGCTCCAAGTTCCTCTGGGACCAAACAAAACAAACCTAATCCCTTTGCCCCACCTAAGAGTCCTTCAAATACTCCCAGCTAACCCTCTTTTCACTTCATGTCTTTTTTCCATGCTTTGTTGTCGTTCAGTGGTTTTCAGTCGTGTCCAACTCTTCCCAACCTCATTTGGGGTTTTCTTGGCAGACACAGAGTGATTTGCCATTTCCTTCTCCAGATCATTTTACAGATGAGGAAACTAAGGCAAACAGGGTTAAGTGACTTGCCCAGGGTCACATAGCTGGTAGGTGTCTGAGGTCATGTTTGAACTCAGATGTGTTGTCCTAACTCCAAGCCTGGCACTCTATCCACTTGTGCCATCTAGCTGCCCCATTTTTCTTGTTAATCATGCCCAGTTTCTTCCATAAATTCTCACCATCCTGGTTGCCCTCCTTTGGATGTATTTGACGTGCCAGTATCCTTTCTGAAAAGTAACACTTAGAACTAACTGTACCACAGTAATATAGATAAGGTCTGATTCTGGCATAGTTGAACAGGGTACATTTCTTTGTACTTTGTGCTCTGCTTTTATTATCATGTTTGAAAATTCATACTTTGCACACAGGAGGAGCCCTGAGCTCTTCAAGGTTTTTATCTCTTATTTTACAGGATTGTTGTGAGTTTGATTGTCTGGTTTCAAAGCCCATACCAGATTAAAATAACAAATTAGACATAGGGCTACTTATGGGCTGTAGGAAACAATACTTGATAGCTCTAAGAATTAATATCTGGGGCCATTTAGTGTGGAATGTATATATTTCATTAGGCCCTGAGAGGAACATTTTATTATAATACAGTGTAATAATTTATGCTTGTAATGATGCCTCAATACCATCAAAGGGTGCAAATTTGGAGTCAAAGGAAGCCTGGGTTCAAGTGCTGCCACCACCAACTTGCTTGCTCTGTGACCTTGGACAAATCATTCAGCTTCTCTGAGACATTTCAGATCTGTAAAATGATTATACATATGGTGAAGCTCAAATTAAGTAATGCACATAGGGTGTTTTGTAGAACTTAAAGTGGTATATAAATGTGAGCTTGCATCATAGGATGACATTAGCTTTTTCAGCTATGATGTTAGAGTATTGACTCATGTTGAAGCTTTCTACGTCACATAAACAGTTGTTTAGCCATGACTATTCCATTCTGGATCTGTGCAGTTAGTTTTTTGAACTGAAGTATTAGACAAGTTTCTTTATCCAATTTAATTTGGTGGGAACATTGCTACTTGGGTTATATAAATGTGGAATAAAAAGGGGTTGGAAATAATGCAGTATCAGAAGGGAAATAGATCAAAATGATCACAAAATCTCAGGGTTAAAGAAGACTTAAGATACCACCTAGTCCAACTTGGACTTGAGCAGCAATCCTTTTTACAACGTATCTAACAAATGATTATCTAGACTTTGCTTAAATACCTCCCAAGAAGGAAAAACTTCCATCTCTGCCTGCAGGGAACTCTATCCCACTTATACTTCACTCTAATTGTTATCAAATTTTACCTTGAATCAAGCCTAAGTCTGCCTGTCTGCAATTTACATACACCTAGTCACTGAAGATACCTTTTTAAAAAATGCACGAAGAGAACAGAAGGAAGATCAGAAAGAAGCACATGTATCATCACCAGAAAAACTCTAGTATTAAAAAGCTGTTCCTTAGTCTCAGGAAAAAGTTTGGAGTTATTGAAAAGCACTGCAAACTTTCTCAAATGTAATGCAGTTCCATTTCTTCTTTTAATGTGTTTTTATTGGGGCATCTAGGTGGCACAGTAGATAGAGCACCGGTCTTGGAGTCAGGAGGACCTGAGTTCAAATGCAGCCTCAGACATATAACACTTACTAGCTGTGTGACCCTGGGCAAGTCACTTAACCCCATTGCCCAGCCACCCAAAAATGTTTTTATTGATGTCTTCTCTTTCTTACATCATCATAGTTATCCCTTGTATTGCCCTTCGTCCTCCCAGAGAGCCATTCCATATAAAAAGGTTTAAAAAAAATTTTTTTTTTTTTAGGCAGTTGGGGTTAAGTTGCCCAGTGTCACACAGCTAGTAAGTGTCAAGTGTTTGGTCTGAGACCAGATTTGAACTCAGATCCTCCTGACTTCAGGGCCAGTGCTCTATCCACTGCGCCACCTAGCTGCCCCTAAAGTATTCTTTTTTTTTTTCAGATGTGGGAAGTTTATTCAGCTCCTCATTTTAAAGAGATAGTATAAATTTGCAAGTTGTTTTGAAATAGAAGGGAAAAGTGAGAAGAATTTAAACTATCCTCCCCCCTTCAAAAAAAATTGTTCTGAATGCAAACACAAAGATTTTCAAGTTTTTAAAAACTGCTTTGTCCTATAAGTGAGACATATAACACAACATTTTTACAGCAGGCCAGCATATAACTTCTAGTCCATTTTAAAGTCACTATATTTCATAGAATACAGTGTTTATAAAGAACAAAGAAGGAAAATTTTATAGCTAGCTCTAGAGCTGGGACAGAAAGAAAAATTCAGGTGAATTTCCTTGAACTTGGAGATCACAGGTTCAAAGATTTAGAGTTGGAAGAGACCCAATAGGACAACTAGGTCAATCTTCACATTTTACAGATGAAGAAACTGAGGCCTAGGGAAGTACAGTGATCTTGGGTAAGGTCACTCAAGCGGTAAACAGACATTCAAACTCAAATCCTTCGAATCTAAATCGATTTTTCACTAAGATGTCAAGATTTTACAGCGTACTATGTTGATTGTGGTGTTTGTTTTTTTATTTCAAATATCTAGAATGTGAAATAGCCTATTTCTCTTTGGTTATATTTATTTACTCTTTTTTTTTAAAAAATCTGTTCAGAAATGCAAGGGCCTGAGTTTAAATCCTTTCTCAGAAACTCACTAGCTGTGTGACTCTGGGCAAGTCACTTAATTTGTCACTTAGCTCTGTCTGACTCAGTTTCCTCAAATGTAAAATGGGGATGATAATACTACCTCCTAGGATTCTTTTTGTAATTAAACAATTTATTAATTTTTAGTTTTCAACATTCACTTCCATAAGATTTTGAGTTTCCAATTTTCTCCTCTTTCCTCTCTCCCCGCTCCCCAAGAAAACATGCAATCTGATATAGGCCCTATTTGTAAGTTCATATTAAGCATATTTTCACATTAGTCACGATGTAAAGGAGAATTAGCACCAATGAGAGGAGCCATGAGAAAGAAGAATCAAAACAAAACAACAAAAGAAAAGGAGAGCAAATAGTATGCTTCTATCTGTATTCTGATTCCATAGTTCTTTCTCTGGAAGTGGATAGCTTTTTCCATTGTGAGTCTTTTGGAGTTGTCTTAGATCCTTGCATTGCTGAAAAGAGCTAAATCTGTCAGTCAGTCATCGAACAGTGTGGCTGTTACTGTGTACAATGTAAAAGTATTCCTTTTTAAAGAAGAAAAAATCAGCACAACTAATTGATACATTAAAAAAGTTAGAAACATGTGCAAGGTATGACACCTGTGGACCTCCCACCTCCATGAAGGGATGGGTTGGGGTGTCCTTTCATATCTCTTTGAGTCAAGCTTGATCTTTATAATTTTGTTATGAATTATTCACTTTTGATTTTTTGTTTATTTGTATGTATTTCTTTCTATTTATATTGTTGTAATTGTGAATATTGTTTTCTTGGCTCTGTTCACTTCACTCTGCAGTCGGTTCATGTGTATCTTAACTATCCTAACCCTAATTGTGCTTCTCTGTATCATCATATACATAATTTCTTACAGTCTAGTACTATACTATTACATTCATGTACCACAGTTTGTTTAGCCATTCCCCAATAAATGATTATCTACTTTGTTCCAGTTTTTTGCTATTACAAAAGTGCTGCCGTAAATATTTTGGTATATATGAGGACTTCTTATTGATGGCTTTTTTAGACTGTAAACCTAGTAATGCAGTCTCAGATTCAGAGGATATGGACATTTTAGTAATTTTATTTGGATAATTACAAATTACTTTCTAAAATGATTGTACCATTTTATAGCTCCGCCAACAATGTATTAGTGTACTTATAATTCTATAATCCTTCCAACTCAGTATTAAAATTTTTTGTCATCTTTGCCAAATTTGCAGGATGTGAGGTGAAACCTCAGTTGTTTTGATTTACATTTCATTTCATGTTATTGTTATTATTGATTTATAGCATTCTTTCATTACTTTGCAATTCTTCTTTTGATAACTTAATTCATATCCTTTGACCATTTATATATTGGGGAATGGCTATTATTCATATATCTATCTATCTATCTATCTCTGTGTGTGTGTGTGTATGTATATATATATATATATATACACACATACATACATACATACATACATATATATTTATTCATTGCTTATATATCTTAGATACCAAATCCTTGTCAGAAAAAATTTGATACAAATATTTTTTCCCCCATTCAAACATTTTCCTTCCTATCCTGCATGCATTAATTTTGTCAGCACAGAAGCTTCTTAGTTTCATGTATCAAAGTATCTATTTTATATTTGTCTCTATTAAGAATATATCTCCCACCCATAGCTATGAGAGTTAAATGATTTGCTTCTTTTGTAATTTTTTAAAGTATAATCTTTAATAATAATGGTCACATATCCATTTAGAATGTATTGTGGAATATGATATAAGGTATTGGTCTAAGCCTAATTTCTGCTAGTCTGCTTTCCCACTTTCCCGTTTTCCCCAGCAGCTTTTGAATTTTTCCTATATAATTTATATTTTCTACTTAATTAAACACTAGGTTATTGTGTTCTCTTGTTTCTCATTATCTTTGTCTAGTTTGTTCCATTGATCTGTCTCTCTGTTTTTTAACCAATACCAGATGGTTTTGATCTCTGCTGCTCTATAATATAGTTTGAGTTTGAAAGTGCCATTTCTTCTTCATCATTATTTCTTTTCATTTCCCTGGATATTCTAGATCTTTTGTTATTACAAATTAATTTTGTTATTGTTTTATCAAGTTCTATAAAATATTCCCTTGATAATTTGATTAGTATAACATTAAAAGTATAAAGTAACTTTTAGTAGTGTTGTCATTTCCATTATTTTGATGCTGTCTAGCCATGAGCACTGAATTTAAGTTGTGCTTTACTTCTTTAAGGAGCACTTTGTAGTTGAATTTTAACTAGTCTTTTATGTGCTTTGGTAGGTCAAGACCCAGATATTTTATCCATTTTGTAGTTATATGGAATAAGATTTCCCTTTCTATTTTTGTATCTTGTGTTTTGTTATTATTATAATATGAATTGCTGTTGATTTTTGAGGGCTTATTTTGTAGCTTGCAACATTGTGAGGCTATTAATTGTCTCAGTTAGCATCTTTGCTGATTCCCCAGGATTTTCCAAATATACCATCATGTCATCAGCAAATAGGGAAAGTTTTATTAATTTCTCTCTTGTATTATTGCCATTGCTAGCATTTCTAGAACAGTATCAGATAATACAGAGGAGAGTGTGTATTCTTGCTTCACCTCCCATATTTATTGGAAAGGGTGCTTACTTTTGGTTTTAGATATATGCTTTTGATGATATTTTTTAAAGTCTCTTCCCTAATTGATAAATGGTCAAAGGATATGAACAGGCAGTTCTCAGATGAAGAAATTAAAGCCATCTATAGTCATATGAAAAAATGCTCTAAATCATTGATTAGAGAAATGCAAATCAAAACAACTCTGAAGTACCTCATCACAGCTATCAAATTGGCCAACATGATAAAACAGGAAAATGATAAATATTGGAGAAGATGTGGGAAAATTGGAACACGAATGCTTTGTTGATTGAGTTGTGAACTGATCCAACCATTTTAGAGAGCAATTTGGAACTATGCCCAAAGGGCTATAAAATTGTGCATACCCTTTGACCCAGCAATACCACTTCTAGGGCTGTATCCCAAAGAGATCATAAAAATGGGAAAAGGATCCACATGTACAAAAATATTTATAGCAGCTCTTTTTGTGGTGGTAAAGAGTTGGAAATTGAGGTGGGGTACCCATCAATTGGGGAATGGCTGAACAAGTTGTGGTATATGAATGTAATGGAATGCTATTGTGCTATAAGACATAATGAGCAGGCAGACTTCAGAAAAACCTGGAAGGACTTGTATGGACTGATGCTGAGTGAAGTGAGCAGAAGCAGGAGAACATTGTACACAGTAACAGCCACATTGTTTAATAGACTAACCCCTTCTCAGCAATGCAAGGATCTAAGACATCTCTAAAAGTCTCATGATGGAAAATGCTATCCATATCCAGAGAAAGAACTATGGGGTTTGAATGCAGAACGAAGCATACTATTTGCTCTTTTTTTCCTTCTATTTTGTTTTGTTTCCTCTTTCTTGTGGTTCCTTCTATTGCTTCTAATTCTTCCTTACAGCATAACTAATGTGAAAATATGTTTAATAGGAATGTGTATGTATAGCCTATATCAGATTGCATGCTGTCTCAGGGAGAGAAGGAAGGAGGAAGGGAGGGAGGGGGAGAAAAATTTCAAACTCAAAAGCTTATGGAAGTGATTGTTGATAAATCAAAATAAATTAATAAAAAGAAGAAAAAAATTTTCCTACTTAAAAAGAAGTCCCTCCATGCTATACTTTGTAAGGCTTTAGCATAAATATTTCTTTCTACTATCACCTTTTTGGCCTAGCTTATTGCTGATCTGCTGGATCTTTCCAAGATATGTGTACTGATGGGCGAGCTTTATCACTTGTCCATTCAACTGTATATTATACTGAATTAAATTAAATTTCATCTTATTAGATTTGGCCCAGTGTTGCCTGTTGAGATCTTCTTGGTTCCTGAATCTGACAGCATGTTAAATTGATTGTTCCAGATGGGCATCAGTTTTTTATGAATCCTTTTTTTTTGTTCCTTATCATTCAGGCTGAGTGCATAGTTCATTAATTTAGCTGTGCCTATACAACCTTCATAGTGTTGACTTTACCATATTGCTGTAAGGCAAATGACGCTATAACCACAAAGTATTTTTAAAAAATTCCTTCCTACTCCAAAAGAATTCTGCAGTTATAAATCAGAGTCCTGTTATAGCTTCCTCCAAAAAGGGTCAAGTAAATCATTCCAAAACAGTGTTATTCTGTCAGTATATATAGTTTGCTTCTGGTGCTTCAGGGGTTCCTTTCTCAAAGGATCTTTGGGATGTATACCTCTAGGTCTCAATCTGTGAAAATAATGAATCCTCTGAAATGGTTGCATTATTTGAATGTGTACTATATATTTCCATTGGGCTAGAACCTATTACCATTTCTTACATAATTGTAACTTAGAATAGTTCAAATTAGAAGCTTAAAAAATTCTTATCTAGCATGTGAAGGCTGGGGAGGGGTTGATTAACATGACGTATTGGAAGGAACTATGTTGGATATGCATATTTGTTATTATTTTCTGGGTTAGTATATCATGGTTGCATGACCTCAAGAAGTGCTTAGTGGTTGTCCTTTATTCTAGACTTTTCTAAAGGATAGGGTAAAGCAACTCATCAATTAGGCATGTCTGCTAGTCTCTCTTAAAGTACTTATTGCTACAAAGTTTCAAGGTCATTCTCGTAGAGAGGACCTAAGATAGACTTACAGTTTGTGTTGTTCCCTTCTCTAAGGGTTCTTGTTACAGGGCAGCCTTTTCTCTTCCACTTTCCATCCCCACGGAAATGGACTTCGAAGAGCTTTTCTCTCTGAACATTGGATCATTGGATCCCTTTGTCTTTCATGCTTATTTATTGATATTAGAATAGACGTTCTTTTGAAACCCATTAGTTTTGGGGTCACATCCATTATCTGCCCTCTGAATTTAAACAGCCAAGCTCTGTTTTCAAGAGGCAAAGGAGTCCTAATAATATTTTCTCTTTCTTTTATAGTTCCTGGCGACCTGTCCTTACAAGAACGTCAGGAACTGGAGAACATCCGTCGTCGGAAGCAGGAACTGTTGGCTGACATTCAGGTGACTAGAATAAGGCAAATGTTTTAATAGCGTGATAGGTATGAAGAGATGTATCCTACTCAAGGTTAAGTGGCATCTAGCAGCCTCATTTGTGTATCATCCTGTCCAAGACCACCACTTGAGGTGTTCTCTTACTTTTATCCTTCCTACCTCTAGTGTGATCCACAGGTATGTTTGGATAGTCAATCAATAAACATTGAGCACCTACTATGTGCCGGCTATGAGCTACTTACTACTAAGCACCTACTATGTACTAAGATAATTTATTCTCATTTTAAAAATTGTAGTCTCATACCGTTTGATCCAGCAATACCACTACTAGGTCTGTATCCCAAAGAGATTATAAAAAAGGGAAAAGGACCTACATGTACAAAAATATTTATAGTAACTCTTTTTTGTGGTGGCAGAGAAAACTGAGGGGATGCCCCTCTATTGCAGAATGGCTGAACAAATTGTTGTATGTGAATGTAATGGAATACTATTGTTCCATAAGAAATGATGAGCAGGTGGATTTCAGAAAAATCTGGAAAGACTTGTATGGACTAATGCTGGGTGAAGTGAGTAGAACCAGAAGAACATTATACGTAGTAACATTATGTGATAACTAACTTTGATAGACTTAGCTCTTCTCAGCAATCCAATTACAAAAGACTCATGATGGAGAAAGAACCATAGAAAGAAAGAGCTATAGAGTCTGAATGCAGATTGAAGCATAATAGTTTCTCTTTTTTTTTTCATTCTTGTGGTTTTTCCCCTTTTGTTCTGATTCTTCTTTCACAACATGACTAATGTAGAAATATGTTTAATATGATTGTACACGTATAGCCGATATCAGATTGCATGCCATTTTGGGGAGTGGGGAGCAGAAGGAGGGGAAAAAATTTAGAAGTTAAAATCTTATACAAGTGAATATTGAAAACAAAAAATAAATTTTAAAAAATAAAAAATTTCAGTCTTTCATTTGATTAATTAGCTCAAGTTCATTAGATATGAATTGTTTATAATAAACTGCATAAACGTCCTTTACATTAGTAACTATTTTCTGTATAACTAAATAAACATTAAAATTGCTGAATATATATAATTTATTAACAAAAGGAATCCATAATAAAACATAAAGACATTGGTACAATTTGATATTTTGGCTGTTGTCACACAAGATAAATTTTCTTCTTTGCCTTTCTTCTGTGTGCAGGGTGATTTTGCATCATCATGGGATCATAGATCTAAGACTATAGCTATAAGGGACCTTTAAAAATAGTAACAATACCTAACATTTATGTAGCTGTATGCCAGGCACTGTGCTAAATGCTTTACAATTATTATTTCATTTGATCCTCACAACAACCCTACAAGGTAGGTGCTATTGCTATCCCCATTTTACAGATGAGGGAACTGAGGCAAACAAAGATGAAGTGACTCACCTAGGGGCACATAGCTAGGAAGTGTCTGAGGCTGGAGTTGAACTCATGTCACACCCAGCACTATATCCACTGTACCACCTAGCTGCCCCTAGATCATCTTAGAGACCATCAAGTCCATCCGCCTCATTGAACAGATGAAAAAACTGAGACACAGAGAGGTTCAGTCACTTGCCTAAGGTCACACAACTTGTAAGTGTCTGAGACAAGATTTGAACCTAGGCCTTCCTGACTCCAAATCCAGTGCCTTATCCTGTATATTCTAGTGTTAGTTAGATTTCAGTCTCCCTTTGGGGAATCCTTCTTTGTAAGGATATATATAGCTATGCTCAGTGCTTCTCACTGCTGTTACTTTCCTGCTCTGGGGAATCTAAACCTAGGCCTTGTACACCGATCTAAGCTTTCTCTTTCTGCTCTAGGCTTTTCTCACAGATAAGCTGACCCTTCCTGACCCTGTTATTTTTTTCAGATTTCTTGCTCTTTCTGTTCTCAAAAAGGCCTCTGTGTTTTTTCTTGACTAGCTCCTTTTTCTCAGAAAGAGGTATATAGGTCATTTCTCACATACTACTATTAAGTCATACTATTAAGCTAGTCAGCATTTTTTACATGATCCAGTGATCAAGTAATTCACAGAATAATGACTAAATGAAGTCGCCAGCTCTAAACTTACAATGCATTATTTTGTAGTTAATCAGTTCTTTAATATTTCTCTTTAGTATTCTTCTAATATATTTATTTTAATGTGCTGACTCTGCTGCTAAGATCAGGAGATACTCATGTAAGTTTCCAGTTCAAAAACATCACAATACTTAAAATATTGGCATCTTTAAAAATACTAATAATATACAATTTATCTTTAGCAAGACAAGAAGACCAAACTAAATAGTACGCATAGAAGTTGTCATTAATTGTCGATAGCCAGTCATAGACTTTGCCTTTAAGTTATATGTGAAAATATCTGTGAGAAGAGGTAAGGAAAAAATACTCAAAAACTCAAGATTTAAGCCCCCATTCATGGGTGGTTGTTGATTTCAGTGTAGTATCCCTTGTATGTAGTGACATTAAATGGGATCTGGCCAATTTTTTTTTATGTTATTGCTCAGTCTAGAAGAAAATAGTATGCTTTAATCTGCATTCAGACTCCATAGTTCTTTCTCCAGATGTGGATAGCATTTTCCATCATGAGTCTTTTGGAATTGTCTTAGATCACTGTATTGCTGAGAAGAGCTAAGTCTGTCAGAGTTGATCATCACACCATGTTGTGGTTACTGTGTACAGTGTTCTCCTGGTTCTGCTCACTTCACTTAGCATCATTTTATACAAGTCTTTCAGGCTTTTTTGAAATCCGCCTGCTCATTATTTCTTTTTTTTTTTTAGCTTTCTTTTTTATTAATTTATTTTTAGTTTTCAACATTCATTTACATAAGCTTTTGAGTTTTAAATTTTTTTCCCCTCCTCCCCACCTCCCTCCCCAAGATGGCATGCAGTCTGATATGGGCTCTACATATATATTCCTATTAAACATGTTTTCACATTAGTCATATTTTGAGGAAGAATTAGAACCAATATGAGGAACCACAAGAAAGAAGAAACAAAACAGAAGGAAAAAAAAAGAGCAAATAGTATGCTTCGTTCTGCATTCAAACTCCATAGTTCTTTTTCTGGTTGTGGATAGCGTTTTCCATCATGAGACTTTTGGAGATGTCTTAGATCCTTGCATTGCTGAGAAGAGCTGAGTCTGTCAAAGTTAGTCATCCCACAATGTGACTGTTACTGTGCTACTGATTTCTGCTCACTTTGCTCAGCATCAGTCCATACAAGTCTTTCCAGGTTTTTCTGAAGTCTGCCTGCTCACCATTTCATAATAGTATTCCATTACATTCATATACCACAACTTGTTCAGCCATTCCCCAATTGATGGGCATCCCCTCAATTTCCAACTCTTTGCCACCACAAAAAGAGCTGCTATGAATATTTTTGTACATGTGGGTCCTTTTCCCATTTGTTTGATCTCTTTGGGATACAGCCCTAGAAGTGGTATTGCTGGGTCAAAGGGTATGCACAATTTTATAGCCCTTTGGGCATAGTTTCAAATTGCTCTCCAAGATGGTTGGATCAGTTCACAACTCCACCAACAATGTATTAATGTTCCTATTTTCCCACAGCTTCTCCAACATTTGTCATTTACCTGTTTTGTCATGTTGGCCAATCAGATGGGTGTGATGAGGTACCTCAGAGTTGTTTTGATTTGCATTTCCCTAATCAATAGTGATTTAGATTGGCTCTGTACTTTTAAAGAGCCAATTATGATCTCTGTTGTCTGTGAGATAGATTTTATAAACAGGAGTTATACTAGTGTATGCTACATTATCCTCCTTCCTTTTTAAATGGTGTAACTTAAAGAATAGTATTGCCTTTTTGGAGAAAAAACTAGGAAGTCATTAAATGACATATTTTATCCCTTGAAGCTATATAATTTCTTTTAGAATTTATTGTAATACTTTATGATACTGTAATATTTTGGGTCAAGGAAGTGGTGTTTGCAAGTTTTCTTGGTTATGTAATGCCAGAGTATGCCTGGGCTGTTGATTTGAACACAGGCTGATTAATTTCTTTGAAACAAACTTGACTAGTAAATAGTTTAAAAATCTCTACTTGAAGTCTTGATAGCAAAAATTTATTTGGAAGGAGAAGCATTTTTTTTACTTGAATAAGTAAAGAAGAGCTACTAACTTTTTCTATCTTACATTGTAGACTATACTGGAAAAGCATCAGAAGTGCCCCAAAATCTTGGAATAATATTATATCTCTAGATCCAGTTGAAAAGGTTATTTTTGCCCTTTCGGGGGTTGGTAGGTTCCAGACTTAATTTCTATTTGCATTGTCTTGATTAACTTAGATTGCCCTAGCATAGGATTTTGTGTTTATATTCTTTGGGAATCTAATAATATAATTGTATGGCATATGTATTCTTCAGCAGCTATTCATGACTCTCTGTTATTAAAGTAATATCAAAAAATTGGGATGGGAAGAGTTAACTAATTAATATCTTGATATAGGCAGGCTCCAATTTATGAATAGATTGTGTTCCAAAAAACTCATTTGTAGGTAGTTTTGTAGTTTGCAAAGTAGTTACAATGAATTTTCTCTAGTATCATTGTTGTAAGTGGTGCCTATTTTGTAAGGCTAGCCTACCTATTTTATTCATAATGTGGTTAAAATACTGGATATTTTGAAAATGATAGAAAACAATACTTTTGTGACATGCTAATAGATAAAAATAATAAAACCAACTGGAACTCAGTCTAAGACAGATTAGTTGCTTGTCTGGAGCAGTCTTTTAGATTCATGTGAGGAAAAGGGAGGCAGTATGCTGGTCAGATGTATGGAATATTTCCAAGTTAGGTGTTCATAATTTGGGGTATACTTTTATTTAAAAATTTTAAGTAAGCTAGTATTAAATAGTTCATGTTCTAGCAATATAGTTTCATAGGAGATCTGTGCAGTACTTGAATGGATTTGGCACGTGTAGATGAGTGATTGGCCATAAGATATATATCTATCAATTAAATTAGACAGCTCATTTACAACTTCTCAATGGAGCTTTTCCACTGAGTTTCTTATTTATATCTGTGCCATAAGAAGTTTAGATGAGTGGGGAAACCTGATTACCCAGTAGTGCAATTTCCAATCTTAAAAGAAACTGGTGTGATAAATTGGAGGCTCTGCCTACTTTAGGTGTCCCAAGTCCTGTCTAATTATTGTCAAGTCACTTCAAGAAGACAAGAAAAGTAATAGGGGCCATATCAGGGGTATTGATAAAAAGCAGTCCACTTTTAATAAACCTGAAGTGGGCATGGACTCTGTGGGAAGAAATGCTGTTTCTGTAACTATATAAGTCATGTTACTCAATTGGATATTTCATATTTATTTTCAGGACATTAAGTAGTACTTGAGGAGAATCACATATGATGAGTAGAGTGAAAATACATGGTCTCTGCATTTCAGTGTTCATCTTTCATTCCATAATGCTGAAGTTTGTTCCAGTATTTTCAGAGCAAATAACTCATATTTCTGTGGTACTTTCTGTTTTACAAAATGTTTTCTTCACTTAAACCCTTTTTGGTGTAGGTAGTGCAAATGCTATCATGCCTATTTAAAGATGAGATTAAGTGTCAGAGACAGCATTGCAGTCTGAGTTGGAATCTTATGATTCCAGGTATTTCCACTGTACTGCTCTGTGTTCTTATTGTTTCACAGAATCTGAATTTTATAAATGAAGAAAAAGAAAATGAAAAAGAAAGCCAGTAAATAACCATAGTGAAATCTTAGGCAAGAATTAATAAATAGATTACAGCATTGGTTTATTTGTTTTTCTGTACGTTTTGCCTTCTCTAGAGGTTGTAATAGGTAGTTCTGTACCCTCTGTGATGCACTTTTCTCGTGCTAAAGTACTTGATGATCACCTGCTTTTATAGATCTACTTTCATAACCCTAGAGACAGAGACAGAGTGGCCTGGAGTCAGGAAGACCTGAATTCAAATCCAGCCTCAGACATTTAGTACCTGTGTGATGCTGAGCAAATCACTTGACTGCTATCTGCCTAGGTTTCCTCTTCTTTAAAATGAGGATAATAGTACCTAACTCCTGAGGTTGTTGGGAGGATGAGATAATATTTGTGAAGTACTTTGTAAATCTTAAACTACTTATTTAAATGCTGGCTTTTAAAATAAAAACCTGCTCTGGCTTGAATGACAGTTTAAGAGATTAGTAACTCCAGGGGCAGCTTAGATGGTTCAGTGCTGGGTCTGGAGTCAGGAAGACCTGAGTTCAGATGTGGCCTCATACACTTATTAGCTGTGTGGCCCTGGGCAAGTCACTTAATCTCTGTTTGCTTTAACCCACTGGACAAAGACATGGCAAACCACTCCAGAATCTTTGCCAAGAAAACCCCATGGACAGTATGGTCCACAAGGTCATGAAGAATTGGGCATGACTTAACAACAACTCCTGAAGTGAAAAATAGGAAATATTAAGCCAGCACTCTTTTCTCCCCCAGTCTGAAAAGCTGTGTCTTTAGTGAAAGCTCTAAAAAATTAAATGTAATTTAATTCTCTTCATGATTCTGCTTGCTCAATGAGGATACAACTCCTCACATGTAAATAAAGGGGGCAAGATTCATGAACTTGAGTGGAGGCTTAGAGGATCAAGTAGAAAAATACTGTTCACTCTCTTGACAGCTTCTTAGAGGATGTAAAAGCCTAAAAAAGGAAAGAGGCTGTCTTTCTTTGCAGTTTCTTTACAACTCCATGATATAACTACATTTGATTTATTGTGGTTATTTCAGATGCTAAGTCCTTTATATTTTAAATTTCTTGGTTTGAGAGTCTAATCCACTTTAACCCAACAAGCATTTATGATGTGCTTACTAGGTCCATGGCATTATACTCGGCAGTTAGGGATATCAATACAAAATAAAAAACAGTCCTCATCTTCAAGAAGTTTTACATTTTTCTGGAAGAATACAACCTGTATCTATATCACTGTCTTCCCAGTATTTTATACCCTGTCACTTTTTACACAGTAGAAACAATAATGGAAATATTTTCTATTACTTATTAAGGCTCTTGATAGCCATCTGAAGCTCTCTGTTACTTCTGTTGAAAGTTCTGTTCATCTTATCTTACTTATTTATCTCTGTTTATCTCTGCTCGGCTTTTTGAAGTGGTACAGGCTTGTTTCAGTAATTTTCTTTTGGTCCAGAGAGCCTTTTAATGATAGCATTTCAGGAATGACTTCACTAATATTTTAACATCTGAATCTCTTCCTTCTTACAAGAAAGCAGCAGCATTAGAAATGCTGTTTTTCCTTGTGCTCCCAAGTGTCAGCCAATTTAACTCGGCATGTATGTTCTTTATATTATGTTCATTTATATGTTCTTTATATAAATTCATAATGTTGCTTTATACATCATTAGGCCTTAGAAATTTTTCTGTTTAGCTTTAAAAGTTACCCAGGTACTGCCAAAATTTGTTAATGACATTCTCTTTAACATTCCCCATATAATTAATCTTAGTGAACATAAACATCTGTCTGTATTTATTATTCTAGAGTTCACATGCAAATAGAAATTCATGTGGAAGCTGTATACTGCCTCATTTCCCATTCTTTTAGGCCAGTGGGCCTATCTTTGGTTTTTTGACTAACATTTAGGATTACAGTACGATGGATCAGGAGACAAGGACAGATCACATGAGGAGTTTCTTGCACCATATATATGATACTTGACTGTTTTTTCCAAATGTATGCTTTCATTTTCTGAGATGAAAAATGGTTGAAGTATTACTAACTTCTCTTTACCATAATGGAATCAAAGAATTTTCACTTATATATTGCCATGCAAAAGAGGATAATGTGTCAGAATACTGGTCATCTTGTCTATTTTTTAGCTAAGTTTTTTTATTTAACAAGGTAGAAAATAAGGGCAATGCAAGAATGAAGCATTGACGCCTTCTTTGCATTTATAACCTCTATATGATGGTCTCATAGACAGTTATGAGATAAGGTAGTCATCTTCAGGTTGATTTTAATTTGGAGAAATTCTTCAGCATGAGATTTCAGATGTTTTATTTTGGCTTATGGTTTTTCCTTTCTTGGCATCTTATTTATGGTTTTGTTTTTGCAGCGTCTGAAGGATGAGATAGCAGAAGTGACGAATGAAATTGAGAGCCTGGGATCCACAGAAGAGAGGTGAGTGGGCCATTTAGTCCATAAGCATTTAGTAAGTGCTTGCCAGGAACCATACTAAGTATTGGGGATACAAAAAAAAAAGGGTAAAAACAGTCTCTTTCCTCAAGGAGCTCCTACTCTAGTGTGTGTGTGTGTGTGTGTGTGTGTGTGTGTGTGTGTGTGTGTGTGTGTGTGTGTGTGTGTGTAAATTACTATGTATGCACGAGATAATACACTAGATGGAAGGTAATTTCAGAGGAAAAGGTACTAACAGCTGAGGGGACTGGAAAAGTCCTCCTGGAGGAGGTGAGATTTGAGATGAATCTTAAAGGTAGTCAGGGAAACTCAGAAGCAGAGGTGAGGAGCACAGCATTTCAGACATGAGAGACAGCCAGTGCAAAGGCACACAGATGAGAGATAGAGTGTCTTGTATGAGGAACAGTGTAGACCAGTGTAGCTGGATCATATAGTTTGTGGAGGGGAATAAAGTGTAAGAAGACTGGAAAGGTAGGAAGGGGCTAGGTAGTTTTAAATGACAAACAGAAAGGTTGATATTTGTTTCTATAGGTAGTAGGGAGCCACTGAAGTGGGGAGGAGAATATCATGGGGAGACTTATACTTTAGAAAAACCACTCTATCAGCTAAATGGGGGATGGATTAGATTGGAGAGAGACTTGAGGAGATGGATTTGAAAGCATAGTCTATGTCAGGGGTAGGGAACCTGAGGCCTTGAGGCCACACATGGCCTTCTGGTCCTTGGGTGGGTCCTTTTGACTGAGTCCAAGTTTTACAGAACAAATCCTTTTATAAAGGGGATTTGTTCTGTGAAGTTTGGATTCAGTCAAAGGGCCGCACTTAGACTATTATTTTTTAGGGTTTTTAATATTTTACTTTTTCCAATTACAGGTGAAAACAAATTTTAACGTTCAAGTTTTTTTTTTAATTTTAAGTTCCAAATTCTCTTTCTCCTTCCTTTCCCCCTCCTTGAGAAGGCAAGTGATTTGATATAGGTTTACTTATATGCAACACATATTTCCATATTAGTCGTTGTTATAAAAGAAAACACAGATAAAAAAACCCCAAGAAAAATAAAGAAAAATTTTTTAAAAGTCTGTTTCAATCTGCATTCATACTCCTTCAGTTCTTTCTCTGGAGGTGGATAGCATTTTTCATCATAAATCCTTCAGAATTGTCTTGAATCACTGTTTTATATATATGACAAATGCTATAAGTATTTTTGTACATATAGGTCCTCTTCCTTTTAAAAAAATACCTTTGGGATACATACCTAGTAGTGGTATTGCTGAGTCAACAGGCATGCACCGTTTTATAGCCCTTTGATCATAGTTCCAAATTGCTCTCTGGAGTGATTGGGTCAGTTCACAACTCCATCAACAGTGCATTAGTGTCCCAATCTTCCCACATTCCCTCTAAGATTGTCAATTTCCTTTTCTGTCATATTAGCCGATCTATTAGTTGTGAGGTGGTGCCTCAGAGTTGTGCATTTCTTTAATCAGTAGTGATTTAGAGCATTTTTTCATATGAATATAGATAGCTTTGGTATCTTCTAAAAACTGCCTGAGCACATCCTTTGACCATTTATCAATTGGGGGAATGATTTGAATTCTCATAAATTTGACTCAGTTCTCTATATATTTGAGAAATAGGTCTTTATCAGAGAAAATTGTGGTAAAAATTTTCTCCCAGTTTTATGCTTTCCTTCTAATTTTGATTGTATTTTGTTTGTGCAAACCCTTTTTAATGCAATATCATCAAAATTATCATTTTACATCCTATAATGTTCTCTATCTCTTGTTGGTCTTTTCCCTTCTCCATAGATTTGACAGGGAAACTATTCCATGCTTCACTCATTTTCTTATGGGTATCACCCTTTATGTCTAAGTCATGTACCCATTTTGACGTTATCTTTGTATGTGGTGTGAGATATTGGTCTATATCTAGTTTCTGCCATACTGCTTTCAGTTTCCCATCAGTTTTTGTCCTATTTTCCCCCCACCTATCCTCCTCTCTTGCTCCTTTCACTTTTTCCCTCCTCAAAAGTGTTTTGCTTCTGACCACTGCCTCCCCCAATCCATCCTCCCTTCTATTATCCCCCTCCCTTCCCTTATCCTCTTCTCCTCCTACTTCTCTGTAGGGCAGGATGGATTCCAATACCCAACTAAATGTGTATGTTATTCCTTCTTTGAGCCAGTACTGATGAGAGTAAGATTCAAATGTGGTCCACTACCCCCATCCTTACCCCATCTTCCCCTCCACTGGAAAGCTCTTTTGCACCTCTTTTATGTGAGATAATTTACCCCATGTGAGATAATTTATCCCATTCTACCTCTCCTTTCCCCATTCTTTCATTGCATCCCTCTTTCTCATCCTTTCATTTTATTTTTTTGGATATCATCCTGTCATAGTCCTCACACCTATGTCCTCTATCTTTGTATCCTCCTTCTAACTGCCCTAATAAATGTTCTTAGGAGTTACAAGTATCAACTTCACATGTAGGAATGAATGTAAACGGTTTAGCCTTGTTGAATCCCCTATGATTTCTCTTTCCTATTTACCTTTTATGTTTGAGTGTTGTATTTGAAAGTTAAGTTTTCTATTCATCTCTGGTCTTTTCATCAGGAATGCTTGGAAGTCCTCTATTTAATTAAATGTCGATTTTCCCCCTGAAGAATTATGCTCAGTTTTGCTGGATAGATGATTCTTTGTTTTGTAATCCCAGCTTCTTTGCCCACCAGAACATCATATTCTAAGTCCTCTGATTCTTTAATGTAGAAGCTGCTAAATTTTGTGTTATCCTAATTGTGTCTCCATGATATTTGAATGATTTCTTTCTGGCTTTTGCAATATTTTCTCCGGAGTTTGGTTGTAATGTTCCTGGGAATTCCTGGGAGTGATCAATGGATTCTTTCAATTTTTATTTTACTCTCTGGTTGTGGATTATCAAGGAAGTTTTCCTTGATAATTTCTTGAAATATGATGTCTAGGCTCTCTTTTTTGATCATGACTTCAGATAGTTTAATAATTCTTAAACTATCTTTCCTTGATCTATTTTCCAGATCAGTTGTTTTTCCCGTGAGGGAAAAACATTTTCTTTTATTTTTTCATACCACCATGGAAGAACTGAAAACTTACAGATCCCCAGAGCTAGCTCTGAAAACAACACATAGACAGTTAAGAGAGATTAGCAGCCATAAACTATACAACTCCAACTCCAACTTGCAAAAGTTAGTAGATGGTACACAGTAAATATTCAAAACCAATTATATGGCTTTCTTATTAACTTGATAATCTTTTCTCCTTCTTTCCTTCTTTCTTTCCTTCTTTCTTTCTCTTTCTTTCTTTCTTTCTTTCCTTCTTTCTTTCTCTTTCTTTCTTTCTTTCTTTCCTTCTTTCTTTCTCTTTCTTTCTTTCTTTCTTTCTTTCTTTCTTTCTTTCTTTCTTTCTTTCTTTCTTTCTTTCTTTCTTTCTTTCTTTCTTTCTTTCTTTCTTCCTTCCTTCCTTCCCTCCTTCCCTCCCTTCCTTCCTTCCTTCCTTCCTTCCTTCCTTCCTTCCTTCCTTCCTTCCTTCCTTCCTTCCTTCCTTCCTTCCTTCCTTCCTTCCTTCCTTCCTTCCTTCCTTCCTTCCTTCCTTCCTTCCCAAGGTTACACAGCTAGTAAATGTCAAGTGTCTGAGGCTGCATTTGAACTCGGGTCCTCGTGACTCCAGGGCTGCCCCATGATAGCAGTAGTGATGAAAGTTCTTTCTAAAATTTCTAAAATTAGGACACAAATTAATAAGCAAACTTTTGCATTGATTTACTTATTTTGGTTCTACCACATTTAAGTCCTATTCATAGTTCTGTAGTAATCCAGTAATTTCAGCATATGTCAAAAAACAATTGCACTAGAAGGGCTATAGATGTGGGCCCAGCACATACTCAGTTCAGTGTTAGACCTGTCCATTCTAGTATGGAAAAAGCACCAATACTTTAATGTCTAAAATATTATTGGAACCACTTAATTTATTTACATATCCCTAAATAAGCTGGCTAGATATAATATTCATTTTATCTTTACCTGGAAAAGTTGTATGAGTTACTGAATGTGTGAACCCAAATGACCTTCCCACTGAGATAGATAGATAGATACATAGATAGATAGATAGATAGATGGATAGAGCAAGCAATCACATATTATGTGTTTACTATGTGACAGGTACTGTGTGAGTACTGGGGATACAAATATAAGAAGACTCTCAAGGAGCTTATATTCTAATAGGGGAATACAGAACATAAAGGGAAGTTGGAAAGTTTGCTGATGAGGATCGGGAACAATCCATATTGATCTGGGAGTGAAAGATTATATGAGGACTAGATACTTTCTCTGATGCTCCTGACCTCTCAAAACTCTCCAAAATAATAATCATGCAGAAGAAATCAAGTAATCTTAGCTGTCTACACAGTCTAAGATACCAAGAAATTTAACAAGGTAACAATCCAATGAAGTAATGGTAGAGAAGGTTAAACTCTAACATGCTTACTCAGTATCTCCTCAAACTGATCCACAGGGCTTGCAAGAGAATTCAACTCTAACCTCATCTCCTTCTGTCCCTTTCCTTCCCCCACCTGCCCTCATGACTCCACTGCCTCCTTTTTTTTTTTTGGTGAGGCAGTTGGGGTTGAGTGACTTGCTCAGGGTCCCATAGCTAGTGTTAAGTGTCTGAGGCCAGACTTGAACTCAGGTCCTCCTAACTCCAGGGCCAGTGCTCTATCCACTGCTCCACCTGGCTGCCCTTCATCACTCTCTTTCTGCCATGGAAAATGAAAAGGCAAAAGCTTGCTCTGACTTGGATGGCAGTATGGCAGCACTCTGTACTACAACATTGCTAAGTAAGAAAACCAGGGAAGAGAGGGAACTGGGACAGGGCATCAGCTTGTATATGGCATGCCACTAGGCCTTCAGGAATGGGGACTGGCATCCAGTTGTGATCAGTCCTGTTTTCTCAGCAATCACTTGGGGTAGAGATTAAAGCTGGCAAAATGTGAATTCAGCAGCATGGCATGAGGTTAAGATAGTTTTGAAGTCCAGCCCCCAGGGAAACCACTGTCCAGAGGAAAGAATTAGAAAGTAAGCAAAAAGAGAATATAAGGAAAAATACTGAAATTATCAAAGATGTCAAGAGATAAAAATATAGTTGATTGAGCTTAAACAGACAAGCCAAAAGGGAAGATAATAATAACAGAAGGGAATGTGGCCTCTAGATTAGCTAAATGAGTTTAGACATCTATTAATAAATGTTGCAAGACAAAGGAAAATGAATCAGTACATAATGTGGCATAGGGCCCCATGAATTCCCAAGAGACCAAAGAACCACAAGATGTTCCTGAATGGTTTAAAAGAGAAGTAAATATTGTGAAAGCAGAATTTATGGCCTGCTCAGCAGAAATAATCAGCAGAATAGAAAAATTTGAATCTATGTTGGCAAACCTCATCAAAGAACCAAAAAAAAAGAGTTATTGATTGGAAATGTGAATACACAGAAGTAAAGGATAGTCTGGAAGAAATGGTATAAAAAGCAATAATGTTAAATGAAAGCATGATCATATATAAGCAAGGCATGTTGCTTTTAAAGCCTGGAAGCATAGAGACACCTTAAAGATTATAGGTCTCCCAGAAGAATTTGACAAGTCAAAAAACCTGAACACCATAATGCAAAAAAAAATATATGAAAACTGCCTAGAACTTCTGAACATAAAACAAAGTACCATTTGAAAGAATGTGCAGCTTGCTCACAGGAAAACCAATAAAAGAAACAAAATACACCTAGGCTGCTAACTTCAGGATATGTGGTGGTTAAATCTAACCATCCCAATGACAAACAACAAATTCTGCAAGTGACCAGGAGAAGAAAGGAAAGAAATATAAAGGAAAGGAAATTTGAATAACACAGGACAACTCTGCATCTACAATAAATCATAGGAAGGAATGGAACAATGTGTTCTTGAGCAAAAAAGCTCAAGATACAACTGAAGGTGACATATACTGAAAACCTGAACCTAACTTTTAATGAAAAAAGATAGACATTCAATAAAATCAGGGTTTCAAAATTAATTAATTAATTTAATTTTAGTTTTCCACGTTCACTTCCATAATATTTTAAGTTCTAAATTTTCTCCTTCTCCCTTCCGTCCCCCTGCCCAAGACAGCATGCAGTCTGATATAGGCTCTACATATACATTCATATTAAACATATAAAATCAGGCTTTTAAAGCTTTCTTGAAGGTGACACATTCTGAAAACCTGAGCTTAACCATTAATGAAAAATATGGATGTTCAACAAAAAAGAGGCATTTGAAGCATTCCTGCAGAAAAAAACCAGACCAGCAACTTATAGGAAATGATACTTCAACAGAACTTAGAAGGAAACTAGAGATTTTGTGAAGTGGCAGTGAAGTGGGACTACATTACAGGCAAGGTGAAGACAACCTTTGGAAAGAAGAGGAGACAATGTGGGACTAGCACATAGGCCGGTTTAATCTTTCTTAGTTAATTAAACCAAAATTATGTCTAACTGTTTCTTTTATGGATAACAGAAAGATTAATTTATTGCAGGCCTGGGAATCAGGAGATATGGGTTCTTCATGGTTTTGCCACTAGTTAGTTGTGTTTGACAAGCTTTGACCCTCACTTTGCTTATTTGTAAAATAAGGGTGATGATCTCTGAGATACTTTCCATTCCTAAGAGTCTGTTATTCTCCATTAACTTTTTTATTCTGCATTTTATTTATAGCCTCCTTTTCAAACATACATTAAACAGTGAGTTATGAGAAGACACACATGAATTTAATAATAAAAAAACCTAACACCCATGAATTTCAATCATAATTTACATTAAGAATCATTTTTAGAATCTCTAGACTAAATCCATATGCATTTTATAAGACTACAGGATTCATC
Source organism: Phascolarctos cinereus (assembly GCF_003287225.1). Lineage (NCBI taxonomy): Eukaryota > Metazoa > Chordata > Mammalia > Diprotodontia > Phascolarctidae > Phascolarctos > Phascolarctos cinereus. Next base: position 266,721,931 of record NW_027555958.1, on the reverse strand, counting down.
TTAGAAACATCATGGAATTCATCTAAATTTATTTTAGTTCTACATTTCCTGCATTTCCTCTAAATAGTTTCACTGATGTCTACATTTCATTGTTCCAAATTAAATACAAATTTCGACTGGAAAAAATGCCTGTTTAACCCAACTTAAACCAGCCCTTGTATATGGAAGAAAGTAACTTGTATACCCAAATATCCTTACCCCTACTGAATAGGACGTTTCTATGACATTCACGAAATGTAAAAAATGACAATTTAAATACTGTCATTGAATTTTTTGTTAATATTTTGAAGCCAAATTTTACTTGTCTGGGTTTCTTGTGTGCATAAATTAATTTTCTCCAGGTATACCTTTGGGTATATGTTCATTTTCATAATCATTCTCCTTAGGGCACTAATAAATTGTTGTGGTGATTGTTTTATAGGAAAAACATGCAGAGGAACAAACAGGTAGCCATGGGCAGGAAAAAGTTCAATATGGACCCCAAAAAGGTAAGTAAAATTGGATGCAGTCATGACTATAAGTGGATGGCTTCTTTCAGGTATGACTTTAGATAAGAACCCCAAAGTGTCCTCGAGCTTTTTTATTTCTGATGATCCTGTAGAAATTAATGTATTATGCCTTTAGTATTATGCCTAGCAACTGATGGAGAGCTCTGATAACTATTGCTCTAATTTTTTTCAATCAGGGAATATTTGTTGAATCCTTATAAGTTCAATTTGGTCACACTTGTTTCCTCCTCTGTCCTTTTTCCTTATAGATGTATTTAATGAGGGCCACTGTGGAATAGTAGAAGCATTGATCTTGGATTAAGGAGAGGCCTAGGTTTGAATTCTGCTTCTGACTTGCTAGCTGTGTGACCCATGAAAAATACCTGTAGTTACTTCCTTACAGATTGTTATGAACATCAAGTGAGAGAATGTATATAAAGCTTGTTAGAATTATTGACACTTTTCTTGTGATATTCTAGGGGATCCAGTTCTTAATAGAGAATGACCTGCTGAAGAACACTTGTGAAGATATTGCACAGTTCCTGTACAAAGGTGAAGGGCTCAACAAAACTGCTATTGGAGACTACCTGGGTGAAAGGTATATAGCCCTGGCTTCGGGGGAGGTAGAAAAGAATAAAGTAAAGAGCTATACAGTAAAACAGATCTCCCCTCCCAAACTGTACTTTTGTAACTTTCTCAAACCTGAAGTAAGAGAATTAGGGTTGGGAGCCCTGTTCTCCAACCTGCCTTTGGACTATAGGCTCTCCAAAGTACCTTCCTGCTGTGAGATTCTATAATATCATGTCATAGGTAACAAAATATATTGGATATAGATAATCTTAAATGGAAAATCTGATTTGTATTTTCCAAGTTGTGGACATTCTATGGCAGTGGCTTTAGTTTCTGATCCAAAGGGAGTTAATCTCTAAGAATATCCTTTTAAAATGGATTTTTGCCTCCAAGGGATGGTGGGAAGCTGTGATGAATTTTATCTTGTGATGAACTATGACTTTTAATTTTGCTCCTCTTGTCTTTTTTTTTAATTAACCTTCACAGAGATGAGTTTAACATCCAAGTTCTTCATGCTTTTGTAGAGTTGCATGAATTCACAGATCTTAATCTTGTCCAGGCATTACGGTGAGTATACTAGAGATAAATAAGGCATGAAAGGCAGCTTTGGAATCAAATGATTGTTGTTTAAAAGTTTCTGTTGTATATCATAGGGAGTATTTTAGTAAATCTATAAGTCTTAAAATTGATTTTTTAGATGGTTAAGGGGAATTGTGAAAGATGTCAAAATCAAATATCATCATTTTATACAATGGTTACTTTGTTGATTGATTCATGATTTAAATGGCCTAGAAGAACTTTTATTTATAGAAGAGGTGAAAAACTTTTTTTCCTTATCCAGGTAGGACTGTGACTCATTAAAAAAAATTGAGTCACATAAATTTAAAAAAAACAACCTGATTTGTTAAAGAAATATATTAGTCATTGAACTTTAGAACTAGACAAGGCCTTAGAAGTCATCTAGTATCTTCCACCTCTCAGTTTATAGAGGCAATGAGGCATGTTCATTGTTACACAGTTAGTTAAAAGCGGAGTTAGAATTAAAATTCAGATCATCTGATTCTCAATTCAATATTCTTGCCACTAGTACCATCCTGCCTTAAATTTTTAAAAGAGAAAACATAATACTATTCCATAAGTACAACAAATTTAAGGCAGATTACAGCTTGTTAAGGACAATTAACAGAGAGGTGGGAAATGTAGAAAGGGAAAGGAAGAATAGGGAAGAGAGATAACCAATTTTTTTGCCAAATCTCCGTGAGGCAAAGATTTAACTTATTTATTAATACTGCTCTTAGATCAATCAGCAAGTATTTAAGTGCCTACTATGTCCCACACCCAGGGGCTGCGTTAAATATAATGATGAAACAAACCTAAAAGTTTTATAAATAATAGCTAAAAAGTAACTAGAATTTCTTATTTGTTCCTCTTCAAATAATGGAAGTACAAGTGTATTTAATGTCTTCTATCCTTTTTTTTTTCTATGAAGAAAATCTCTAATTTATATCTTCAGAAAGTAGAGAAGTAAATACCTCATTTTGTAAAGAAAAATTTACTTCAGTTCTAAATTCCACCTGTCATCTTGGGATTCTTTTATATGATCGTCACAAATCACTTACAAAACTATGTTGAATTTTTACTACCTGGGCATAGTAGAGTGACATCATTTCTTGGTACTTGTTTTAACGTTTTCATTTCACAACTAGATGAAATTAAGCTGAAGGCTGGATCTCATCAATTGACTTGATCCCTCTTTAAAAAGAATATTTATGTAGATCATTTGGGGAATTTTATTTTGCATAAATCAGGATTTTCGTATATTGAGTTTGCTTATAACAAAGGGTATATATAGTCTGATTCTGTTTACTAGTCTGAGGAAAGAGGTTACTCTCTCTAATCAGACAATATTGATTTTCCCTTTTTCTGATGTTTTATACCTATGCTACCTGCCTCACAGGGTTATTAGGCTTAAGTGAGATCATGTATATAAAGAGCTTTGCAAACCTTAAAGACCAGTATAAAGTGTAGGTGTTGCCACTCTTATCTTATTTTTCTCATTCTTTTTGATGGATTTTAGGTAGAAACAGTCCAAAAACAAGTTGCTATCATGCTATCGTTCTTTTATATTTAATATCCTACAAATTATTGCACAAATGGATAAGTTGACTTTTTTGTAATTGAATAAGAGTATTGAGGTGTTGCTTATCTTCAGTAAATTTACTGAAAACTTCTTATGGACAGCTATATTAGCACACAGGATGACAGGGATAACATGTTCTTCACCTTCCTACTTGGTATATTTGGTATATATTCCTACTTGAGATATTTGAAAACTTTCTATTCCACATAGTTTAGAAATTAAAATTATTCAGTGTGGTGAAATCTAACATAATCATATTAATCTAAACATTGATTTAACATTTTTGGATTAATGTGCCCAGGCACTTATTTGTGGGCAACAGTTCTGTCTGTAATGATGCTGTGACTCTAGTACAGTCCAATTTCCTTAACTAAAGCCTTTTTATATTTTCTGGTGGCAATAAATTGATCATCAATTGCTCTAATAAATCTCTTTCCCTAAAAACAAATCTGCAGCATTTAGTCATTTGGTTGTTGCTTCTTTTGTTGGTAAAGTTTGTGTAGATGTAGCACCTTTGGAATCCATGCCTTTATGTTACCATTTCCTGGGCTTTCTCCAGTTATATCACTGTTGGTTACATTCAGCAAATCCAGAATCATCATCATCATCATTGTTATCATTATCATCATCATCTTCTCATTTTCCCCTTGAGTTCAGATAAAAATAGTCCTGGAACAAGTTGCTGTCCTGTGATTTCTTCTTTTATACTTAATATAAAATGGAACTGATTTTTGTGGTTGAATGAAAGTAGAGTGCAACAGGGAACTTACATATCTATCTATCTATCTATCTATCTATCTATCTATCTATCTATATATATGTGTGTGTGTGTGTATGTGAGGTATGTAGTCATATACACACACATACACACACAAACACACACACACCCCCATTTGATTTTTTTTTACTTCCTCTCAAGTTTCTACAGTTTGTAGGATGTTTGTTCCATTAAGCTTAGAGATTATGAGTGTATAAAAGTTGTGGTCAAGTTTTTAGAAATCAATGTTATGTATAGGTGATTGCAGACATTATTTGTGATAAAGGTCTAATTCCAGTACAGTTTTTGGTTGAATTCTTCAGGGTATTTTAAAGTCTGTATTTGTAGCATTGATATTTGTTGTTTGTTAGTCCATGAAAGGGAGGGAGCTTCTGATTTATCATTCTAGTAACTAAACGCCTTGCTGAGCATTCAATAGATACTAAATTTTTATAACTATCCAGTGATATGTTGTACGGTTTCTACCATTTCCTCATACTTGTTATCAGAACAAATCAGCTATTTTGTTAGCATAAATAGGATTGGCTGATATGTCTGAAATGTAGAGAAGGGAATGGATCTGTCCAGTACTTTAGGATAGAATTTATGAAACCAAATAGACCATTTTATCACTCTTTCATATAAAATGTTACTGGATGTTTTGAAATCGATAGGAAAAAAGTTGTCTTCTAAGGATACCATAACAGACATTCTCTCTACTATATAGGCAGTTTCTGTGGAGCTTTCGTCTTCCAGGAGAGGCACAGAAGATTGATCGAATGATGGAGGCATTTGCACAGCGGTATTGTCAATGCAATAATGGAGTCTTTCAATCCACAGGTAAATAAGGCTATTAGCAGTCACTAATCCCATGTCTTCTAGGCAGTTTTGGTAGATTCTTTTCTTGCCACTGAGTAATTTTTAAAGTGTATAGGGGCCATAGGAACATCTATCACATTTTGCCTTTCCCTTTGTAGTTCTGGTGTTGGATGTATGGAATACCTTCAGATGGCAAACACTGGCATAGCTTGTCGTCAACTTTGTCTTGTAGCTCTGTCAATTGCCTGTTTCTACAGGGTGATTAGAAGCTTTGGAATGAATTCAGGAGACTCTTCTGGAGATCAAGATTTTTAATCCTTGATTCCATTGGTCAGTTATTATTGTTTTCCTATTTGACATATGACCGATCTTCTCAGCATTGCCATGTTTTTGCCGTTTTATTTCTTATAGACACTTGCTATGTTCTCTCCTTTGCCATCATTATGTTGAATACTAGTCTCCATAATCCCAATGTCAAAGATAAGCCCACAGTGGAGAGGTTCATTGGCATGAATCGAGGTATTAATGATGGAGGTGATCTACCAGAAGAGCTGCTCAGGGTGAGTGTGTGGAAGATAGTTATTATGTCGTTTTAAAATTGGGACACTAACACATGTAACACTTTAAGGTTTTTATAAAGTGCTCCATATATATTGTCTCATTTGAGTCTCACAGTAACCCTTTGTATTAGTTGTTGTTATTATCCCCATTTTACAGATGAGAGTTTGAGAGGTTTAAGTGACTTGCTAAAGTCACACAGCTAGTAAGTGTCTGAGGCAAGATTTAAATTCTGGTCTTCCTGACTCTAGGCTCAGTACCCTGTCTTCTGTATCATGCTTCTTCTCTGATACGAATTATTGTTAGTCAGAACTTTTTTGGATCAGGAGAATTTGTTGACTTTGGAATGGGTTTGTTGCTGAGGAGGAAAGGATTAAATTTTATTGCTAAGTGGGCGTAGAGACCGAAGTAAACAATTGAGAAAGGGATGGTAGAGTTTAAGTCTTGAATAAGGGAGTTATGTTGGACAAGAGATCTGGCGCTTTTTATTTTCCCATGTATTTATATGCTTTTATCCTTAAATATCCATTAGGCTTCAAATTTAATCATTTTTTTAAAGGAAAGGACTAAAAATAATGGGTGAAAGGAACAACATTGATAGTGTCAGAGACATATATATATATAATGTAATCTTTTGTCCCAGAATCTCTACGAGAGCATAAAAAATGAACCCTTTAAAATCCCTGAAGATGACGGAAATGACCTCACTCATACTTTCTTCAATCCAGATCGTGAAGGCTGGCTACTAAAACTTGGTGAGTAGCTCCTGTGAGCAGGGCAGAGGAAGGAATTTGTATTATTCTTGGCAAAGAGAGTGGTGTTAGGGGTAGTTATGTAGGGACATTAATGTGGTTTGTTTTATAACAAATTTCCATCTGAAAAAAAAAGTAGTATATCTCTCCTTTAGCTCACTGTTATATATGCCCTGTTGAGAAATAAACCTGACTTAGCTGTGGAATGTCCAAATATATGTTTCCCACATTTTCACCTCTGGGGTTCATTAACCAGGTTGTGTTTCAAGGAAATTCCTGTAGGTATTGGTTCTTTCCCCTTTTCCCCTCTTCCCCTTAAGCCATGTGGGAAGTGAACAGTGGTGTCCATCTTTCTATTTCCCATTCCTATACCTTGTATCTGGTGCTCCTGCCTTTTCCCCACCTCCCAGTGCATCATCACTTCCTTCTGCGTTCTGGCTCCATGAGCAGACAGCATGCATGGCAACCCCAGAGCGCTTGATTGCAGCTGCATACACAGCACTCTTAATCATTCTCAGGCAGTGGAATTTTCCCCCTCTCCTTTCCAGTTTAAATCAGATATATTCATTAGAAAAAAATTGTAAATGTTCTATTTCCTTCTCTCCCTCTGCATGAGGTGAGCTTCTGTTGCTGGAACTTATGATCATATCTTCCCTGGCAGCAAGTGAGGGTTGAGGTATCCAGAAGTAATCTGTTTTTCTGTAAGGATTTTATACAGGTTCACATATTTCCTTGTGAAAATGTTTATGTTGATATGAACTGTTCAAAATATAGAAAGAACTGATCTGCCTCCTAAACTCAATAAACAGAAGGGTCCCAGACTATTTGGACTCTATATTATTATTGCACAAAAGTAGTAACTTGTTCCATTCTACCTTGCCCTATTACCTGTGGGTGATTCTCTTCTTTATCAGCTAATTTATGGGTATAATAATCTTCCTAAACCATCTCAATTAAGTACCCCAATGACGTTAGAAATAGTTTCTAACTTGGTTATCGTTGACATCTGTAAAAAGATGAAATGGTGTCTTTCCACTATCCACTAATTCATAGGATTTACAGTTTTCCATTTTTAAAACCATATTTACCCCTAATTACAAGGTATTCAATGTTAAAGGGCCACCATAGTGGTTTGCATTTTGAATGTTACTCAGGAATAAGACAATATTTTGTGCTTCTTTAAACCAGTAGTACATATACCCCTTAGCGCAATCCCTGCTTTAAAATCAACTAAACCAGTTAACTTGCTATTTACCATTATTTCCAAGCAGCTAGGCCCAAAAGGGAATTTTGAAAGTGCAGCTGTTGGAAAAGAAGCTGATATAAACTAAAATTAAGATAAAAATAAGATTAGGGGAAAAAACAGAAAAAGTGCAACTGAGGTTCAGTTTACTTCCTCCAGTAGTTAGTTCCAGTTTTAATTATATTTTTTAAACAAACTTGTGGTTCATTGCATCGATTTTATAAACTTCAGTCAAGCTTTCCTAGGCCTTACATCTGGCTGATGTATTACATGATAAAGAAACCTAAAATGACCACCTCAGTAATTGTGATGGAGAGGCAGCCATCATTATCATTGTAATTATCATTGTAATGTAAACATAATTATACACATGCATATGTATTCTTTGTACCAGATACACATATGTATGTATACTTGGATGTACTTAAAAAAACAAAAACTTGACCAGCTTTAGATAGAAACTTCATTTTCTCAGAACTGATATTTGTTGCCAGGAGTTTTGATTCCTTTTCCCTGGGTTCTGGACATGCTAATAAGTATTAGCTTTATAAATGCTGAATTGTAACTTCTTTTGGGCCACGTTTTCAGTACTTGCCTCTAATTTTACATTAGCCAAGTGTGTGGTGGAATATAAGATTCCTGGACTTTCACTGAACATTTAACTAATGGCCAGCTGAAAACTTGCTCCCAGGAGAAAGCATTTTTATGCTTAGCTCCTTCTCCAGGCAGACATGAATGTGACTGATGCATTGCATAATAAGAATAAGGAGCCTGGTTTAATTTATTTGTTTTAATTTTCTTTTCTCCCTCATTTGTATGTTTCCATGATTTTGGCTCTTCTTTTCCTTGCCCCAAACTCCAGGAGGTATGTAATCCCCCACCCCCATCCCCCACCTGCTCTCTTGCTCTGCACAGGCCACTGTAATTGCTGCAGCATTTTATTTTATTTTATTTTTTGGTTCTTCTGTTTTTGTAATTGCTGGTGGTACTGTTAATGCTGCTTCTGACTTTTTGCACAGTCCCTAGGGAATTCTGCTCAGGATCAAGGGGTTATAGAAATTTCATTTTTTTGCATTTTAATAAGTACCAAGAATAGTACTTCTCATAGACCCCAAGGCCTCAGATAACTTAAATTCACAATTTCACCATATGTATTTAATGTGTGTTAGTGTACAGTAGGCTGAAGACATCATAAACATGGGTCTGTGAGATCAGGAGAGATCTAATAAAATTGTCCTTAGGGTTATTGACAAGATCTGTTCATATCATAAGTGTACACACACACACACACACACACAGATTTGCTCAAATCCATTTAAAATCTGTGTATCACTGCTCTTTCTAAAGTTATTTCTGAAATTGTTGAGAGGAAGAAGTAGGACCGTTTGTTTTCTCAAAGTTACTGTGCTTCTGGAAAAGAAGTAGAGTTGACCCTTTGGGGCATTTCTAAGTCTTTGTTCTTGTGAAGTGTAGAACTGGTGTTTTCTGAATTCAAAATGTAATAAAAAGTGTAATGCAAAAAATGAAGTAAAAAAAAGTAAAAGACAAAGTTTAGGAAATAAAAGAAAAGCCACCTATATTCTTTCTGCTAGTTTCCAAGCATCATTGGAGAATTACGTGTTCATCAGCCCTTTTTTCAGTCAGTCAGTGTGGAAAGTCTAGCATTGACCTTCAAGTTACATTATTAGTATAGATTCATTCTTTCTCTGTTTGCTAATTTCCTAAGAAGTGCTTACATTTTTCCCAGCCAAAGGTCTCTGCAAAGTTTCTGCATCTAAGTGTTACCAGATTAGAGCCAAAGAGAGAACCAGTGACTAAACAAACCACTAATACACCAATGACAAAACTTATTTAAGTGGAGATATTTCTGGGACTTCTCATTTGAGAGCCTGAGCTAAAAGAATGATTGGGAGAAGAAAAGTACCTAAAATCAAGAAATCATAAAAGGAGTTCAGGAGATCCATATGTCATATTGGAAGTAAAGGAGGAAGGAAAGGGAGCAAGAGTGGGCATATCCACCATTACACCTAAACCAGTGGAAGGAGGGGATATATCACTTATGAAGGTGGGAGGTTTTCCTGTGAGTTCCACAGGGACTGTCCGAGGTGCTCTCAGTGATGCGTCTGCTCATTTTATGTCTGTTCCTTCAACATAGAAACACTTTCTGTGGCAGTGCTTCATGGTAGAATTCTTTATAACCACAAGGAACTGTCCTGAGGAAATGATCAAGCTTCTCTGTAATCAGAGAAATACGTATATTCTGTTTTGCTTTATCTCCTGGATTTTTCCCTACGTTCTTTTGGCACTCTACAGCCTTTTTTCACTGTCTCTTCTCAAAGGACTTTTTGTGTCATCAGGGTGTCATTCTGTAATGGGATAGGGACGGGCTCTTATGCATATAAGTGATTTAGTTCATGTTTGAATGTTCATTGTATGCTGAGCATTAGACAGGCCCAGTATCTTCAAAGCAGAAGTTCTCTCAGACCCTTTGGGTTTCATCTTGAAAAAAACAAAAAAATCACCATCTCAATATGCCTCTTCTTTTTCTTCTCCCCATTTTTCTTTCTCCTGCACACCCAGATTTTCCTTTTTTCTACATCTTCATCATCTCATTGATTTATTAGTTTTTCCTTATCCATGCTCTTTGATCACATTTCCCATTTAAGGTCAGACAAGAATGCTTCACATGATATCAGTTAGACAGTTTGATGGGAAGAGGTCTGCTCTTCAGTTGCTTAAGATTAGAGCTATATAGGTTGGTGGACACACCTCATAATGCCAAAGTTGATTTAACAGCCAAGACAGTAGTTATTTAGAATCTCAACAGTTTGTAGTTAAAATCGTTACTTGTCTCTGCCAGTAACATCTAAGCAAAATCTCATAGAGAGCCTAAAAATTAATTGGTTCTTCTATTAATCTGCCAGGCTCTTTGTTGACATTGTTTTCAGAGCTCCATTTTTATTACCCAACAGTCTATACTACTGTAGGCCCTTTTTCCCCTGGCATTATCTGATGTTGATGGAAAGATTATAAAAAAAATCACTGACCAGTGGAAATCTTTTCTTTTCAAAGCTTCACCATTTTCTGTTCAAGAGTATGAATCTGGAAAGGCATGTAGGAACACAGTACTATGATGGGCCCTGGTGTAGTAAAAAAGAGTTCTAGATTTGAAGTTAAAAAAAAAAAAGCAAATAAACTTGAATTCAAATTCTGGTTCTGTGTGTCACATAACCTGTGTGACCTTGGGTAAGACATTCTCTCCTTGTAGGCCTGTTTGCCCATTCATAAAGTAAAAGGGTTAGACTAGATAACCTTTAAGATCGTTCCAGCTTGGAATCATATGATCTTATGGTAGTATTTGTTTTGTGTTGTGTGATCCTTGCTTTTTGTGTAGACTAGAGAAATAATTCTCTCTTGAAAAAGAATTTGTAGTAATACAGGATGTGGTAAAGGATAAGGAAAGATGTATTCATAAATGCCAAATAGATTTTAACTAACACAGGCTTACCCTGTAAATCAAAGAATAATTATGAAGTTTCACCTCTTTTCCTCACTTGAACAGCTGGAAAATATGGCTGTGAGGAAAATATTAGGCTCACTGTGTTATTTTGATAGTAGGTTATAAGGGTTGGATTAGAGTCAATTTCAAAGAAGCTTTTTTCATTCTTTTGTTATTAGTATCAATATAGCTTCATAGAATACAATTATTCTTTGCCTGTTTAACGGCTAGTGAAAAAGGTGGGTGGGAAAGGGCTGTAGGACTGAGTGAAGCATCCACCACTAACATTAATACTTATTTAGAGGCACACCCGCTCTCCCTACCTCCTTTTATGACTTGCTACATATGTGAACTTTATGCCTTAGTTGGAAGAATGAAAAAAAGTTATAGAAGACCCAAACAGTTGATTTTTCCTATGATAATTATAAGGTGTGCCCTTTATTTGCCCTGAGATTAGAGAAAAAGTGTTTTTTGATATTATTAGCCTGACAGTTTCAATATTAAGTTTCCTATAAATAGGCAAGATGGAGGTAACCTAATCAACATGGAAAGGACAGTTATGAAAGCTGGCATCTAAAGTTACAGTATTCCACAATGAAACTGGAATTTGATTGCAAAGGAACTAAAGATTCTTGTTTCTTTTTTCTCTCTGCTCCCATATCTGACTGATTAAAGTAGCAGCTCCTTAAATACCTTTGGGTTTGTTAGATCCTTTATACTATTTAGTCCCAAGTCAGGATGTTTACATTTTTCCCTCTCCTATTTCTCTCTAGTTTCAGCTCCATTGATCTGCTTTTTGCTGATGCTTCTCTAGCACAAGTCAGTTTGCACTGCTTACCACTGGGTTCTTTTCACCTGAACCCTGTCCATCCTGCTGTCTGATTCCATCTGAAGGATGTCATTCAGCCTCGCTTGCTCTGCTTGTGCCACAGATCATGCACCTTGTGAAAGATGCTTCTGTTTTGGCTCTTGTTTGTGTTTTGTAACTGATGTAAAATTTTCCATAACCTAGTTGTTCCCATAATATCCCTTCCTTCCTACTCATTCATCCTTTCTGAGAAGAAATACTTGTGTTTTGTGGAGCCTATACTGAGCTTGGTTGTCTCTTGTCAAATGTGTATCTCCTTTTGCTCTGCAGGTGGCAGGGTAAAGACATGGAAGAGACGCTGGTTCATTCTGACTGACAACTGCCTTTACTACTTTGAATATACAACGGTGAGCGAATCTGAGCCTGCTGAGGCAAGAGGGGAGGGTCAATCATTTACTGTTAGAGCAAAACATCACAAGACACATGTGCCTCATTTTGTTTGGTTTTAACTAAAACCCAAATAAATGAGGCACACCACAATAAATCCAATAAGCTGGGAACCTAATAGTGAAGATTCCCTGACTTTATCCAGGTGATTACTCCATATCATTTGACCCTAACCATGGTCAGATAAAGAGCAATACATGAATGTATTCATGGCAACAGCTAATTTGTGGCTGGGAAGAGAAGTCTTTTATACTACTAATATATCCCCAATAAGTAAAATCCTCTCATCTTCTTATAAAGGGAATGTAGTGAGATACTATTTTTATGGTAAATGCGGAGCAAAAATGTACCTCTATAGAAGAAAATGTTGAGTACCAGAGGTAGGAACATTTTATCTTTCATGGACTAAATTGATTTGGCATTATATTCATTGTCATTCTTTGTTAGTATAAGCAGCATATGAATGCAGTTGCTTAAATAGGAATATATAACTTATTGAATTGTATAGGAATACATAACTTATTGACATATAGCATAACTTACTGTCAAAAGGCAGATATTTGAGGCTAGCTAGATTAGCCTGTGACTCTTATGAAAAATTGTAGGATGGTGTAGAGCTAGGAATGTGCTGGAGCCAGTCAATAAAGAGTCAGTAAATATTTATTAAACACCTACTATGTACCAAGCACTACACTAAGTGCTAGGAATACCAAAAAGGGCAAAAGACTTGCCTTCAAGGAACTCAGAGTCTAATAGGGGAAAGACAACACATAAAAGAAAGCTAGATTGAGCTGATTCTAGCCAATTATTAAATTTTCATCGTAAACATTTACGTCTTGGAAATACTAAATGCTAAAATCAGGGCTTGATTTATTGTTTTATTGATTATCTAGACTTTTAAAAAGTGTTAATAATGAGAATTAAATATAAAGATGTGTTTTCCATCACCCCCCCCCACACACACACACACCCCGCCCCCAGAACAGATTGTTAAATATTTATTAGCACATCCTGTGTAGGGCCCTGGATGAGGATTCAGTAGAACTGGATTCTGGATATGGCTTTGTTATGTAACTTTAGATAAGGAGGGGAGAAGGAAGGGAAAGGAATAAACATTTATTAAGCATTGTGTGCTAGGCACTATGCCAAGTGCTTTAAAATAGTAATAACATAGTAATAATAATTAAATAGCATTTATATAGCACTTTTTACAAATATTATCTCATTTGATCTTCACAATTACCCTAAGATCCCTATTTTAAGGTTGAGGAAAGTGAGGCAGAGAAGTTAGTTGACTTGCCCAAAGTCACACAGATAGTAAGTATCTAGTCCAGATTTGAAATAAGCTGTTGCTCTATCCATTGTGCCACCTAGCTGCCTCCATTCTTTTTCTTCATCAAGTCTGTCTGTCTGTCAGAATAGAATGGGGGAGATGTCTTCCTCCAGTTCTCATTTGGATTCTTATATAGCAAAATCCTATTCAGGACCAGGATGTCTGGCCAGACCTTCCCATTTTGTTGCCTTATTTAATCCTCCCAATGAGTCTGGGAGGTAGGTTCTATTATTCCCATTTTACAGTGGAAGAAATTGAGGCAGTCAGAGGTTAAGTGACTTGCCTAGAATCGCACAGCTAGTAAGTGTCTGAGGCTGGATTTGAACTCGTCTTCCTTATTCTAGGCCAGCATTCTATCCATTGTGCCACTTAGCTACCTATAAATCCTTTTTCTTGACCTCAGTTTCCTAATTTATAAATTGAAGGAGTTAGACTAGATCACAAAGGCCCATTCCAACTCTAAAATTCTATCATTCCATGATTTTTGTTTTTCTGTCCTCAGTACCTACTACAGTATCTCGTAGATAATAGGTCTTTAACCAGTGCTTATTGATTAAATTTTCTGCCAATTCTGTTTAGTTTGACTTCTTGATGAAGACAAACTCCTGTTAGCTGCCTTGACTTTTGCCTTATTTTAGAACTATCTGCATATGTGTACATAGAGAGAAGTGGGGGATAGGGTGGAAGAAGCCCTAGTTAAGAATAGTAAATTCTGAAAGTTCATTTTTAACTTGGTGATTTGGAACTTAGAATATATTTTCAATGTGGTTAAATTTCCAGGCCATCCTAGAAAAACCTGTTTAATCCAAAATACAGCTGAACTATATTAGCAGTATCATAATACACTCTATCATCATAACTATAACATTGTTTCTGTGTAAAAATGAATTCTTAATGTCAATTGGAGATACCAGTTTTCTGCTTTCCACCCTAATCTGTCTCCCTCCCAAATATATGCCTTCAGTGATGACACCCCTCTCATCTTTATACATCCTACACTAAGTGTGGAGATTACAGTGATCTGACTGATTCTACTGTTGGGGTTGGTAAGACTGAAGTTTGGCAATTACCATGTCAGGACTCCTGCAGTAAATACTTCCATTGGTTCTGATAGGGGAGAGCAGGGTATGGCCCTGAGCAGGAGGAGAAATAGAGAGAATTAGGGAATCCTATAAAAGAGGAAAAGGCTGGACTTCAAGCAGATGTCTCATCAGAAGAAAATAGAGATTTAGTGACATCTAGAGCCATAGTGAATTACTTGTATCTATGTATACACATAAAGAGACTGAAAGTGTATACCTGTGTGGGTATATCTTTACCATACTGTGTGTATGTATCTGTTTATGTGTGTTTCTTTTGCCTTTCTTCCTTGGGATTACCCCTCTTTAGCTCATTCCATCACAGTTACCTGGGTTCCTTGATATACTCTATTCCCGTTATATATGTTAATGATGGTGATCATTGTATTGCTAGCAAGTTGAATGGTTTTTCATACTGGTGGAACCAGTATGGTAGAATAACAAAAGGCAGTGCAGTATGCTCTCACCTAAAAAGACTCCTCCACATAGATCTAGGAAGTGTACCAGTTGAAGAGAAATCCAGAAAAAGTCACTGTGAGTCATTTGTTCAGTCTAGGTTATTATAGGAAGGCAGAGAGGTGAGCAGACAATAGGGATAGGGTCAGGACAGAAGCATGGTGTCCTAAGAGAACTCCAGGATCCAGGGAGAGGCTGTGAATTGAGGAAAGAAGAGGTCCCAGATCAAAACCAGACCCATACTGGGGGAACTGAGACAGAGACAGGTTCTCACTGGCATGTTTATTGCACACTACTCAGTTGTAGGCCACAGATCCAGAGTGGACTGGAAAGGAAATTTGTGCTCTGGAGGTGGTATTCACTGGTGGGGAGGTGCATTGTATTGAGAAAGAAAGAAGTTCAGAAACAAGCCACAGTGGTGTGGCTCAGCCTGCAAGAGCAGGGTGGGCTCTCATTTCCAATATCTAGTCCAACCTACAGTAGAATAGCCAGAGCAGGAATTCCAGACCAAAGCAGGGCTGATAGGGGCTGAGTCCAGCAGTATTTTTGCTTTTGCCAAGACCCAAACCCAGGTCAGGAACTTAGGGAGTTTAGACCAGGGGGACAGCAATCACACTTTGCCCTTGATCAGACCACTTTGTGAGCACTGAGAGCTTGCAGGTCCTGAGCCAGTCTTTGAGATCCTGGAATGACATAAGTCAATATTCCATGAAAGAAGCAACAAGATCAGCCTAGATCTTCCCTAAAGAAGTGTGAAAGAGTCTAATCCTAGCATCAAGTAAGAAATCAGGAAGTAGGCTGGAAAAATAAGCAAACAAAAAATAATCCCACCATAAGATACTATTATGGTGACAGAGAAGCTCCAAATACAAACTCAGAAGAAGAGAATGACTCCAAAACATCTACAAGTAGTGCCTCAGAGAAAAACACAGCTTGAGCACAAAATCAGATAGAATTTTTAGAAGAGATGAAGCAAGAGGTTTTTTTTAAATTTATAAATGGAATGAGAGTGCTTTAGGAAAAAATTGGAAAAGAAATAAGAGCTATGGGAGAAATAATTGGGAACAGAATTAACAGCTTAGCACAAGAGGCACAAAATCTTGCCTAAGCAACAAACTTCATGAAAATTAGAATGGGCTAACTTGAAACTAATGACTCCATGAGAAAAACAGAAATATTAAAACAGTCAAAAGATGAAGGAGGAGGAGGAGTAGAAGACAATGACAACAAAAAAATGATTATCTTATAGCAAAAACAACTGACCTGGAACAAATTTAGGAATCATTAAAATATCTGAATACCATGACCAAAAAAAATCTAGATATTCTTTTTCAAGAAATCATAAAAGAAAACTACCCAATTCTCTTTGAACCAGAGAGCAGAGTATAAATAGAAAGAATCCCTTGATCATCTCTAAAACAAACCACCAAATGAAAACCCCCAGGAGCATCCTAACCAAAATCTAGAGCTTCTAGGTCAAAAAAAAAAAAATACTCCGTGTAGCCAGAAAGAAAGAATCCAAGTACCTAGGAGCCACAGTCAAATTACACGTAATTTAGTAGCCACCACTGAACAGGAGAGGAAAACTTGGAATATAATATTCCAGAAGACAAAGAATCTAGGCTTACAACCAAGAATAATTTAACCAGAAAAACTGAATATAATCCTATGGGGTGGAAATGAATTTTTGATGAAACAGAACACTTCAAGAGAAAAATAAAAAGGTAAACATGAATGAACAATGATAAAGGACTAAACAAGGATAAACTACTTATAGTCAAATGGTAATGAGATGATACATGTGTCCTCTCTAAACCCTATCATCATTAGGGCTCATAGAGGGAGCCTGATTAGATAAGTTCTGGGAGTGGTCCTACTATTTCTTGATGATCTTAAGAGAAGAGTAGAAAAAGGAGGAAAGAAGACTACAGTAAAGGAGGAGGCAAAGGGAAAGGAAAATTAGGGGAAATCATCACACAAGTAGACGTCTATGCAAAGAAGGAGGAAGGGGTGGGAGAAGCAGTTTCAATTCAATTCAGTTAACATTTATTAAGCTCTTACTATTTGCTAGGCACTGTGCTAAGCTCTGGTGATATAAAAAGAGGCCTCAAAGAGCTTACCATCTAACGGGGATAACATGCAAACAAATATATACAAAATAAGTTACATACAGGATAAATAGAAAATAATTAACAGGGAAGACACTGGAATTAAGAGAGTTGAGGAAGACTTCCTATAGAAGGTGGGATTTTGGTTGGGACTTAGGGATGCCAGTGAGGTCAGTAGTTGGAGAAGAAGAGGGAGAGCATTCCAGGCAGAGGGGACAGCCAGAGAAAATGCCTGAGAATCAAGAGATAGAGGGTCTTGTTTGTGGAACAGCCAGGAGGCCAGTGTCACTGGATCAAGGAGAACATGGAGAGGAATAAGGTGGATAAGGTCTATACTAGGGTATAAGAATAAGTTAGGAAGAGGCTAGGTTATGAAGGGCTTTGAATGCCAAATAGAGAAGTTTGTATTTGTTCCTGGAGGCAATAAGAAGCTACTGGAATTTATTGGGGAAGAGGGATAATGTGTATGACATGATCAGACTTGCATTTTAGGAAAATCATGTTAGTGGCTGAATGGAGAATGGATTAGAGAGTTGAGGCAGGTAGACTCACCAGCAGGTGTGAGGTGATGAGGGCCTGAACTAGAGTGGTGGCAGTGTTAGAGAATAGAAGGGGATGGATTGGAGAGATATTGCTGAGGTGAAATTGGCAGCCCTTGGCAACAGTTTGGATATTGGGAGTGAGAGATGGGGAGGAATCTAGGATGACTCCTAGGTTTCAAGTCTGAGGGAGTAGGAGAATGGTGTTGTCCTCTATACTAATAGGAAAGGTAAGAGAGAAGGAAGGGTTTGGGGGAGAGATAATGAGTTTTGTTTTGGACATACTGCGTTTCAAATATCTACTGGACATCCAGTTTGAGATATCTGAATAGTTGGAAATGAATGATTGGAGGTCAGCGGAAAGGTCGGGGCAGGAAGAGTAGATCTGAGAATCATCAACATAAAGGTGGTCATTGAAGCCATGGGAGCTGATGAGATCAAGTGAAGTGGTATAGAAGAAGAGAAGAGGACCCAGGATGGAACCCTAAAGGCTCACTCTCAGTTAGAAGGCATGATCTGGAAGAGGATCAAGCAAAAGAGACAGGGAAGGAGTGGTTAGATAGGTAGGAGGAGAACCAGAAGAGAATGGTGTCCTGAAAACCTAGAGAAAAGAGAGTATCAGGAAGGAAAAGTAATCAAAGGCTACAGAGAGATCAAGGAGAATAAGGTTTGAGAAAAGGCCATTGGATTTGGCAACTAAACAGATCATTGGTAACTTTGGAGAGAACACCTTGGTGGAATGATAAGGTTAGAAGCTGGATAGTAAGGGGTTAAGAAGAGAGTGAGAGGAGAAGAAATGGAGGCAACTATTGTAGATAGACTTTTCAAGGAGTTTAGCTACAAAGGGCAGAAGAGATACAGGATGATAGTTAGGAGGGATAGTTAGGAAGTAAAGTTTTTTTCAGGATAGGGCATATATGGACATGTTTGTAGGCAGTAGGAAATGAGTCAGTAGAGAGACAGAGATTGAAAGTAAGTGAGATAGTAGAGATGACAGAAGAGGAGCAAGGCTACTTTACTTCATCATGTGAGACAAGGATGAAGAAGGAGATAGTGGCAGAAGGTACTTATGTGATAGGAGATGAAGAGAAGGAGGAGAGAAGAGGGAGTTCACAACAAGTGGTCTAATTTTTTTCTGTAAAATATGAGGCAAGGTTCTCAACTGAGGGAGTAGGGGAGGCATGAAGAAGGCTGAAAAAGTTTTGGAAGAGCTGCTGTGGAAAGTGGGATAGTGAGTTAATAAAAGAGGCATAGTAGAATTGCCTAGCAGCAGTGAGGGCCTAGTTGGGGTTATGTAACATAAATTTGTAGTGGATCCAGTCAGAATGGTTGTGTGATTTTTTCCCCCACTTTTGTTCAGCAGCATGTATGTAGGCATGAAGAGAAAGAATGGTGGGAGTGATTCATCCTCACTCTCATCTGAACAGGTCAGATATATGATATTATACATATATATGTATTATATACACATTTGAGTATGGAAATCCATTTCCCTCAACAGGGAAATAGGAGGGAAAAGGAAGAAGGGGGATAGAGAGAATTAGAAGGAGGGTAGGCTAACAGAGCAAAACAAACTCTTAGGTAAGGATGTACAAAATATATAGGTTTTTTATAGATACAAAAATGGACATCTGAGGAGGTGCCCATCAGTTGGGAAATGGATGGATAAGTTATGGCATATACATGTGATGGAATGTAAAAAATGATGATGATGATGATGATGGTTTCAGAAAAACTTTTGATGCAGAGTGAAATGAAAAGAACCAGAACAATTAGTGCATTGATAGCAATATGGTAAAGACAACTTTGAGAGAATTACAAATTCCTATTGGCGTAATTACCAATTATGATTCTAGAGGACTAATGATGAAATGTGTTCACTAATTGCTGATAGAGAAGTGAAGGACTCAGAGGGCAGAAAGAGACAAATTTTTTTGGATGTGGCCTATGTGATTATTTGTTTTGCTTAACTATACGTGTTTGTAACAGGTTTTTTCTTTTGCTCTCAATTGAGTGGGAATGTGAGAAGGCAGATTTTTGCTAATTGAAAAAAAAAATTTTTTTTAAAAAACCAAAAACTTCACACTGGTAATCCTAATTATCACCTGATAGTCCTGTTTCTGGACTATGAGCCATAAAAAATGCTTATGAAACCAGGTAAACTTGACGGTTATTTTTGTGTGACAGGTATAATCGCATAATCATGTAGATTAAAAAGTAGTTACTTTATATAGATTTCTTTCTGCATTACATAAGCAGCAGGATGGTGGACTGGACAGTTTCTCTGATCCTCACAACCTCTCACACCTCTGCAAAACAGAAATTATACACCAAAGATAAAGCAACTTTAACTGTTTTCATAGTTTAAGACACCAAGAATCTAAAACAATGTAAAAAAAAAAAAACAAAAACCCTAAAACCCAGGAACTGATGCTCACTCAGCCCCACTCCCTCTTCTCCCACACTAACAGATCAAAGGACATGACACAAGCCTATATCAAAACCCATCCCTATATCCCTGTCTCTCTCTCCCTTCTCCTAACTCTAGGCTGTGAAAGTTTTCCTCAGGCCTTGATAGCCTGCTTGGCCAAAACCGTTCAGGAGCAAAAGCCTGCTGGGGGCTGAAACCTGGGAACAGCTACAAACCTCAGAATTACCTGTAGCCAGGAACTGTTGATGCTAGAGAAATCTGGTGCCAGAAGGGTCTGAACTGCCAGTGCTTGGCCAAAGAACTAAGAAATAAAAGGAGTGGGATAGGAACAGGACATTGTGCACATGGGGAGCTGTGCAGTACTCTACCAAGTGTGAGGGAAGAGCACAGCATCCAGCTGGGGCTAGTTCTGACCACCAAAAAGTCAGTTGAGGCAGAGACCTAGGCTAGTAATTTATAAATTGCTGAGTGTTGGAGGAGGCTGAGACACTGTGAGATCCTGCCCCCCTCTCCCCAAGAAAACTTTAATTAAAGGAGAGAGTATCAGAAGTGAGTGATAAGGAAATGATGGGGGAAAATACCGAAAGTACCAAAGATTCCAGGAAGAAAAAAATCTCAAAGACCTTGAACATAAACAGATAAATTAACATGAAGAACAGTAATTACAGAAGGAAATATGACCTCCAAAGCTAGTGAATGAGTTAAGGCATCTATGGATAAATAACTGCAAAATGAAGGAAAATGATCCAGTGCTTGATGAGACAGAACTCTGTAGAAGTTGAGAAGGACATGGAATACAACATGCTGTTCATGAGTGGATTAAAGAGAAATGAGAATTTTGAGAGCAAATATTTATGTCCTGTGCAGGAAAAATAATGAGCAGAATAGAAAAGTTGGAATTTGCGATGTCAAGCCTCACCAAAGAAACAAAAGAGACCGTAGTAGATTGGGTATGCAAATATAGAGAAGCGGAAGACAATCTAAAAGAAGAGAAGCAAACAACAAGAATATTAAGAGAAAATATGTTCACTATTCAAGCAAAACATATGGATCTCAAAGACAGAATGCATAGAGACAACAGTTCTCCAAGAAGAATGTGACAGGACAAAAAAACCTTAACACCACTTTGTCTTTGTTTAAAAGTCCAAAAGAAGGGAAATGACTTGCTTTAAGTTAAATACTTAGGTATTTGAGTTCCTGCTCTTCAATTTACTATCTCTTGACTTTTAAGTCCAATGTTTTGTCCCACTACATTGTATCTTCCACTAGTATTGCAAGCTAAGTAGTAGAATTTAGGTATCAAACTTTTACTTATTTATATTTGATGAGAATCATAGATTATATATGAATTTCCCTTCTATAGCTTGGCAAATAAGTTCAGCTTTCTTCAGGTTTATTCTAAGTCTTTAGTCTAACATTGAATTTTGTAAAGGACTTCATGAATGGTTTCTTTCAAAAATATAATCTGCATAAAAATTTCTGAATGATTGCCTCTACAACATTTTAGATAATCCTTTTAAATTGGAAGAATTTCACAGATGTACAAATTCATTCTCAACAAAAGAGTCTTGTTGTCTCCTCAAGGATGGTTATATAGAATAAGTTGAATAAAATTGAGATCACTATCATCAGTGCATATGCAGCCACCATTAAGAGATATGTTTTGAGGAAAGTGCATTTCTATCCATTTAAATGAACAGAGAGTTAAAACAAAAGAAAAAACTTTATTTACTTCACAACTCTACTTCACTCTTTTGGTGGGGAATGATTCAGACAAGATTACCATCCCACTCATGAATAGTCCTACCATTCTGATATGGTATGAGGATATTAGTAAATTTCTCAGCAATTAAAGTTGTCAGAACACAGTTATGCTAGTGGTGCATTATACTTTTTTGTTAGGCCAGCGAACAAAATTCTGAGCATTAATGCTGCTCTTTAAATGTTTGATTCTTTGGTGGAAAAAGGTTCTGTCCTTTCTAGTGTTATGGTCTAAATCTGAGAGTTCTTGGAATGAATGAATGCAGAAGCATTTATTAAGCACTTAACTTGTGCCAAATATCATGTTAAGTGTCTGGGAATATAAATACAAAAAGAGACAATCCACGACCTCAATGAACTGATATTCTAATAGGTCAAGACAGTATATAAAGAGGATTATTTTGGCAGAAATGATGAGTAGAGCCATAGAAGGGAGTAGATTATTATACCCTTTCCTCTAACAGTAGCAATATTGATTTGCTTATGATTCCAGAACTGGAAGGGGGTAAGAGGAGAAGGCAGTATAGAGAATATAGTGTCTGGCAAAGAGAAAACCAGGGAGTAAAGAGAAGCATTGCCTGATATAATGAGCTACATGAAATGTTCAACATTCAGAGAAGTGAGGCCCCTAAGCAGGAATTCCAGAGATGAAGGGGTTAAGTCTAGGAATTCTCAAGTCATAATGTTGTTCATTTACTAGCAGTAATAAAATAATTCTTGTCCCAATCTCAATAGTTCCTAGATTATAAAAACGTGCCACAGTAGTTTCTGCAGTTCTTAAACATGGTGACACTAGTAGCATTAAATTAAGGCCACTCAGTACAGGATGAAAGCATCTTGTAGTACATCCTATATCCATGAGTTCACAGCATTTAAAAATGATAAGTCTTGATTATTTTCTCCTACTTATTTTTTTTCTTAGCTTTTATTTACTATTTTATTTTCCCCAGTTGCATGTGAAAACAATTTTTAACATTCTTTTTTAAAACTTATAAAAAAACTGTTAAAAAGTTCCAAATTCTCTCCTTTCTTTCCTCCCCACCTTCTTCATTAAGAATCTCCTACCTATTTCACAGTGTCTGCAGTAGAAAAGGGTAAAAGAGAAAGTCTATGTGTAAAACTTACTTGTGGAACAGTTTAATAGAGGTTATTCTTTAGAGTTGTCTAGAACACGAGTCAGCAAACGATGGCCCATGGTGCTCTCACCCTCTGCCTGTTATTGTCTGGCCTGACAGCTAGGAATGGTTTTTACATTTTTAATAAGGCCACATTTAGCCTGCAGGCTGTAATTTGCCATCCTTGGCTCTAGAGCTTTTAATGGTGCTATAGTCCCCCAGATCTATTGAGAGTGAAATGATGATTGTGGCAGCTTTCACAAAAATGGTTTTACACCTGACATACATTAGAAATGCTTCCTCCATTCCAGAGTTCCAGCATGGTTATTGATGAGGAGTATCTTCACAGCTCTATTCACTATCTACTCAAATATCTTAAGTAGTTCTCAAATATCTTTTTTTCTATGTGGTGAATAGTTGTATGGAAGGTAAAAATTTATGAGCTTTGAAAGAAGTCATTGAGCCTTTTACCATCCAGTAAGGGTAGAATTGCATTTCATCTCCAGAAGAGCCATCAGATCCCATTTATCTGTATATATTTTAATAACATGACCAATAACAGCCCATTACCACTCAACTGTATCTCCACTTTAGGATCTTTGAGATCATTAATTGGTTGAGAGAAATAAGAATATGAGATTGGAATGTTTGCAAGTTTGCTCAAGATTGGCTAAAAAAGGGAGACAAGGAGGATCTTATCTGTGATCCCAGGTATAATGGGCCATTTGGGTCGTGATGTATACTTACCTATGAAGTTATAATTTAAGAAACAGAGAGAGAGACTTTGCCTGATTTCGGAGGTGAAAGTAAAAGAAATCAAGAACCAACTAAAACTAGTTATATAGTATAATAGCTGATTCTAAATTGCTTGGCCAATACCAGGGGAATGATCTTTGGTTGGTCTCTCAAATCATCAGGTACTTATTTCACACCCACTAAGGAAGGGATACTGCATTCAGAGCTGGGATGCAAAGAATGCAAAAATAGTGCCTACCCTCAGGGAGCTCACAATCTAATGGGGGAATCAAAGTATAAACAACTATTTACAAAAAAGATGATGAATGGGTTAATTTTAGTGGGATTCTTAAGGGGAATCAGGAAGGACTCTATAAATGTTGGAATTCTAGTTGAGATTTAAAGGAAGTCAGGAAATGGAGATGAGGGGAGGGGGACAGCCAGTTAAAATACAAGTGGAGAGATGGAGTGTAGTATTCAAGAAAAAGCAAGGAGGCCAGAATCACAGGATCATCTGTATGGAGGGGGGAAAGGTGTAAGAAAACTGGAAAGGTAGGAAGGGGTTGTGAAGGGTTTTAAAGGCCCAAAAGAAAATTTTGTTTGATCGGTAATTGATCCTGGAGTTATATTGAATAAAGTGGATAATATGGTCAGATCCTATGCTTCAGGAAGATCACTTCCTAAAATTAAGTGAAGGATAGACTAGAGTGAAGAGAGACTTGATGCAAGAAGACTAACCAGAAAGCTGTTGTAATCAAAGGCCTTTGATGAACGTGCTTACACTTTTCTCTTAGACTTCTACATATAAGTGATAACTCATGTTGCATAGGAGAGAAGAATAAACTAATAATACCAAAAAGATCCAAACAAGGGAAAAGAGGTCTTAATTATTGATATAGCTAAGTATGTATAAATATATATGTATATATATATATATATATTAATGTTTATCTTTTCTAGTAAAAAATGTCCAATCTAATCCAATATATATTTATTATGCACTTACTATGTTCCAAGTACCGTGCTAAGCATTGGGGATGCAGTTCATAAAAAGAAAGACAGTCCTTGCCTTCAGGGAACGTACAGTCTGTTGGAGAGAGGCAGCACACAAAAAGAGGGAAGAAAGGGGTGGAGGGTATTCCATGCAGTGGCATCTTGTTGCTTGGAATTAAAACCAAGGCAGAGCAGCAGATGCAGAGTGGAGTGCAAATATCAATTCATTTACATTCCCCAGTGAGAAAGGATGACACTTGCAATTATAAAGTTCCAAGAAGCAAACATAGTATTATAGACGTTATTTTTTAAAGGGTCACATAAACCATAAATCAAACGCTAAGGCATTATGACAGTTTTAGTTTAAGGGCCCCTACAACAAGCGTCTTATACGTTTAGAAAGCCTTTTCCCAGATCATTTCCCTTTGAGGTTCCTAAATAGGATTATACAGATACCCCAGGTATTACCAAATATCACCACTGCATCACTATCGCCTGAGTGATCAATATCCAAGGCAGCCTGTTTCCATAGCTTTTTTGGTTATATGATTCAGCCATAAAGTCATAAGATTTAGAGCTGGAAAAGATTAGAGATCTTCTATGCAGATGAATATGCCTTTCTTGGTTTTTTGTTGTTGTTTTTAAGAACTTTGACTAGCTCCTAGGGTTACTTTAAAATGATGATGGAGTGAGAAAAGATAGGACCCACTATAGCAATCAAAGAGATTTGTAGTTATAACATTCTAGACTTGATGGTAAAATCTTTTCTTTCATCAACCTTTTCTGTAGGATAAGGAGCCCCGTGGAATTATTCCTTTAGAGAACCTAAGTATCCGGGAGGTAGAGGACTCCAAAAAACCAGTAAGTGTTTGTGTGATTGGTGATGGGTGAGTGAGATCCTTGAGGAACATAAGTAAATTTGAATGTATTTTTAAAGATTAAATGGAAGAACTGTTGTAATTTCCATTTGGTTGATTTACAAGTCTGCATTTTATTTAACCTTCTTAAATACTCTGTAGCTATGTCTTTTAAGTGTTTTATTCCATCCAAGTCAATATCTCATTTTTTGGAGGCAGCTAGGTGGGGCAGTGGATAGATCGCTGGCCTTGGAGTTAGGAGGACCCGAGTTCAATCCGGCCTCAGACACTAAACACTTACTAGCTGTGTGACCTTGGGCAAATCACTTAACCCCGATTGCCTCACCCCACCAAAAAAATCTTATTTTTTTTTAATTCCAAGATTTTCTGTCTATTTTGGAAATACTTGTTGCCATATCAGAGGTGTTGAGATTTGTCTGTCTTTAAGTGTGTGATAACAGAGACACTTATTATTGAGCTATAATTTATTATCTTGTATCAAAACTTTTAAATATGTATTGCTTTTTGTTAGAATATTTCATAGGAGTATAGACTTAGAGCTGGAAGGGACCTTAGACATCATGTTTGTCCAGCCCTTTAATTTTACAGGTGAAGAAACTGATGCCCAAAGAAATAAAATCACTTATCCAAGATCACACAGGTAGTAAGTAGCAGAGCCAGGATGTGAATGCAGATCTTCATTTCAAATCCAGTGTGCTTCTTACCACACCATGTTGATAATTCTGTTGCTGCCATTTGTGCAGAAATGGCTAAAACAAAAAAAACTTATTATGTAATCAGCATAGATCATCAGCCCAAAAGGTGGAGTGAGGCAGTGGATAGAGGACTGATCTTGGAGTCCAGAAAACCTGAGTTCAAATGTTGTCTCTGATACATACTAACTGTTATCACTCTGGGTAAGTTACTTTAACTTGTCAGTGCCTAAGGCACTCTTAAGATCCCAATTCACAGATCAGGGCCTCATCTGAATTGGTAGAGGAAGTTTCCACACTGGGAATTCACCACGCAGATCAACCACAGATCTAAACCAAAGATTACCAAATCCCCCTCCCCAAAATGTAACCAGCAGCCTTTTCCATGGTTCAGCCATATGAAGACCCACATGTGTTTAGTTTGGGGTAAAAAGGAACAATAACATGGTTGAAACATTCCTGACCATCCAGAATTCTCCTTCCAGGGCATTCTTTTTCTCACAGAGGTGGAGTTTCATTTTATGACTGTTCAATAAAGGCAATTCCTTTGGGAAATATATTAATGCTGGTTTGTTTAATTAACATTTTCCTCCAATCCTCCATTCACTGTCTTCTTTCTTCTCAGAACTGCTTTGAGCTTTACATCCCCGATAATAAGGATCAAGTAATAAAAGCTTGTAAGACTGAGGCTGACGGTCGAGTAGTGGAAGGAAACCACACAGTCTATCGGATTTCAGCTCCGACTCCCGAGGAAAAGGAGGAATGGATCAAATGCATCAAGTAAGTTGCACTGGATAAACAGGGAGGGAGCCTTAGCTTTTTCCTCTTAGAGTTTCACTGCTTAAATCAAAGCTTAGATGCCTCTTCCTTCACCAGATCCCAGCCTCACTGAAAAATCCTCAGAAAAATGAATATAGTTATAGAGAATTCCAAAATTACTGGTCTGAGAGAATTTTAGATTTCTATTCCTTACAATATTTTAAAAAGAGAACCTCAAAAACATATGGGAAAGAATACAGAGGAAAGAATTCAGGACTTGTTCAGCTAGATTTACTAGCTGTAAATAGGCCAGTTATTTAATCTCCTTGCAGCACAGTTTTCTCATTGCAAAGTAGAGATAAGACTTTTGCTCTCTGCCTTATGGGCTTGTAAAGAAAACACTGTGTAAATCAAGTTGTACAAGTAGGAGTGAAGAGGTAGATGATGTTTGGAGTCTGGTTGTATGGAAAGAATTCAGGGAGGCAGAGGTTCTCCTAGTCAAGAAGGCTTTATTGATGCAAAAGCAGTGGGCTAGTCATTAGGAGCAGTAGCAGTTTGAGATAAGACAGGGGCTTACTTTTATACACAAGTTTTGGGGACTCAGCTGAAGGTGAGGATATGCTCCTACATGAGAAGTTAACCACAGGGAAGGATGTCAGGAAAGGGGAAGCAGGTGTATAACAGGAGGCAGGAAAGGAGAAGCAGGTGTGTTGTGTACTTTACAAAGCAGTTCAGGGATATGGTCACAAAACAGGGAACTTATCTTGCAACATTCAAGGATATGGGCACAAACATGGGAGTTAATCATGTACACAGAAAATAACAAGGTTTTCTTGTCAACAGAGAGAACCCCCTGTTACTGGGCAGATTTAGATTTAGGCAAGGCTCTGATTGTTGCTAGGCAGAAGTCAGCTATTATCAGTGAGTGAGAGGGGAGACAAAGAAAGCCGCACTCCAGAGTCAAGCTGCAGCACTCAGAATGCTTTTCTTGTCAAATCTTTTACTATCAAACACCGTTAACACTTGTTCACACCACACACAGACACAAACACAAAAAAGAAAATAGACATACAACAACCTTCCGCCCCTATAGAATCCTCCAATCATCAAACGATATCCAATCGTTTTCCTTTCATCTTTTCCTCTATATCCCTAATCAAAGAAAATACCAGACGATCCCCCACTGAGTGGGATGTAGACCACTTACGCAAATAAAAACTCAGAGGTTTCTCCAGGAAGAAAACAGAAGTTTTAGTCTAGCAAGTCCCGCTGGAGAGTTGGGCGTCACCTGTCCAGGGTGGACTGGAGTAGTGAGGCCCAGCACAAAACAGCAGCAAGCAGTTATATAGTCTTAGGCAAACCACTCCAAAAAGCTCCCCTCCCCACTTGTTTGTCTCAATCTCTTTATCCTCATTGGCTGAGGCAAGAGAAGTCACAGTCTATATTTAGAACCCAAGAGATACATTTTACTCAAAACAAGCTTGGGAGCTAGAGGATTGCCTTATTTGGTAAAGTTAATGTATGAAACAAAAGAGGGGGTGGTTACAAAACAAGGGAGGGGGTGGGAATCTGGTGCACAGTCCCCATTCCCCAAAAACGAAAGTGAAACTTAGGCCCAGCTCATGCTGAAGCCTCACTATATTTTGGAGCATAGCTTACATCTCACATGAGAAACTTTCACTTGTCCCACACAGTTCCCCCGTCTCATTTCATAGTTGAAAGTTTCTCACACCAAAGCTGGTAGGTTTCTTCAGTTTCCCTATTGGCTATTTCATCAAAATCGGGACTTCCTTCCTCCTGATTAACTGTCATCCACCCTTGATTTTTTGATATCATTAGACTCACTGACAGGTTCTTTTAATGTAATCTTTCTAGACAGGGTCTTTTGTACAGAAGTAGTAATTAATTGCACCATGCAAGGGACACACAGTGGGAGTAGTATAACTCCACTTATTGCTATTAACACAAATCATAATACCTGCTAGCACCAAGATCCCCCAAACCGGGACCACCAGGGAGTATTAAATGAAGAGGACCAGGTCTGAACTGGAACATGGGCCATCTTTTGAATTTCCTTATTCATATCTCTAATGGTTTGTCCCACATAAGCATATATCGGGGCCTGATATCCCCAGGTCCTATCTTGTCCCCAAGTAGCAGGTCCATATTCCTTTATGATCCTTTCAGGGGGCCAAGTATCTTCCCATCCATCTGCATTTCCCATGCTAACAACAGAGGTATCAATGACTCGCTTGTTCCTTTTAAATCATCATAT
Organism: Phascolarctos cinereus; assembly: GCF_003287225.1. NCBI lineage: Eukaryota > Metazoa > Chordata > Mammalia > Diprotodontia > Phascolarctidae > Phascolarctos > Phascolarctos cinereus. The sequence goes on along the minus strand of NW_027555958.1, from coordinate 266,692,696 downwards.
ACTTGTACCCCTAGATGTTTGTCTCCTTGTCCCAGGAGGAAGAAAAACTTAGGGCGAATTAGTTGCATTGTGGGGAGACATACCAGGAGCAAGACAATAATTCCTCTCAAATTTTACAATCTAAGAATTTTAGAAACACAATACAATTTAGAAACAATAGTAACTTTTGTAATATAAACTATAAACTTCAGGTAACATCAATTGCATCTTCATATCATCACATATAGAAATTATCATTCTTATGATATCTTTAACACTTGGCACTCTTGGTACCTTTCACAATCACATTAAATAATTCAAATTCTTCTCCACTCTTTTTCTTCTCTCTCTCTAAAGCCATCACCCCTTTAAGTAAATACAGGCATTAATCTAAACATTGACAAATCAAAGGAGCAGTCCCTTCATAAATTCAGATACAGAGACCCAAAAGAAAACAATAGTGTAATTGTTCCTTTAAGAACCAAAAAGTCTTTTCTTATGCAGCTGTCTGGCAGGGAACACCATCAGTGAAGTCCTCTTGTCCTTGGTATTTGCTCCAGCCATCTCCAGCACAGCATCTCAGCATCTTCCTCTTCTTGTCGGAACCAGCTTTCTGTCCATTCTCCTATAAAAGGACCTTAGCACAATTTTAAATTACTATTTCTAATCTTTATAACCCTGATCATTTCACAGACTCAAAATTGGACCCATGGCCAATTGTCATGTTTAAGAAATTCACATCAGAACCCAGTGTCTTATACTCCACATTAATCCATTATTAATTTCCTCACCAGGGGGATGAGATGTCACTGTGGAATTAATGAGAGGCTTCAGTACATACATATCAACTTTTAACACAGTATATATGAAATCTTAAAATTTTAGTCATGCCTTGTTTCTTTGATGGTATTTCCACAAGCCATTCTTCTTTTGACATTATTAATCAATGGTAACAAAACTTTAGATAAGTATGATATTATCCAAATAAAATAACATTCTCACAAGCTCTTGATTATCTCCATACCATTACCAAGAATTAAAAAAATCCTAACTCATAACACTAGTCCCAGTTCTATAATAACCTAAGATGTTCCATAATCAATTATTTTAGTGAATTTGTTGCTGTACTTATAAGACCTTCTTATTATAGAAACTTGTCACTAAGAGATGAGAGTAAGGGGACAATATTTCCCTCAACTTCCTGTCAGCTCCAGACAGAGTGTTCTGTTGAACTGCAAACTGCATTGAGCCAGACTTAAAGTCCTCCAGGTTTCAGTTAAGGACACCTGGAGTTAGACTCAGAAATAGTCAGTCATTAGTCCTGGCAAGTTCCAACAATCAGTTTAAGATATGACTATAATCTAATCCTTTTCTTATGTCTCATGCTGACTACTTGCTGTGATCATAGAAACTTACTATAGAAGAAAAAAGAGCAGGGACAGGTGACGTATCCTGTATGACAGGATAAAACATCCTTAGCTTTGTTTAAATTCAGATGGAGTCGCAGTTCTTCAGTCATGCAGTATCTGTTCCATCTCATAGCCAGACTCAGAAATCGTCAGGTGGGAAACATTCCTTTCCAAAGGAACACAGTGGGGAAACTGAGCCAGGAGGATCCCTTCTAGATTGTGGCTAAGATTGTCCCCTCGGCTTTTTCCCAAATAAATCACATTTCCTTTAAATAGACCTCCACCTGTTCTTGTGACATTTCTCTCAGATACTGATTTAATGCAGACAATTATACCCAAATTCAAACTCAAAACAAAATTAGTTATAGTCCCAAAAGCCTTTTTCCTCAAACAGGAAGTCTCATTAATCACAGCTTAAAGCCAGATAAAGTTACTTTTACTCTCATGGAGTTGCAATAAGCAATAAGGATTTACCAGGACTCACATACATAGGAGCTCTCACTTTACATCTTTCCTTCTCAGATTTAAACTTGCCCTGGTGTAAAAGCCAATCATCAAAAATCATTTCTATCTACTGAACATAAACTTGCAACTTCCCAGCAAACTAAATTCATTGTCTAGGAACTGCACAATCCCAACAACTTCTTTTCTCAGGGCAGATAACTTTGCCCCCTTTCCTTCAAGATTCTCTGAAAAATATGTACTACTCCCCAGGCATACCTTGAATCAGTGTAAACATTGCCCTCTTTCCCTTTTAATAATTTTAATGCCCGATTTAAGGCATATAGTTCACATATTTGGGCAGACCAATTTTTTGGTAAACTTCCCGCCTCAACCAAGGATTCTTGATCCCCATTAATGACAGCATATCTGTTCCTTCTTTTCCCTTCCACCACCCTAGAGGAGCCATCAATAAACAAACTGATTCCTCCAGGAATCGGGGATTCTTGTAAATTCTCCGGAACCCAAGTTTGAAGGTCAATAAAGTCAATACAATAATACTCTAATTCAGATGCATTTCTGCTCCCTGAAGTCAGAAAAGAGGCAGGACTTAAGTTGTTATCTTGTGATAATATTAAATCATCTTTTTCCCATGCTATGGCTTCATATTTGAGAATTCTGGAATCTGTAAGCCACCTCTCTACCCTTTAATTCAGGATGACTCGTACCTGATGGGGAACACTCACTATTAAGCTTCCCCCAAAGGTCAGCTTTCTACCCACCTCCACTACTATAGCAGTAGCCGCTACTGCTTGAATACAGGTCGGCCATCCTCTAGCCACAGAATCCAAGATTTTTGATAAGGCGGCCACAGGTCTCTTCTGCCCCCCCTCCCCTTATTTGGGTCAAGCCCCCCCTCTGTCCACATTCACAAATAAATGACAGGGCTTCTCTAGTGAGGGGAGTGTCAAAACAGGAGGGGAGGGGAGGACCTCCTTTAACTTTTTAAATCCTCCCTCCCCTTCAGGGCCCCATCTAATTTGTTCTGGTTCTTCCAATAAGTATTGGTACAAGGGTTTTGTTAGGGACACATATGAATCAGTCCAATTTCTACAGTATCCTACTAGCCCCAGGAACTTTCTGAGTTCCCTCTTAGTTTTTTAGGAGGGGAGTTTGAAGGATTCCTGCCACCCGCTCTGGGTCCAGCTTCTTCAGCCTCTCACTTATTAAATGTCCCAGATATTTCATCTCTTGTTCCACGAATTGTAATTTATGTTTGGAAATCCTCAAACCTTCTGGTCCCAAATAGTTTATCAATTTGATCGAAGCCTCACTGGTTTCTATTCTCTTTTTACCTGTCACCAGCAAATTATCTACATATTGTAATACTTCTGTCCCAAAGGGAGCTCTAAACCCTTCCAGGATTCTCTCAAGGACTTGTCCAAACAAATTTGGTGATTCGGTATACCCCTGGGGCAGGACGCACCACCTATACTGCTGCTTCCTCCCAGTCTCAGGATCCTCCCACTCGAAGGCAAAGATATCACTACTACTAGGGTCTAAAGGACAGGCCCAGAATGCATCTTTTAAATCAATTACACTGAACCACCTACTGCCTTCATTTACCCTTCCCAAAATCATATAGGGGTCAGGGACCACTGGGTGGGATGGTAATACAGCCTTGTTAATTTCCCTTAAATCTTGGACTAGTCTATATGTTCCATCCCCTTTCCAGACTGGCAAGATGGGGGTATCAAAGGGGGAAATACAGGGTTCAAGAAGTCCCCCTTCCAATAGCCCCTGAATCACCGGTCTAAGTCCTCCCCTCTCCGCTAGAGATACAGGATATTGTTTTACTCTCACGACTGTAGTGGGTTCCCTCAATTTGATCTTGAGAGGGGTTATGTTAACCCTCCCTCTGTTGGTTTCCAGGAACCTTGGTAAGTTTTCAACATAAGGAGTAATTGCCTTGTGCTCTTTCTTTTCATACACAAATAATTCTAGGTAACAGTAACCCCAAACAACCTGGTCAACAGTCTCACAAATGTAGCAAAACAATTGTAGCTGAAAATGCCCCTTAAATAAAGACAAAATTTGGAAATTTTATGCTTTCTTAAATTACAATATTTAAAAAGGAAATGTTACAAAACAGGATCATATAGAATGCCCCAACAGCCAGATTCATTCCTTTTTCTCTTTTCCCTGAAGGCACAATTAATTTAACATTCTGGATTATAAAAGAAATTGCCCTTCCAGCAACATAACTAATACAATTGAAAACAGACTCAGTAAAAAAAACCTTTCTTTTTAGACCCCTTCATCAGATTCAGCAGTCTCCTGGGACCACATAGTTAATAAATTTCTTAATGCCAAATAACAATAGGTACTCTCAAAATTATACAAATACACATTTCTAAATTCATTACCCTTAGCCCTTTATAAAGGGATATTATCCACAAATTCATATATTTCTTTAATATTTCAGTTCCCCATTCATGTCCACATTTTCTTGAGAAAGTTTTACAAACAGTTTGGAATCACGTATTGTAATCAGGTCAGTTTAAAATGTACTGGGCCAGTATTCTAACTACTTCTTTTTGCTTTCCGTCCAGGTAGGCACCTCTGGAGCTTAATAATTAATTGAACAGTAATAATCATAACTCACAATAACCAATATCTTTATCATAGCCAATATCCATATTAGATTTAATAGAACCCACCCACGGATCTAGCCTGAAAGGTGGGTGGACATAATTCCTTCCATCTTTCCATAACTTTATCTATTGGTTTTTAAATTAGGCAAAAAAAAAAAATTATTTTTCCATCTTTCTACTTTAAACAGACCACTTCCTCACACCTTCTTAACTTACTTAAACCATCTAAAGCTATTCAGCTTTATTTTTGCAAATCTGAAGGGAGATAATTGAATAGGGCTCTCCCTCCTTCTCTCTTCCCAAACTGCTTTTACAATTTTACTATGCACTCTAAACCATTCACTTGCCTTACACAATTTTTCCACTGTTCTTTAGTTTCTTTCAATTTACTTTAGTGCCAAACAGTATAATAAGTTCTGAAATTAAAAACATCACATTTTTACAATTTGAATGAGTTGGGGCTCATGGGGAAACATCATGGTCTCGGCAACAGTCGAACCCAGTCATCCCCAACAAGCCGCAGCCCTCAGCACAGCCCCCCGGCTGCCCATAAATTACCTTTTGTTTATGTTCTGGTACACAAAAACTTTTCTCTTTTGTGAGAGGCAGAAAAGATTAAGTGCTACCTCTCTTTTTAATCTGAGGTGAAAAGGTTCCCTTTTTCTCTCTTTGTCTCCACACTCAAATTTGGCCAGAATGAGAATGCAGAGAGAGAGAGAAATTATTTTTTTTTCCAAAAGTTTCAAAACTTTCTTGCTTTCAAAACCCTCTATTCACACTGTGCAAATAAATTATACCTTCCTTAAGCTTTCTACACATACTCCTCTCTCCTACATGCTTCAACTTTCTTGCCTTTCTTTTTTTCTTTTTTAAATTTTTTTCTTGCCTTTCTTTTTTTATTTCTTTTAATTTTTTTCTTGCCTTTTTAAAATTTTTAAATTTTTTAAAATTTTTTAAATTTTTTTTCTTGCCTTTCTTTGGAATGGACTTTGATTAAAGTCCCTTTAAAACTGTACATATCTTATTTCTTTCTAATTCTGACCTGACACTTCGTAAATCCTTCTCAACTTGCTTTTTACCAATCATATAACCTAAATAATAAAGTATTTTTCTCTCTTTCTCTCTTCCATCCAGCCCCACCCCCTGAGGCTGCTATTATCAGTGAGTGAGAGGGGAGAGAAAGAAAGCCACACTCCAGAGTCAAGCTGCAGCACTCAGAATGCTTTTCTTGTCAAATCTTTTACTATCAAACACCGTTAACACTTGTTCACACCACACACAGACACAAACACAAAAAAGAAAATAGACATACAACAACCCTCCTCCCCTATAGAATCCTCAAATCATCAAACTATATCCAATCATTTTCCTTTCATCTTTTCCTCTGTATCTTGGCAGTTCATTCCAATTCTGCAATCGATTGCCTAAAGGATTGTCTATAGGTACCTCACATTTGCGCTCCGACTGCACAGATTTAGATTGTCCCTTACATTTCTAGGGACCCCCCAGGCCCTCACCTAGGGAATTTCAGGAGCCGTCACTGAACTCCCTGAGTCTAAAGACAGACTCAGCCGAATCACCGAGGAGGGTCGCCCACTCCTCACCAGTCACCCATGAAGCTTTCCGATGAGGTATCTATTCCGCAATTTGACTAGGCCTGGACTCCGCCCAAACTAGAGTCCGTCCTAAAGGGCCCTCACCCTGCACCAATTACTCCAGACCCCTGAGTGCTTATCTCTGGGTTGCAGGCATGCAACTTAATGTGACTGTTCTCACCCGCCGGCCGGAATTTCACAGTTTCATTTTTAATCGTCAGAGCCCTAACAAACCTTCTTTTTCTCCGAGTCCCCCTCTTTGGGTTTATTTCAGTGACTGGGTGGTAACCTCCCTCTAGAGCTTAAGGCCTCTGAGCAATCTCAGATGTGCTCTTGGCTTTCACCTCGGCAAGGAAGCCCCCTCCCTAATCAAAGAAAATACCAGACGATCCCCCACTGAGTGGGATGTAGACCACTTATGCAAATAAAAACTCAGAGGTTTCTCCAGGAAGAAAACAGAAGTTTTAGTCTAGCAAGTCCCGCTGGAGAGTTGGGCGTCACCTGTCCAGGGTGGACTGGAGTAGTGAGGCCCAGCACAAAACAGCAGCAAGCAGTTATATAGTCTTAGGCAAACTACTCCAAAAAGCCCCCCTCCCCACTTGTTTGTCTCAATCTCTTTATCCTCATTGGCTGAGGCAAGAGAAGTCACAGTCTATATTTAGAACCCAAGAGATACATTTTACTCAAAACAAGCTTGGGAGCTAGAGGATTGCCTTATTTGGTAAAATTAAGGTACAGAACAAAAGAGGGGGTAGGTTACAAAACAAGGGAGGGGATGGGCATCTGGTGCACAGCCCCCATTCCCCAAAAACGAAAGTGAAACTTAGGCCCAGCTCATGCTGAAGCCTCACTACATTTTGGAGCATAGCTTACATTTCACATGAGAAACTTTCACTTGTCCCACACAATACTAACTGCATGACACTGGGCAAATCACTTAACTTTTCATGACCCCAGGCAATTCTCTAAGACTACAAATTTCAAAGAAGATGTTGATCTGCATTGACAGATAAAGTTTCCTCAACTAGAATTCCATATCCCTGTGAAATCACAGATCTAGATCAAGAAAAGAAAGAGAATAAGTTTTTAGGGAGAATGGTGTTATTAAATGCTATCATAAATATTTGTGTACAAATTAAATTTTTATAAATTTTTTAAAGTTTAATTTTATATATGGAACATTCGTTTAGGAAACATGCCTTTTTTTCATTGGAAGTAGCTGGATAGAGCTTAGAACAGTGGATGATAAGAGGGCTGGCCCTAAAGTCAGAAAACTTGAGTACAAATCCAGCCTCAGATATTTTTACTATCTGTGTGACCCTGTGTTAACCTCTGTTTGTTTTAGTTTCCTCAGCTGTAAAATGATGATGATGATGATGATGATGATAATACCTACCTTGCAAGGTTGTTTTGAGGATTAAATGAGATATTTATAAAAGTGCTTAGCACAGTGTCCAGTACATAGTAAGCACTATGTAAATGATTATTCCCTTCACTTGTAGCTTAGGTGAGTCTCTTGCTTCCAATATGACCCTCGCCATAACAATTTTTCTGTTATTTGAATAGAAAGCTCCTAGTAATGTGACGATATCTAGAAATTGCGTTTTCTGAATTGACATTATAGCACATTAGCATTCTCTCCTCCTCTATATTTTTCTTTAAGATTCCTTGCAAATGTTGCCTAGGTTATCATAAACTCTAGAAGTAATAATGCTGATCATTCTTACTGCCTCACAACCTATTAGGACTTATGATTCCCCTTGACAACTGCTTGTTGTAGGCTTACATTTCATATCCAATCTGTCATTTTTGGTTGTCTGTCCACTGTATTCAGAACCATAGATTTAGAGTTGAAAGGGGCCTCACAGACCAGCTAGTCCAACTCTGTCATTTTACAAATCACAAAACTGAGGTCCAGGAAAGCTAAATGACTTGTCCAGGTTCACATAGGCAGCAAGTGTTGCATCCATGTCCTTGGACTCTACAGAGTCAGTTCTTTTTCTACTGGACTTTTTTCTACTTCCTCAGGGACCAAATGGTCCTAATCTTATTGTATTAAACAAATATGGTTTACCAGCAGTTTCCCTCCTTAGGTAATACTTACCTATTAACAAGACAATTTTGGCTTGCTTGCTTTTGCTGGGGTAGGCAAGGAGAGAAATCCTAATGGAAGAAACGCCTTTTACGGGGGGGGGGGGGGAGAGAGTGTGTGTGTGTGTGTGTGTGTGTGTGCCTTAAAAGAGTTAGAGTTTAGAGCATGATTGTACATGTGTAAACTATATCAAATTTCTGTCTTAGGGAAAGGGGAGGGGAGAGAGAAAAATCTGGAACTCAAAAAATCTTTAAAAACTGAATATTGAAAACTCTTTGCATGTAATTAGAAAAAAATTAAATACTGTTAATTGTGAAAAATTATTGAGGACCCCCAAAGAGCTTTTATTTATGTGAGTTTATAGCTATGATATTTATTGTATTAGAAATTAAAATGTCTTGGTATTATTATGAAAATAGCTTTGACCTCATGAGCCTCCTGAAAGAGTTTTAGTGAAGGCCACACTTTTGAGAGCCTGTGGTATAGAGGAAATTGAAAGGTGGCTAAAGTACACTAGATGAAAAGGAAAGTAATACATGTGTACAAATACATACGTATCAAAAATCTCTTGAGAGTGGCTATATGGGTTGAAGGTAGGATTCAGATCTTTTCTCTTAACTAAAAATGAAAAAAAAAAAGGAAAATGGATGAAATATTATTAGGAGATTCTTTCCTTTTTCTTCCAGCAGATTCATCTACATTTTTTTTCCCCTTCCTTAATTCTACCTGAATACATTTTTTAAATGTGCACTTCTAATTAGCATTAAAACCCAGTAAATTTTCTGTTCCTTTAAAAGACACTTTGACAGTTAAACAACATTAACCATTTTTAAAGATGGCTTGTTAAAGTAATTTTTAAAGTAATAAACTAACAGTGCAATCCAATACCTTTCTCTCTAAACCTTAACTTTCTCTTTTGAATTAGCTCTGAATTCTAGGTTCCAGTGCTTCTGAATGTATTTCCTGCGAAGCTTTCAGAGTCAAAGCAGCGTAGGACTAAATAGTGTAGCTTATTCTTAGAATTTCCAGCCATCTTTTCTGTCACTCATGCACAGTGAATGGATCATCTTTTCTGGTCTCTTTATGCTGCATTATAATAATAATGTTTGATATTTACATTCTATTTTATTGTTAAATACACAATTTCATTTGATCCTGACAACAACCTTGTGAGAGTAAATAATACACAGACTACATAGGCTGTTCAAGCTAGTTACAAAAGACCTTTGTTTTGACAGGCTTGACATATTTTGAGCTCCAGATCATCAGAGCTATTTTTATTTTCTGCAAAGTTTCACCTGAAACTAAAGAAATGTTTTTGATACTTTTCACCTGGTGCTTGAGTTTTACTATTAAAGTAACTTGAAAAGAAGTCTACATCATCAGACATTACTGTTAAGAATAGCAGTAGAGAATCACCTGCAGGTTATTTGAGCTTTTCCACCACTACCTCAACAGTTCAAACTCAAGTCTGTGAGTACTTAGTATATTGGACTTGGATGTTGTCCCAAGAGACCTAAGTTTAAATTCCAGCTCTGACAGTTACTAATTATGTGACACAAACAATCCACACATCTAAGCTAGTACTACCTAAATGTCCAGTGCACATGAGGTTTGTTCATGAGAATCCAGCTAAGAGAACAATATGATGATAGAACTGTGTAGAGTTTTTTTCATATTTGATTGGGTAACCAAATGCCCCACCAAAAGTCACAGAGCAGGCTAAACTTTCCTTTCCTCAGATCTCAGAAAGTGAGAAGTAGGCCCCAAGGCACTGTATGTTTCTTTTTGTCCTTGGCAGCAGGCTGCTTTGGTAGCAGTGGTACTTGCAGTATTCTCAGGAACACTAAGTTCCCTTCTCCCCACATGCCATTTCTCCAAAGAAGCAATGTAATAGATGTGTTCCCAGCCCACAAAAATCTCTTTAATCCATAATGTAGCTGATAGCTCATTGCATTATTTCTTAAACAGGATTTGTGGCCTTATAGTCCTACACAGAGATGCAAATTCAGGATTAAAGTTGCAAACTTTTATATTTGCAAACATTTATGGTGTAAGTTGTTCAGAACTTGAGATTCTTTTCCTATAGAAATGATATTTTAAATGATTATTTTTCTTGTCAGTCCACAGAAATCTATTTGTACCATAATATACCTGAAGCAGGGTACTACAGAGCCTAATTACTGTGTTTAATTGGGATTCCTTATTTGGGGAAATTCAGGGACCCAATTTGGGAGACAGGGGTCACATAGACTGCCACTGCAATGAGACTGTAGATTTTTCCTTCTCTATCCTTCTCCTGTCCTCTTACCCTGCCATCTACTAAGTACTGGAATTGGAGATGCTGCAGCTTTATGTCACTGGTTATGGCTTCTGTAGATTGCGCAAGGGCTCCAACTGGGAACTAGATGGGGGAGGGGTGTGAAAAACTGAAGACAGAGCTCTCTGGCATTAAAGTTTAAGGCCTCTTGCTACAGAGCTAGCTTCCCCTTTTTTCTGTGAATTCCAAAGATTATCCTACTCACTTCCCTTTCTACTATTATCCCTTGTTGCTTCCAGCTTGGGCTTTTCTCCTTCCTCATCTCCCTAATGAAACAAAATACTCACATCTTCTTTCCCAATTTATCCCTATGCTATTGCCCTCAACTCAGGCACATAACCTTTTGGGAGGAGGTTATCTAAGTGTGTTTACTGTCTGTACTAGAGAAAAAGGGGAATAAAAAAGCTACATCTTATTCCTGGTTTACTCCTTCCATCTCAAAGAGAGAAACTGTTCAGTGGGGAATATATTGGCATTAAAAATGTTGAGAAAAGTCTGATATTCAGTATATGTGGGGAATTGAGACAAATATATAGGACCAAGAGCCATTCTCCAATAGATAAATGGTTGAAGGGACATGAACAGTTTTCAGAAGAAATATAAAAGATCAACAATCATTTGAGAAATGGTACTAGTCACTAATAATGTCATTAAAGTTTGAAAACTTCTGTAGTTTTGTCTCATATCAGCAAACTGGCAAAGCTGATAAAAGACAGAAGCACTAATATTAGAGGGATTGCAAGAATACAAGCTGGTAGAACTGTGTTGGTCCAGCTGTTCTGGAAAACACTGGAATTGTACCCAAAAGTGGCAGACTTTTACTTTGACCTTGTGATCTCACTGCTGGGCTTATTGCCCAAGGAGGTCAAATATAGAAGGAGAATATATATACATACATATATATATATTTATACATATATATATATATATATATATACACACACACACACACACACATATATGTATATATATATGTGTATGTGTGTGTGTATATATATATATATATGTATCCATTTCAGATGAGTAAAAAATGCAGATGATATGTAATTTACTTTTACAGATGAGCCGGAGATCTTCACCAGAATTTAAGGATTAAATGTTTAGATGGATTAGAATAACATTAGAGGGTAAAAATAGAAGAATATCTAGTGTTTTTGCTGTCATAATTAGCTTAAGAAGTGATCACAACTTAGAAGCATTCAGTACTTTCCCACCTGCACGTCAAGATGAGGTAGCTGTCAGAGTTGACCATTAAGATAGACCAATTGGGTACATATTCTTGTATCATATGATACCAAGATGGAATTTATTTGCTTATAATTTTCAGTTGATATTTTCTCTACTATTGTTCATAAGCTAACATCTCATTCTCCATTTATATATTTCAGAGCAGCCATCAGCAGGGATCCTTTCTACGAGATGTTAGCAACAAGGAAGAAGAAAGTTTCCTCTACCAAGAGACATTAAGAGCTTGTGCCAGCTAACTGGGATCAGAATCTTACAGTGTGAAGAATTCTTGATTGTATCCCTCTGCCATTCAACACATGGGGAGAGAGAGGGCTGCGAAGCAGGAGTATCTTCTGCCACTTAGCATCGTCCTGAATTCCTAAGGACCAGCTTCCGCTTTTGCAAATTTTTTTAAGCCAGTGGGGGGAGGGGTTGGGGTGGGCAGTTATCAGTTGAGGAGAAGAGGGAACCTGAGCCCTTTTTAAGGCATGGATTCATAATTTTTTTCTTTGAAAAAGAACAGAGCAAATCAGCTTCCCTGCAAGTCTCTCCACTCAGCAGGTCTGATAGCAGAGCTTGGAGCCAACCATTTACCTCTTGGTTATTTTTCCTGTGAAGAAGCCTTCAATTCCTGCACCATAGGTACATTTATAAATATATTATATGTTAAAGTGAAAGGTGAGATGGAAGAGATAAACCACACACCATAAAGATATATTTTTGGCTTTAAAGAAGTTTGCCCAGATGCATTATTCTCTGTCCAGTCTTGAAGACTCCCAGATAAATTGTGTTCCTCCCTGGGGGAAGGAGCAGCATAGGCAACACAGGTCTCTACCACCAGGCACTGAGAAGGGATGAGGGTAATGCCATTACTACCTCTCCAATCTGCTTTGCATTATCCTGGCTTAGTGAGTTGGAGAAAGTCTTCTATAGTTTGAGTAAGCCATTGGGTTTGGGAGAAAAGTGGGTTAAGGGTTGGGGGTGGAGAGTGGGAAAGGAAGCAGTGAAGCTTAATGGGGGCCTCAGACTTTATTTTACCCACATACCAGGATCTTGAATATAGCTACTGGTGTGCTTTGTGGGCCCTGTAGTTGGTGTGGCCACACATGCCATGGGCTGCAAAACAAAGTAGAGTTCTGTTGGGGGTGGTGTTTTGTCATTCTCACTGCACATGGGACACTGAGGAGAAGAGAGTGGTTGGAGCTTTTGAGAATATTTTTTTTCCTTTTTCAGAATTAATGCTCCTCCTGAGCTTAAGAGGGAAAAAAAAATCAGCATTTTTCACTGAGCAAAACACCAAATAACCAAAATGATGTGGAGGGCAGCCCCCATGGACACCTGAGCATGACTGACTCAGTTGTCCCATTTTTCTTTTTCTTTCCTTGTTTTCAGCTACTTTCCCCAAAAGCTCTAGTCCTCGTTTTAGAGGAAGGACCAAGTCCTGCTTAGTCTCCTTGAGGCTTTGTTTTTTTCTCCCTCAAATAAATAGTCCTTAGGTACTTCCCTAAATTCGTCTTCACACAAGGATTTCATTTGCTTGATCCTACCAAAGGATTAAACTGAAATTCTTCCTGCATTAGAATTCTTCAGGTGGCTTTCTTGAAGTGGGTAGATAATAGTCTGAACCCATGAAATGCAACTCCCAGGAACTATCAGTAGTAGCAGTTCCTTATTTCCATAGAATCTAACCTGGCAATCTAAAAAACCCTTAGAATAATTTATCAGTGCATTTCTTCCCATATGTATGTTGAGTTACCTTCTAGGACACAAGAAGTTGTTCTTGCTGTATTAGGAAGTAACTGTGTAGGCCATTCAGATTCCCAACAGGTGATAGAGCCCTCAGAGCTTGTCATCTCTGAAACCATTCTGAAAAGGTGTTGGGGAGAAGAAAAGAGCATGGAGATTGTCAGTAGTGTCCCACCTAGCCATGGTAATGAATCGCTGAGTTCTTCCTGAAGTCTAATAGGTGGTTTAGTGGAATGGCATCAAGTGTTTTTGTGTCTGGATCCTGTTTGGAAGGTATCTGAAAAGAGCACAGACCAGAACCTTCTATTTAAGAGCATAAAAATCAATGCAGAGAAAGCAAGATTCTGGGAAGTTTGAGGTCTGTTGTTAATGTCAGAATTACCCCAACTAGGTTCAGTCCTTTGACCATGTTTCAGTTCCTCCCCTTGTGAGTTGATTCAGTGCACTGTATCTAGTGAGTAAGCTGGGGGTGGGGTGGGGAGGGTGAGGAGAGGGAGGCAAGTGGATCAGTATTAGCCTATTTATCAGAGATGTAAATAATCTATGTATAGTTTTTCTCCTTTAGATTATTTTGTATTTGGAAAAAAGGTTTTTATTTTTTTTGTTTTTTTTGTTTTTGTTTTGTTTTTGGTGGGGGGAGATCTAAAGAGATGAGCAATCACCGCTGACAGGATTTATTTTAATTATTCTGATTTTTTGTTTTTGTTTTTTGTTTTCTTTTGTTTTGTTTTGCCATGTAAACTAGAGCCAAGAAACTGCAGCAAATAAACTCCAAACCTTCCCTGAGCTGCACTTCTTTTTTTGTCTATTGCGTTCTTTCTAATGCCTGGATTGGGATATGGGGATAAGAGAGGAAAATCATTACTGAGTGTACCATTGTGGGAGAGTGTATCACAATTTCTTCCATAGCCCCTTCTTCATAACCTACCTGGATCTCTGTTTCTTCATTTGTAAAATGATGATTGAATGAGTTACTTGTTAAGATCTTTTCTAAATCATGTAATTCTGAATTGTGACACTTATATAAATATAAGGTTGGGAGTTCATTTTTTATGAGTTTTGTAAGGAAGAAGCAATTGAATGTAGTTTTAATTAAAATTCACCTGGATCTTAATTAAATCAATTAGCAGGGAATATAAAACTTCAGTACACATGTTTAACAAGGGGATTGGCCAGTGAAGGCCCAGTCCTGAGTACACAGTCAGTGCCTGGAGCCAACCCATGTGAATGCTTGGGAAACCTGCTTCAGGAAGTGCATGATGGTTTGGAATGAAATGGGCCAGCTCTCTACTTCAGAGCATGCACAGTCTTGCCTGGTGACAACCCATGTGGATGCTTGGGAAGCGAACTTCTAGAAAAGAGGAATAGAGGGGCCCTGCCATCCACTTCAAGTTCATGTACAGGTATTCAGTGATTGTTACCTGTTGGCTTATAGCATGATGTGAGAAAACCTTTTAATTGTCTGCTAAGCTGGAACCTGATGATGCATACAAAAGGCAGCAACAGGCCAAATCATTCTCCTTTCCTTTCCTGTCCATCATAGGGTATAAAGATGACTCTGAACTCTTGAGGGGTGGGCAGAATGCCCTTCCTCTGCACTGGGCTAGTGGGGACACGTATTCTAGGCAAGCCTGTATCTGGAATGGGGCTGCCTCTCCTGTTTGTGTCTTCTTTCCTTTGGTACAGGGACTTGTGAAATCTCTAAAGGTTGAAAGACTTACCCGAGATCTAACTGCCAACCCCAGGAGGGAACCATCCTTGAGGAGTGACTTGCAAATCCAGTCCAGTTGTGGATCAGTCTGGTAGCCAAATGTCCCGCTGCTAGAAGTGACTCATCCATTGGCTGTGCCACACCCAAAAGGGAACTTGTTTGGGCAAATGTTTGTAAGCAGCCTCTTTAAGTTTGAGCCCACTCTCCTCAAAGACTAAAGTAGTTAGAGAAGAGTCTGTCCCCAGTTTGTACTTCAGATCTTACTGTAGCTTCTGGGTAAATAGCCCTTTTTAAAAAGCCATTTGGTAATAATTATTTACTGATAATGTCATGGAGATATTAGTTGGTTAACTGATATTGGAGTCGTAATCACTAACAATCACTGATATTAGGGAAACACACTAGAATGGGATATTGAGCCAATAACATTAGGGGAAAAAACCCCACTGTCCCTCAGGCTTACCCTTAGAAGGCTGGGCAGAAAGTTGGGGTACAGAAAACAGGAAACTTGCTGTGGGAACCCCACTCACCACTGCTAATAGAATCCTGGTGGAGTGAGGGTGGGAGTGTGAAGGGAATGTGGAGAGAGATATCCCCACTGCACTGGGAGCTTTTGAATTGCCCAGAGACAGGACAGTTGATTTGCCTGACACCAATTAGAGATTCAAAAGTTCTGGCCTTCAAAGAGCTCCATAGCCCTTGTTACTTCCAGGGCTGGGAGGACCACAGCTTCTAGGATTCTTAGCATTTAAGCACTTCTTTCTCACCCATAGGGAAGTCTAAATAGGGATTAGACTCTTGTTTTTATTAATATAGGCAACTTCTGAACTTCAGTCCTAGAAGAGTTGTATATAGCACTCAGTTAACTGAAGTTGATATATGTCAGAAGCAAGACTTGAGCTCAGGTCTTCTTGGCCTTGAGACTAGCTTTCTAAGCACTATACCACACTGCCTCTCTAAATGCTACATAACAAATACAACAAACATCTAAAAGATACTTTACCTTCATTTTAGGCCCAGTTAGCAGGAGAACCTAAGGGGCAAAAGACAAGAAAAAGGAGAGAGATTAATAGGCACAGAGAGGGAAAAAGACAGAGAAAGATATATCTAAAATTTTAATAAGTTCCTAAACATCTCAAGCTGTTGATTACTTGTTGGATCAAAGTGTTACCATCTCTTATTACTGCTGTTTGAAAATTGTGATTAGCCAAGTGATCATTATTCGTAGCTCTTCCAGTTCTTTATTTTTAAAATCTCAGAGGGGCGGGTATATTATTTTACAGCCATATCAGTGGCCAAAATCATTGTAAGATTACTTCACAGGTTGGATGAAATTGGGCCGAAGGCCAAAAGAGCAGTTCCTAACTCATCCAGCTCTGAGCAAAATACAAATCTCCCCCAGCTGCCTGGAGCTGCTTTCTATCCACTGGAAGAACCATGAGGTCCCACTCATGTTTTCCCATTAATGTAACAAAAGTTAAGTCCACTCAGAAACACACAGGGAAGATGAACATACTATTTCTAGAACAATATTTCTTTTGAGTCTTTTGGAAAAACATAACCTAGTCCCACTCTCCTTCCGCACACAAGATTTCATTTGATTTCTTTGTGGGATTTAGGTTAATTTATTTCCTAATTGGATCGCTCCCTTTGAATTTTCACATGTGTAATGTAATGTAAGCCTAAGGCCTTTGGAGGCAGAGGGTGGGAGAGATACATACATTCTGAAAAGGTTTTCTTTTCAGACTCTCCACAAGACAGTGGAGTCTATGGAAGCACAGCAGCCCAGCTCCCCTACAACTATTTCAACAAGGATTTTTAAAAGCATTAGATCAAGAAATGTTAATGAAATCCAAGGAGAAACTAACGGAAGAAAATTTTGCTATCTCAGTCCACAAAAAGTGGTGCTAGGAAGAGGCTGCAGCCTGACACAGGATTGATGCACAATGATACCTTCCAGCTAAGACCAAGAGCCAGAGAAGCCTAGAGACTGGAACTGTTTGCTAGGGTGGGAAGAATAGGAACCTATGCTAGTCCTAGCCAAGGATGGATGTTACTGTGTTACTCTGATTACAAACTGGGCATGGAGACTCAGTCCAGGAGGACAAGAATAAGAACACACCAACTCTGGCAGAGACCACTTCAAACGACAACAACCCCAGTGCTGGTTGTACCACGGACACTGTCTCTGTACAGAGAGTTGGCTAACTGCTCCTGAAGTACTTGAAGAATACACCATTACCTAGAATCTACTTATATAGATCAGCAACAATGGATACCATTCCTTTCAGAAGTACACAGAATCTGGCCTGACACAAAGTTCCAATTTAGGAAGTAAAGCAGGAAAAATGAATATGAAAACACTTATGATAAAGAAATTTTATAGAGCTAGGGATGATTGGGACACAAATCCCAAAGAAGAAAATAACTCCATGTCATCTACAAAGAAAAGCAGATTTACTGTAAGCTGTACAGTAGTTTATGGAAAAATGAAGCCAGAATTTTTAAAATAGTCATATAAATTAAATGAGAGAGTAAAGAATGGGAAAGGATATGAGCTGCCCAATGTGGAAATTTATTTGATTATGCATATTTGTTAGAAAATATTTTGTTTTTATTTTTGTTTTCATTGGAGGGGAGGTGGGGAGGAGGGACAAAATGTGCTTGTTAGTTGTGGGGGGGAACAGAATGAAAGTTATACTAAAAAGAAAGGAAATGAGAAGTCTTGAGGAAAGAATAGGAAAGAGAATTAATAGCTTAGGCCAGGAAGTGCAAAATATAAGTTATAGAGACTCCTTGAAAGTCAGTTGGATTGACAGAAATCAATGATTCTTTGAGACAACAGGAAATACTAGAACCTAGCCAAAAGATTGAAGAAAATAGTAGGAAATGCAAATTACCTCCTATTGGAAACAGCTGACCTGGTAAACAGGTAATCTAAGAATCATTAGACTATCTGGAAACCTCAGCCAAAAGATACATATCATATTTTGAGAAATCATGAGTGAAAGACTTATTAGAACCAGAGAACAAAATGAAAATACAAAGAAATCACTAGTCACTTCCTGAAATAAAACTCAAAATTAATACTCTCAGAAACAATATAGCCATAATCCAGAGCTTCCAAATCAAAGAAAAAATACTCCAGTCATCTAGAAGCCAGTCTGCATCTCAAAAGACCTGACAACTACCAAAGGTAAACTTCCCAAAGGTAAAAAGGCTTACAAATGAGAATCATTTACCTGTCAAAGCTGAGTATTATTTTACAGGGCTGAAATAAATCTTTAAAGAAATAGAAATCTCCCAGCTATTCTTGATGAAGAAGCCATATACTTTAACTTACAAACACAGGAGTCAAGAAAAACAGAGAAAGACAAATACATTTGAGTAATTGGAAGGGACTGTATGATGATGAAGATTTTATATTCTAAGATGGGGGGGGTGAGAAAAAAATTATTCCCTTAGAACCCTAGTTCTTTAAAGACCCTAGTGGAAACAAATAAGACGATGCCTATGAGCAGTTTTGTTATATCTTGATGATCCTTAAAGAAAAAAAGGAAAGGGAAGGATAAAGGGAATAATGAGATAGGAGAGGAGTCATAGGATCATAGATTATAGAATGAGAAAACTATGGATATGGGGCTATTGGGAATTCAGAGGCTGTTGAGTCTAACCCTCTTGTTTTACAAATGAGAAAAGTTGAAAAATTGTGACTTTGTCAGTGTCTGAGGCAGAATTTGAACTCTTATTTTCCTAATGCAAGCCTGCAGTTCTAGCCACTACATCACCTAGCTGCCTCAGGGTAAAATTTAACCATCTTACATAATTGGAGTACATGAGAAGACTTGTCTAAATGTAGAGGAAGGGAGGAATGGACAGACATCAAATGAATCTCACTTAACTTGTCAAAATAAGGTTTAACAGACACATTGGTGTAAAAAAAAAAAAGCACACAAATTCAATAGTGAAACAAATGGTGATAAGAGGAGTGGTATTAAGAAGATAGATAATACTGCAAGCAAAATAAACTCCCTGATTCCAAGAGGCTATTAAAAAGGAAAGCAAATAATTGGACTCTAAGGGGAAGGGAAGGTTCTTCAATTGGATAATGGACAAATTGTGGTTCATGAATAGATGAAATATTATTGTGCCATAAAAGTCCTGAAATTATTTCAGTAAGTCCTAGGATGTATGAGCTGATGTAGAATGAAGTGAACAGAACTAGGAGAATGGTTTTTACAATGGTAAGATTGTCAAGAAATATAACTTTGTAAGACTTAAGCACTTTCATCATGAAGCACGCTATCCACCTCACAGAGAAATGATCAGCTGAAGGTGTAGAAAGACATGCATTTTGTAATTGGCTACTTTGTGAATTTTTTTTTGCTTAACTATTTGTTACAAAAGTTTTTTCCCTGCTCTGCTTTTTAAGGTATTGAGGAGGTGAGGGAGTTAAAAGTAATAATGCCAAGGGAAAAAAAAGAACCCTGGTTTTTTTTAATGCACAGGAAAGAACAGAGGGAAATTCAGAAGGAAGCACAAACAAGCCAGAGTTTTTAAATGTGAAATTTGTTGTGTCCAACAATTTCTTTAAAAATATGTTGTGTACAAATTTCTTTTTTTAAAAAGCAAGTGGTATGAAATTGAGGTTGAGTTTCATAAGCATTCCTTTTTTTCTTCTGTGTATGTGAGCATGGTCTTTTTTTTTTGGTATTTAAATTTAGAATTTTTTTTTAAATAGCTACCTTAGAAATAGAAGGTACAGTACAGTACAGAAAGAAGAAATACTGACTTTGACTCACTAAAGCACATAGCTGTAAAACTAAGGAATTGCAAGGAAAAAAAATTCTCCAGGAATAGAAAAGAGAAAAAAGGGCATATTTAAAGTACAAGAAAAGTACCATTTAAAGTAATATCTGAGGTTCTTTTATATTGCAAAAGAAAAATTACAGTTGGGCGAAAAAAATATGAACATTTTGAAATTGTATTATGTTCAAAATTACATACATTGAATGACCATTTCAACTCAAAAGCAAATAAGAGAGTAGACTTTATCAATAAAAATCATAGCTAAAGATATCCCTACAAGTAGTGAAAGAGGAAAGTCAAATTGCCTGAATGATAAGTGTCTTAATAATAACAATAAGCCTTTTGTTAAGATAAATGGGTGGGTGTTAGGATAAGATGTTAAAGATAAAAGGTATTACTTTTATTTTTATAACTGATATAAATGGAAAATTTAGGCTTTGGAATGATGATAATCATAAATGGGTACACAATGCTAAAAAATTCACATCTACAATCTGGAAGTTCTGAACATACATGAAAAAAATCCAGAGAAAAAGAAGCAGAGGAATGGGGAGAGAAGCTGATATTCCCAGAAGCAAAGCTTCCCTCTGTAGACTAAAAATAGTATTAAATTTTGTGGAAACATAAAAACTAGTAATTTTAAGTAAGAAATGCAATCTCTTTTACTTATTAACTGAAGTAGTTACAGAAACCTAAAATAGATGGTATTTCCTATAGACAGCACCAAGAACACAACAGAAAAAAATGATATATAACAACAAGCAGTTAATAAATATTATGTGCACTGTGCTAGGCAATAGGGGTACAAAGACAAAAATGAAACAATCCTGTCTTCAAGGAGCTTACATTCTGTAGTGGGATTAAAGATACATGTATGTACAAAATTAACAAAAGGCAGTTTTGAAGGGAAAGCACTGAAATCTAAGGAGATTAGGAAAGGCCTCATGTAGAAGATAGCACTTGAGCTGAGTTTGGAAATAAACAAGAGATTCTAAGAGGTTCATTCCATAAATATAGTAAGACCAGTGCAAAAACACAGAGATGGAAGAGGGAGCATTGTCTAAAGAGGAAAATATGAGGGCTAGAGATAGTGAAGGGAAGTAATATGTAATAAAACTGGAAAACACAAGATTATGAAGGGCTTTTAAATGTCAGAGAAATTTATATTTGATCCTAGAGGTAATTAAGAGCCACTGCAGCCTATTGAGTAGGAAAGTGACATGGTCAAACCCTACACTTTACAAAAACCACTTAGTGTGACATTTGGATTCAGTCAGAGAGCCACACTGGAGGACCTAAGAGGCCATATGTGGCCTCAAGGTGGCAGATTCCCCACCCCTGGTTTAGGACATGCTGTTTGATCTGCCTACACGGCATCTAGTTCAAAATGTCCAATAGATAGCAGGTAATGAATAGGATCTCAGGAGATTGACTAAAACTGGAGTTATAGTTCTGGAAGTCATCTGCATAAAGATGATAATTAAACCCATGGCAGCTGTTAAGATCACCAGGTGAGAGTCATTGTCAAAAGCATTGTGTGCATCTTTTCCTTATTCTGATTTCACTCTGTCAATTCCATTAGCCACATCTGGGAATAGGTTATCTGTGTGAAACAAGCAGCTATAAATAAGACTTCTGGTGCTAATCTGAAGAATTTTCAGATTCATTGTTTCATATGGCACAGTATATATTTCAGTAGATTCATGTGCTATAGTTTGCCATTCTCTATTCAGTAATCATCTACTTTGTTTTTAGTTCTTTGTGTAATGGGGGCCTGACTTACATGTAGACACTATCAACTTGCTAAGATGGTGTATCCCCATAAACAATGCCAGGGAACTGCTTCTGAGAGAATGCTAAATGTCATGTGAGAGAAGTGCCTTGGAGATAAGGAATGAAACAAGCATGTGTTAAGCCTCTGGTATTTCCAGGCACTGTGCTAAGTAATTTATAATTATTATCTCATTTGATCCTTATAATACCCCTGTGCAGTAGGTGCTGTCATTATCCCTGTTTTACAGTTGAAGAAACTGAAGAAACGGGTTCAGTGACTTGCCCAGAGTCACACAGCTAATGAGGCCACATTTGAACTCAGGTCTTCCTGACTCCAGGCCCAGTGCTCTATCCATTACATCACCTAGCTGAGACTGGTGTAGGTATGGATGTTCTGTAAGTGGTTCCAGTAGGTGCGGACTGATTGTAGTCAGCTAACTATGTACTGAAGTATTATTCAACTCCTATTCAACTCCTACCTCTAGCTATATGACCATGGGCTTTTTGACTGGCTATAGAGACATTCAAAAACGCTTGTTAACTTCAACTGTGGTCTCTTTCTCATTTGCTTCTGGGTGATTTCATCAATTACTTGATTCATGACATTGATAAAGGGAGTAGAGTCTCTGAGCAAGCCACAGGAAGCCAGGAGTTGGAACCCAGGCCCAGTTTCTCATCTAGCACGGCATTGATGCCCCAGGGAGCAAGGACTGATCTTTGAAAGCAAAAATTTAGAACTTCAGAACTCCAGCCTGGCAAAAGGATTCATCTGACAGTCATGCCACATCTGAACATAAACTGGGTGGTGTCTGTGCCGTGTAGGAACTGAGCTAAGTTTTGAGCCTATTGCCCCGAAGACCAAGGTGGTGTAATGGAGATTATGTCCCAGAATGTTAGGAGAAATGTTTGATGCTTACTGGTCATATGTTTGAAGTCAATAGCCTTTTAAAAAATCTGTTGTGATGCTGGTTGGTTACTGGAAGTGCTAAGTCACTTGTCCCCACAAATGTTTGGGGCTTAAACCAGTGAGGGAAGAAAGAAATACCCAAGCCCCTTCAGGAGACCTAAGAACCCTGAGGGGGAAGATGTAACAGACATCTAAGAAAATGAGACCAGAGTCGGTTATGTTACATTTACTTACTACAGAGTGCTGCTATAAATATTTTAAGGCCAAAAGCCATTCCCTAGTAAATAATGGTGAAAGAGTAAAAACAAGCAGCCCTTAAAAGGAGAATTGTAAACTTACAGTAACAACCATGTGAAATGTTGCTTCAAAATCACAAATAGAATAATGTGAATCAGAACAACTCTAAGGTTTCATATCACACCCAGGAAATTGACAAAAGGTGGAAATAGTCAGTGGTCAAGGGGCTACACTAATACAGCCTTGGTGGAGCTATAAATTAGGCCAGTCATTTTGGAGTGCAATTTGGAATGATGCTAAGAAAGTGACTGATAGGTTATGTAAAAACAAGAATATCTATAAAATTTCTTTGGTAAAAAAAGTGACTAAAATGTCAGTACTCTTTGGCCCAGAAATCCTCTTGGCAGGCATATACCCCAAGGAGTCCAAAGATTAAAGAGAAATATATGCCAAGATACTTATAGTATCACTTTTGTAGTAGCAAAGAATTGGAAACAGAGTAGGTGCCTATCAGCAGGACAATAGCTAAACAGCTTGTGGCACATGAATGTAATCAATGCAAATGCTGTAAGAAATAATGCCTATAAAGAATACAGAAAAGCATGGGAGGATATATGAATTGATGCAAAATGAAATAAACCTAGAGAAACAATATACAATATCTACTAAAGTGCAAATAAAAGAATACAAAACAAAAATGAATTCTGTAAAACTATAATGACCAAGGTTGGCCACGGGAGAAAAGATAGAAGAATGCAACCTCCTGCCCTTTTGCAGCAGTGGGGGAACTGTAGGTGTGGAATTCTGCGTATTTTGAACTTGATTGATGTATTGGTTAGTTTGCTGAGCTGGTGTTGGATTTCCCCCCACCTTTTTTTTGTTGTTTTAAATAAGGGATGATTTTCTGGGAGAGGAAGGAAGAAAAATATACTGAGAAATGTAAATGATATAAACAAAAGATTGTGTGTGTGTGTGTGTGTGTGTAAAGAAAGAGAACCAAGACTCAGTCGTGTGTTAGTGGCCATTTCAAATTGTCTGACAGTTTGTGGCATGGGTTTTTGAACTCACTCATGGGCTTACCCATGGGCTTTCACACAAGAAGCTGAAGCAAAACCAGCCTGGGGGGTTCTAGGAAGGAAGAGACATTTGAATAGCAAGGACCAAGAGGAAAACAAGGAGGACAGAGCCCTCCTGCATCCAGATCAAGATGACTGACACTATGAGCCATGCAGGCATGTTTCATTTTAGGTCTAGAGAAAACTAGGTATTCATAGCTACTAACTGAACAGATAGTTTTGATGGCACTGTCAGTATACTTATGTCCTGTATAGAAGCAGCTTAGATGACACAGTGGATAGAGTGCTGGGCCTGGAGTCAAGAAGACCTGAGTTCTAATCCAGCCTCAGACACTTACTAGCTGTGTGACCCTGGACAAGTCACTTAGCCTCTGTTTGCCTCCTTTTCGTTAACTATAAATTGAGTGTAACAGTAGCACCTACCTCCAAGGGTTGTGGTAAGGATCAAATGAGATGAGATACTACATGTGCCTGGCCTGTAATAGGTGCTTAATAAGTGCTTATTTCCTTCCTTCATTCCTGTATAGCTATGAAAAATTTATCTTTATTTTTTCACTGGAAATACCCAAACCTCAAATTCATTCAGATGTATGGATGGGGGAAATCTTGGAGGAGGAATACATGTTGACTATGCAGTCATTTGGATGGTGACAATATGTGGGGGTGCATGATTACAGATAAGAGCTAAGGATAGGACACCAAGTCCAAGCTGGTGAAAGCATTAGGGTTGCTGTGATTAGTACTAGGAGTACTAGCCTTGAAGTCATGAAGGCCCAGGTTTAAATCCTCCCTCTAGCTGTATGACCATGGGCAAAACACTTTAATCTCTTGGAGACTCAGTTCTTTTCATCTGTAAAAAATATGTATATATATATATTATATATATATATATATATATATATATATATATATATATATATATATATATATATATATCTGTAGTACCTACCTCACAGGGTTCTTGTGAGTCTCAAATGAGAATAATGCATTATAAAGTGATTTGCAAGTGTAACAGGATGCATACTTGACTATGCTGCTGACTTCCAGCTAGCCATGTATATTAACTGAGACAGATCTGGGCACTTGAGAGATTTCAAAGTTCCTGGCTACTTCTGGCTTGCCATGTGTGATTCAACGATGAAGGACTCGGGTGCTTTGGGGATGATGAAGTAATACTCTTATTGGCCACTAATCAGGAAGAGCTGATGATTCAGTGGCCCTTTAAAAAGGGAATGACCCCACCCTTGTTTGTCTTCTTTCTTCAACTCTCCAGGTGACAAGTAGTGGTCCCAGGAAGAATAAGGGGAGTGGCCTCCCTTCTGCCTACCCCAGAAGAAATGTTGAACTGCTCACATGTGGCAGCTTTATCAGATACTCAGCTGGGTGAGCTGAGCCCAGGTTTTAGGACTCTAAGCTGCCTTTTCCATTCTGTATTTCTGAGTATGGACCAAACAGTAATCTCAAGATAGATATACTCAGTCCTGGAAGAAATCTTGTGAGTTCAGGAGGTTAGAGATCCTGGACCCTTGATCAGCAGGGGCGTTGTTGCATCAGAGAAGATACCATCAGCAGGGGAACAAGTTCATCTCCCTGGCGTGGCTAGACAGAAGACATTTGCTTGGATGGAGTTTTGGGTCAGTGCAGAGCTTTCATATTCTGACATTTGTCTTAAGCTCCTGGCAGAATATAAGTTATTATTGCTGCTTGTTTTAAGTCTTTCTCTCACTGTGTTTGTGAGAGCCTTTTGTATTAAGGCTTCTGTGTGTATCTGTCTCATACTTGACTCATATTGTGTTTCAAGCACCTATCTACTAACCACCCCCACTTTTTGCATACCCTAGATGTGAGCCAAATCCAAGCTTTAAGTAATTTTCCTTGGGATACCAGGGTGGGGGGGCACAATGAGCCAAAGAGAAGTCTGACCTTTCTATTTCCCCAGGACTGATCCTGTCATGATCACAGGTGTGGACTCCGTAAAACAGGAATGAGGAAACCTGGATTATAATTTTGGCTCAGCCACTAATTAGTGGTGTGACCTTGGGCCAGTTGCTTCATTGGACTTCAGTTTCCTCATCTGTAAAAAGAGCATGAGTCCAAATAAACCCTTAATTCCCCTCCTAACATTAAAATTCTATGATCTTCTGAATAGTTGAGAGATATGGTCAAATAGTGGATAGAGAGCTAGCCTTGGAATCAGGACAACCTATAATTGACACATTAAGTCATGCCTCTAACACTGCAATTCTAAAAATGTGTTCCAAGGACCCCCATGGGTCCATAAAATGAAAAATTGCTTTCATAATAATATTAAGATTTTATTTGTCTTTTTTACTCTCATTCTCTCATGAGTGTGCAGTAGAGTTTTCTAAAGTCTACATGATCTATGAATTAAAGATTTAGCTTAGAAGACTGAAGTAATACCTGCAGAAATGTTCTTTTGCCTTACAAATGGACAAATCTACAGACGTGACTGAACTTGCCATTTTGCTTGTGTTCATCTGGTATCTACAGTAGCTAATAATTGAAGAAGATCTTTTATGTGACTGCTTGGCAACAAATACAAGTGGTGCTAAAATATTCAAAGTGTTGAATATTTTTTTTGAATCTCATGGTCTGTCCTTGAATGAATGTCTTGACATTTGCACCAATAGTGCAGAAGCAACTTGTAATTTACATTAACAAAATGTAAAACAATGCCACTCTCCTCACTGATTTTTTTTTGTTTTGGAAAATAGTTATTTTCATAAAAATGTTATTTACGTTAACATGTAATGGGTTTGTTACTGTTATTTTAAAATGAATTAATAAATAAGTTTTAAAATTATGTCTGTTTTAATTTCTAATCGAGTAAAAATTGATGTAACACACATAAACAAAAGCTTTTTGAGGTCCTCAGTGATTTTTAATAGTATAAAGAGAACTGCTCTAATACATGCTAGCTGTATGATTTTGAGCAGATTACTTAACATCTTAGTGTCCCAGGCAACTCTCTAAGACCAGAGTGTTGCTGATCTATTTTGGTGAAAAGTTTTAATATTAAGAGTTCTCCACACCAATAAAATCACAGTTCTGGGCCAATTATGAATAGTTAGATGCAGTAAGGTATGTATAGGGAGTTGTGCCTACAAAGTGGAGATAGGGTGGTAGAAGGGTGTATCCATTCAGTGTAAAGCTCAGATTTTCTTCTGGAAGAACTTGATGGTAAATGATAGGACTGGCTTTTATTTTATTTTATTTTATTTTTTTTACTGAAAACAACTATTCCTGAGTAGGCCAAACATCTATGAGAAACATATCCTCTGCCTGATGCCACCAAGAAGCACAAGCCCTCTACCTGCTCCTAAGGATAGAAGGCCCTCTCCTTTGGGTTTATTCCTAAAATTCAATTCTCTATGAACTTCCTGGTATTACAGAGAGGCAACCATATTTATTTCACCAAAAGAACAGCAGATTCAATTTGCAAATCTAAGGGCTGAGTCTCTGTCTTTTACCTCATCTTTTACCCACATCCCAAAGGAGTTGGAGCTTTCAGAGTTCTTTATTGAAACGTAAACATCTGTGAATCAGCTAATACTTTAGCGGACTTAGTTCATAACTCTCCTTAATCATGAGGGTGAGGATAGGGCCAGAGGTAGTCCAAGAGAAGTTAAAGACTGACTTCAACTATTTTTATAATTTTGCTTTCTAGCAATCCTGCTTTTCTTAGTATCATCCATGTGACTTTCATATAACATGAAAGGCCTGGGTACATTTGGAGGATTTTCACCTTTGGCTTCTAGTCCTCAGTCAGAAAAATCCACAGTATATTTTTCCATTAACTTTTCTTGCAAGCGCAAATGACAAAACTTAAGTAATGTTTTACTGATAGGTCAAGGAAAACAAAACAGAACTCACAACAGTACTCATAGAAAATAAGCCCTCATATGAGAAACCTGTGTAGTATCTTAGTCACTGATACTTCCAAGGAAGCAAGGCTCCCAGCAGGCATGATTTCCTACAATTCTTCAGCAGGTCATTGCTCTTGAAGTCTGGAGCATCTAAGGAGATAATATTTTGCTTTGTGATTTCTTCTAAAATTCCTATGAGGTATTATCCAATATTGTTTCCCATTATGATACCATGTGTAGAGTATCACAGTTTCCAGCACATGGTATCCAGTATTGCTCACTTCTTTAGATGCTGTACCTCCCAGCAGACATTGCTTCTCCTTGAAATTCTGTATAGCATATGTCCTTGGGCACTATTATAGCATTTTGCCAAAGAAAAGTCATTTCTATCAAGGGCTCCTTACTTCTACTATAGAAAGGAATGCTCTAAAGCTTCCCTTGTGGGAGACAGTTGTCCTTGAATTAGGTCAACAAGCATTATGTGCAGATACTGGGCTAAGTGCAGGGGATACAAAGAGAAGCAAAAAGACAGCCCATGATCTCATAGAGATTACATTTTAATGGTAAAACAACATGGTGAAACAATATTTAAAACAACTAGGTAAATAATAGATATTCAACTGAAAGCCCTGAGAAGGGAAGGCATGAACAGCTGGGAATGAAGTACTAAAATAGGAAAGGCCCACTGGTATAGGTGAGATTTAATCTGAGTCTTGAAAGAAATCAATGAAACTAAGGTGGAATTGAGGGGACAGAGCGTTCCAGGCTTAGGAAATAGTCAATAAAAAGATATAAAATGAGAGATAAAGTGTCCTGTATGAGGAGAACCTTGATAAACCAACGCAGTTAGATAATAGAGCGTGGAGAGAAAAGAGTAAGTTGTAAGATTGAAAAGTTAGGGGAAAGGTTATTAGGAGATTTAAATAGCAGAGTTGATAATATTTGGTCCTAGATGTATTGGAGAGCTTTTGGAACTCATTCAGCATGGGACGACATGGTCAGTACTTAGACAAAGGCAGCTGAGTGGAGGATGAATTGGAAGGTTTAGAGATTTCGGGCAGGGAGACCAATTGAAAGCTCCTGTAATGGTCCAGGAAAAATGTGATAAAGATCTGGAGCCAAGATGGTAGAATAAGGCAGGAATTTGCCTAAACTCTCCCAAATTCCCCTTCAAACAACTTAAAAACATTGCCTCAAAATAAATTCTAGAGCAGCAGAACCAAAAAAAGGAAAAAAAATTTCCAGCCCAAGACAACTTAGAAGGTCGATAGAAAAGGTCTGTCTCAGGTGACAACGGAGCACGGTCCAGTGCAAGCAGTTGGGGCAAGCCAGTAGTGAGGCCCTGTGCCTGGTGCAAGTCAACAGCTAGGACTACTGCCCAGCACAAAGAGCAGCAGTGCAGGCCTTGGGGGCAACTGAATCATCAGCAATGCCTCCTGGAGCTCTCAGTCCACAGGCCAGACAACAGGTCAAAAAAAGATTACAAGAGACACTGTTGGAACTGGGTGCAGGACTCTGTTGCATTCCCCAAACGGATCTGGTTCAACAACCCAGGTCACGGTTCCAGAGTGAGGAGGAACACTAGCACAGTAGAGCATACAGGGGACCAGGGTCCTGGCCACAGTTCCAGGGTGAAAAAGAGTGCTCGTGGTCACTCACAGACCAGAGCACGGGCCAGGAGATAGTGACCACACCTCTCCTTAGATCCCACCTTGGAAAAACCAAAAACTTACAGACCTCAGAACTAGCTCTGAAAATAGCAACGCAAAAAATCTAAAGCTTAGGACAGTGCCCCCTGCACCCCAGGAACAAAATCCAACGTTAACATAAAATTAAAAGTAAAGAAATAGGCTAGAAAATGAGCAAAAAAGAAAAAATAACCTGGCCACAGAAAGTCACTATGCTGACAGGGAAGATCAAAACATAAACTCAGAAGACATCAGTGTCAAAACTCCTACATCCAAGGACTCGAAAAATGGTAATTGGTGTTGGGCCCAGAAAGAATTCCTGGAAGAGCTCAAAGTGGATTTTAAAAATCAAATAAGAGAGGTAGAAGAAAAACTGGGAAAAGAAATGAGAATGATGTGAGAGTCATGAAAAAAGTTAAAAGCTTTGTGAAGGAAGTACAAAAAATGGAAAAAGATGTACAAAAATTCGCTGACAAAAACAACTCGTTGAAAAGTAGAATTGGCAATGGAAAATAAGGTACAGAAGCTCTCTGAAGAAAATAATCCCTTAAAAATTAGAATTAGGCAAGTGGGAGCTAACGAATGACTCCATGAGACATCAAGAAACAACAAAATAGAATGAAAAATAGAAGAAAATGTGAAATACCTCTTTGGAAAAAAAAACTGACCTGGAAAATTGAGGTGAGGTAATTTAAGAATTATTGGACTACTTGAAAGGCATGATATAAAAGCACCTAGACATCACATTTCAAAAAATTATCAATTCAGCAGGGGATGACATGGTCAGAACTTAGAAGAAGGCAGCTGAGTGGAGGATGAATTGGAATGGTTAGAGTCTTCAGGCAGGGAGACCAGTTGAAAGCTACTGTAATGGTTCAGGAAAAATGTGATAAAAGTAGGCTTGATATCTTAGATTCAGAGGATAAAATAGAAACTGAAAGAATTCATTGATCACCCCTAAAAGATCCCAAAATGAAAACTCCCAAATTCCAGGGCTCTCAGGCCAAGGAGAAAATATAGCCAGGGAGAAATAATTCAAATAATTCAAATACCATGGAGCCACAGTCAGGATTATGCAGGATTTAGCAGCTTCTACATCAAAGTGTCAGAGAGCTTGGAATATGATATTCCAGAAGGCAAAGAAGCTAGTATTAAAATAAAGAATCGCCTATGCAGCAAAACTGAGTATAATCCTTCAGGGTGAAAAATGAATATTTAATGAAATAAAGGACTTTCAACCATTCCTGATGAAAATACCAGAGCTGTATAGAAAATTTGATTTTCAAATGCAAGACTCAAGAGAAGCATAAAAAAGTAAACAGGAAAGAAAAAACATAAGGGATTCAATAAAGTTAAACTTTTTATATTCCTACATGAGAAGATGATACTTGTAACTCTTAAGAACTTTATCACTATTAGGCAGTTAGAGTAAGTATACATAGACAGAAAGCACAAATGTGGATTGACTATGATGGAAAAATATAAAAAAATTAAGAGGTGAGAAAGGATGCAGTAGGAGAAAGGGGAAGGGAGAGGTAGAATGGGGTAAATTATCTCACATAAGAGGTGCAAAAGAACTACTTGAGTGGAGGGGAAAATGGGAGGGTGGCAGGCAACACTTGAATTCTACTCTCATCAGAATTGGCTCAAAGATGGAATAAAGTACATACTCAGTTGGGGATATAAATCTATCTTGCCCTGGGAAGTAGGAGGGGAGGAGGATAAGAGAAGCAGGAGCAAGGGGACTCATTGAAGGGAGGGCGGATTGAGGGTGGCAATGGACAGAAGCAAAATATTTGTGAGGAGGAACAGGATAAAAGGAGAGAGAAAGAGAAGGATAAATGGGGAAATAGGATAGAGGGAAATACACAATAATTATAACTGAATGTGAATGGGATGAACTCACCCATAAAATAAGTGGATAGCAGAGTGGATTAAAAAACCAGAACCCTACAATATGTTGTTTACAAAAAGCACATTTGAAGCAGACACACACATAGAATAAAGGTAAGAGACTGGAGGATAATCTATTATGTTTCAGCTGAAGTAAAAAAAAAATGTAGGGGTAGCAATCATGATCTCAGACAAAGCAAAAGCAAAAATAGATCTAATTAAAAGAGATAAAGAAGGAAACCACATCTTGCTGACAGGTACCATAGACAATGAAGTAATACCAATACTAAAAATAAATGCACCAAATGGCATAGCATCCAAATTTTAAAGGATAAGTTAAATGAGTTACAGGAGGAAATTGACAATTAAACTATACTAGTGGAGGACCTCAACTTTCCCCTCTTAGAATTAGATGAATGTAACCAAAAAATAAATGAGGTAAGTTAAGAAGTTGAATAGAATTTTAGAAAAGTTAGATATGATAGACCTCTGGAGAAAATTGAATGGCAATAGAAGAGAATACACTTTTTTCTCAGCAATACATGGCATCCCGTGTTAGGACATAAAAACTTCACGACCAAATGCAGAAGAGCAAAAACTATTAAGTGCATCTTTTTCAGATCATGATGCAATAAAAATACTATATGTAATAAAGGGCCATGGAAAGATAGATTAAAAATTAATTGGAAACTAAGTAATCTAATGTTAGAGAATGAGTGAGTCAAAAAACAAATCAATACTTTCATTAAAGAGAATGACAACAATGAGACAACATCCCAAAATTTATGGGATGCAGCCAAAGCAGAAAAATAGGGGAAAATTTATATCTCTAAATGTTCACATCAATAAAATAGACAAAGAGCAGATCAATGAATTGAACATGCAACTTAAAAAATAGAAAAAAGAATAAATTAAATATCCCCAATTAAACACCAGATTGGAAATCCTGAAAATCAAAGCAGAGATTAATAAAATTTTAAATAAGAAAACATTGAACTAATAAATAAAACTAGGAGCTGGTTCTATTTTTAAAAAGCAATAAAATAGATAAGCCATTAGTTATTTGATCAAAAGAAAGAAAATCAAATTACTAGTATCAAAAATGGAAAGGGCAAATTTACCACCAGTGGAGAGGAAATTAAAGCAATTATTAGGAGCTATTTTGCCCAATTATGTGCCAATAAACCTGATAATCTAAGTGAAATAGATGAATACTTACAAAAATAATTTGTCCCAATTAAGAGAAGATGAAATAGAATACTTAACCTCATCTTGGGGGGAAATTGAACAAGCCATCAATGAACTCTCTCAGAAAAAATCCCCAGGGCCAGATGGATTCACAAGTGAATTCTACCAAACATTTAAAGAACAATTAATTCTAATACTACATAAACTATTTTGAAAAATAGAAAAAGGAGTCCTACCAAATTCCTTATATAAGATAAATATGGTGCTGATACCTAAACCAGGAAGAGCAAAAAACAGTGAACTATAAATAAATAAAACTAATGACCAGTTTCCATGATAAATTTGATGTAGAAATTTAAAATGAGATTCTAGCAAGTAGATTACAACAAAATTTCACAAGAATCATGCACTACGACCAGGTGGGATTTATACTAGCAATGTAAGGCTGGTTCAGTATTAGGAAAACTATTAGCATAATTGACTACATCAGTGATCCATATGATTAACCATATGATTATCTCAGTAGATTCAGAAAAACCTTGTGACAAAATACAACACCCATTTTATTAAAAATGCTAGA
The DNA here is from genome assembly GCF_003287225.1 of Phascolarctos cinereus. Lineage (NCBI taxonomy): Eukaryota > Metazoa > Chordata > Mammalia > Diprotodontia > Phascolarctidae > Phascolarctos > Phascolarctos cinereus. The sequence continues at coordinate 266,659,484 of NW_027555958.1, read as the reverse complement.
GAGCATAGGAATAAATGGTCTTCCTTAAAATGGTGAGTAGCATCTATCTAAAACCATCAGCAAGCCCATAATAGTGATAAACTAGAAGACTTCCCAACAAGATCAGTAGTGAAACAAGGATGTCCATTATCACCACTATTATTCAATTTTGTACTAGAAATGTTAGCTTTAGCAATAAGAGGAGAAAAAGAAATTGAAGGAATTAGAATAGGCAATGAGGAAACACAACTATCACTCTTTGCGTATGATATGATGTTATACTTAGAGAATCCTAGAGAATCAACTAGAAAGCTAGTTGAAATAATTAACAACTTTAGCAAAGTTTCAGGCTATAAAATAAACCTACATCAATCATCAGCATTTCTATATAGTACCAACAAAGTCCAGCACAAAGAGATAGAAAAGAGAAATTCCACTTAAAATAACTGAAGACAATATAAAATACTTGGGAGTCTACCCTGCCAAGGCAAACCCAGTTACAAACATTTTCCATACAAAGTCTGATCTACGTAATTGGGAAAATATCAATTGTTCATTGCTAGGCCCAAGCTAGTACAATAAAAATGACAATTCTACCTAAATTGATTTACTTATTCAGTTCCATACCAATCAAACTACAAAAAATTGTAAAGCTAAAAAAATAGTAATAAAATTCATCTGAAAGCACAAAAGACCAAGAACATCCAGGGAATTAATGAAAAAAAATATATAGGAAGGTGGCCTAGCCATATTAGATCTCAAGTTATATTAGAAAGCAGTAATCATGAAACAATCAGATACTGACTAAGAAATAGAGTGGTGGATCAGTGGAATGGATTAGGTACACAATACACAATAGTAAATGACCACAATAATCTAGTGTTTGATAAACCCAAAGATCCAAGCTTTTTGTCACTATTTGACAAAAACTGCTGGAAAACTGGAGAACAGTTTGGCAGAAACTTATGTATAGATCAATATCTCACACCGTATATCAAGATAAGATAAAAATGGGTATATGATTTAGAGATAAACAATGATGCCATAAGCAAACTAAGGGAGCATGGAATAGTTTATGTGTCAGATCTATGGATAATGGAGGAATTTATTACCACACAAGAGATAGAAAGCATTACAAGATGTAAAATACACAATTTTGATCATATTAAGTTAGAAAGGTTTTGCACAAACAAAACCAATGTACCCAAGATTAGAAGGAAAGCAGAAAGCTGAGAAATAATTTTTACAGCCCAGTGTCTCAGAGAAAGGCCTCTTTCTCAAATATATAGAGAATTGAGTCAAATTTATTAGAATATAAGTCATTCCCCAACAGATAACTTGTCAAAGGATATGAACAGGCAGTTTGCAGAACAAGAAATTAAAGCTATCTATAGTCATATGAAAAAATGCCCTAAATCATGACTAATTAGATAAAATGAAAATTAAAACAACTCTGAGGTACCACCTCACACCTATCCAACTGGCTAATATGACAGAAAAGGAAAATGACAAATGTTGAAGGGGATGTTGGAAAATTGCCGTGTTGGTAGAATTGTGAACTGATCTAGCCATTCTGGAGAGCAATTTGGAACTATATCCAAAGGGCAATCAAACTGTGCATACCCTTTGACCCAGCAATATAACTACTTGGTCTGTATCCCAAAGAGATAAGAAAAAAAAAGGAAAAGGACCTATTTGTACAAAAATATTTATAGCAGCTCTTTTTGTGGTGGCAAAAATGGTAATTCAGCCATTAATTGGCTGAACAAGTTGTGGTATATGATTGTGATGGAATACTATTGTGCTATATATAAGAAATGGCAAGCAGAATGCTTTCAGAAAAACCTAGAAAGATTTATGTGAACTGATGCAAAGGGAAGTGAGCAGAACCCTTCTATTGTGCCTTGATCCTATCTTCTCCTAGGCTTTTTTATCATTCCTTCTCTGTCTTTAGTTTTCTTTTAAAATTTTCATTGCAACCTATTGTCTTAATGTTATAACCTTCCTAAAATGGAGGTCTGACCATTGTCACACACACCCCTACTCAATAAGTACCAGTGACTCCCTATCACCCCAGAATCAAATATGAACCCTATTTGGCTTTTAAAAGCACTTCACTATCTGACCCTACCAACCTTTCCACTCTTCTTGTACCTCATTCTCCCATTTTCCCCCAACCCCTACGTTGTCTGTGATCCAGTAGCACTGGCTTGCGGTTCCTCCCACATTACATTCCATCCCCTGGCTCTGTGCATTTTCACTAACTGTCCCCCATACCTGGACTTTTCTCCTTCTTCATCTCCAACTCTCGGCTTCCCTGAAGTTCCAGCTAAAATTCCATGTTCTACAGGAAGACTTTCCTGATCCCCCTTAATGCTAGTGCCTTCCCTCTGTTGATTGTATTCCATCTGTCCTGTATACATCTTGTTTGCATATTGTTTACAATATTGTTTCCCCCATTAGACTGCAAGCTCCTTACTTACTTATCTTACTTTGTATCTCAAGTGCTTAACACAGTGCCTAGGACATAGTAACTGCTTAAAATGCCTCATTTGACTTAAATATAGCTTTCCCTTTCCCCCTGCCCAGTATGCCATCCCTGGTAACAAGAAATAAAAAGGGCATGCAGTTCAGCAAAAGTAACCAACACAGCAACCATCTAATAGTATATGCAATTCTACACCTTGAGTCCTCTGCCTCTGCAAAGAAAGGAGGTAAATGACATTTTCTTGTCTCTTTTTGAGGCCAAACTTGTGTATTACAATTTCACAGCCTTAGGTTTTTGTTGCTGTTTCTGTTGTTATTGTTGTTGTAGCTATTGTGTATATTATTTCCCTGGTTCTGCTAAATGCTTTGCATCAGTTCACATAAGTCTTCTCATATTTCCAAATTTTTCATTTTCATTTTCATTTTCATCATTTCTTGTGATGATGTTCCATTATAATCATGTGCCAAAGTTTGTTCAGCCATCATGCAATTGGTCAGCTTCTGTCTTGTTTCTAACTCTTTGCTACCATAAATATTTTGTTTATATGGGACCTTCCTCTCTGTGACCTCCTTGGGGGTATATTTGTCTATTAGTGAATCTCTGGGTCAAAGGATATGGACCTTTTTTATCATTATATTGAAATAATTCCAAATTGCTTTCCAATTCCATAGACAGTGTATCAGTGTGCCTTTATTCCTATAGTCCCTCCAAAACTAGCTCTTCCCAGTGTAAAGTGGGTTGTACATAGAATTCAGATATTCTTCGCTTTCTTCTGATTGATCATGTGGGAACTCTGGGGGCTGTTTCTAGTGCATAATTGAATGGCTCTCAACTATTTATTTAGCATGTCCTATGTGCCAGGCACTTCACAAATATTATCTCATTTGGCCACAAGTCCCCTGTTTGGCCCCTCAACCTTTGGTCAGCCAATTCAGCTTTACATTGACCTGTCCTCTCCAGTCCCTTTCAGGAGTTGAGATAAAGAGAAAGACAGTGAGCCAGGTACTGAACTCATTGAGAAAGGAAGAGACTGTCCTGGGAGTCTTGGATAAGTTATTAAAATCTTGATTGGGTAGTAAATTTGTATTGAATAAATTTTTGTTTCCTGCCCCAAAGGCTTTTTCTCTAAGTAAACCCCATCTTACCTCAGGGTCATCAGTTTCAATTCGGTTCAACCTCTCTGGTTCCTTTGGGGATTTTATTAAAAGTGTGTTTAGGGACAAAGGTATGGATGAAATCTGTGCCTTGTTCATTGTCTCATTGGCCTCTTCACCTACAATTGAGTGGGTTGTGAATATCCATTTTCCACTTGAAGGCTTTTCCTTTTGCATTTCAGTATCTTGCCTTTTAACCCAGCCAATATTCAGATTTTGCTAAAGTTTCACTACTACTTTTCCAGTCTTCTTATACTTTACTGCTCTCCACACACTCTGTAGTCCTACTATATTGGCCTACTTGCTATTTCATGAACAGACCACTCAATCTCCCATCTCCATGCTTCTGCAGTTTGTCTCTCACTCCTGGACTGCTGTACCTCTTCATGTTCACTTCCTAGCATCCCTGTTTCCTTCAAATTTCAATTCAAATCCTTCTGCAGGAGGCCTTTCTTAATTTTCTCACATCTATTCTGTAGATATATTATATGTTATTTGCATGTTTTCTCATTTACATGTCATTCCCTACCACCACCATTAGAATGTATGCTTATTGAGGAATGGGATGTTTAAAAAAAAACTCACCAAAACCTTTCTTTTATGATAAGAGAAAAAAACAATGGGAAAGAAGGTTGGGTTTCTTGCCATCAATGTGATAAGAGAAAGACTATGATGAGAAAGAAACTCTGGCTCAGATTTCTTGTCACCATTATGATAAGAAGAGGACACTGCCCTAATCTGTATTTTGAGCTTCCAGACATTGTTCCTAGAAGCTAAGTAGTCACACTGCCTGTAAAATCAAGGTTGGGACACGAGCCACACTTCCATTTTCAACAACTGGCAGGGGTCCTTATCTTCCTCTTTCTGTTACTTTGTTTCCATACATGTATACCCTTATCTTCCCCTGCTGTTTTCTGTAAAATTCCATTTTTCTATGCATCTTCTATATTCACATTTTTTGTTTTGGCTAGGCAATGGGGTTAAGTGACTTGCCCAGAGCCACACAGTTAGTAAGTGTCAAGTGTCTGAGGTTGGATTTGAGCTCAGATCCTCCTGACTCCAAGGACCAACGCTCTATCCTCTGCACCACCTAGCTGCCCCATGTATTCACATTCTATATAAGGTTGCTGAAGCTGATGCTGTGGGCTTACTGACTCTTAAGATCAGTTGAGCCTGTACTCTGAGCTTAATAAAACTGCAATTAACTTATCTCTGTGTTGTTGATTTGCTGATTGACTGCAGTACCTAATCAATGGATCCTCGGATGAGTTTATCTCCCTTTGCATCCCCAGCACTTTGCACTGTGTCTGGCAGCCAGTCAGTCAGATGTCATTTATTAAACTCCTACTATGTCCCAGTGTTCTTGAGAAGCAGGGAGCGAAAATGCAAATAATGACGTACACACAAGCTATATACAGGATAAACTAGAAACAACCAACAGAGAGAAGGTGCTAGCATTAAGAGGGGATCAGGAAAGGCTTTCTGTAGAAGATGGGATTTTATCTGGGACTTGAAGGAAGCCAGAGAAGCCAGGAGATAAAGATGAAGAAGGGAGACCATTCCATGCATGGAGGACAGTCAGTGAAAGAAGATGCCTGGAGTCAAGAAATGGAATATCTTATTCAAGGAACAGCAAGGACGCCAGTGTCACTGGATCATAATAAATGCTTTTTGACCAATTGGCAGTTAAAAGTAGGCTTTAGTATGTTATCCAGGCCATATGAGAAATTGTATAAAAGGCATCATCAAGGACATGAAAGACTGGGAAAGAAGGTGGGCTGATCATGTAGTGGGAGCAAAATATAACAGATGGATAGCCCTACTTTTGTACTGGTATCTTTGAACTATTAAAAAGAAGTGAAAGACACTCTCCAGGTATGGGTATCAGATGATTTATGGGATATTTGTGAAAATAGATGGATAAGAATCATACCGGATAAAAAGTATCAGCACTTATAAAGGAGTGCCCACATTGATAAGAACATAGATCCATCAAAGTATGGATGCAAAACATAATTTGGAAGTTAAATATGTAGCAACTATTTTAAGAAACAAATCCACAAAATTATTCATGTATTTCAGAGACAAAAATAAATTATTTTATGATAATTTATTGTATTATATCTACCCTATCTACCCTGTCCCCACCCCACTGGTGTCAGCAACTAATTTTTTTTTTAAACTTTGGCAGTAGTGTTGTTATTTTCATGGGTAGCTAAGGAAAATGTTGTAGTGACAACCCCTCTGGGTTCCACACTGGAAGCTTCTGGAAGTTCCGTGACAGTTAGTACTGTCTAAGCTAGAGGAAAGGGTGAAAGAGCAGAGGAGAAAGAGAGAGAGAGAGAGAGAGAGAAAGAGAGAGAGAGAGAGAGAGAGAGAGAGAGAGAGAGAGAGAGAGAGAGAAGACAAAGAACACTAGCTATTTTCTTAACCTGTGATAGAAAAGGGGTCTGTCTATCAGATAACACATCCATGCAATTTACTTGACCAAATTGTCGGGACTGGTGAGTGTCTTTTTAATATGATGAAAGGGGGTTGGAGCTAACGGAACAATAAGGAGAGGGGACCAATGTTGGGAATCCAGGGCCAGGAGGACTGGGATGGTTCAGAACCCTGGAATGTCAAAGCTAGAACAGAACTTAAAGAAAATATAGTCCGGTTCCTCATTTCACAGATAAGAAAACCAAGGCCCCAGAGAAAGAGGGCCCTTCTTTGTGAAATCTTTAGTGTTTGCTTCCTCAGGTTCAGTTAAAGAGAATATATTCTTCTGTCTGGCCACTAAGATGCCCAATGCATTTGTGCTCTATAGACTGGCTACCTTCAGACATCTATACTTATGGTAACCCATTCTTCCCACATTGAATAGGTCTGGAAGAGGTCCACTAATTACTTTAGGTCATATTTTAGTCTGGTTTTTATGCTGCTTGGTGCCAAGTTGGTGAATATGAATGGTGTTATTACCTAATCCAGCAGGTTGGTTATCAAAGACAAAAGTTCTCAGGCTCAGATGATGATAGTGTTAGGGGTTCTACAGGCACAGTTAAGTCACAACAAAACAGTAAGTCTACTTTTCTTGACGAGTAGTATAATCCCAATTTGCTTGTGCCATGTCCCATTTCTTTGGGACCTTCTTGGGTAAAAGTTATTAAACTGGTCACTGAACTAGATACTAAGATGTTGTAACAGACATGTACCAAAAGGAAAAGAGCCTAGTCTTTTATGAAGATAGCTAAGGAGTCCTTTTCTGTAATGCCATGGGTCTTTAGGATGCCTTCACAAAAAGGAGAGAAAAAACCACAACAGGATAGAAAAAGTTTCCAGGGAGGCTCATTGTAGCCATTAGGAATGTGGAGCTACATAGGAAAAGTGACTGCTGCTGACCAAATAGTAAAGTATCTCTGAACCAAGAGAATCCTACAGAATCATGTTGAAAAATGGTGATGATGGTAGTGATAAGCAGGCATTGGCTAATACTGAAATGACCCCTGGGATCCGTGAGAGCGGTTAAGGCCAGTGCTCTATCCACTGCACCACTCACCTGTGGCTCCAAGAAGCTATAACATGTGTAGCAGCCACATCCCAGTAAAATTGTCTCGTCAGATGAGCTAAATAAGGCTTCAAACCCATCAGTGAGTGAGGGGGATGTCTACCCCAAGCACGTGAAGACTTCTCCCAGCAGAATGGCCAGATGAGGACAATTTGTTCCAATGGCCATGAAGTCAGCTAAAGCAGGTGCTGTGGAGTACTTAGAGCTTGCGGAGTGCTTAGACATCAAAGACACCAAGGTCATCTACTGTATCCCAGGCCATCACCAGTTGTCTTGACTTTTGTCTTGCCACTGGACTCTGATGACTCTGAAAGAGAGAGTGAGGCTGAGGTCTTAATACAACTCTGCCTCACTTAAATTCAATTCATGTGCAAGTCAAGACATCACCCAGTTATGACACTGGTCCTCTTCAAAACTGAAGGACAAACAACAACACAATTTTAATACCTTGGTACCTTCTGTTGCTTGCAGAAGCATGGGGCTGTGAGAGACATAAAGCAGATTTTGAGATTTCCAAGATACCTCTGGGTAGGGGCAAACAATCCACGGAGAATATTACAAATCAAAGCCTCCACAACTTAACATGGTAGCTTTCCTTCCTTTTCTGTTCCAGAAATTGCTTTCCTTTGGTAACATGAGTCATGGGGGCCACATGTAAATTCTGGAGGTAGAGGCCACTCCTATTACAGTATTGCCTCTCACCCAATTCCATCAACAAAGAAGTTGTAAACCCTGATTTAAAGCCTAGTTAGATGAGATTCTCCTCATTGATGAAGATTGCTTACTCATCAAGGTGGGGAGAGGGGGAAGGGTTGGCAAGAGCTTGAAAGAACAGAGATCTTGGGCTAGGGACTTCTATCTTTGATAAAGAAGACATACAGCTTCAAATTGTCTTCTGGGAGAGGTCTACGAAGAGAGAGAATGACTCTGGGAAGAAAGTGACATGACTGGGATGCCAGATCATATACATAGCAGCTGATTCCCTTGGGACCCTATAGACTTTAGCATCCTGACTGAGCTATCCTCTCATCCTAGAACTTCCATCAACACCTGGGGCCTTCTCACGCAATATTTCTCTACCATGCCAACCCTCTTCTCCCCCTCTTGAGTATTCTGAGGGGCTTCCATCTTGGAGAAAAGCCCAAGTCAAACTTGCTTAATTTCCCTCCTTATTGTTCTTCTGAATATACGGACTTTGCTATCATGTTGTCATAGGGGTACCTGTCACCCTCCCCCTGCTTTTCCAGTTCTCTTTCATTTTTTGTCTTCCTCCATTAGAATGTAAATTCTTTGAGGGCAAGGAATATCTTTCTTTTTGCTTGTATTTGTATCCCCATTGCTTAGCACAGTGCCTGGCATGTTCCAAGCACTTAATAAATGTTTGTTACCTACCTTGTCTTGCCTGTAAGAATCAATGAACATGGGAGGTGGAGACAAGATGGCTGAATAAAGGCAGAGATTCACCTGAGCTCTCCCAAATTTCCTTCCAAGCAACTGTTAAAAATAACAGCTCTAATTGAATTCTGGAGCAGCAGAATCAATGAAAGGATGGGGTAAAACAATTTTCTAGCCCAAGACAACTTAGAAGGCTAACAGGAAAGGTCTGTCTCCCACTGGAGTGGGAGAGGAGCCCAGTCTAGCACAAGCCAGCAGCAGACCTTGCCACTTAACTGGGAAGCTTCCAGAGCTCTCAGCCCAGAAACAGTAAGGGAGTCAGAAAACTGTTCAAAAGGACATTACAGAGGACCCTTTGCTAGCACTGAGTGCAGGACTCTGGGTCGCAATGCCAGGGTGAGGAGGAACACTAGCACATTAAAGCATGTGGCTACAAGGGAGCTGGGGACCTATTACAGTTCCAGGGTGGAAAAGAGTGCTCGTGGTCACTCACAGATGAAAGCACAGGCCACACCTCTCCTTGGTTCATACCACCTTGGAAGAAATGAAACTTCCAAGACCCCTAGAACTAACTCTGAAAACAGCAGCACAAAAATCCTGAAACTTTGGACAGTACCCCCTCTACCCTGGGAGCAGAACCCAACTTTAACATAAAGTTGGAAGTCAAGAAATAGGCTGGAAAATGAGCAAACAAAAAAAGAACCTGATCAAAGAAAGTTACTAGGGTGATAAGGAAGATCAAAATACAAACTTAGAAGAAGACAACAAAGGCACAATAGCTACATCCAAAGCTTCAATGAAAAAAATGTGAATTGGTTTCAGGGCCAAAAAGAATTCCTGAAAGAACTCAAAAAGGAGTTTAAAAATCAAATAAGAGAGGTAGAGGACAAAATTGAGGAAAATAATGAGAATGATGAAAGAAAATAATGAAAAAAAGAACCAGTAGCTTGGTAAAGGAGGCACCAAAAATGCTAAAGAAAACAACATTTTAAAAAAACAGCATAGGCCAAGTGGTAAAAGAGGTACAAAAATCCACTAAAGAGAAGAATTCCTTAAAAAGTAGAATTGACAAAAAGGGGAAAGATGTACAAAAATTTACTAAAGAAAACAACTCCTTAAAAGTAGACTTGGCCACGTGGAAAATAAGATACAAAAGCTCACTGAAAAAAATATTTCCTTAAAAATTAGATCACTGAAGAAATAATTCCTTAAAAATTAGAATTGAACAAGTGGAAGCTAATGACTTCAAGAGACATCAAGAAACAATTAGGCAAAAAAGAATGAAAAATAAAAGAAAATGTGAAATATCTCTTTGGAAAAAACAATTGACCAGGAAAATAGATCAAGAAGCAATAATTTAAGAATTATTGGACCACCTGGAAGCCATTATCCAAAAAATATCTTAGACATCATGTTTTGCGAAATTATCAAGGAAAACTGCCTTTGTATCCTAGAACCAATGGGTCAAATAAAAATGGAAAGAATCCACCAATCACCTCCTGAAAAAGATCCCAAAATGAGAACTCCCAGGAATATTATAGCCAAATTCCAGAGCTCCTAGGTCAAGAAGAAACTATTTTAAGCAGCCACAAAGAAACAATTAAAATATTGTGGAGCCACAGGCAGGATCACAAAAGATTTAGCAGCTTCTACATCAAAGGATCCAAGAGCTTGGAATACGATATTCCAGAAAACAAAGGAGCTAAGATTACAACCAAGAATCCTTCAAGGGGGAAAATGGATATTCAATGAAATAGAGGACTTTCAAGCATTTATGATGAAAAGATCACAGCTGAATAGAAAATTTGGCTTTCAAATATAAGAAAGACTCAAGCATACAAAAGTAAAGAGGAAAGAGAAAACATAAGGGACTCAGTAAAATTAAACTGTGTACATTCCTACATGGGAAGATGATACTTGTAATTCTTGATATGGTTAATTATGCTGATAGTTTTCCTAATATTGAACTAGCCCTGAATTCCTGATATAAATCCTCCCTGGTCATGGTGTATTATCATCAAGATAAGTTGTTGTAGTCTCTTTGCTAATATTTTATTTAAAAAATTTACATCTATATTCATTAGGGAAATTGGTCTATAATTTTCTTTCTCTGTTTTGATTCTTCCTGTTTAAGTATCAGCACCATATTTATATCATGAAAAGAATTTGGTAGAACTCCTTCTTCACCTATTTTCCCAAATAGTCTATATAGTATTGGCATTAGTTGTTCTTAAATGTTTGATAGTATTCATTTATAAATCCATCTGGCCCTGGAGATTTTTTCCTAGGGAGTTCATTGATAGCTTGTTCAATTTCTTTTTCTGAGATAGAGTTATTTAAGTATTTTAATTCCTCTTCTCTTAATCTGGGCAATTTATATTTTTGTTAATATTCATTCATTTCACTAAGATTGTCAAATTTGTTGGCATACAGTTGGGCAAAATAGTTACTAATTATTGTTTTGATTTCCTCTTCCTTGGTGGTGAATTCACCCTTTTCATTTTTGATACTGGTAATTTGGTTTTTTTCTTTCTTTTTTTTAATGAAATTAACCAAAGGTTTATTTATTTTATTGGTTTTTTCACAAAACCATCTCTTAGTTTTATTTATTAGTTCAATAGTTTTCTTAATTTAAATTTTATTAATCTCTCCTTTGGTTTTCAGTATTTCTAATTTGGTACTTAATGGGGATTTTTAATTTGTTCTTTTTCTAGTTTTTTTAGTTGCATGTCCAATTCATTGATCTCCTCTTTCTCTGTTTATTCATGTAAGCATTTAGAGATATAAAACCTCCCTTAAGAACTGCTTTCGCTGCATCCCATAAGTTTTAGTATATTGTCTCATTATTGTCATTCTCTTGATGAAGTTGTTGATTGTTTCTGTGATTTGTTGTTTGACCCACTCATTCTTTAGGATTAGATTATTTAGTTTCCAATTAATTTTTAATCTATCTTTCCATGGTCCTTTGTTACACGTAATAATTATTGCCTCATGATCTGAAAAGGATACATTTAATATTTCTGCCTTTCTGCATTGGATTGTGAGGTTTTTATGCCCTATCATATGGTCAATTTTTGTGTAGGAGCTAGGTACCACTGAAAAAAAAATATATTCCTTTCTACTCCCATTCAATTTTATCCAGAGGTCAACCATATCTAACTTTTCTAAAATTCTATTCATCTCCTTAACTTCTTTCTTGTTTATTTTGTGGTTAGATTTAATCTAGTTCTGAGAGGGAGAGGTTGAGGTCCTCCACTAGTATAGTTTTGTTATCTATTTTTTCCTGTAACTCACTTAACTTCTCCAAGAATCTGGATGTTATACCACTTGGTGCATATATGTTTAGTAATGATATTACTTCATTGTCTATGGTACCTTTTAGCAGGATGTAGTTTCCTTCCTTATCTATTTTGATAAGATCTAATTTTGCTTTTGCTTTGTCTGAGATCCGGATTGCTACCCCTGCTTTTATTACTTCAGCTAAAGCCTTTTACCTTTGCTCTATGTGTATCCCTCTGATTCAAATGTGGTTCTTGTAAACAACATATTGTAGGATTATGGTTTTTTATCCACTCTGCTATCTGCTTCTGTTTTATGGGAGAGTTCATTCCATTCACATTCACAGTTATAATTACTATTTGTGTCCTTCTGTCCCTCCTATCCCCCCCATTTATGTTTTTGTCTCTTCTTTCTCCCTCTCCCTCCTCACTAGAGTTTTGCTTTTGACCACTGCCTCCCTCAGTCTGCTCTCCCTTCTATTAGCCCCTCCCTTTTCTTCCCCTTTACCCTTACTACTTCTTCCCTCCTTTCTCTTCACTCCTCCTTTTTCTTTTCCCTTTCCCCCCTTACTTTCTACAGAGTAAGTTAGATTTCTATACCTGATTGTTATTCCCTCTTTGAACCAAATCTGATGAGAGTAAGATTCAAACAATGCTCATCTCCCTCCCTTCTTTCTCTGTAGGTTTTTGTACCTTTTCATGTGCTGTAATCCCTTTTCACCACTTAATTAAATTTTTTATCATTACATCAAAACCAACTTATACTCATACCCTCTGTCTATGTATACCGTTTTAAATGTCATAATAACAATACAGTTCCCAAGAGTTACAAGTGTAATCTTCCCTTGTAGGGATGTAAACTGTTTGCCCTTATTAATAACATGTTGTTATTTTTTTCTTTCCTGTTTACCTTTTTATGCCTCTCTTGAGTCTTGTATTTGAAAATCAGATTTTCTGCTGAGTTCTAGTCTTTTCATCAGGAAGGTTTGGAAGTGCTCTATTCTTGAATGTTCATCTCCTCCACTGAAAGATTAGGCTCAATCTCCCTAAGTAGTTGATCCTTGGTTGTAATTCAAGCACCTTTGCTTTACAGAATATCATATTCTATGCCTTCCAGTCTTTTAATGTAGAAGCTGCAAGGTCCTGCATAATCCCGACTGTGGTTCCATGATATTTAAATCGTTTCTTTCTGGCTGCTTGCAGTATTTTCTCTTTGATCTGGTAATTTTGGAATTTGGTTACAATATTGGAATCTCTTTCAGGAGGTGATTGGTGGATTCTACCCTCTGGTTATAGGACCTCAGGGCAGTTTTCCTTGATGATTTCCTGAAAGATGCTGTCTAGGCTTTTTTTTTTTCCATTGTGGTTTTCAGGTAGACCAATACCTTTTAAATTGTCTCTTCTGAATCTATTTTCCAGGTCAGTTGTTTTACCACTGAGGTTTTTTACATTTTATTCTATTTTCTTTTATTCTTTTGTTTCTGTTTGACTAATTCTTGATCTCTCATACAGTCATTAGCTTCCACTTGCCCAATTCTAATTTTTAATTAATTGTTTTCTTCTATTAGATTTTGTGCCTCCTTTTCCATTTGGCCAATTCTTCTTTTTAAGAAGTTGCTTTTTTTAGTATACTTTTTTCCAGTTGGCCAATTGTATTTTTTTAGGGATTTGTTTTCTACAGCTAATTTTTGTCCTTCCTTTTCCAAGCTATTGACTCTCTCTTGCATACCTCTCACTTCTTTTCCCCAATTTTTCTTCTACCTCTCTTATTTGACTTTTAAAATTCTTCTTGAGCTCTTCCAAGAAGACTTTTTAAGCTTGAGCCCAGCTCATATTCCCCTTTGAGGGGGGGTGTATTGACAATGATGTCCTCTTTTGAATTTGTGCCTTGATCTCCCTTGTCCCCATAATAAGTCATTGTCTGCTTCTGCTTTTTTACTCATGGTATTTGCCTATTTCCTGGCTTAAAAAAAGTTGAGCTCTTCTGCCAGAGCTCAGGAGGCACTGACCCAAGCTTCTTGGTCACTGGCTTTGTGTGCTGGGGCCTCTCTTTCCTGTTTCCTTTTCATGCTTCTCTTGAGTCTTGTATTTGAGAGTCAAATTTTCTATTCAGCTCTGGTCTTTTCATCAAGAATGCTTGTCCTCTATTTCACTGAATTTCCATTTTTTCCCCTGAAGGATTATACTCATTTTTGCTGGGTAGGTGATTCTTGGTTGTAACCTATCTCCTTTGCCCTCCAGAATATTATATTCCATGCCCTGCAGACCTTTAATGTAGAAGCTGCTAAATCTTGTGTTATCCTGATTATGTTTCCACAATACTTGAATTGTTTATTTCTGGCTGCTTGCAATATTTTCTCCTTGACCTGGGAACTCTGGAATTTGGCTATAATATTCCTAGGAGTTTTCTTTTAGGGATCTCTTTCAGGAGGTGATCAGTAGATTCTTTCAATTTCTATTTTACCCTCTGGTTCTAGACTATCAGAGCAGTTTTCCTTGATAATTTCTTTCTTTTCTTTTCTTTTTTTTTTATGCTTAGGCAATGGGGTTAAGTGACTTGCCCAGGGTCACACAGCTAGTAAGTGTTATGTGTCTGAGGCTGGATTTGAACTCAGGTCCTCCTGAATCCAGGGCCAGTGCTTTATCCACTACACCACCTAGCTGCTGTCCTTGATAATTTCTTGAAAGGTAAGGTCTAGGCTGTTCTTTTTAGATCATGGCTTTCTAGTAGTCTAGTAATTTTTAAATTATCTCTCCTGGATCTATTTGCCAAGTCAGTTGTTTTCCCAGTGAGATATTTTACATTGTCGTCTATTTTTTCATTCTTTTGGTTTTGTTTTACAATGTCTTGATTTCTCATAAAGTCACTAGTTTTCATTTGCTCCATTCTAAATTTTAAGGAATTATTTTCTTTAGTGAGCTTTTGGACTTTCTTTTCCATTTGGCAATTCTGCTTCTTAAGACATCCTCCTCCTCATTGACTTTTTGGACCTCTTTTGCCATTTGGGTTAGTCTATTTTTTAAGGTGTTATTTTCTTCAGTATTTCTTCGGGTCTCCTTTAGCAAGCTGTTGACTTGTTTTTCATGATTTTCTTGCATCACTCATTTCTCTTCCCAGTTTTTCCTCTATTTCTCTTACTTGCTTCTCAAAAGCCTTTTAGAATTCTTCCATGGCCTGGGACCAATTCATATTTTTCTTGGAGGCTTTGGATATAGGAGCTTTGACTTTGTTGTCTTCTTCTGGTTGTATGTTTTGATCTTCTTTGTCACCAAAGTAAGATTCTATGGTCTGCCTTTTTTTCGTACTGTTTGCTTATGTTCCCAACCAATTACTTGAGTTTTAAACTCTTTGTTAAGGTACAGGTCTGCTTCCAGTGTGGAGAATGTACTGTCCCAAGCTTTGGGGGTTTTGTGCAGTTGTTTTCAGAGATAGTTCTAGGGACCTATAAATTTTCAGTTCCTCCAAGGTGATATGATCAAGGGTGAGGGTATTGCTCCTTTCCTGGCCTGGGATCCAGCCTATGAGTGACCACTAGCACTCTTTTCTGCCTTGGAACTGTGAGGAGGATTTCTTCTTTACTGCCACTACAAGCTCCACCATGTCAATGCTCCTCCTCACCCCAGGACCACCACCTAGAACTGCAACCCAGATCCAAGCATGGGCAAATCAAGAGAATCCTGCCTCAGCACCAGCAAAGATATCCCTGCAATCCTTCTCTCATCAGCCACTCTATTCCCCCTCAGTCTGGGGGGCTGAAAGCTCCAGAAAGAGCTGCCACTCTGGGGCCACACCAGGACTGGGGCTGGGACTGAGCTTCTCTCTCACCACAGCCACAGACCTTTCCTACTGACCTTCTAAATGAACTTTGGCATTTGTGAGTTAAGAAGTCTGGAAACTGCCACAGCTGCCTGTGATTCAGTCCCTTGAGGCCTGCTCCAGGTTTACTGAGGCCTCGTCTTTGCCTGCCACCCATGCTGAACTGTACTCCTCTCCTAGCCTAGTGCAATAGACCTTTCCAATCAACCATCCAGGTTTTCTTGGGCTGGAAATTTGTTTCACTCTGTCTTTTTGTGGGTTCTGCTGCTCTAGAATTTGTTTACAGCCATTTTTACAGGTATTTGGAGGGGTTTAGGGGAGAGCTCAAGCAAGTCACTGCTTTTACTCCACCATCTTGGCTATGCCCCCGAACCAGGAAAACATTATATACAGTAACAGCAATAATGTATGATGATCAACTGTGAATGATTTCACTTTTCTCAGCAACGATCTAAGACAATTCCAAAGGACTCATGATGACATATGCTATCTACCTCCAGAGAAAGAATTGAAATTATGAATGTAGATTGAAGCATACTTTTTTTAAACTTTATTTTTCTTGGAGATTTTTTGGTTTATGTTTTCTTTCACAACATGACTAATATGGAAATGTTTTCCATGACTGTACATGTATAATCTACATTAAATTGCTTGCCTTCTCAAGGAGGGGTGAGAGGAGGAAGGGAGGGAGAGAATTTGGAGCTCAAATGTAAAAAACAAATGTTAAAATTTGTTTTTACATGTAACTGAAAAAATAAAATTTTTTTAAAATAATAAAAAGACATTTACCTTAAAAAAAGGAATCAACAAACATGAAAAATACAGAGAAGTATGAAAAGATGTATGTGAACTGATGTAAAATGAGTCTGCAAAGAGCCAGATCCATGTCTTATGACTAGCCAAGGTCTGAGACTTCTTCTCCTTCTGTCCATGATCATTTTCAAGAAGAAGGTAGATGCAGACCACTCCTTCTTCTTCCAGGCATCTTAGACTGAGAGATTCCAGGATCTCCAGGCCCCTTCATTCCCCTCATGGGGATGTTCCTGACTTCTTGTTCAGTCATGTCTGACTTCTTATGACCCCATGGGCAAGTCCATGGGGTTTTCTTGGCAAAGATATTGGAGTGGCTTGCCATTTCCTTCTCCAGTATGTCTCCATTTTACAGATAAGGAGGCAAATAGGGGTTAAATGATTTGCCCAGGTCATACAACTAATAAGTATCTGAGGCCAGATTTGAACTTAGATCTTCCTGACTCCAGGCCTCGTGCTTTATCCACTGTACCACTTAGCTGTTCCTCACTTACTGGATCTTAAAATCATGTTTCTAGTGCTGTCTCATCCAAGAACTTCCCACAGTTCCTGGAGCCTTATCCTGGAACATCTTATCACCCCTGCAGCCTGGTTGCTTTGGAATAATATCCTTCCACAAAGCCTGTCCTCCCATTGGTGAGTTTCTTTTGGGGCCTTCTTTTTGTGAAAGGGTCCAGGCCATTCCTCCTTTAGCCCTGTTCCTGACTTTCTGGACTTCAAAATCATGCCCTATTCATCTTCCCTACCCTTCCACCCTGGCCTGCTTTTCAGCTCCTTAAAGTCAGGGACTGTCTTTCTTTTTACTTGTATTTATATCCATAGCTCTTAGCATATTGCCCAGTACATAATACATGCTTGTTTAACAACCAGTGAATCTAAAGTTAGAAGAGAAGAAAATTGGGGAAGGGGGAGGGAATCTTTACAGCAAATTTCTCTAATAAAGATATCATTTCTGAGACAAGATAGTGGAGTAAAGGCGGAGAATCACCTGGATTCTCCCCCAAACCCCTCCAAATGCCTTTTTTAAATGACTCTAAACAAATTCTAGAGCAGCAGAACCCACAAAAAGATAGAGTGAAACAAATTTCCAGGCAAAACAAGTTGAAAGATCGGCAGGAAAGGTCCATTGCACCAGGATGAGAGAGAAGAGCAGTCTAGCACAGGCTGTACCAGTGTGGACTGGGCCCCAGTGCAGACCAGGCCCCAGCAAACCCGGAGCAGGCCTCGGGGCGACTGACTCACTGGCAGCAGTGGCAGTTTCCAGACCTTTCAGCCCATGGATGCCAAAGACAACTTGGAAGGTCAGCAGGAAAGGTCTGTCACACCTGGGTGAGAGTTCAGCACAAGTTGTGCCTGCGCAGCAAACCAGGAGCAGGCCTTGGGAGTGACTGAATCAGCAGTAGCAGCAACTGCTTCTGGAGCTCTCACCGCACAGACAGCAAGGGGGTGGAACAATTGGTCATGAGGAGATTGCAGGCGTCTTTTTGCTAGCCCTGAAGCGGGACTCTGTTACTTTGCCCATACTCGGATCTGAGGCGCAGTCCTGGGTGGCAGTCCCAGGGAGAGGAGGAGCACTAGCATAGCAGAGCTTATGGCCACAGTGGAGGGGAACACTCCTCACAGTTTCAGAGCCAAAAAGGGTGCTTGTGGTCACTCACAGAGCAGAGCACAGGCCAGGAGAGCAGGGAACACCTCTCCTTAGATCATACTGCCTTGGAAGAACTGAAAACTTACAGGTCCCAGAAGTGTGTCTGAAAACAGCTGCACAAAACCCCTGAAGCTTGGGACAATGCACTCGAAGCAGAGCCCTACTTTAACAAACAATTAAAAGTCAACTAATAGGTTGGGAAAATGAGCAAACAATGGGAAAAAACTCTGACTGTTGAAAGTTATTATGGTGACAAAGAAGATCAAAACACACACTCAGAAGAAGACAACAAAGTCAAAGCTCCTACATCCAAAGCCTCCAAGAAAAATATGAATTGGTCTCAGGCGATGGAAGAGCTCAAAAAGGATTTTGAAAATCAAGTAAGAGAGGGGCAGCTAGGTGGTGCAATGGATAGAGCACCCCACTGGAGTCAGGAAGACCAGAGTTCAAATCTGGCCTCAGATACTTAACACTTACTAGCTGTGTGACCCTGAGCAAGTCACTTAACCCCATTGCCTAGCAAAAAAACAAACATAAAACAAAACAAAAAAAAAAAAATCAAGTAAGAGAGGTACAGGAAAAATTGGGAAGAGAAATGAGAGTGATGCAAGAAAATCATGAAAAACAAGTCAACAGCTTGCTAAAGAAGACACACAAAAAAAAAAATACCGAAGAAAATAACACCTTAAAAAACAGACTAGACCAAATGGCAAAAGAGGTCCAAAAAGCCAAGGAGTAGAAGAATACCTTAAAAAGCAAAATTGGCCAAATGGAAAAGGATGTCCAATAGCTCACTGAAGAAAATAATTCCTTAAAAATTAGAATAGAGCAAATGGAAGCTAATGAGTTTATGAGAAAACAAGAAACAATAAAACAAAACCAAAAGAATGAAAAAAAATAGAAGACAATGTGAAATATCTCATCAGAAAAACAACTGACCCTGAGGCAGGTAGGTGGCACAGTGGATAAAGCACCAGCCCTGGACTCAGGAGGACCTGAGTTCAAATCTGGCCTCAGACACAAAACACTGACTAGCTGTATGATCCTAGGCAAGTCACTTAACCCCATTGCCTAGCCAAAAAAAAAAAAAAGAAAAAGAAAAAGAAAAACAACTGACCTGGAAAATAGATCCAGGAGAGATAATTTAAAAATTACTGGACTACCTGAAAGCCATGATAAAAAAAAAAGCCTAGACATCATTTTTCAAGAGACTATCAAGGAAAACTGTCCTAATATTCTAGAACCAGAGAGTAAAATATAAATTGAAAGAATCCACTGATCACCTCCTGAAAGAGATCCCAAAATGAAAACTGCCAGGAATATTATAGCCAATTCCAGAATTCCCAGGTCAAGGAGAAATATTGCCAGTAGCCAGAAAGAAACAATTCAAGCATCATGGAGCCCAGAGTCAGGATAACACAAGATTTATCAGCTTCTACATTAAAGGATCAGAAGGACTGGAATATGATATTCTGCAGGGTAAAAGAGCTAGAATTACAACCAAGAATCACCTACCCAGCAAAACTGAGTATAATCCTTCATGGGGTAAAATGGAAATTCAGTGAGCTAAAGGACTTTCAAGTATTCTTGATGAAAAAACCAAAGCTGAATAAATTTGACTTTTAAATACAAGACTCAAGAGAAGCATAAAAAGGTTAAGCTGTTTTACATTCCTACAGTGGAAGATGAAGACCTTTCTCATTATTAGGGTACTTAGAAGGAGTATATATAGACAGAGGGCACAAGTGTGAGTTAAATATGAAGGGATGAGATCTAAAAATAAAATTAAGGAGTGAGAGAGAAATATACTAGGAGATAGAGAAAGGGAAAGGTAGAATGGAGTAAATTATCTCACATAAAAGAGGCAAGAAAAAGCTTTTACAGTAGAGGGAAAGAGGGGGGAGGTGAGGGGAAATGAGTGAACCTTACTTTCATCAGAATTGGCTCAAAGAGGGAATAACATGTGCGCTCAATTGGATGTAGAAATATATCTTACCCTAAAGGGAAAGTAGGAGGGGAAGGGGATAAGAAAAGGGTAGAGGGGATGATAGAAGGGAGGGCAGATTGGAGAAAGGGATAGTCAGAAGCAAACACTTTTGAGGAGGGACAGGGTGAAAGGAGAGAAAGAATATAATAAATGGGAATTGGGAGAATAGGATGAAGGGAAATACAGTTACCAGTAGTAACTATGAAAAAAATTTTGAAGCAAGTTTCTCTGATAAAGGGCTCGTTTCTCAAACATATAGAGAACTGAGTCAAATATATAAAAATAAGAGCCATTCCCCAATTGATAAATGATCAAAAGATATGATCAGTTTTCAGATGAAGTACTCAAAGTTATCTATAGCCAAGCAAAAAAAAAATTCTAACTCACTATTGATTGGATAAATTCAAATTAAAACAATTCTGAGGTTCTACCTCATATTTATTAGATTGTCTAATAGGACAGAAAAGGTAAATGACAAATGTTGGAGGGAATGTGGGAAAAATGAGACATTAATGCACTGTTGGTGGAGTTATGAATTGATTCAGTTATTCTGTGGACCAATTTATAACTATGCCCAAAGGGCTATAAACCATGCATACCCTTTAACTCAGAAATACCACTTCTAGATCTCTATCCCAAAGAGATCATAAAAATGAGAAAAAGACCTATATATACAAAAATATTTATAGCAGCTTTTTTTCTGGGGATAAAGAATTAGAAATTGAGGTCATGCCCATCAATTGGGGAATGGCTAAACAAGTTGTGGTATGCGATTATGATGGAATACTATTGTACTATAAGAAATGATGAGCAAGATACTCTCAGAAAAAGACTTGCATGGACTGATGCAAAGTGAAATGTACTGTATACAAAGTAACAGCAATATTGTAAGATGATCAGCTATTATTGACTTAGCTATTCTCAGCAATATAACAATCCAAGACAACTCTGAAGGATTTTTGATGAATAATGGTATTCATCCCCAGAGAAAGAACTTATGGTATCTGAATACAGATTGATGCATACTTTTTTTTTAAAGTTTATTTTTCTTGAGGTTTTTTGTCTATGTTTTCTTTCACAATATGACAATTATGGATATGTTTTCCATGAGTTTCCACTTATACATACACACATATAAGTTATATTGAATTGCTTGCCTTCCAGAGTGAAGAGGGGGGAAGGGAGAAAATTTGAAACTCAAAGTTTTAAGAACAAATGTTAAAAATTGTTTTTACATATAACTGGGGAAAAATAAAATACTAAATAAATTTTTGAAAAAATAAAGATAGAATTTCTAAGATATATAGGGAACTGAGTCAAATTTATAGGAATTAGAGCATTCCCCAATTGATAAATGGTCAAAATGAACGCGAAAGGAAAAGGGGAGAGCAGGGGTTGAGATGGATTGATAGTGTCATGAGAACAACAAACATGAACTTGGACAGACTTCAAGAGATAGTGCAGTATAAAAGGGCCTGGCATTCTATGTTCGATCAGGTCATGAATAATTGGACATGAATAAATAACAAGCAGTAACAATAACAAAAGATATGAATAGACAGTTTCAGAGGAAGCAATCCAAACAATTAATAGCCATTTGAAGAAATGCTCTAAATCACTGACACAGAAATGCTCATTTAAATAACTCTGAAGCAGCATCAGATTGGCTAAATTGGCAAAAAAAAGAAAGTGACAAATTTTAGAGGAGCTATGAGAAGACAGATATTTTAATACACTGTTGGACCTACGAACTGATTTAATTGCTCTGTAAAGCAATTTTGAACTATGACCTAAAAGACATTAAATTGTACGTCCACAGCCTTTGACCAAGCAATATTGCTAGTAGGTCTACATTTACAGAAATCCTCTACCATTAAGAGATTAATGTGGTGTTGTTGTTTCTTCCACCATGGCCTTTCATACGTTACAAATATAACCATAACTATGCTGGGGTGATTGGGACTTTCCTCCAGGATGCCAAATTTAGAGGAAATTAATAGCACTTTTACTCCTTCAGAAGAATAAAAACAACAGAGCTTAACCAGTTAGCAAAAAAAAAAAAAAGTTAAAATAGGAATATTCCAGATAGTGCAGTGAGCTTCCTCACTCCACCGTAAACTTCTCTTCTCTCCTCTATGTATCAGTCTCATGCTGATCTCTCAGGGTTTGTCTCTTCTCCCTCACCCAGCTGAGGGTACACTTCATGCTGCTTCTCCAGGTACAGAATTCCTAGTTACAGCTCTCATTATAAGAGTTCATCTGATTGTACTTATGTTGATGCTTTTTATCTTTCCAAATTCAGCAAGGGACATATATCAATCTCTTCAGCCACATTCATATCCCACCCCTTCCAAAAAAAAAATACAAACACAGCTGACATTTCTATTTTCTATTTTTTCATACAGGAAACTGACCTCCAAATGAATGAGTCCTAATGAAATCACTGATTCAGAGAGAAGCAAGAAGTAGCCTCTGTGCCATTTGCTAGCATCTTAGTCTATTGATTATTTCAGGAGGAACCTGAGGAATAAAAGCAAACCAAGATGACAATGCAAAACCCTCCCACTGACCCAAGAGTGATGTATTTGGAATCTTATAATTCTCTGTCCTTAAAGTTCAAACCAGATAAGTGGTTTAAGATGCTGGGGGGTGAGGAGAATTTGAACATGCTGATAGAGTTCTTTGAAAAGATAGACACACTAGTTATGGTGTTCACCCTCAATCAATCAGGACTGGTCATTCCCTGCATCGGCTTCCCATCTGCCCTCAAGACCAAAGGGGCTTATTTTGTAAAGTCATCTCGTGAAACTGTCAACAAGTTAAACTACCAGACTCTCCTTCTCTATGGAGACATAAGTAATACACCTGTGGAGCAGCTTATTGCTATAGTAGAAGAGGTAAGTCCATTCAAGGGTCTAAGAAGCTGGAAAATTCTTTCAGTAATTAATATATGCTTATCACTTAATGGTTGGTTTTCTGGCAAGCTTGAAGGCGAAATCACCACCAACCCTACTTTTGGTCATTTGTGTTTCCTTTCAATCCTTTGTCCCTTGACAGGATTATAGACTTGACATCATATTCCTCTCTCCTCTTCCCGTTGTATTTAACCCTACCCCACTTTCTGGGTTATTCAAGAGTGGTTTGGATGTTGGTTATGTCTTGTATTTTTCTCAATTTGGAGACTAGGAAGACTGTATAAAAAGACTAATGATGCTCAGACATTTATTTCCTAGCTGTGTGACCCTGGCCAAGTTACATAACTGCTGCTTGCCTCAGTTTTCTCATCTGTAAAATGGGGATGATAATAATAGCATCTACCTTCCAGGGTTGTTGTAAGGATTAAATGAGATAATATTTGTAAAGCACTTTACAAACCTTAGAAGTGTTATATAAATGTTTGCTATTATAATTATTATGATAAATATCCTGAGTTAGAACAATAGCATCCTCAAAGCTAACCCTTAGAGACATACCTTGTCACAGCATAATTTTGGCTTCTTTATATGGAGCCTATGCTGTTTTTACATGGGTCTAAATCTTGAGTATTCTATCCCTCCTCAAATTTCCCTAGAACATTTTGTCTGGCTCTCTCCTTTGCTCTTATAACACTCAATCTCCTTGCCATATTCTCTTTTAAGAGAATGTCAGCTCCTTGAGGGCCAAGATGTGTAATTTTTAAAATCTTTGTATCTATGATCCCACAGCACAGTGGCTTCTGCATAAGCACTTAATAAAGATTTCCTGAATTGAGTTTTCACTTTCATGCGGTTACTGTTGTGACTAGTCACTGTAGTTGGGGCATCAGCATCTCTCTGAGCAGACCAACCAATCATCTTCACCGAGGAACTATACCTGATCTGCTTCCTTTGATGGATGGGAGATGTTTTCCCCAGAATTCCTGTTTGGTTGAGAAATAGAAATCCTGCTATTTCAATCAACTTATTGAATATGTAGGGAATTTCCTACTCATTCAGCAAAACTTTCCCTGGATTGGTGTAGGCAGAAAATGAAACTTTAAAAATGTGTCTTTCTAGATTATTTATTCTCTGTTCAACGAAAGTGAAAACCTGAGTGGCTGGCCCCGGGTGGTTTCAGAAGATATAGTCCGACAAGCTCACAAACTGAAGAATGAAATGTTTGTGATGGGAGGGAAAATCGAAGGAAAAACTCTGCTTCCCATCCCAGAGCACTTGGGGAGTTTGGATGGTACAGTAGAATCAATGGAAAGGTAAGACCTTTCAAGGGTTAACTGAGATCTGACTTATCTTAGACTAAAGAGCTAAAGAGAACAATTATGTTGCCTGAAGCTATTGGTGAGGCAGTATGGTACAATGGATAAAGAACTGGACCTGTAGTCAGGAAGTTCAAATCCCACCTCAATGTTTAGGGACTATATGGCTCTAGGCAAGTTATTTAAGCTTTCTGAGCCTCAGTTTCCTCATCTGTAAAATTAGTGGGTTGGGCTAGATGATCCATTTGATCAATTTTCCTCAATATATTTGCTTTAAGTTTTGAAGCTCACTAAAGATAGACATGGGGAAGGCTGATACATTCCTGAGCCTGTGGCCCTTCTGGGTTCCTGAATCTCTAATAAGATTTAAATTTGAAAACTCTTTAGTCTCCATAGTCTAAGTAACAGCTCCCTCACTCCACCCCCACTAGAATTGTGCAAAAGCAAAGGGAGGCTTGATGAAACACACTACAAAGGGACATGATGAACTTGGTTCTATTTAGCAGAGTGCTGAGGAATGTTTAACAACCAGGTCTCTGGGAGCAAACAACAACAACTATGCATGGCATACTTTTTAGTTTCAAGTTTTAGTTTTAAGTTTAGTTTGTATTATTAACATTTCTGAAGTCTCGATAATCAATAAAACAATAAATCAAGCTCTGATTTGTAGCATTTGCCAGTTTCCAAGATATAATTGCTCACACTGAAAAATTAAACAATTGGCTTTAAGAGATGGTTCAAGGGCAGGGAGATGGTGCAGTGGATAGAGAACACCCCTGAAGTCAGGCAGACCTGAGTTCAAATCCAACCTTAGACACTGACTAGCTGTGTAACCCTGGGCAAATAATTTATCCCAGATTGTCTCAAAAAGAGAGAGAGAGAAAAAGAGAGAGAGAGAGAGAGAGAGAGGGAGGGAGAGAGAGAGAGAGAGAGAGAGAGAGAGAGATGTTCAAGATGCATCTAGTACAACCCTGTTGTTCCTTCCTTTCCCTTCCCAGGATCAAAGAAGCCTAGGAAGCTAACATACTATACAGACTATCCATTTGTGCTCTGTCTCACATACTCCACGTGTGCTTTCTTCATCTTGCCTAATCTTTCTCAATCCAGTTAAGGAGCCACCTCCTCCATGAAACTTTCCTGGATTCTGCCCTCCTCACAGTTCCACTTGACCCACCCACCCCCAGTTGACAGTGTTCTCTCCTCAAATTTTCTTAGAGCACTTTATCTCTAGATCTTTCCTTTGTCCTCTTCAACCTTACTTCTTATTGTATTTCTAAATAAATATAAATATATTTAATATTAAACAATAAATATAAATATATATTTAATATATAAATATACAATAATATGTAATATTATACACACACACATATACATATGCAAGTTTTGGATCTTCCCCAGCAGAATGTAAGCTCTTTGAGGGGAGGCACCTGGCACAGTTCCTGGTACATTTTCTTTTGGGGGAGGGGGTGTTGTGATTTCACTATTATGGAATATTCTTTGTATGGAAAAGCCCTTCTGCTGGTAAAAATCAACAACAGGGTCTTGGAAAGTTGCCTAGGGGCACTAAAAGGTTAAGTGACATCCCCGAGGGTGCTAAAGGTAGTGATGAGGTCAAGAGGTCTGGGGTGCTGGGACCCCAAGATCGCAATGCGGGCCCTGCCTGAATGAATTCAACCCAAATCTTTTTTCAGCCAGAGGAAAGGTTTATTAGAGATAAATCATATAGGCCAGGTGACACCTGTAAGGATGAGCAGGCATAAGAAAGTCTCAGCCTTTTGGGCATGAGAGAGTCTCAGTGTTTGAAAGGGGGCCAGGGTGGATCTTATATACACTAAAGTAACTTTGGGTGGCTGGGGGGGGGGCTGGGAAAAGGGTCTAGGTGAGAATTCTGATTGGAAGGTCTGAGAAATTGAATAGACAATGGGAATAGATAATGAAGGGAACTGAAAGGAAGAAGTTTGAAAGGCATCTGAATAAGATCAAAAGGTGGGGCTAGGGCTTTCAAAGGGAGATAAGGAAAAGTTTAAGGGTTTTCTGGGGCCCATACCCCCATCATTAGTACTTATCAGATATAGCACTTGAAGTTCAGGTCTTCCTCACTCTAAGTCTGGCTCACATGGTCACCCATAACCCTAGCACATAGCAACTGCTTTAAGCATTTTTATTGAATTGACTTGAAGTGGGTGAGGATGCACCTTTTAGGGAAAAGATGTTTCAACAGTCCCCAAGAAAAGCATGGAAAATAGAGCAAGTCTCCTCTGAGAATAGCTGAATATATGTGTTGATTTTATTAGGTGAGTAACTTACAATAGGACTGTTTATGACTTTCAGACTACCCCCATCACTGGACAATGCATTGCTGCATGCTATTGAAACCATAATCATAGACTGGTCTCACCAAATCAGGGATGTCTTGAGTAAAGACTCAGCCCAACCTCTGCTAGATGGATTGCACCCCTTGCCACAAGTAGAATTTGAATTTTGGCGTGCCAGGCTGATGAATCTGAAGTGTATTCATGAGCAGGTAGGGTGATGTTTTCCTGCCCCAATGAAATCTTTCATATTTGTTATCACAAGATTGAAGGAGACTAGTGAACACAGGCCCTATCTTATATTTGTAGGTTGTTCTCCCTTCCCAAGAAGAAAAGCCTTGAGAAGCTGATACTAGAGGGTGGGGGCATATACTTCCTTTGTTGAACAGAGCCATAACTAGCAATTTTTGCATCCTTTGGCAAACAACATGAAATAAGCCCTCAATTCATTTGGGGATAAAGGGTGGTGGCAAAGACCCAAGTCCCTGTAAGGCTGCTGCTAGGTAGTAAACTGCTAGAAGCTGGGTGGAAAGGAAGCTGCCATTTTATTTTAACTAATTATTTTTTAATTTAACTAATTATTCTTGCTAAGTAGGTGGGAAGCTCAATTATTTCTGTGTTGTTGAAAGGACTGAAAGTGCTATTAATACCCTATTCTCTGAATACCCTATGCTCTGAAACAAAGCTCCATTTGCCCTACCCTACTTACTGCTCTGATATTGAAACACTCATGTGTTAATATAATTTCCTCCTTAGCTGAGCAAGCCTAAAGTGAATAAAATAGTGGAAATTTTGAAGGAGGCAAAGAGTTGCTACTGGCCTGCACTTCAGAATGTTTATTCAGATGTCAATGAAGGTAAACTCACAATTCACTCCACTTCAAGGGTCTATCAAATACATACTCCAACTGAAATTTCGGAATCCTTTCTGAAAGGACTTTAGGACTTTGAGCACTTGGGGTTACCTTCTGATAGAGCTAAAATTAATTTTTTTAACCTCTCTAGAGGGAGAGTGGTGGGGGTGGGTTGTTGTGAGCTGTGGCAACAGAGAGGATGCAGCCACTCTGGGAAAGGGTCCAGTCTGATCTTCACACCTGCAGAAATTGTATGAGGTGAAAGATGGATTCAGAAAAGAGATGCCACAGAAAAGGGGCTGTGAATGGTAGCAGTTGAGGCAAGAGTTCAGGGTTGGTGCTACCACTGGGAGGAAACATTCTTGGTCCTGCCCTGCTCTGGCCCATGTTGATATCCTAGGGAACTGCCCCATTCACCCCATGCTAATTATGGCTCTGCCTTTAGCAAGTCACTAACCTCCTAGAGCCCTGGGTTTTTCTACAAATGGCTTCTTTCTGTTTATTCTCTTCTACGGTGAAGATAGATATTTCTATCTATAGATCCATATCTATATCAGATTGATGGTGATAGATATCTATCTCTATCTCTATGTGTATATATGTTTACCTTCAATCAATGCTTGTTAAATGACTTAATAAGGAAATGTTTTACATGATTGCACATGTATAACCTATATCTGATTGCTTACTGTCTCGGGGAGGGGAGAGGGAAGGAGAAGGAGGGAGGGAAGGATAGAATTTGGAACTCGAACTTTGAGAAAAACAAATGTTTAAAATTTGTTTTAATATGTAATTGGGGGGAAATTGTATATATGTGTATACATACATACACATATAATACATACATACATATATATAATACAAAAAAATTAATGCTTGTTTTATATAGGACTGAAGGAAGCTAAAGATATCGTTCTCTACCTAAAGCCTCTACAGATTTCATTGGAGGAAATGGAACAGGGCGACTACTCTTTGGTAAGATTTGAGGACAAGAATCATTTCTCAATAATAAGGATAGATGGCAACACATGTTTTGTGTGTTCCACATAGGCCAAAGGGGAGGGGTCGTGAATGTTGTAGCTCTTCCATGCCAGAGGTAAGTGTATTCAGTTTCATGAGGCACTGGGATTAAATATTACAAAGTCAATAGTTTCCAAGGGAGGGAAACCATTTGTTTGACTATATGTTGTTACTGATTTCTAAGTGGACTTATGGGCACCTTATTTCTTTGCAGCTCCCTATCTTTATTTCCAAGGTGCTGTTTACCATCTGCTATATATGGTCCAACTCTGAGTACTATAACACCCCATCGAGGATTATAGTTATTTTGCAGGAGATTTTCAACCAGTTCATTGAAATGGTAAATTCCAAGCGCCATCAGACATTATTCTTGTAAATATAGTATTCTTGTAAAACCCTATGACTTCCTATATACCTTCCTCATCTCCCTTTTCCTCAAACCATCCTCTGTAACTCAAAAGGATCTTCCTGGAAAGCCCTGGAGATTTGAGCTAGGGGGTAGGTAAGCAATAATTACTTCTCTCAGTCTCTGGGCTTATGTCTCTCTATTTCGTGGATGTGCCCCTATCCTACTCTACCCTACCTTCTATTGTTCCCTCTGGGGTCCATCTTCTATTGTTAACAAAGTACCCTTCATATTAGCCCTTGTGCCATCCCACTCCACCCCCCAAATTACTTTGTATTTATTTTGTATTTAATTTACTCTGTAGGTTTCCCCAAATAGAATGAAAATTCATTAAGAACAGGGACTGTTAAATGTTCTTTGTTTAACATGGTGCTGGACACAATACCTGGCATATAGTAAGTTCTTAAACATGCGTGTTGTTAATTGAATTAAACTGAATGTAGCGGCAACCTTAAAGCAACTGCTTAGTGACCTGAAATTACTAGAAAGTGATCAACCTGTTCTACAGAGATTATCTAACTACAACCTGAACTAATTTGCTTCTACATTTGAATCCCATTTTTTCTTTCTTTCATTTTATTTTTAATATTCTGAACTTTTGGTTCCCTTTTTTTCTTCCTTGGAATAAAGCCAAACACCTTCCAATGCCTCAAATTTGGCTCAAAAGTTCATAAACTTTGGGTATTGTTATAAAATCCAAATCACCAACCCCAGAAATTTAGTTACCAAAGAGACAGTAGGAGGAGAGTACTACTGAAAGACTTGATAGCCTGGGGGGAGATGCCCCCCTCAAAGATTATACCCATTCCTTAACAATACACATTTGCCACAGCCTATACATTGCAGAGGTTGGTGATGGGATATAATGAGGTGGTGGTGGAGTCTGTCCTTTCGAAATGAGCAATAAGTGCCTTAACCTGATGGAAAGGACCAGTCTGTATGTAATTTATTGGTTTATTTTTAACTCCAAATACAATCAATCCTTCTAATTTGTTAGAGGAAGCAAACCTAGCAGTTTTCTCCAGGGAGCTGTGGGCCCCTCCCCAAGTAATTCCCTATAATCTGAGGTGTTGCCCAGTAGAATTGCAAAGACTGCTGTTCTAGACAAATGGGAAGGAGGAGAACAAGAGAATAGATAAACATGGTAAGGTAATATCATTTTAAGTGGCTTGTAAGGATATTGGAATCTGGTTTTTTTGCCCAGACACGCAGTTATCTGAGCCCTGAAGAAGTGCTGAAAGGATTACAAGGTGAAATAGAGGAAGTGTTGGTTGGCATCTCACACTCAGTGCATATTTTAAAGGAGATCTACCAGACCTACGATTATTGCTGCACCAATATGCCTCATTTCTTTAAGGTACTTGCCAATTGGAAGAGCAGTGATGTTAAAACTTACACTGTCACTCATGATTTCAATGTTCGAAGCTGATTCTCATTTTTCCTTCTCTCTCTTAGAATGGCAAAGAACCAGTGCTGTGGGAATTCCCATCCACTCTTGCATTTTCCAGAATGAACTTATTCTTCCACAGAGTCCAGACAATAGAGGTAAAAGTGAAACTTGGATTATTCTGTCTAAGTCTTTCTTTAGCACCATTGATTTCAATTTGGGCTTTTCTGCGTCCTTGAGGTCTTTCCATATTTTATAATTCTGTCCCTAATGATTATATCTTTAGGGCTGCTCTAGTTTAGGAACTTAGGAGGTCATCAAGTCCCACCCTTCATTTTACAGATGAGATCACTGAAGCCTAGATATGTAAAATGACTTTCCTAAGGTCACACAACTAGTTAGTATGAGAACTAGAATCTGAAGACAGGATCCATACTATGCTGCCTTCTCACAAGCCTTTTCCTATCTTCTACTTTTTAGTTCCCAAATTCAAAACTTGCCTGAGAGTTCATTTTCTCAAAGCCTCTTTGATATTTGACTGACAGCGTCTTCGAAGCACTTATCATTTCTTCCGCATCTCCGGCACCCTACAGAGCTTTATTTCTTACCCAGAAAAAAAAAACCAACCCATCTCAGGCATGGGAGGCTACAGAAAACATCATTCCCCGCTGCCAAAACCAAAATCAAACAAACAGAAAATCTTTGATTTGAGCTGGTAGAAAGGAACAAAAATGATCGTTTCAACTGCCTTCCCACTCTACCTCCCCAACTACTCCATAGGATAGGTATTAGTGAGAAATGAAATGGCCACAGGCCGGCATTTCAAAAGGTAGAGGAAAATGAAGGGCTGAAATAATCCACAAGTAGAATCAATAATTAACTCTGAATTATTTTTTTTAAATAAGATTTGTTTCCTTTTGTTTTTATGTTCTAGTCATTTTTAGGTATTCCCCTACCTCACTCACTTATCCTGGAATTGAACTCTTAAATAAAAAATACAGAAGTTAGGCAAAAATGGCCTATAAGAGTGATTGTATTTGCCATTGTATGCAGTATTCTGTTCTGGGGCACTCCCTTCCCTTCTAACCCAACACAGATGCTGAGAGGAAAGAGGTATATTTCATTATCTGATCTCCACAAGCAAGATTGGTTATTAACATTACTCAGAGTTGGGCTTTCTTTTAGGACAATTTTCCTTTACATTTTCTTCCCATGTTTCTCTGAATTTGTCAGTCATAATTTCTTACTGCCCAATATTCTATTACATTCATGTATCTGTTTATTTGTTTATTGACTGTCCCCAGTCAATGATACCCATGAATTGTTGAGAACTGACAATAATAAAGTTATCAGTAGCAATTCCCTTTTATACACCAGGCTTTCAGGTTTATCACAGCAAAGACAAGTACCCTTAGTAACATTTTCCAGATGAGAAAACCGAAGCCAGGAGCATGTCCCAAAACTGTGAAAGGTACCAGATTGGCTTCTAGTCTGCTTTATAAGCACTTTAATATTCGGGTCACATAATCATTTATGCCTAAATAATTTTTGCTAGATTGCTTTCCAGCTTTTCCAGAATCTCTTATCAAATAGGGAGTTCTTTCTCAAGTAAGTTATGTTTTGAGGTAAATTGCCAATTAATTTATCGAATTATTCACTGATTTACTGTGACCCAGATAAAAGGGGAGGGGAACCTCCTAGAAGGGGACATAAGGTTTAGCCATCTCACTGTGCCCAGCTCCTTCAGGGCTAGAGGAGGCTTTAAATAGCGCAGTTAGTTCTAATGCTCTCAGTTGATGACCAAAGGAATGCAACCGCTAGGGTGTCCCTCTGAGTCAAGTTGGTGGGAGAATGCATGCGCAATTGTTTGGCTGCTCCCTGGGAAAGACCGTGACGGTAGCAGTATGAAGTAATATTTCAATCACTTTAATAAGGCACGGAGAGTACAGTTAAAGTATCCTGGGGTACTGAGGCACACAGCTTGGGGACAGGGATGGCGTGGTACAGGGAGGTGGGAAGTATGGGGAAGAGAATGGGGAGGGGGAGGAGCACAGAGAGTTACGTGGATTCGCGTTGGGAGCGCTCGGGCAGCATAGATCCTTCTTAGCAGGTGGAGGTGTTCTAGGGGGCAGGAGTTTGGGGTTTCATTTTTGAAGGGTTTTGTTGTGTGTGTGTGTGTGTGTGTGTGTGTGTGTGTGTGTGTGTGTGTGTGAGTGTGTGAGTGAAACAGGCTATTTCTTATCTATGCCACGTTAGACTTAGCTTATTAACATATCCATTTCATCTCAAAGCTCAGCACCTAACTTAGGGTTAGTTCATTAGCATGATGGTCCCTGGTTTTCTGCTGCACGGGTCTGGAGCTTATCCGAAGCTTACAGACTGTAGGTAGTTAGTAGGACTGAAGGACCTTTACCTGAAGGCTTAGTTGGCTTCCTCTAATTTAGCACATAGTATCAGAATGTGGCCTTACTTAATTTATGAGAGTTTCCAGTGGCTCCTGTGCTCCCTAAATTTATGAGACTTGGAACTATTTTATCCTAATGGAACAGGCATTATCCTATGAAATAAATATTGTTCCTTGTTTATTTTTCAAGGCAGTAATATCTCAAAAAGGTGGGCAAAGAAGACAACTCACAAAAAAAAATCCTTTTGTTTTCTACTGTTTTTTCCCTGAGTGGCCAAATTTAGAATGAAAAGAGGAGATTAACAGTTGCTTGACTTAAAATCCCTATATTTGGGAAACTTAAAATACCTTCTTACTAAAAAATTTTCACTCCTAAAATTTATGGCAGCTATATTAATTGATGTTACAAGTTACCAGCAGGCACAGATAGGACACTTTAACTTTTTTTTTCTTCTTTTCTTTCTTCTCCTTAGGAACAATGCTGAGTTTAAAAAAAAAAGAGGGGGTAGGGGGGAAACCCTTCTCATACAGGCTGATTAAAACATAGATAAAGCAAAACAAATACTGTCCCAGTACCACACACATATTCAGTAAAAAGTGCACTGTCACACTAGTTTTGAATCTTGAGAGAATAATAAATCATCGAGATGTTGGCATTACTTTATTGGAAGTTAATTAAACAGACCTGTTTAATCACACATGCATGGAGAAGATAAGGAGGTGATAAAGATAAGAGCTAAGGATATTAGGTCTGGGCCAGGATGTGGAGGCCCACCATAAGTAGAAGGCTAACTGAGCTGGTAGGAAAAAACAAACAAACAAACCAAAACAACAACCCTTTCTGGTGATCAAAAAAACATAGAGATGTGTGTGTGTGTGTGTGTGTGTGTGTGTGTATGTGTGTGAGATTGACAAACAATAAACCCATTATCTCTAGAAAGCCTATGTAATCCCCCGTTACAATAATTAGCTTGTTTTAAGCCAAGGGAGCTATATATGGCTTCAAAGTCTGCTCGGTTTTCTCCTCTTCAACTTCAAGCAGTTTATTTTAGATGAAAAGTTTTGAGTTGTCACACTCGTTCTGAACCCCTAGTTAGGAACCTTCCTATTCCTGGGTAAAGATTAGGCTGTCTGCTTTAACTTTATACTTATACATAGTTAGCTTGGTCTCTTTGTGGATGAGGCAAAATTCAGTTTTTGGAAATATTTGAGTAGCAAAATGGCAGATTATATTATAGTGTCTGTAGAGTGACAGGCATCAGGAAGGGAAGTAAGAGAATGCTAAGCTTTTCCTGAGATTTTCCTCAGCCTGGGTCTTCAGCCAATGTTCCTTCTAGATATAACCTTTCTCTTTCATAGATGGGTCTTCCTTTCACTCCATGCTTACTCTACCCTCCCAAATTAGGCTCAGACTCTCTTTATCCCTCTTTTACACAAACTGCTTACTATATGGTACAATATCACACGTAATGATTTGATTCATTAAAGGGAGCTAGAGACTCTGTTCTCACTCAGTTTTGATTGTTTCATTCAGTTAAAAAGTGTTCTCCCCTAGTAAGTCAAAAAAGCTAGAGAGAATGATTTTAACTACATCCTTCCAGTTGTCAAGATACCTAGGTGGCTCAGTTGATAGAGTGAAGGGCCTGGAGTCAGGAAGACCTCAGTTCAAATTTGGCTTCAGATACTTACTAGGCTGTGTGACCCTGGGCAAGTCACTGAAACCTCTGTTTGCTTTAATCCACTGGAGAAGGAAATGGCAAACCACTCTAATATACTTGCCAAGAAAAACCCATGGACATTATGGTCCATCCAGTTATGAAGAGTCAGACAAAGGCAATTACAGCTCAGACCTCAAAGAAACATACAACACAATCTCTCTGGGGACAAGACGTACATAAAGACCAACTCTTCCACCATGGTTAAGGAAATGATAACATGGGTTTTTCTCTAAAGGGACCATCTCTACTGGCATAGAACAAACAGACTAGGAATTAAATGAGCCAGACTAAGAACAAAAACAAAATATCAAGGGGAAAAAAGATTTCAACTAATTTTTTAAAAATCACATCTAGGGGAATTCTATGCTTCAAAGAGAGTTGTAGTCCATGGATTGCTAGCAAGCTTTTCCTCTTGCTTAAAGAGATTTAAAAGGAAGACTGTCATACTTCAAATCTGATACCAGAAAGAAGAAAAGGAGGGAAGGACACAGCCAGTGTTTTCTTCTCATATCTTTGTGTTTCAGATTCCCTGTCCAGACTACCAAAAGAAATTATGGGGGGGAGAAAAGGAGGCACAGCTTTACAACTTAGGTACAAGTTACACACAAAAAAATTATTTCGCTGTGCCAAGCATGGCATGGCTCATACATAGAGAAGGGAAGTCTCTGCAGCAAGCTAGGAAGTGTCTGAGGCTGGATTTGAACTCAGGAGAATGAGTGTTCCAGACTCTAGGCCTGCCTCTTGATCCACTACACCACCTACTAGGGAAATTTGTGAATGATGTGTCTTTAGTTTTGGATTGTTTCTGTTTTACTTTTCGAGCTTTTTTTTGGCTGTTATTGACCACTTCAGTTTTCTGTAGGTTTTCACTTGAGAGATTAGCTAGTTTGTAAATTTGAACTTGACTTAGGCCTACCTCCCTATTTTACAGTTGAGAAAATTGAATCCCAGAGAGAAGTAACTTATCCAAGGTCACATAGTCTATTAAGTAAGAAGTGGAACTGATGTATGAACACAGGTTCCCTGATGCCAGATCCAAGGCTCTTCCGCTATACCAGTGTCTGTTTAGAATGGTCAGCTATAGGTTCTTCAGCTGCAGCTTCTAGACTGAGTCAGGATAGGTCATAGTCCTGAATCTGCCAACTAGTACCTTAAACTGGCCATTCTTTAATTCACTAGACTAATCACACGATTGCTTCCTTTATTTCAGTGCAAATCCCTAATACACAAGTCCTTGTGTCTAGAATATTTTATGCATGGTGTCTAATACTTTTTATCTGTTTCACATATATAAAACCAATAATTTGTACTGGTTTAGGAGGTGGGAGAGGTGGGTGGGGCAACTTACTGCTTCTTACTGAAGAAATCATAAATATTTTTGATAGTTGGAAGGAGGAGTGTGCTGGCAAATGTTTAACAACTGGCTCTCCAAAAATGAAATGAACTCATGACATACTTTTAAGTTTAAATCTGCATTATTAATATTTTTCCATCACAGTCTTAAGTCTAGACAGTCAGCTAAAAAATAACAAAGCCCTGATTTGTATCTTTTGTCAATTTCAGAGGTATAAATACTTACACTGAGAATTTAACAGTGAGCTCTTGTGAGCTTGTCTGAGCACATGCCTGGTTGGAAGGGACCTCAGACATTGATTCAATGGTTCTTAACCAGCTAAAGTACAATTATCAAAAATTTCTTAAAAACAAGTTCATATAAATGACTCATGATGAAAATGCTATCCATCTCTAGGAGAACCAATGAACTCAGAGTGCAGATTGAAGCATGTTTTTTCTTTCTTTTTCTAGCTTCCACCCCCCCCGCCCCCCGCCAGAATATGGATATTGGAAAAAAATAAGTTCATGGACCCCAGGTTAAAGAGGTCCATTAAAAATGTCCAATTAGTCCAACTCCTTATTTCATAGATAGAAAAACTGAGGACCAGAGATAGAAATTATTTGTATAAGGTTACATAGCCTATTAATGTCAGAGCCACAATATTAAACTAAGGTATTCAGACTAGTAATCCAGTGATTTTTTCCATTATACTATGCTGTCCTTCTGGTTTTAATCCTGATTGATCTTGCTACTTGCTATATGATTTTGGGCAAATCTCTTTCCATTTTTGGTGGGGTGGTTTCCTTAAAATCTTGATACCTTCAAAAATTTAGAGCCCACTGTGATGGTGATGGTTTTATAACTAGTGAAGATACCTCTGTACTCTGAGCTAGGGCCACTTTGGAGGCCACGTCATGAACCAAGTGTGTCAGGGTCTAGGACTTTCTCTGCTACCCCAGCAAAGAACCTCAGAGGCAAAGTCACAGAATTAAGATTTTGATCTATAAGGGAACCGAAGAGATTATTTAGTCAAACTTCTTTATTTTACAGATGAAAAAACTGAGGCCCAGAAAAGGAATGATGAATGATACAAGGTCATACAAGTAGCAAGTGAAAAAGCTGTGAATGATCTCAAGTCTTTTGATGCCAGGCTTTGTACTTTGTCCACTCTACTATATACTATACCCTTAATTTTATAGATGAGGAAAATGAAGAATTGTCAAAAGCACCAGGAATTTTGTTAGGCATTGAGTGAGGGGGCACAAAAAGTACAAGACAGGGTCCCTACCCTCAAGGATCATACAAATCAGTTGAAAAAAAAAGTAATTGTAGAATGGGAGAGATAACAGTAAATGACAGGAGCTAGTGATGGGCCCAGTAAATGGGTCCAGTAAATGGACATAGATAGTTATTGCTACAAAAAGGGGAGAAAAGTTCCTGGGTCCAGGGTAGTTAAGGGAAGCTTCATGGATGGTACAGTACTTGAGCTAGATTTTGAAAGAATTGAAATATGTATGTTGTCTTTAACATAGAGTATTTCTTTTGTAAATTATTCCCTCTTTCCCTCTATACTTTTGCTATAAAATGGTGACTATTTCAGATCTCAAATCATAGCCTACTGACTACAAGAAACCTTAAAATTCTTTTTTTTAAAGTTTTCCTTCAGTTTATCTTTTAAAATTTTATTTATTTTATTTTCCCACAGATACGTGTAAAATTCTAATCCAACTCCCTCATTTTATGTCAGAAGAAACTGAGGTCCAGAAAAGCCCCCAGTGACTTGCCCATGGTTACTTAGGTAGTCAGTGGAAGATCTGTAATTTGAACCCAGATCTCTTGATCTTCCTGCCTTAATGTTTCCACCATATTAATCAATTAATTCATAAACATTTATCAAGTACTCCCTATGTGCCAGGCATTGTGCTAAGCATCAGGGATACAAAAAGAGGTAAAAGACAGTCCCGGCCCTCAAGGAACTTACAACCTAATGGGGGAGACAACATGCAAACAAATATACGCAAAAATACAATAAACACAACTTTTTTATGAAAAATCTTCCTTCCAGATCCTTTCTCTCAATGTTCAAGAAAATTATCCAAAATAATCATTCCTAGGAGACCAATCTGATTATCTTCATGTCCGTGGGCTATTTTCTTTGATGATTTCCCTTTCCTGTCTTCTTTCTTTTTCTTTTTCTCTTTCTTTCCTTTTTTTTGGGGGGGGTTAGCAACAGTGGTAATTGCGTCCTGGCATTTGGTAATGTCTGTTAATCAACTGGTTTTATTGTTGTTCTCCATTAGGACCTATATAAAACAGCCATCGAGTTCCTGAAGCTAGAGAAAATTGAGCTCGGAGGAGTGAGAGGAAACATCCTCAGACACTTGGTGACACAAATTTACGAGGAAGTCTTTGAGCTGGTGAGAGTTTTTGCGGATTGTAAATATGATCCCTTGGATCCTGAAGACTCGGTAAGCAACTCATCTTAAGTACCTTAAGACTTTAAGTTTGGTTTTGCTACATAAAAAAGTATTTTCATAAAACATACCCAAGGAGGTGAGGAGAACCAAAGATGTAGGGGGCATGAAAAGTTTTCTATCCTCTACTTAATGATGCCAGATCAGGCCTTGATAAAAAGTTGTCACCATGACAACTAACATATCTAATTTAGACCTATACTCTCAGATTCTAACTCATGTTTGCCTCAAATGAGATTCTGTAGCTAGCAATTATCACTTTGCAAGCTGATTGCTTCCTTTTGCTTTTTTTTTTTTTAAATCAACAGAGTTTTGATGAGGATTATGCTGATTTTGTGACCAAGATTCAAGATTTGGATAGAAGATTGGCAACCATATTTTGTCAGGGATTCCAAGATTGTAATTCCATTGAATCTTGTGCTAAGGTATGGCTTTCTGGGGGCTGTCTTGGAGCTATAGTATTGGATAATTATAGAACTAGGGGAGTCAGAATGTCATAGCTAGAAGGGATAGATTTTAGAAAACATCTTAGTAGCACTCCTTACCTCAGCGGGGCTGTTGTAAGAAAAGCACTTTTGGGCACAGGTAGGGTGGTGCAGTGGATAGAGCACCGGCCCTGGATTTGGGAGGACCTGAGTTCAAATATGGCCTCAGACACATAACACTTAACTATCTGTGTGACCCTGGGCAAGTCACTTAACCCCATTGCCTAGCCCCCCCCCCCCAAAAAAGCACTTTTTGTAAATCTTAAAATACTGTGGAAAAGTGACCTCATTCTTCTACAATCCAATCCCTTCATTTTCATCATGAGGAAACTGAGACTCCAGGGAGCTTACAGTAACTTTTCCAAGGAAATTTCAATGTGGAAACTCTATTGCCTAAGGACAAGAAGTTAAATGACTTGTCCAGGGTCATACAATTAATGATAGGTAGAATTTATACCTTGATTTTCCTGATTTCAAGTCCACCAGCCTATTCAGCTCATTATTTTCTCTCTTTCCCATAGTTCATCCAGCTAGTTACTAATGATCAGGTTAAGTTGCTTGCAGTTCTGATTTCTACATTTAAAAGAAAATATCGCGAGAAAGAAATGACAGTTGTTTTACATTTGCCCACTAAAGAAAGATAGACACACTTTTAAGCTGATAGTTCAATTCTACCATTGTTTAGATATGTGTGTGTGTTGTGGGGGAGGAGATTGGAGGGAGCTGTGTAGTGGAAAAGTTGGGAGTTGCATAGTGGAAAAACTCATAAATCAGGATACCATGCCAATCTGTATATTGTAACATTTTGGGTCATTCAGATCATAGAATCGTAGATTTAAAGCTGGAAGGAGCCTTACAGATCATCTATTCCATAGATTGGCAAAATTTTTCTGCAAAGGGCCAGATAGTAAATATTCTAGGCGTTGTAGGCCAAAAGGCAAAATCAAGGAAATTATGTAGATACTTATGTAATGAGGGAAAGCAAAATTTCTACCAACTTTTTATTGATGGAATTGAAAACATAATAATAAAGTACATTTTTGGTAATAAAGGTCTACTAATGAGATGAATGGAATATTTTTTGGGGGGAGAATGACATTTCCTTTATTTTTATTTGTTTGTTTTTCTTTGATAGTATTTTATTTTTTTCCCCAGTGACATGTAGTCAAGACAATTTTTAGCATTCATTTTTGCAAGAATTTGACTTCCAAATTTTTCTCCCTCCCCTTTTTCTAAATTGGTAGGCAATTTGATATAGGTTATACATGTGCTATCATGTAAAACATATTTCCATATTAGTCACAGTTGTGAAAGAAGAAAAAGATCCAAAGGAAAAAAACCATGAAAAAGAATAAAGTTAAGTGAAAAAAGTATGCTTTGATCTGTATTCAGAGTCCATCAGTTCTTTATCTGGATGTGGTTGGCATTTTCCTTCGTGAGTCCTTTGTATTTGTCTTGGATCATTATGTGGCTGAGAAAAGTTGAGTCATTCATAGTTGTCATCACATAATATTGCTGATATTGTATACAGTGTTTTGCTGGTTCTGTGCATTTCACTTTGCATCAGTTCATACAAATCTTTCCAGGTTTTTCTGAAGTCAGCCTGTTCATCATTTCTTATTGCACAATAGTATTCCATTACATTCATAAACCACAACTTGTTCAGCCATTCCCCTCAATTTCAACGATGGCCATCTCCTCAGTTTCCAATATTTTGCCACCACAAAAGAGTCTGTTATAAGTATTTTTACACATGTAGGTCCTTTTCCCTTTTTTGATGATCTCTTTGGGATACAGACCATTTCCTTTAATGGGTTTCCGAGTTAATGTGCAGGTTCCCTCAATGTATCCAGCTCAGAGCCTGTAGGCTTCAGGCTTTTTGAGTGAATGCAGGAGCTTCTCATTCCCTTTGGCATTCTTCATTATTGCTTTTTTAAAAAGTTATATTTGCTGGAATGTATATGGAAGAGTTCAGCTCCTTTATAACTTTTCACATTATAAGTTTTGCTTGTCTTTTCAAGAGCTTTTAGTTTTGTTTATCAGTACTGTAATCATTTTGGTTCCTCCAACATTGATTATTCTTGTCTTTGGTTATCTTTGTTTACTTACTGGATGTGAGATAAAATCTCAGCATTATTATGATGAAATCAGCTCTTAGTAAATTGCTCATCTTTCCACATTGTCAGAAGAAAGGAGCAGGACTCAGATAACTAACTATTTTGTTTGGACAAACTCAAATCCAAATGTATAAACTTGTAAAAATCCATGTGGACTTCTAGTCACAATTAACCTAAAAATTAAATGTTCAATCCTAGTTTTCTAATTACCATATTCATAAGATCATTAATTGTTTATTAAATATATAGGAACATTTATGTTTTCAATTTATTTTCAAATGTAGAATTCATGAAGACATTTCTGCAACCTGGAATGCTTTTCTTTTGGCTCATTAGCTACAAACATCCTAATAGGTCTTTGTTGAAGAGTCATAAACTGAAAGCACCAATTTGGTATCTCAGTTAATGCCTGCTACACACTCAACTGCACTTTACCATTTTCTGTTTCTTCCTTATGCTTAGTGTGGTTTTCTCCAAGTGAAATATCTGTATGTAGTACTTCAATACATACTTATTATCTTCCTGGCTACACTGTGCTAAATCAAATATCCCTTTAATTAATTTTCTTAGTTTCTGACTTTGATTGTCTTGTAACGCAGACTGTCTCTGTTGTAAGTTACTTCAGTTCTATTTGTTAATACAATATAAAATATTGAATTAATATTTAATATTTCATTTTCTTCTTGCTATGCTGCTTTTAATTTCTTAGCCTTCCAAATCATGTTTCCTGTGTGTTGTTAGATCTAGTTTCTCCTTTTTCCATTGTTTCTGTTTTGAACTGATAATTTATTGTCTTTTTTTTTTAATATCTAAACAAGTAACTCATGGTGTTTGGGCTGTACCAGCTTCCTTTAAGTCACTGTATTTATTTTAATTTTTTGCAAAATTTCTCAAATAAATTGCATAACTTTGTTACTGGAATGAATGAAAATCCCAAATCTCCAAGTACAGTTTTTTCCTTTTCCCCTCTAATTCCCTGTAAGTATTTAAGTAATCACAACTATGTCTGCATATATATATATATATATGTATATATATATATATGTATATACACACACATATACATATACATATACATATACATATACATATACATATACATATACATATACATATACATATACATATACATATACATATATATATGTGTGTGTGTATATACATATATATATATATATATTCAATTTATGAAACAAGCAATATAAGCAGGGGAAGGGTCAGGGAAAGCAGGAGGGGATGGGGGAGAAAGGGGAACAGTAGGAAGGGGTGGGGGAGAAGACCAAGGAAGGGGATAGGGGTGGGGGAAGAGGCAAGGAAATGGCCAGGGAAGATGACCTGGGGGCCACAAGAAGGGGATCATCTAATATATCAAGTTGGTTTCCCATTCTGCTTTTGTAGGGTGACTCTAGTCATGAGCATTTTACAGTTTTTTTTTCTGAGAATGGGATCCTGTGAGAGTATTCTGAAAGCCATTATGTACGATATTTCTTTCCATTTCTCCTCTCGTCAACAGTATAAATCTAGCTATATGAGAGTATTGTATTGCAAAGACACAAAAATGCGCCATATTTCTTGGTACTCCAAGTGATACTGAGGCCAAGCTATGTTGCAAAAGAGCACAAAGTATTTCTTTTTGAGGTCTCAAGAGAAACTGAACTTTTTCCAATTCTTTAAAAGACAAGACAAGGGCAAATTTTAGGACATTGAAAAGGATTAGCCCACCATGGGTATAGGAGCTGGTAGTCCCTCTGTGAAGGAGGATCTGGGGGTATGGAGGGAGTAAGCCTCAGGAAGGCAAAAAGGCACCTGCAATTTTCCCAATTCTCTAGAGTCCTGGAGAATCAAGAGAATTGGGCATACATTCCCAGATAGGGCATCCCCTGTTCTGTGGAAGGTATGCCCAGGTCTGAGATAGCCTTGAAACTGTCTGACCCAAATGAAGCCAGAGAGCATCAGGCCCAAAAAGCACCTCCAAGCCTTCTTAGGTGCTGGGAGAGTCATCCTAACTGTAGAGCAAGAAAGGTATATATAGAGAGGAGGCTTACATATCTTCCTGTCTTGGCTGGAGAAGGTCCAGCTTGAGGGGGTCAAGCAATTCCCTGTACAGGCCACCAATATGGTGCAGTTTGGGGTGCTGGGTACCTTGAAATGTAAAGGTAAAGGGGGGCTGCCACAAAAGAATTCAACCACTCAAGCATTCTTTTAGTCAGAGTAGCAAGGTTTTATTTTAACACCAGAATGGTGGGCAAGATTCCTAGTAAATCTGCAGTACTGTATCACC
The DNA here is from genome assembly GCF_003287225.1 of Phascolarctos cinereus. Classification (NCBI taxonomy): domain Eukaryota; kingdom Metazoa; phylum Chordata; class Mammalia; order Diprotodontia; family Phascolarctidae; genus Phascolarctos; species Phascolarctos cinereus. The sequence continues at coordinate 266,616,354 of NW_027555958.1, read as the reverse complement.
AATAGGAGTGGGCAGAGTTCCTTGTGAGTCTGTGCTTTATGGGGGTGGGAATGATACTTTTATATAGAAAAAGACTATGAGAAGATCTGGATGGGATTAAGGAGGGGTAAATAGCCTGGGGTGGTTCAGGGGCAACAGAGAAGGGGTCTGGATGGGATTAAAGAGTGGCAAGCAGCAGGCAAGTGCAGGCAATGAAATGAGTTAAGTGGTCAGAGAGCTACAGTAAAGAGCAGTTAAAAGGATTATTGAGTATGGAGGTAAACTGGGATGGGTTAGATGCCTCAGGCAAAGTACCAGGGACTGGGTTGCTGAAATGTGTGGGAAAGTTCAGGGGCTGGGTTGCATTCAGAGACATGATCTTTTCCTTTTAGGGGTCCATGTCCCATAATCTCATCAATTTCATCATCTGGGCTGGGGAAAAAAATCAATTGATAAGGATTTTTCCTGATTAGCCCCACCACACACATACACACCCAAACACACACATAGGTTTTTGCTGGACCAGGTCTTCTTTCTATATTTTCTGGTGTCTTGAAATTGATACAGTTTAATGAGACTTAGCAATCATAGTCTAAGCACCATACTAATGCTGCTCCTTAAAAAATTTTTTTTCTCTTATTTTTCTTTGCCCAAGTCTGATTTCTTTAGTTGATACATCATGATGTGTTGGAGAAAAGCACTGGATTTGGAGTTAGAGGGCCTATGTTCAAATACCAGTTTTGCTACTTACTAACTATACAGCCTTGAGAAAATCAGCTAATTTCTCTTTGGGTCTCAATTTCTTCACATGTAAAACAAAGGACTAAACTGGATGACCACTAGGGTCCTTTCCAGCTCTAAATCTGTGGTCCCAATTTTTTTTTCCTGGACTCTCAATGTTAGGACCATTGCTGATTTGCATCTTGGTCAAATATTTTGGAGCCAAAAATGCACATCAAATCAATCAAGGCACAAGGTTCAAATCATAACTACCTCCATGACTTAGACAAGTCATTTAACCTCTCTAGGTCTCAGTTTCATCATCTGTAAAATGAGAGAATGGATTAGGTGATCCAAGGTTCTCTCTAGTTGTAAAATCTATGATTCTGTTAGAGAAAAAAAATGTGTGAAGGTATGTAGGAGGGAGGATTTTATTTATTCACTCACTACACACATAAGAAAAGCTAAAATTAATGTTTGAAAAAAGGATCGAACAATGTCTTATGAAATGTGCCCATGTGTCCTTCCTCAATGGCCATAGAACTAAGAATAGAGCTAGGTGAATAGGGAAACAAATGTTTTTTGGCTAAGCCAAAATCATCTCTTTACCTTTCAGTTATTACACATGTTTGGGGGGCTTCTCGAACGGCCTCTCATATTGACAGAAGTAGTTCCCAGGTATACAGTCATGTTGAATATGTTTGATGCTGAATTGGATAATGCCAAGATTTTGTACGATGCTCAGATATTGGCTACGAAAGAAGGAGGTGGAGTCCCACCAATAAATAAAAACATGCCTCCCATTGCTGGACAACTGAAGTGGAGTTTAGAGCTCCAGGAAAGGCTGGAGGCACCAATGAAGGACTTCAGACACATTGAACATCCGTAAGTCATGACCTCTTAGGCTAGAAGAGACACCAAGGTACAAGTGACTTATTTTTATTAATTATTATTGTCAGCAAATTAATACCAGCAGATAATCCCAAAAACTTAATTTCAGCCAAAATTTTCAGTTTCAGCTTTTATCAAACCTTTATCTACCTGTGGCTTAGCACGTTTGTGGTGGGGAAAGAAACCTGGACGTGTATTAAAAAGTCCTAGGTTTAAATCCTACTTCTATTAACTTCTTTTGGCTTCAACTTTCTAATCTGTTAAGTGATGAGATAGGATTTAATTATCCCTAAAAGTTGCTTCAACTCTAAATCTATAATTCTGTGAGACAAATTTGAACACTTTTCTCCTCTGTCTCTTACTTTTAGACAAATGTTGGCATATAGAGAAATGGGAATCAATAGAAAGAATTCTTTTAAAGCACTGAATTCCCTTCTAACTCTTGAGATTCTGTGGTTCTGTGACTCAAGGACTGCAACAAGAAGCCTAGGGAAGTAGGGGCCCTGGATGATTCACAAAGTTGATAGTCAGTTCCATGAACCATGGATGTAGGGGCCCTGGGTGATTCACAAAATTGACAATCAATTCCATGAGCAAGCTTGCCTCGGATGTTGTCATCTAGCAATCATGGTTCATGTAGGTCAAAAGGGTTCTCTAGTTGACTGATTTTTTTGGAATCATTGTATGAAATCTTATGCTGTTTTTCTGCTTACTTGCAATTCTAAATTCAGGGTCATGTCCAGTGCAGAGGCTAAGGTGATCTATCAAAAATATGAGGAGATGATGTCTTTACTTCAAAGCTACCGTCAGTCTATTTACAAGCAGTGGATAGAGCGAGTGGACGAAGACTGCCACTTTAACCTAGGACAGCCCTTGATTCTGAGATATCCAGCCACAGGCCTCATCCATGTGAACTTCAGCAAAGCGGTTGGTAGCCATCTTGTTGGGCTATATGGGAGATGAGTATAAGATTGCTATGTAGGAGACATAAGATTTTTATTATAGCTGGGGGTAGTTATTTTAGGAGTACATGTAAGATCCCCAAAATGAAAGTCTCTGCAATCAGAAGTCAGAACATGAATTTAGAAATATGGGCTACAAAATATCACAGTAGTGAAAACAGCTTCAACTATATATTATGGATAAATAAGTAAGCAGGAAGCCTCATCAATCTGAAAAAACCTGTATTTTCATATTTCTGGACAGGTCAGTTAGGAGTCATCCAAGAAAGCAGATAAGACAGGTGCTCAGAGGAATGAAAAATAACCTACAGTGTTTGGAAGGGGCAACAGGAGAGGGGTGGTAGAGGAAGGATAGTAATAATAGGTTTGAGCCCTTGGAGACTAGGTTCAGTGCTCTGGCATAATAAGAACATAGCATCTAGATTTAGAGCTAGAAGCAACCTTGGTGGTCCAGTACTCTATCCAATACCCAAGTATCTGGTCTGATTTGAAGAGACAGTGATGATAAAGATGGCTCCTAGGTTTGCCCCTAAGAGGCTCAAACGGATGAGGAAGGGTTCCCTAAGCCATTACCAAAAAGAGTACTCCAGGAAATTGTTCTTTTCTCAATTTCTTTCTCATTTCTCCTGGTTTCCTGGGTTCTCCTGTTGTCTATTAGTTTCTTTTAATCAGCGGTGCATTTCTGGTCTCCTCCTTTTTCTAATTTCTTGTCTTTCTGAACTTATAGAATCCTTTACTTCTTCTTGGCAATGGAGTTGGGCTGATTCATGGGCTTCAACTCAACATGTTAGTGGGCTTCCCTATGGAGTAACTCAGGAGGGTTAGCCCCAAAAGTGAAGTCCCTAAAACGTCAGTGGTCCCTTAGGGTCACCCTGGGCCAACACATGTGCTGTGATTATAGGAGAGTCTGGCCTATGAATAGTCAATCCTGCCTGGAAACTAAAAAGTAGTTAACTCTAAAAACTGGATGTCTAAGATTACAGAAGTCACAACTATGCAAGGGCTAGCTGCTCCAGGCTGGCACAAGGTTTATGGGAGTAGGGTAGGGATATTGGAATTAGGTAGAGTACCCAAAACAGCAAATTGGTGAGTCATCATTCCATAAATTTTTTTTCTATAAAAATTATTTGTAGTAGATTCTTCCATTTATCATATTCTTGTTCTTTCTGAGTTAATTGAATTTGAGAACTTTTTACTTGTATTGCTTGTTTTGGGGTGAAGTGAAGGAATAGGGAGAGCTGACCCTAGGAAAATCTTAACTTACACACCATCTCTCCTGAATCTAATTGCAGGATTATTGATATTTATAGCAGCCCTTTTCTCTAATATTCTTTACCTTCAGTTAGTGGCTGTTCTAAGAGAGGTCAAGTACTTGAACTTTCAGGAACAAAAAGAGATTCCAAGTAGTGCAGAGAGTCTTTTCTCCAAGAATGAAACCTTCCGAAAGTTTGTGGGCAACCTGGAGCTCATCGTTGGCTGGTATAATGAGGTAAGTGGTGTTTTTGCAAAGTATTTATTTTTGTCTTGAGTAACAACAACAATAACAATGCGTAAGTTCCCCAAATGAGCATTCTGGCATGGGGGACATGTCATGGCACAGAGATGAGAGATGGAGTGTTGTATTAAAGGAGCAGCAATTTGGCCAGGCTAGTTGAATTATGGAGTGCATGGAGTGGAGAATAAAGTATAATGTAAGAAAGGCTTTTTAAAAGCCAAACAAAAGACGTTATATCTAATCTTGAATATAACAGAGAGTCACTGAAATGTGGAGAGGAGTGACATGGAAATCTTTGGAGAGCATACCTCTCCCTGTTTTGTGCCTCACCTGATGGTTAGGGTTATGTAACTGGATTATTTATATTATTATGTCTTCCTAGAAATCTTGAATGATTTTAGTGTAACTATGAGAGATACCTGAGGCAGCTTGTGGCTCAGTGGATACAACCCTGGACCTGGAGTCAGGAAAAACCTGAGTTCAGATCCAGCCTCAGACATGTCCTAGCTGTGTGACCCTGGTCAAGTCACTTAACCTCTGGTTGCCTTTCAAAATGGATCCACTGGAGGAAGAAATGGCAAACCACTCTAGTATCTTTGCCAAGAAAACCCCAAAATGGGGTCATGAGAGGTCAGACACAAGTGAAATGACAGAACAATGAACAACAAAATGGGAGATATTTTGTTGTAAAGGGGCCTATAAGTTGGTGTTTTGTTATATTGACTCAAATGTTCATTCATAATCAAAAAGCACAATGGGATCATGTCTTCTCTACATCTTTCAGTTAATTGTGAAATGGGAAAGATGTGGTTCACTGAATGTTTGCTTGCTCCCTCTCAATACCTTCATCAAGAAAGTCCTTGATTGTGTATACGCAACTCACAAAGACTTTGTATAGATGGGAGAGAGCTGAATAGGGTGATAGATATGGATGTTCTCTAGGTTGCTTTTTTTCAACATGAACAAGGTCTGATTTGATATATTCCTCTCCTACAGATACTTTTTATATAGCTCTCTCAAAGCTGTCATACTTGTATCACCTCCATCACATGTCTCTTCTAAACACCCTTGCTCTAATCAGGCTGCTTTTCCCATCTTTATTCTCTTTAGAGTCATTTCTATCTCCTCTAGTCTTTTCTAGGATTGTGATGTTGAAGTTCACAAGTGGTGGCTCAACCAACCTTGATAGAGAAAAGAATTTGTTTAAAAATTTTTTTTGCAAACATTTTCTCTTTGTCTTCTTTTTGGAGTACTCCTTCCATTTTCATCCTTGAATGTGCTTGGGATGACTTTACTTATTTCGATATCCTGCCAAGCTATTTTATTTCATTGTTTCTGTTTGCTTTATATATCAATCCTATCCCTAATCATCTGTCAAGACAGTGCACAATCTGATATAGGCTTTACATTTACATACCCATTAAACATATTTTCACATTAGTGAAGTTGTAAGTAAAAATTAAAACCAATAGGAGGAACCATCAGAAAGAGGAAACAAAACTCAACAGAAGGTAAAAATAAGTCATAGCGATTCGACTTCCATAGTTCTTTCTTTGGATGTGGACAGCATTTTCCATCCCAAGGCCTCTGGAGTGTCTTAGATCCTTGTAATGCTGAGAAGGGTTCAGTTTAACAATCTTAGTCATTGCATGACGTGGCTGTTATTGTGTACAAAGTCCTCTTGGTTTTGCTCACTTCACTCAGCATCAGACCATGTAAGTCTTTCCAGGTTTTTCTGAAGTCAGCCTGTTCATCATTTCTTATAGCACAATAGTATTCCATTACATTCATATACCACAACTTGCTCAGCCATTCCCCAGTTGATAGGCATCCTCTCAATTTCCAATTCTTTTCCACCACAAAAAGAGCTGCTATGAATATTTTTGTACATGTGGGTTCTTTTCCCATTTGTTTGGAATATATCCTACAGGTGACAAATTCTAAGCCTTTTCAGCATAGTTAGAACCTGACAGAGCCTAAGCTACCCTGGTATGCCCTTTGAAGACACTAGTGTCACTTCCCTGTCATAATGAGGTATCTGAGTATGGTTTTGTGGAGGCAAAGTAAACTCTAAAAGAAATAATTACATTAGCCTTTAAAATTGGTGTTGCTCTAGGATAAAGGCAAGTTTGTCGTAATGTCTGATCTAGCATAGAACCATTGTTCTGGGGTATGGTTAATGATTCCAGAAATCTCTGAGGAGTTTTGTCAGAATTTCTTGATATAACCCTATGTGTCATATTACCCAATCATGCCAGTAAATTGGTTTCTTTTTCCTGACTTTCCCGCTGGGGTAAGGAAGTAGGAAAAGTGGTACTGAATCAGTTCATGGAGATCTTTCCATGCTTCTCTGTACTCATGACATTCATCATTTCTTACAGCACAGTCATATTCCATTACATTCACATACAACAGTTTGTTTAGTCATCCCCAGTCAGTGGGGGAAAGAATGTCCAATTTTTTTGCTACCACAAAAAAATGTTGCTATAAAGATTTTGGTGTACATGGGGACTTTCTTCTCTCTTTTTTCTGTAGGAGGTCAAGCAACCTTCCCCTCCATTGTTTCACACCTTTAAAGTGTTTTAAAATATACGTGGCTGACAGAACTGGCAAAGAGATGGGTCTAGGCAGCTCCTGAGTATACAAAGATTCTTGGTGCCCTTGCTCTGTTTGGCTACAGCAAGGTCCACGAATAGGTTTGTTTCTCCCTGTTATGGCTCTGCTGCTATTTCAGCATCTCTCTCTGGTACTTGCTCCTTTGTAGGGGCCATGTGGCTGCATAGGCCTCTCAAGGTTTATATGAAGCCAGGCATCTCTATCTTTCATCCCCAAAGTCTACATTCATCCCTCATGTCCATAAAAATGCCTGGCTGTCTTCTGAGAAAAATGTGGGGAGGAGCTGCCCTGCATGGCTGATATCAAAAGCTATCATTCATACTCATCCTTGATTTGAATGAGATGATAAATCCCTTTCAAATTCAATTTAGTATAAATTCTGGCCCCTAAGAGTCTTTAAGATATTTGAGACCAATTGAAGCAGATGTTGCATGCATGGCAGTTAGGTGAAATAGTGGATGCACAATGGACTGAACCTGTATTCAAAAACTGGTCTCAGACACTTCCTAGCTATGTAACCTTGGGCCAATTACTTAACCTGTCTGCCTCAGTTTCTGCATCTGTAAAATGGGGATAATAATGGCACCTGCCTCCCAGGATATTGCAAGGATAAAATTAGATAATATTAGCAAAGTGCTTTGCAAACTTTAAAGAACTATATAAATACTAGCCAGCATTATTACTATTATTATCATTATTATTATTAATATCTTATTACATCCCTGGTGATTGATGCATACATTTCTCTCCTCCTTTTCTTGGCTTGGGTAACCACAGTCTTATATGGTTCTGTCCCCTTCTCGCTTTGCATGTAATTGCTATACCTCTAAAGCATAATGAAGACTAGTCTCAAAATATGCTAGCAAAGCTTACACTCCTTTTTCTTCTTAAGTAGCCTGAGTGAATGCAGCTCCCTTGGGGGTAGAAATGCCAGTATACTCTCCCAAGGAAAATGTCCCCACTTGCTTCTTTCCTGCCTCCACAGTTTGGTTGTACTGCCTTCACTTTGAACATTCTTTCTTTCCAATCTTACTTGGGAAAATTTCAGACCCCTAGGGACATGCATACTTTGGGAGGTACTAAAAAGTACAGTCCCTCCTGAGATGAATAATCCCACACTGAGCCTGAAGAGAATAAATTGAAGAATATAGTCAGGGTGCTTTCTCAGTCCTTAGACTAGTGAAGAACAGACTGTTGCGGGGAGGTAGGTTCAGTCTTAATGCCAGGAAGTAATGTCATTGTGGGAAAGTTTCAGTCATCCAAATGCAAATAAAGTCAGTACTGCTGAACCTCAAACAAAGGTAAAGGAAAGAAGTTAATGTCTAAGGGAAAGTGTTCAGTTGGGTTTGGGAAAATCTACAATTACCACAATTCCAACCATCCCTTCTCATTCTCCTCTCTTCAATCTCCCCTTGTCTCCTGACTTCCTCCTGCTTCCTACAAGCATGTCCAAGCCTTGCCCATACTTAGAAACTCCTCACTAGACCTATCACCCCTCAAACAATCATCTGATAGTTCTCCTTTTCACAGCCAAACTTAGAAAAAGTTGTTTTGTTAACTTCACTTCTCTTCCTCTCAATTTACAATCCTTTATAGTCTGGCATCTGATCTTCTAAGATACCAATGTTCCCTTAATTGCCAGGTTTAATGACCTTTCTCAATTTTCCTCTTTCTTCTCTGCAATATTTGGCACTATTGACCACTCTTCCTCCTAGAGGCTCTCTCTTCTCTGGGTTTTTGGCACATTTCTCTTTCTTAGTTCTTCTCCTATCTGTATGAACCTTCCTTATCAAATTTCTATTCTCGTTCCATATCACATGCGTAATTGGGGTTGTACCTCAAGGATGTGCATTGGCCTCTCTTTTTTTTTCCTCTCTCTACATACTCTCACTTGGTGACCTCATCAACCCCTATGGGTTGAATTATCATCTTTATGTAGATGAATTCCAGATCTATTTATGTGACCCGTAACTCTCCTAGGCTCTGGTCCTTTATCAGCAACTTGCCTATTGGATATTTCAACCTCATTGCCCTATAGACATCTCAAACTCAACACATACAAAGTATAAATCATGATCTTTCCCCAAAAAATCCATCCCATTTCTAAACTTGCCTATTTCTTTTGATGGTACTGTGATCCTTCCAGTTTCTGAGGCTTACAACCTCAGCATTATCTCTGACTCTTCCCCTCCCTCTACATATCTGTTCAGTTGCCAAATCTCATTGTTTCTTCCTCCACAATAAGTCTTGCAACAGATCTCTTCTGTCATGAACAGATCTCTTCGTATGGTCTCCATTCTAGATCAGACCGTCATCACCTCATCACCTAATTGGTCTCACTGCCTTGTTTCTTTTCTCTCCATTCCTATTCTTGCACTCTGTAGCCAAATTCACATTCTTACTGCTCTTCACACGTAAGACTTTACTCCTTATCTGTATGCTTTTACACTGGCTGTCCTCTAGGTTTGAAATGTGCTTCCCTCTTAGTTCCACCTCTTAAAAATCCAAACATCATAGTTAATATGAAACTTTTTCTGATTCCCCCAGGTTCTCCTATCCAGAGCTATCTTGTATATTTTTATATCTGCATTCTCTTGATGCTTATTTATGTACAAGGTGTCTCACCTGTTAGAATGGAGTTCCATGAAGGCCAGAACTGCACCATTTTTGTTGTATTCCCAGCACCTCTTACAATGGTACATAGTGAGAGAAATGATTATTTCTCTCTTATATTAACAATCAATTATTGAATTAGGACCAGGGTTTTTCCTGTAGGTTGTCCAGTCTCTGAAGGATATCGTTGATGGATGAGATTGCCTAAACCCCCAGGGTTACATGCCTTTCAGTATTCAGTGGGAGACCCCACCCAAATAGTGAAAGAATTGAATCTGTTCTGGATGAAATCAGGCCCATCGTGTTGTAGACAGAGAGGTCTGAGTGATGGAAGTCATGTCCTCCAGCCCCTCATTAGAATAGGTTCATCTATCATTAGAATATTCATTGTCATTACTTGTTAACCAATCAAAGTTGATTGCTACCCTAAGCAACATCTACTCTTCCAAGGGCATATAAGCATTGAGTAGGTTCCATGAGAGATCTTTTGTATTTGAGAGTTCCACTAATCTCTTTTAATAGTTATCTGCTAGCATGATTAATAAAATGATTACCCAGAAACTATACGTCTCAGACTTTTTATCTGTCACAATAGTAAGTACTTAATAAATGCTTGTTAATTGTTTACATGGTGGTTTGGGGGTAACTGAAATCCTTGCTCTTGGATAAGTCACTAAATGTATACACAGAGCAATAACTCATCAGGAGGGGAAATGGCTTTACTAAAGAGGAATCTTGGGTGTGGCATTTCATTGTTAGGATTGTAAACTCTGCAGGGAAAAATTTATAAATTCCTCATTAGACTAGAAGAGAGATGTTGTGCTTTTCTCCTACAACCACAGCTGAAGAATTGACAAATAGCACAGTGTCCAGTTGCTGGTGAGGAAGTACTGCAGGCTTTAGGAAAGCTGCATAAATGACCTGGATTTGGTGAAATAAAACCTTATGAGGGCAAGTGCCATGCCCGGAGGACCTGAGTAGAAGAGAGTTCTCCATATTGTAACTATAAATCACCCTGGGAAATAGTCTTTATAAGATGTCATGGGACTATGGGTGACTGCAGTTTACCTGTTGAAGAATATTTTTGTTGTTTCTCCTGTAACCTCAGGGCCCAGTCCCAAGCTCTGCTGATCTGGGCTGGAAAAATGACTTGTGATTTTCTTTTTCTTGGATTCTTTGATTGAAATTCACTCTGGTGTGTTTTCTAGAGCTGTTCAGAGGAGTTGGGGGAAGGTGGTGTAGGGGAAGGAACTCACTGTTCATCCTCCTGTTACTTGGCCATCTTATTGTAAAATATTATATAATCAAATAAAATAAAATATTATAAAATTATAACCAGCATGTTCATAAGGGGAAACTGGTGTCAACCTACTGTGTATCAGATTCCTGAGTCAAAGCGCAAGCCAAAAATACTTTGATATCCACAAAGTAACCTGGGTCCTGTGTGTCATGGGCACCTCTGACCAATTAGCTTTAAATTTTACTATCCCTTGTCAACTAGTAGCTAGCCTATAAACCAATAAATCTACTAGGGAAGCCAATATTTAAATTTGCAGTTTCTCTAGATTGAAGGAATCATTTTGTATTGCAGATATCTTCCATTCTTAAGACACTTGATTTGTAACTCTTCCCTGATGAGGATGGTCTTGGAAAATGTATATATAAAGCAAAGTCTTACAAATTGTTATATTTAATACACCAGAAGAATTCATTATTTTTTGGGAAAAATCTTTTCTAAAAGTGTCTATGACTCATTTTTATCAGCTTTATAAATTTTTAGTTGATCAGTCCTATAAATCCAGGTTTTCCTACATCTGATTTACTTAAAAATGAGTGTTCTGGTTTCCTTGAAAGGGGATATGCGCGTATTATATTGAACTCTCTATGTTCTTCTTATGATCTGAAGTAAACCTGGTCTTTTTGCTTCTTGTTGCTCAGTTAGCTACCAAGTATTGGGCAGATAGCTAATCTGGTAGAAATTTGGGATTGAACACAAAAAATGTCAGATGTGTAGTGGGGCTGAGTTTGAGATTGTTTGAATATTCTGTGTCTGTGCATCTGAATATGTCTTTGATTCAATATTTTACTGCATTACAAAGTTAAATACCAAAGGTTTTGAATTGTGTGCTATACTTATATTACTTATAATTATTATTATCTTCCTTCCCCATTAGCACAGACAATTGAGAGTTTATAGGATCATTGATTATAGTTATAACCAGGTGGCACAATGAATGAGGCAAACCTGGAGTCAGGAAGACTCCTCTTCCTGAGGTCAAATCTGGCTTCAGACACTTACTAACAGTGTGACCCAAGTCATATGACCCATTTTGCCTCAGTTTCCTTATCTGTAAACTGAGTTTGAGAAGGAAATGGCAGACCACTCCATTATATTTGCCAAGAAAACCACAAATGGGGTCACAAAGAGTTGGACATGACTAAAAAAATAACTGAAGAATAAATAATAATGAGATTATAGCTAGATAGCATCTAGTCAAAACTCCCTCATTTTACAGAGGAGGAAACTGAGACCCAAATGGGTTAATAGGCTTTCTCAAGGTCACACAAGTTTAAGAACTGGTAGAGCCTGTATTTGAACCAAAGTCTTCTGACTCCAAATCTAAAGGAAATATCTACTACTGGATTCCATGCTGCCTCCCTTGATTGTATGTGAATCTTCAATAATAAAATGGTTCCCAAAATGTATTAAGACAAAATGGGCATCTCTTGGGATATGTGATCATAAGCAATTCCTGATTGAATGAGGATTTATTTCAAATATTCAGATTGATTCTGAGTGATAATGGATAAGTACTTACCAAAATATTTTTTTAATTGTGAGGTTGGATTTTACAGATGGGCCTGAAATGCCTTTGTTTTGCAGATAAAGACCACTGTTCAGAAAGTAGAATTTCCACTGATCAAGGAAGAATTAGAAGCAATTGATGTGAAGTTACAGAAAGCTGAAACAACATTGTTTTGGAATGGCGAAGGTATTAAAGAAATGGCTTCACATTTAGTTGAATTTGACATCCACCAAAGTCTACTTCTACCGTTACTACCATATAACAACCTTGCTTTCAGAATTCAACTTCAGAAAAGATGTAGTAGGTGGGGTGTGTGAAGGGAAAAGGTAAGCCCTGGGAGAGGAGCACCAGGACTATAGTGGCCATGTTGTGCAGCCAGTGTTGGACCAGCAAAGGAACAGCATGAGGGAAACTATCATGGTCCTTACCTAGTAACACTCTAAGGTAGAGCCCCATTGGCCAGCACCCATGGACTTGCCCTTTTTACAACTCTATTCTCTTTTATACCTAATAATATAAACACTTAGATTTTTCTTCTGAGATTCTTAGTGGTGATGGCTTAAGAGGCAAAAGATGATTCTACATGGTGATCCAGTTCAAAAAGAACCTGTTTAATGTGATGTCACATTAAGGAATAGGGACTTTCTCTCTCTCTTTTTTTTATTTTGACAAACATTTATCATGTTCTTATGCTACCATGTGAAAGGTACCATAGCATAGGGGATAGAGAGTCAGCCTCAGACTCAAGAAGACCTGACCTCAGTTCCTTCCATGTGACATCCTGCAAGTCATTTTTTAACCTTTCAATATGGCAAACAGTGATGTCAGGTTCTAAGTCATGTAGCCATAGGATATCAGTGTTGACCAAGTGTTTTCTTTTCACTTGGAAGTCACCTAGATCTGTGAAATTCCAAGTACAACTCCTTACTTCTACTTCACCCCAAATCTAAATTACTTGGCTCTAGGGAAAGAAATATCAAGACAAAATGGTTCCTACCTTCACCAGACCTTCTCTTTTTAAAGGGATGTTATTTAATACCTTCTGGTCTTATCAGGTTACCCGGCTATGCAATCAATAATCAGATGGTAGGGATAATGGTGCTTGGTAAAAACTTTTGTATGATAGTAATGGCATTCTCTGGTTTATATAGCAAGGTCCCCTCTGCTTTGGCCCTGACCGTAAGACATTTTATTTTTCAAATCTTATTATTTGTATATTATGTATTACAATAATGTTATATCAATATTAAAAAATAAAATATATTAGTATAACATATTATTATATATTATTTATATCAGTTTTCAACTGATGGCTCCTTTGGAAGCCCTGAGAGTTGATCAACACCGTCCTCTGCTGTTCTCTGTATGGAAACAAGATGTTACTGGCTCACTGACTCATTCATATGCTGGGAGCTGCCTTTCCGTTAGCCCAGATGGGTTTTGCTGAGCCATCCATACATTGTCACTGTTTTCTGTCTGAGAAAGGGATGTGCTTGTATAGCCCTTGAGGAGTTTCAGCCCTTGATGTTGGTTTCATTTGTGCTACAGTGGGACTGTTTTTTGTACCATTCTTGTCCTTATGAAGGACCAAAAAAAGACTTCAGCTTGCTAAACTAGGTGGCACAGGGGATAGGGCACTGGGCACAGAGTCAGAAAGACTTGAGTTAAAATCTGGCCTGAGACACTTATCAGCTATATGACTCTGGGCAAGTCGTTTAACTTTTATTTGCCTTAAATTCATAATAACACTTACCTCTCAAGGTTGTTGTAAGGATTAAATGAAATAATAATTGTAAAGTGAATTCATCCTTTTGTGAAGGCAAAGTAGGCCATCTTTTACCTCAGTTCCTACTTAGCCTTTAACTACTAAATAAGTGTTGCCTCAGACGAACAGAGACCTAGGAAAGACCTTAGCTTAAAAAGGCCAAAGTCTCCCACTGTATCTGGGACCATCACCAGTCAGCTTGACCTATGTCTTGTCACTGGACTCCACTGACTGTGGAGGAGAGAGTGGAGCACCACTCTGCCTCATCCAGTTCACTTGCAAGTCAAGATATCACCCTCCTGATGTCATTGGTCCTCTTTGAGAACGAGGGTGAATAACAACAAACAATTGTAAAGTGCTTAGTATAGAGCCTGGCACATAGTAAGTGTTATTAATTATTATTATATAGAGTCATAGAATATTGGAACTGGAAAGAGAACTATACGTCTAGTCTATTAACGGTTCCTCCACACACTATCTCCATACTTGAAATGCACTTCCTTGTCACTTCCGCATCTTAGAAACCTTAGAAATCCCTCCGGTTTCAGTTCAGTGTCATCAGCTACATGAGGTCTTTCCTAATCCCCTCAAATGTTAGTGCTCTTCCACCTGAAATTTACATTTACTTTTTATATACTCAGTATTTACATATCCATTTATGGGTTATAAACCCGCCCCCTACCCTCAGTATAATGTAAGTGCCTCGAGGGCAGGGATTGTTTGATTTTTGTTTTTGTATCCCTGGCATCTAGAATGAAGTGCTTCACCCGTAGTAGATAGATAACACCTCTAATCAAAGACAACTTGTGGGGGTTCCCTGTGATGCTGTGTAAGCAGAAGGAGACATCACCTCTAATTGGCTGAAACACCCCCAAAACTACTTCCCTTTCTCCCACCTTGAGGTCTGTCCTCAGCACAGCAGTGATATGGGCTATCCAGCAAATTGTCACTAGCCACTTATAGGCAAAGTGTTAGAGATATTTCATCTTTGTTGAATTATATTAAATGTAATTGAATTGAATCACATAGTATAATCCCCTCATTTTATCAACAAATCAACAAGCATTTATTAAGTATCTCTTATATGCCAAGCACTGTGCTAGGCCCCCAAAGAACAAAGACAAAAATCCCCTCAAACAATTTATAGTCTAAGAGACAATACACACATGCACACACACACACACACACACACACACACACAGATACATACATACAATTAATTTTATATGTCACTTATAATGTATGTACATACATATTTCTCTATAGATTAAAACAACTTATTTGTTACATATATCTAAATATAGTTTACATGATAAGATGCACCTAATATATTACATAATATATTATACTTATATTATTTAATATATTATATACATTAGATGTATTATCTTGTATCATATCATAGTATATATTATACATAATTTACCCATGTCACACCCCTTATATAATAATAAAAATATATTTTATATTAAATGTATTTTATTACATAGTATATTTAACATAATGTATTATATAAGATGATGTATATATATTTAGATACACAGATTGCATGTACATAATATATGTGTGTGGCTTTTCCTGGCTCAGTTGTCAATCATTTGGGACATAGCTCCCACTCAAAGGGCACACGGACTGGAGTCTTAGTCAAAGAGACAGACTGGAAGTGGTCCTTTGGCAATGGGCTTATGCTCATTATGCTTCAGTTAAATATTTCCTATCTCCAACAAAACCAACAGGGCTGCCTTTGACACATTTTGTCATACCCCCATTTCTGGAAATTTTTACAGAAAAGGAAACTGATGTTATGAATGTTTTAACTTTTTTTTTTAGGTGTGTTTCAATATATTCAAGAGATGAGAGAAATCCTATATGACTTAGAGACCAGGATCCAGAAAACAAAGCAAAACATAGAAGGAATTGTTCAGATTATGAATGTAAGTCAATTACAAGGTGCTTGAGAAGGTTAGGAATGGAGAGCCAGGGAAAAAGCTGACAAAAAATAATGCTAGAATATACAAGAGTGCATGTCCAGTAATGGGAACTTTAAATTTAAAGAGCACATGAAGGATCCCCACACTACAAAATTGCAAGGGAATACACTGAGCAAATACCGTTTACTGTTCTTGGTCATTATAATTGTGAAATTGGATTTATTATGGACAGTGAAAATTCTCTCTCTAATGTGTGTTTTCTGAAGGCAGATTTTTTTGTTTTAATTTATTTTGAGTGGTCAACAGTCACTTCCATAAGCTTTTACTTATGTTTTAAATTTTTCTCCCCCTCCCTCCCCAAGATGGTGTGCAATCTGATATGGGCTATACATATACATTCCTATTAAATATATGTTCCCATTAGTCATGTTGTAAGGAAGAATTAGAACCAAGAGGAGGAACCACAAGAAAGAGGAAACAAAACAGAAGGAAAGAAAAAAAAGAGCAAATGGTATACTTTGATCCAAAGGCAGATTTCTTATCAACAGGTTGCTGAACTGTTCTAACCTTTTCCTTCCAGGATTGGTCGGCCAACCCTATGTTTGAAAGAAAGGACAACAAGAAAGAAACCCTTTTAGACTTGGACGGAAGGGTGAATAACCTCAACAAACGCTACACGGCAGTCAGAGAAGCTGGAGTGAAGATCCAGGCCATGGTTGCAGTAAGGAAGCTAGAGAAACTCTGGGGAGCACACCTGGTTTCCATGCAGGAGGGGGAAAAGCCAAGATAGACATGATGATGTCATAGGACCAGAGATTTAGAGCCACGGGGGACTAGAGAGATTAGCTAAGCCAACCATCTCCTTTGTACAAGAGGGGAACCTGAACCCCGGGGAGTGAGCTGTCTTGTCTCAGGTCACACAAGTGGTGAGTGAAAAAGGCAGGATTTCAGCTCAGGTCCTCTGAGTCCAAAACCAGTGCTGTCTTTGAATGAGCTGTCATTCAAATCACTCAGTAAGCTTTTTTTTAATTAACAATAGCTATCTTATAAGATTTCAGATCTAAAGCTGGAAGGGAGCTTTGATGCCATCTAATCCAACCCCTCCATTTTACAGATGAGGAAACTGAGACCTAGAGGGGTTAAGTAACTTGTCCAAAGTCATATGGGTGGTAAGCATCAAAGGCAGGATTTGAACCCAAGTCCTCAAGCGGTGGATAGAGTACCAGGCCTGGAGTCAGGAAGACTCCTCTTTGTGAGTTCAAATCCAGCTTCAGATACTTAGTAGGTGTGTGATCCGGGGCAAGTCACTAGACCCTGTTTGCCTCGGTTTCCTCATCTGTAAAATGAGCTGGAGAAGGACATGGCAAACCACTTCAGTATTCTTGCCAAGAAAATCCTAAATGGGGTCATGAAGAGTCAGACACAACTGAAAAATGACTCAACAACAAATCTCAATTCCCAAGCCAATGTTCTTTCCTGTGTACAACATTGCCTCAATCTCGAGCTTTAATTTAAATCTCTCGGTAAACTTATTTTTAAAAGTCAACAGTTGTCATGAAAGTTCAAGTTAGTGTGTTCTCAAAACACACTTAAAAACAGTGAATCATCCTTGCTGTGCCATTGAAGCCATCCTGCTAATTGTTCTGATGGCAGAAACAGCTTACTATGTAGTTGACATAGCTTGTCTTAAGTTGGTGTAGGCAGAGCACATTCTCCCAGGGCCAGTAGGAAGAGAAGGCCCAAGAGGAATGCAGTGGGAAGGACAATGAACATGGTGGTAGGAGATGTGCTTTCAAATGCTGGGCCCTGCTGCTACATGTGTGGCCTGGAGCAAGTCACTGATCCTCCTTAAAGTGAAACACCTCCTAATAGCGGCAACAATAATAATGAATAACTCACACTTATATATTTGGAAAGCAGTTTTCCTGAGTTATCTCCTTTAATCCTTACAACAGCTGGCATTGTTGTTATTATTCCTTTCATATAGATGAGGAAACCAAGATTTAGAGAAGTTAAGTAACTTGTTCAGGGTCATACCAATAGGAGTTAGATGGGGCAGCATTTTTACCCAATTTTTTTCCAACTCCAAAGCTAGCATGTTAGCATGGTGCCACACTAGAAAGTATTAGGGCAATTAGCTTATCATTGAGCAAATCACTTTGTGTCTCTGAGCTCAAGATTTCTCATTGTAAGTAATATGTATTTTTTCTTTTTTTATTACTATGATTTGGGCAAACATCAATAAACATGAACATTTCCATATACAAAGAATATTTTTCAAAAGATTATACATGACCCTATAAATCTTTTACATATAGAATGTTTTCTTAAAAGTATATTAAAACATATATTAAATTTAATTCAGTAATTTTAACACTGCTCTGCTTGTCTGCCCTGCTTCTTTCTATGTTTTTTCAAAAGTGTTTCATTTATACTTTTCCTTCTCTCTCTGTCTCTGTCTCTCTCTGTTTTGGTATCACTTTCATTATACTCCCCCATTGCCCCATTACTCTCTTCACCCCAAAGCCCTTCTTTGTGACAAATATATATAGCCAAAACAAATCTATCCACTGGCTACGACTGAAAATGAACTTCTCATTCTTTACTTCTACACCTTCACCCCTCTAGCAAGAGGTGGGAAGCATGATGATTCTCCTCTAGTCCTGATTGGCTATTGCATTGATCATAGTTCTTAAATCTTTCACAGCTATCCTCCTTTATAATGTTGTAACCACTGTACAAATTGTACTCCTGGTTCTGCTCACTCTGCATCACTTCCTACCAGGTTTCTCTGCATCTATCCCTTTTGTCATTTCTCGCAATACAATAATATTCTGTTACATTCAGATACCATAATTTGTTCAGCCACTCCCCAAATAATGGGCACCCACTTTGTTTTTAGCCCTTTGCTACAATAGAAAGTGTTTCTATTAAAAGAAAATTCATACATATGGGTCTTTTTTCTCTTTCTTTGAGGGTATATAATGGGTCAGCAGGTATTTAGGTGAGTGACTTTTTTGGGTATAGTTCCAGGTTGCTTTCCAAAATGATTGGATTGGTTCACCAGCTCCACCAACAGTTTATTGGTGTGCCTATTTCCCCGAAGGCTCTCCAATGATTGTCATTTTGCTTTTTTTTTTTAATCATCTTGACTAATCTGACAAGTGTGAGATAAAACCTCAGAGTTGTTTTAATTTTAGTTTCTTTTATAATTAATGATTTGGAATCTTTTACCTGGTTGTCCATTACTTGCCTGTATTTGTATCAATTTCCTGTGTATCTTGGACATCAGATACATTTGCTGCCAAGACTTTTTATTTCCATTTAAATGCTTCTAATTCTAATTGTATTGATTTTGTTTGAGCAAAAACAAGTTTTGCCATTTGTAAAAAATAGGGATTGAATCTCTAAAGTTCTATATCCAGATGCCATGCTGAGCAACCAAATAGCTTGGGACTTTTGGTTGGCTGTGTAGAGGTCATGCCACAGTGCTTACGTTTGAACTGAGGTGGTATTTTTGAACATAGTGATGAGTGTGTGGGGTTTTCCACTATTGTGTAAAACGAGAAAACTTCCAGTAAGGCCCCAAGACATTCCTTGGGATTTTTCTTGAGATTCTGAGTCCTGGAACAGAGACAACTTCCAACCCCCCTAAAAAAAAAGTTTTTCCGTCAGAAATCTCCCTGTCCTGAAAAGTGCAGGCATTAGCTCCAGAAGGGCCTGCCTAAAATGTTAGCTGGGGAGGTAAAACATCCATTCATCAGGTTCCATTGCATATTGTCATGGGTTCATGAAGAATGTAACCCAAGACATATAAAATTTCATGGAGGATTAGAGCTGGGGGAAAATCCAGAACACAGGTCACAACAGGGGAGAACATATTAAGGAAGAGGCGTATCATCAAGGGAAGCAGGAAGACACTGAGTGACCGGAAGGGTGTGTGGTATGGGCAGGGAAAAGGGGAAATGATACCAAAGAAGGGTGTCAGAAGGCAGGAAAGGGAAGTAGGAGGGCAATGAAGGGACAGAGTTTCATCTATTTCCTCATCTTGCAGAGGGGCAGCCCTACTCATGATGACCCTTGGTACCTTGATCACTGTGATAATCAAAGTGGAATTTTAAGAAGCATAGACAAAACCTCATGAATATATATGTATATATATGTATAATATAATTTGTGTGTGTGTACACACACATATATATATATATTGTGTGTCTATACACACAATATATATGTATACGTATACATGTATGTGTAAATATATATGTATATATATGGAGAAAAGAAAAAAGAGGGAGAAAGAGAGAGAGGAAGAGAAGGGGGGAGAGAGAGAGAGAGAGATACAGCTAGCAAATATTAAGTGCTGGGGATACTAATACAAGCACACAGGCTGTGCCTGCAAGGAGCTTACATTCTTTTTTTTTTTTTAATGAGGCAGTTGGGGTTAAGTGACTTGCCCAGAGTCACACAGCTAGGAAGTATTATGTGTCTGAGGCCGGATTTGAACTTACGTCCTCCTGACTCCAGGGCCAGTGTTCTATCCACTGTGCCACCTAGCTGCCCCCAGGAGCTTACATTCTAATGGGATTATACAACATAAAGAAGGGAGTGACCATGGCCTGAACCCCTTGTAAAATGGAGGTCTAAGCTAAAGTTGCCATTTCAGAAAAATAGACCTGAGGATGGAGGCATCTCCAGGTTGCTGGAGAGAAGGTAGCGGAAGTGAAGAAGTCTGGAGAATGAATGGAGCCAGGAATAGTATAGAGCTTCTTAGTAGTACAGAAACCATCGTGGGAGCTCTTATTCCCACAAAAAAAGGATACAAGGTGAGCACTTTTAACCTTGAAGCCGCTCTTGGTTTGGCTTTAAGCAAAGTCACTGTTGTAGGTTAAAAGAGTCCTGGGTAACCTCCTCAGCCAGGCAACTGATAGAGGTCTGTGGGGTTTCATGCTAAAGAAGACAAAGTGACCTCAGTGCCCCAGCTTAAGGTGAGCGGACTCCAATTGTGAATACGCTAATCTTAAGGCCAGATAAGGCCAAACACAGGGGTTGGCAGAAATCCTTTGGAGTTAAGGCTTGTACTCATGGATATTTAAAAGTCACACAAAACTGTTGCTCTGTCTGTGTTTCCCTCCCTCCTCTGGATAAAAGTGCTGATTTAATGACTTAGATAAATTCCTTTCCCAGGAAAATGCAGAATTATTTCGAGCTGACACAACGACTGAATCTTGGAAGGAATACGTAGATTATATTGATGTTATGGTCTTAGAAGGATTTGAGCAATTTGTTCGAAAATCTCTGCAGTATCTTCTGAGCAACATGGTAACAGATGTAAGTTTTGAAAATGTCCTTTTGTTTCAAAGGGGATGTTAACGATAGATTTATCGAAAATTGGCCTTGACAAAAATTATTTCTAGAATACCTAAACCCAATGGTACATTCAGACTTTCTGGGGTCCCTAGACACCCCTGTGGCCCTCTCTCTGCCTCCCACCACTACAGAGCCAGTGAGGTTGAGTGCTCTCTGATTCTTAGAGTTGGAGTTAGCTAGAGTTTCAGAGAAGTCAAGGAAATGAGAGGTTCTTAATTGCACCTCTCTTGCACTTTTCTGTTAATCTCGGTGCTTATAAACATTAAGTAGGTATCATGTCACCCTCTTAGTTATGCTCCTAAATCCTGAATATTTCATCTTCTCACTTTTTGTTTAGAAGGTCAATGGTGTAAACTGCTGATTTGGTTTCTGTATTTCTATTTGGGTGCCTAATTCTGAGTTAAGGGTCCCTCCTCCTCCTCTTCCTCTTCCACTGTCACTTGTTTTAGGGATTGTTAAGAACATGGAAGCCTCTGGGCATGGACCTAGTAGGCTAATTGGATCATCTGGTACTGATCATTAGAGAATGTTTTCACCTGGAAATTCAGATATCAGGATAAATAAAAGGAGAGACAATTATCTCTCACTCCTTTAAATGAAGTGGAAGTTACTTAAACAGTGTTCTCTATTACTTTGGAAATAGCCACTTAGCTGCTTACATCAATTTGTGTCAATTTCTTCAATTGTAAAATGGGGATAATTGTATTTACAGTTCCTCCTTCACGGTACTCTGCTGAGAATTAGATGAGGTTTTATATATACACACACACACACACACATATGTGTATATATATATATATATATGTATGTATGTATGGCAGTTTGCAAACTGTAAAAAAACAGTGGTTAGAGTATTGGTCTTGGATTCAGGAAGACACATCTTTTCAAGTTCAAATTCATCCTTAGATGCTTATTAGCTATATGACCCTGAACAAGTCACTTAACCCTCGAATACCTTTATGGAATTTCCCAAGCATTATTATTAATAAAGCACAAATAGGCTTTTAAAAAAATCCCAGGTTATGCAAAATTCATTTCTATCTCATCACAAATGCAAATATAATTATTTTTAGTAGACTTATTCTATGAATTCTTTTGCTTAAGTTGACACTGAGTCTACATTCCCTGAACATACATAATCTGTGTGCTGGGCAAAAGTGACCTAGCAGAATTTGTGGAAGTGGAGCCAAATCGGCTTAGAGTTAAAAAAAAAAGTCATATATGTTTCACAAAATGGATTATCTGCCCATTGATCATTGAGAAACTACTGTAAGCGGAATGACATATAAAGTTAGAAGTAAATAGACCCATTCTGTCAAAGAAAATAATCCTGGGGATCAACTGTTCTCAGGAAACTGTTGCTCCGCTGTTTGAAGTGAGGTTGGAACTAGATGAAGATGTGTTAACATACAATCCATCTCTGGAAATTGGAATCGAAAATGGCTTCTTCTCACTAATAGAGAGTCTGATAAATGACATATACGACACTGCCAAACTGATTCCACGACTGGCAAAAGGCAAACTGAGTTACAAGGTAAGCTTTTCCTTAATTCAGCTGGTATGTTGGTGAGGACTTATGTGTCAGCTCTCTTGGGCCACTTCCCCAGCTTCCATTCACATTGTAAGACTGAGGCCCCCGAAGGTGCTGACTGCTTCTTCCTTGGGGTTCTAGGGCAGCGGTGTCATATCAAATTTAAACAGAAGTAGATCCCTGCAGTCACATAGTGACTTAGGAAATCACAGATAATATTATCTATCTCAGATGGTATTTTTATTTATTTTGTTAAATATCTCCCAATTGTATTTTAATCTAGTTTGGCCCCATGAGTTTTGGAGCCACAGGTGCCTTTGACACCTATGCTAGAAGGGGTAACTCCAAAGGATTGGGGAGGGAGTTTTCTAGCACTTTGCTCACAAGTCCTCAGTCAGTGTTCTCCCAGGTATCTATTAACCAGTGGACATTGCTCCAATATCCGTTTGCTTTTACAAAACAGTGTTTACGAAGTAGGTGTATAGTAAGGACTACAGTATAAAAACATATCCCCGAAGTGTGGAGATACTCTTGCCTCTGCACGTAAATGGGAGTTCAAGAGCCATCTAGTCTAGTTCCCTTATTTTCCGTATGAGGAAACAGAAGTCAAGGCAGATTAAGTCTATAGTGACTTCCAGCTCTAAATCTATGATACTATGAAATTGTTCCCTTCCGGAGCAATCAAGCAACACATATTCCTGAACATGAATGAGAGAAAAGTTCCCCTTCCTACCTTCTTTTAACCTTCTAATAGCCTAAGTAACTCTCTGAAAATAGCTCTGTCTTACCACTTCAAAGTGAGCACAGCTAAACTTTGACTGCAGAAGCAGGCTGACTGCTTTGACCTGTCTGCAGGTTCAACACTCTTCCTACCTGCCCCTCAAACCCCTTTGGGTATTGCAGGGTCAAGTTTATTCATAGGCAGAATAATTCTAATCAGGTTGAAGATTTCAAAGAACAGAGATATAACCACATCCACCTTAAGCTAACTACACAGTTTGTTTAGAGGTAGGTAGCTGGTAGCTCTCCCCACAGATTACTCGTGTGATGCTTGGCAAGTCCCTTACGTGGTTGGCCTCAGTTTCTTCGACTGTAAAATGGGGATAACAACAGCACTACCCAACACGGTGGTTGTGAGGATCCAATGAGATAATATTTGTAAAATCTTGACTCTATATAAATGCTGTTATTTTTTTGTCAACCTCTGCCTCCTGCTGGCCTCCATCTTTGCTCTAGGAAAATGAAACTGTAAGTGCTCTCAGAAGGTTGGCTCTACATAGAAATAATGACATATAAGGGGTAGCTAGGTGGATCACTGCATACAGTGTAGGGCCTGGAGTTGGGAAGACTCATCTTCCTAAGTTAAAATCTGGCCTTAGACACTTACTAGCTGGGTAACCTTGGGAAAGCCCTGTTTGCCTCAATTTCCTCATTTGTAAAAATGATCTAGAGCAGGAAATGGCCAACCACTCTAGTATCTCTTCGAAGAAAACCCCAAATGGGATCATGAAGAATCAGACATGACTGAAATGACTGAACGACAACAACTCAAAGGGAATCAGTGATTCTCAGAAATATACCAACCTATGGTAGGCAGAGAAGCCACAGTGGCTGCTGTCATGTATGTTCATTAGTCGTTCGAGTTGTTTCTATGTGTCACTTCCTTGGGAGGAAGAAGCCTAATAATCTAACCAGCTTGCATCATGAGACATTCTGACCTTTCTCTTCTACATGTAAGACCTCAGATAGCCAACTCCATCTCTTTTCATCAGGCAGAGAATAAGGCCCACATACTATTTTAACTTTTAAAAAAATCTACCAATTCCATTTTTAAGGCTAGCAGCCTTTTCACTAGTTAAAAGCAAATTTCCAGGGGAAAAAAATAAAAGCTAACTTGAACTGTGAATGTGGGCACTTTCATCTATTTGCTTCCTTGCCTTTCCCCTTTCAGAACGACCTAGAAGACAATGCTGACCTGTTAGAAATGAAGGAAGACGTCACGGGCCACGTTTATACCGCCATGAAGCAGGCTGAAGATTATCAAGATTCTTTTGAGAAATATTCTTACTTATGGATGGATAACCTCCATGAATTCATGCAGCACTTCTTGACTTATGGTCGCATGTTCACAGCAGAAGAACTAGAGGCTCATGCTGAAGAAAGCCTCCCCAAAACACCCCCAACTCTAGCCCAATTTCAGCAGCAGGTAATGTTAAAATGACAACAATCAAGGCACAAGAAGGACTTTAAAAATTACTATTGATGTTGGGAAAGAGTGTATCCAAATAACTCTAAGTCACCTTTATATAAGACTTAACCACCTTATAGGTTATCTGTAGAGATTTCTGATCTGGTACTGGTTTCTCCCTGCAACTTAAAACATTTCTATGCTATCTTTCCATCTTTCCATCAGATAGAGTTTGCTCAGGGAATACAAATTAATTTTTAATATTAGCCCAATATAATTAGACAGGGAAAATGCCGGAAGTTATATACATTTCAAGACAAACTGACATAATTTCTTATTTGTGTCACTATCCCATTTCATCAACATGGATAATTAGGAGTTGTTTGTAGTCTATTTCCTACACTATAGGTACTTTAAGAATCACCCTAGACTCTTGGGATGATGCAGGGCCAGGGTGTCTATTAGTACTGCCCCTCTCAACTGCAGATAGAAGCCACACTCAAAAGATTCTGGTTCTCTGTGCTCTCTAAGGAAATCACTAGTTCATTTTACAGTTCCAATGTGACACTGATGTCTGCTTTTCAGATTGATTCTTATGAGAAGCTCTATGAGGAAGTCTCCAAGTTTGACAACAGCAAAGTATTTAATAGTTGGTTGCAGAGTGATTGCCGTCCATTTAAACAAGCCCTTCTTAATATCATTAAACGGTGGAGCCTCATGTTTAAGCAGCATCTGATTGACCATGTTACTAATAGGTAGGTTATTCCAATGTTCTTCACTTAGATTCACCTTCATTTGATGAATGATGTCTGTCTTGAAAATGAAAACTCATTAATCCGCTGGGACGTCTTAGGATTCCAACCTGCTCTGAAGAGATTAGATACCTACACAGTATAAATTCTGTCATCATTCTTGTAGTTCTGTTATCTGCAAAATGAGGGGCCCACAACCTCTGAGATACCATTCTACTTACAATTATTGGATAATTTCCCCAGAGTAGAGAAGGCAAATTTTTATTAGTCCAAGTCATTAGGCTGATCCAATAAAAGGGATTCAAGGTAGAAATTCTAAAAGCTCTAGGCATCTGGATTCAGGGCTGGTCTCACATATCACTAAGGGAGATAAGATGTGGCCCAGAATCTGCTTTAAGGTAAAGGAAGAAGATTGGACCTGGGGAGGCGGGGGTTAAGCCTTGATGATATGGTCCTGGTGTCTGAGACCTCACCCTGCTCTAAAGATGGCATACCTCCAATCAAGTGGAAGAGGTCAGACCAAGGAGGCCAGAGGTCCAGTTCATCTAGCCTCTCCAGCAGAGGGTATTGCTTCCTTATCCCAATGGTTATTTGAATCTTTCACTCTGTTCATTGTTCAACTATTGTTCCCACGCATTCAAGACTTTCCCTTTTTTTTTTTTTGGTTTTAGGCAACTGGAGTTAAGTGACTTGCCCAGGGTCACACAGCTAGTAAGTGTCAAGTGTTTGGTCTGAGGCCGTATTTGAACTCAGGTCCTCCTGACTTCAGGGGCCGGCCCTCTATCCACTGTACCACCTAGCTGCCCCTAAGACTTTCCCACCTTAATCTGCTTATTGCCTGCAAAAAACACTCCATTAAAATAAATGTATACTTTCTAAATTTGTACTTCTGTCATATACACCAATGCTTTCTACTTGGCTTGGGCCCATTTGTCTGTTTTCCTAACTGGATATCTCTTTGCCCCATTGTCCATTTTAATTCTCCTTTGTTAGATTATGAGTCACGAAGATTATTGACCACTTTACAAATTACTGTTTTTTAGTCTGGCCGATCTCGAAGTTTTCATGAAAGAAGCCAGAGCAGGTTTAACAAAGCCTCTCAAAGAAGGTGATTATGATGGTCTTGTATCAGTCATGGGGCACTTAATGAAGGTCAAAGAGAGACAGGTAGCAACAGACAACATGTTTGAACCTCTGAAGCAAACCATTGAACTACTAAAGACCTATGGAGAGGAGATGCCAGAAGAAATACACATGAAGTTACAGGTGAGGTTGCTAACCAGTTGGATTATGTGGATAATGAATGTATTCATGTAATCAAACAGCAAATAAGTAAGCACCTATTACGTGGCCAGTGCTGTGACAGGCACCGAGCACTCCACAAGAGAAGTACAAGATGTAGTTTCTGGGGGTAGCTAGGTGGATAGAGCACCGGCCTTAGAGTCAGGAGGACCTCAGTTCAAATCTGGCACTCACTAGCTATGTGACTCTGAGCAAGTCACTTAACCCCGATTGCCTCACCAAAAAACAAAAACAAACAAAAAAAACCAAAACCAAACCAAGATATGGTTTCTGTATTACTTTAAAGACTGAGAGACTTCTGGTTGTGGGTAGAGTGCACCCAACAAGAACTAATATGTATTTGCCTTAGAGTCATGCAAATCTAACTCAAATGTTTCTAAACTGAGAAGGAAAAGAGAAGAAAAAAAAGCTTTCCCCATATACCTATTGAGCTAGATGCAACAGATGGCAACTACAGTATTGGAAGAAGAGTAGCAATAAATGGGTAGGGATGTGTGGGTAGAAGAAGGGACCAGAGACGACCTAGGTGGACAGGTGGAAAATATTGGAATTTAGAACCAGAACAGCATCCCATCCAGAGCCTAGCTGCTCAATTTTGCCGTGATAGATTGTCCTGAGGGCTGACAGAAGTGCCACTTCAGTGAGAAGAGCAAGCCTTGGGGAGGCTGCCAGAAAACACAGGAGATCCTCACCATGTTTCCCTAGGTGCTGAGATCAGTGCCCCTGTTTTCCTCACCCATTTCTTCCCTTGCTTTATTCATTCTGTAGCATAAAATTGAATGGAAGGGAAGCCAGCCATGATGTTTTTTCTTTCCCTTCCTCTTCTGTAGCAGCTTTGAGAACAACTGTCTCTGTAAATGGTTATTTTTCTCTGTATGCAGGTAAAAATGTATTAAAATCAGGGAGGCCTTTCAAATCTGTGCTCACTCGAATGTTAAGCAGTGAAAATTGTAGTGGACCAAAGACAAACTTGAAAGGGAAGCAGATTTGAATTAACTTGGATTGGCCACTAAAAAAAAAAATGGATGGAGGTTTGAGCTGCACATTTAACTGAGATTATAGTGCACTATAGAGAGAAGGAGGATAATATTAGGGGACAGATTTCACTTGATATGTGAACTAATAAAAGGTCCTGAATTGTAAATGGTTTGCATGGGTAATTTTACTTTCACTTTCAAACCACTGACAGCTGCCTTTTTTTTTCCTTTTTTAGTGCACTGGGTTTTTGCTTTTGTTTTTTGAGACTGGGTCTTCCTATCTAAATATATAGATATCCCTGCTAAGTACAGCAGTTACTTAACGCTAAATACTGCTGCTGACTGGTATGGAAGCTTTGACCTCCATTTTCCCACCTGAGTGAATTAGTACCTCTTTAGACAGCCTAGTGACCCCTGCCTCTTGGGGACTCAGAATTCCCAGACTCCTTAGACTCTGGAGTAGCAGGAATTACAGAAATGCCATTAGAGTTTTAAAAGAAAGCTCACAGCATAAGAGAGGAATGAACTAAAACTATGCCTTCATAAAGGAAAGATAAAGGGAGTGCTTCCTCAACCTTACCAACCTGACGTCAGCTCAGCCTGCCTTGTTCAACACCACCATCTGCTGGTTACAGAAGAAATAGCAGCTAAGAGTTGCTTTGAAGGAAGCTAGGGATTTTGAAATGAATAGGTGAGGAGCAGTGTGTTCAGGCTGTGCAAAGGCATAAATCTGAAAACTGTATGTCAGGTATAGGGAATATCAAATTAAGTCAGTTTGGAACAGTGATTTAATCATTATAGTTGCAAGAACACACTATAAATTTTGGAAATCTAACTTCATATATGATTGTTTTTATTCTTATTGGTGTAATATATGTTTGTTGAAGGTTACTAAGTTCAGGATTTTTAAAAACAGGCAGATGGAAGGAATGACCCTTTCACATGTGAAGGATGGTAAGCATTTTTGCAATGTGCAGAATCTTTATGACTGGAGGTAAAAGGGAGGTAAGATTGGTGAGAGAATCAGGAATTAGGACAAGTTGTTTTTGAGGGTCTTGGAATTCAGAATGAGAGTTTGGACTTGATGTGATAGATTATTAAAATAGGACCTCAAATAGGAGTTCAACATGATGAAAATAGTGTTTGATGCATATGGTTCTAGTTTTTGTGAGTTATGTATATGATCATTAAGTATAGAGAAAATAAAACTCTCCTTTATCTGTTGGGGGGGGGGGAGTAACACAACTGATTTACCTCCTTATTCATTATTTCTTCCAGGAACTTCCAGAGCAGTGGACCAATACAAAGAAATTGTCTATTCAAGTCAAACAAAATGTGGCTCCTCTACAAGCCAATGAAGTGAATATAATTAGAAGAAAATGCCAACAGTTTGAGGTACCCCTGTTTGTCTCATGGGAGAAATCCTGTTAAGCAGAGCCATAACTTTCTTATTTTAATGCTCAGGGCAAGTTTCACAAAATGCAACTAGGTGCAGATAGCATCACAAAATGTTCTCAGATCAGCTTTTTGGAGGCAAATTCAGTTGAGGGGAGATGGAAACCCACAGAAGCGTAGGGGGCAGTTTAACTGGGATATGGACAAAGGAAGGTAGAAGCACTTGCCACATTGTAGCGTCCTATTTTAATTAATTATTCTTGTTAAGTAGGTGCTAAGCCCAGTTGGTTTAAGGATGCAGGAATTGAAAGGCTGTCAGTCCCATTAAATTTCAGGATCTTGGCTAAAGCTCTGGTTTCCCCACATCAGTAACAGTACTGTTGGTTAGTAGTACATAGCTCTCAGATCCTGCTGGAATTTGGGCTACATGGCATTTAATTTGTAATGACAAACTATATAAACTGGACTATTTAGTGCATTTTGTCATTTGTTTGAAATCTAAAGTCCATGTTTTCTTTTTCCTTTTAGCTCAAGCAGCATGAATTTAGAGAAGCTTTCAGACGAGATGCCCCCTTTTCATTTACGGATCCAGCACCTTACAAATCCCTCAATAAGGTATTTCATTCGAAGGTGCAAAGATGTAGCCATCCTTTGGCCAGTGATTTATAACAGTAAAAAGTGACATTCTGCATTGTTTCTTCATTCTTTTGTGCTTTAATTCTTGTGAGTATAAAGATGAGGCTAACTTTGTCTGACCTCAGAGGCAGAATATTTATTTCTGTGTAAATGCAGGTGCCTATAAATTGGGCCAGGGACGATGGACTTTGCTTGGAGAAAGAAAATGATCATATTTAGTAAATCTGCTAAACACTATCTCTTATCTCTCCTTTTTCTTTCCTACCCCCCAACTTCTGAAAGCACCTCATAGCCTTCTGTGTCATTCTCCACCAAAAAATGGGATATAAAAGAATGAGCTCTGGAATTATAGTCAGAGGATCTGAGTTCAAATTCTGTTTCTGCTCTTTAATAGTTAAGTGACTTTATGTAAGTCATTTAATCTCCTTGGAACTGTTTCCTCCTCTGTAAATTGGGTGGGAATTTGTTCTACATTAAAGATTCTTAACCTGAGGTTCTGTGGAAAGATCTGAGTGAGGTACATGAACTTGGATGTAAAAAAAAATGTTATTTTCAGTAACCTTTAACTGAAATATAGCATTTCTTTCCATTATGAACATAGGTTTAAACATTATTCTGGAGCAACCAGGTTGCACAATGGATAGAGAGCATTGGCCCCAAGGGTCAAGAGGACCTGAGTTCAAATCTGGCCTCAGACACATGGTATTCACTAGCTATGTGACCCTGGGCAAGTCACTTAACCCCAATTGCCTTGCAAAAAAAAATTTTTTAATCTGAAAAGGTGTCTACAGGCTTCACCAGACCTCCAAGTGTGCAAGGGGATTCATGGGATAAAAAAGTTGAGAACCACATAAACTCTAAGGATCCCTTCCAGTTCCTAATCCTACACATGTACTAGGGCTGTCCCCTGAAATTCCACTGGCATCATTGGGTTGCATGGAAGTCATGTTATGGGGGGAGGTGTTTAAAATGGAGTAGGCCTAGGTAACTTTCTTAAATCCAGATCCAGAAAACTCCTAGAGGATAAGCCTGATTTGAACTCTCTGGTCAGAGATCAGGGAAGAGAAAGGGGGATTTTTTGGCTTTTATTTTTCCCCCAGATATGTTCCAAGGTTCTTCTGGAACTGATCGGGACCCTTATTAGATCCCATAAATAATCTGATTCTCTTTATCCCCAAAGCCAGGGATGCACTATTGCCACGTAGGTCCCATTAGCGTGGACAGTAGTATACTTTGTTTATAGTTTACTTATTGTCTCAAAATTTGTTTATGCCAGGAAAGTTCATTTCTCCCAAGGGACATCTCCCAGGGACAAGGCCCCTGGAATGGAAGTGAGTTGAGGCAATGCTTTTTGCTGCCATCTACCTTCCATATTGAGAAATTTTGGCAGTAAAATACAACTTAACTAGTACCAGAAGGAGGGGGATGTTGGCATGTGGGACAGGGAGAAGATGGATAGCCAAAGTCCCTTCAGTAATGCCAACCCTCTTTTGGCTAGTACTTCAAGCATTGCCCTTTGCCTATTTTGTTTGTTTAATCCAAGCCAGGAATAAGTAGGCAAATCAAAGGACCTAAATTTCCCTTACTTTTCCTGTCTTTGCCTCCTTCAGTAGAGGTTCTAAAAGAGAATGACATTATTACCGCATTGATAACAAGAGGAAGATGGATATGAAAACTCAGGCTGGGACTTGTTCATTCAACATAATTTCCCCACAGAATTAGGGGTACCTGGGCATCATACAAAAGATGGAGCAAGATATGGTACTTGTTTAATGAGAATCATAGTCTGAATTATTTGGGGAAAGAATTTAAAAAAAAACCATATCATGACAAGAAAAAGAGAAACTATTTCATGGGAAAATGAGGTGGCAAAGAATTATGTCCTGTGGAATTTTGTGATGTGAATTGGAGTTTCATGGAAAAAATGTAATGCTAGTGAAAATTTCATCTCTAAAATGTTAAATCTGAAATTATATATGTATCAAAAATACTACATATGGCAATATTTTCATTGTGAAATAGGCTTAATTCTCTTGATTTTATTCCAAAGTTTCTCCAAATCCCATTTATTTTGGGAGTATTCTATACTTTCAAGCCCTGATCCAGACCAGTATTTATTGTGTTCTGCCAACATGTTTCAAGCCCCCAAATCCTTCATAGTTTGCAAAGCATTGGTCTTTGGTCTAAAATGGATTTGGAAAGTAATGGAACCTTTAAATATTGTTCTTAGCATTTTTCTTTTATTTCTAGCAACAAAGAAGCACTGCAGCTATGAAAGGTGTCATGGAACAACTTTCCAAGTCAGCTAGTTTGTTTGAAGTCTCAGTCCCAGATTATAAGCAACTCAAAGCCTGTCACAAGGAGGTACGCCTGTTGAAAGAGCTCTGGGATATGATCGTCTTGGTAAGTGATCAGATTGGTATCATGAAGCAAGTAGATGTCTATTATCATTTTATTCAGTCAGTCTAGTTCAGAGATGAGGAATTTTATAGGCTGGATTCAATTTTAGGCTTAATTTCTTTTAAAAATATTTTTATGAATATCATTTATTTTTACATCACTGCCATTGCTTATTTAAAAAAGAAAGAAAAAGAAAACAAAAAGTTCAGGAAAAGTTAACCAATTACAACATTATACCGATAAACATAGTGGTTATAGAAGAGGAGAAGAAGGAGGAGGAGGAGGAGGAGGACACTTCATAGTGTCCCACCTCTGCAAAGAAAGGAGGCACATTCTCATATCTCTTTTTTGATCACACAGTGTTCAATTTCAATTGTTTTATTGTTGTCCTTTCCATTTACATTGTTGTAATACTTATGTTTATTGTTTTCCTAGTTTTGTTCACTTGATTTTGTATCAAGCTAGATGTCTTCCCACATTTTTCTGGATTCATCATAGTCCATCATTTCTTCTAAGTTATTATTTTAATAGCTATTCTTTATTTGAACTACTTTGTTTTCAGCTTTTTTTCTACTATAAAAAGTGCTACTGTAAATATTTTGGTATATATGGGACCTTTATTTTTATCATTGACCTCTTTGGGGGTATATGCCTATCAGTGGGATCTCTGGGTTAAAGAGTATAGACACTTCAATCACTTTCTTTGAATAAATTACATCTGGTTTTCTAGAATAATTAAGCCAATTCACAGCTCCACCAGCAGTGTATTAATGTGCCTGTCTTTCCACAGACCCTCCAGTCTTGTTGTGGTAGATTGACTCAGATATTTTATGCATTTTGCAGTTATTTTGAATAGACTTCCCATTCTATTATTTCCTATTGAGTTTTCTTGTTGCTGTGTGGAAGTGCAATTAATGCTTGTGGGTTTATTTTGTATCCTGCTAATTTACTAGAGATATTGATTGCCTCGTTTGTTTTTTTTTTTTGCTGATTTGTTAGGATTTTCTAATTTAATCATTATGGCATTAGCAAGTAGAGATAGCTTCACCTCTTCTTTGCCTATCCATATGCCTTTAATTTCTTTTTTCTGATAGTTATTGTTAGCATTTCTAGAATTATGTCAGACAACAGTAGGGAAAAGGAAGCATCCTTGTTTTATTTTTGTTTTTATTGGGAAATTTTCTGATGTCTCCTCAAATAATGCTAGCATTTGGTTTTAGATAAATACTTTTGTCCTTTCATACCTACACTTTGAAGAGTTTGTCAAAGGCTTTTTTCTGTAACTATTGTGTAGTTTTGAATGCTTTTTAAAAAAATGTAATCGTTAATTGCTTGTTTAATTGGTTTCATGGTGTTGAAATATCCTCGTATCCTTGATATAAATCCAATTTGATTCTACTGAATATGTTTTGGATACAGTCATGTAGAACTTTTGTCAGGATTTTACTTAAAATTTTAAAATTGCTGTTCATTAATAATATTATCTAAGGTTCTCCTTCTTTGATTTATACTTCTCTGGTTAAGGTATGAGGACTATGTGTAGCACCACCCTCAGGACTCACCAGCCCAACTCACAGCACCATTGGCAGGTTAGATCTCCATGGGATGGCTGTTGCTATTCCAGGTGTTCTAGGGGTCACCATGTGGGTGGCTATCCTCCTAAAAGCTAGCTCACAAGCCCCAAGAAGCTCAGTGCACTTCTTCTTAGTCAGTTCTTTAAAAAATGCATTTACTCAAATGGTATAGCAGAATCAAATGGTATTACAAAGCATCTGTCCCAAACCTCAGAAGCACATTCTCACACAAACACACCCAGAATCCAGAAGCAGGGAAAAGTGGGCCCTAAATTAAAATACAATGATAGTGAGTACATGTGTAGGGAACACACATGGCCAAGGCAACCAACAATCCCGGCATTGCAGATCCTTGGTGTTCTTTCTTGCTCCAGAGTCCCTGTGAAGTTTCTTGAAGTTTCTCCATCATTCAGCTGCACTGTCTTTTTCACTGAACCAGCTCTTTGCAGAGCGCAGCGTCTCTGATAGAGGGGCAGTCACTCAGCTGGGCAGCTCCTTCTAGGGTGCAGTGGCTGGAATGGGTACTATGCTCCTGGGCTGGGTCAAGCAGTTCACTTGATAGCTGTGCTGGCGTCTCACGAGGCTCCATTGCCCTGGGCACATGGCACAGCCACTGTCCTCTTCTCAGGGTGGAGTATCTCTGCTGCATGGTTTGGTCTCCCAAGCTTGCTCTTTAGTGGGCAACCGAAATCTCTTTTCCACCTTCAGCCTCTGAGTGGCCTGGGGAGGGAGGTGGATGCTGCCCTCTTTCCAGCTGGAGTGTTACCTAACTCTTTTCAGTGAAAGGACTGACCCTTAGCCGAAGACCAGCAGAAGCTTCTTCCCTTTGACAATCAACCTCAACTCTGAGGTGGATGGTCACCTCCAGACAGGTGGATTGGAGATTTGCCTTTCCTTTGGACATATTTTTCCTGTAGAAATGTCCTTTCCCTCCTTATTCTATGTTGCTTTATGGTATTTAGTTGAATCATTTTTATCTCCTAAATTCTTAGGGAAATCTTATGTAAATGAGTGACTAGGGACTTAAAAGTGTCCCGTGGGTACGTATATTTTTTTTTCTGGAGAGCCAAATGTTAAATATTTACTAGTATACCACTGCAGGACTGGCCCAAAACAGACACTAAAATTTCCACGTAGTCTGTGTGGCCTA
Source organism: Phascolarctos cinereus (assembly GCF_003287225.1). NCBI lineage: Eukaryota > Metazoa > Chordata > Mammalia > Diprotodontia > Phascolarctidae > Phascolarctos > Phascolarctos cinereus. Next base: position 266,581,300 of record NW_027555958.1, on the reverse strand, counting down.
CTGGCAGCAGAAAGGACAACTCTGAGCATGCTCCATGGGCTGGCCCTGCTAGGTTAATTCAACTTAGGTTTTTGGATTTGTAAAGTTCTTTCAGGAGACCTATCGTTTTTCTTTTCCTTTTTTGGAGTCAATCAGGGTTAAGTGGCTTACCCAGAGTTACATAGCTAGTGTCTGAGATGGGATTTGACTTCAGGTTTTTCTGACTCTAGGGCCGGTGCTTTATCCACTGTGCCACCTATCTGAGACCTATTCTTTTTTTTTCTTTTTTTGGTTACATTTAATTTTTCTTTTATTTTTTCCTCAGTTACATGTAAACAAAAAATTTAAAAATTAAAAAAAAATTTTGAATGCCATATTTTTCCCTCCCTCTAATCTCTCCCCTCTCATTGAGAGGGCAAGCAATTTGATATAGATTATACATGTACAGTCATGAAAAACATTTCCATATTAGCCATTTTGCAAAATAAAATGCAGACCCAAAAAACCTGCCAAGAATAACAAAGAAAGTTTATGTATGCGTATACATGCGTGTATGCATACACACATACAGATATATCTGCATACATATATACATATAGATATTTACATATGTATGTGTCTCACACACACACACACACACACACACACACACACACTTCAATCTGCATTCAGACTCCATCAGTTCTTTCTCTGGAGGCGAATAGCATTTTTTCTTTTTTTTGTTTAATATTTTATTTTTTCCCCAGTTACACATAAAAACAATTTTTAACATTCTTTTTTAAAATGTTGAGTTCCAAATTTGCTTCCTTCCTCCCTCCCCACGTTCCCAATTGAGAAGACAAGCAATTAGACATAGGTGAGACTTATAATTCTTAAGTTACCTTTTTGCATCTTGTTTTCCTGTTCCTCACTTAGGGTGTATGGAAAACTCTTGTGTTCTTTTAATGTTGTTGCTTTTCACTTCTGCCAAATTTTCTTCCATATTATTATTTTTATGTTACAAATATCTCAATCTCATTTTCATTCTTTAGAGAGATTCCTTAGCATGAATTCATTTTTCCTTAATCTGACTATCGTGTTTTTAAAATTTGTGTTGAGTTCCAATTTCTGACCTATAATCATTCCTTATTTGTTCTTTTGTGGGTTTCATTTCTTTTTTGAACTATTTTTGAATTTCTTGTTTGCGATCCTTGGGGAGTCCTTAGGATTTGTTTTATATCAGGCACTATTTAGCTCTCTTTACTTCATATTTTCTTTTCTTTTTTTTTAATTTTTAAAATTTATTTTGATTTATCAACAATCACTTCCATATGCTTTTGAGTTGAAAATTTTTCTTCCTCTTCCTCCCCAAGATGGCACACAATCTAATATAGGCTTTATATTTACATACCCATTAAACATATTTTCACATTAGTGAAGTTGTAAGTAAAAATTAAAAGCAATAGGAGGAACCATCAGAGAGATGAAACAAAACTCAACAGAAGGTAAAAATAAGTGACAGCGATTCGACTTCCATAGTTCTTTCTTTGGATGTGGACAGCATTTTCCATCCCAAGGCCTCTGGAGATGTCTTAGATCCTCGTAATGCTGAGAAGGGTTCAGTTTAACAATCTTAGTCATTGCATAATGTGGCTGTTATTGTGTACAAAGTCCTCTTGGTTCTGCTCACTTCACTCAGCATCAGACCATACAAGTCTTTCCAGGTTTTTCTGAAGTCAGCCTGTTCATCATTTCTTATAGCACAATAGTATTCCATTACATTCCATATTATATTTTCTAAGAGAGCTTTATATTTTCTTATTTGTTATTTGTTTTTGTTTTTAAGATATTTCCTGTTGATTTGTCTAGGTGTTATTCACTGGATCTTTATTGAGGCTTTTTGCTTAATATTTTTGGAATTTCAGCCTTATTTTATTTCCCTGTCACTCATTTCCTGGCCTTCCTTTTTCTGATGAGCAGACTGCAAAGGCTGAGCTGCAAGGTTACCTCAGCCTCCCCATGTGGTAGTTTCCAGAGTTGGCCATCCTGGGTCACCTCTCTGGGGACAGGACTAGCCCCAGATGGGGTTTCAGTTCTCTTTCCTTCGGGCCTGATGCAGCTGTCCATGATGTACCCTTCCCTATTCCTTCCTTTGTTCTCCTCATTTCCTTCGTGGTAGAATAGTCTATGGATGGTCTGAAGTTCAGGCAGCTTTGGGGTAAGACCCTACATGTGAATTGTCTTGTGCTCCTGTTGGGAGCATGGAGAGGTTCGTGGGGGAAGGCTGCTGAGTAGGCACTCAAGTATTAGAATTTTATAGTGATAGGCTTTTACCTTGTTAGGAATTCAGTCTTCTGTGGAATTAGTTATAATTACTCTACATTTGATGCATAATAACATTTATGGGAGTTGGAGGGTTTTTGAAGAGGTTTAGAGAAAAGTGACTAATCTGCATTTTGCTAGTCATGCCCTTTGACTTAATTTCATTCAACTGGTGGGGGTGTACATACAAATTATAAAAGAGAACATTCCCCTTTATGTCTATGGTTGCAAAAGTGCAATATGAATAATGAAGCTGTGTGTGGGAGTGTGGCGGGGAGAGAATGGAAATCACCAACAAGTGATCTACATACAAGATCTTGAACCCTAAAATTTATGACAAGCTCCTGTCCTTCCATGTCTGCCTCCATTTCACTCCTAAACTTGATCTTTCTCCTCATTGCAGCTTCTATTCCTTCCATCCCTCTCTGTTTCCCTGGTCTATCACCCCTGTTCTGCTTTCATTTTCTTCCCTTCAGTGACTTTACCTCACAGTGAAGTAGTTCAATAAGGCATTCTCTTCCACCTCTGAAACTTTTATTTTTCATATACTACTAATAGCCAACCTTGTGTCATTCTTATCACCTGCTTCCCTACTCTCAAATTGCTGAACATCACTGAAGAAGTCATTGAATTGTGACAATGTGTCCATTACAGATTCATATTGTTTAACTTCAAATGGGCCTTCCTGACACTCATTTTATTAACTTTTGATTGACTTCCTATCACAACCCCCACAATGACTGTTCTAAACCTCCTCCACTCTTATCAAACCCCCAATTCTACTCCCACCACTCTTTCTCTAAGCAGGTAACCTATTTTACTGAAAAGATTAAGGCCATCTGTAATGAGCTCTCTCTTCCCTCCTCCTCCATTTCTATACCTTCCCTACATCTATACCCATTCTTTCCTCATTTGCTCATCTCAGAGAAAGAAGTAGTCTTTACCTTTGCCCTTGCCATTGCTAATCTCTCCATTTTTACCCCAATCTCATCTCCTCCTATCTCCTTTGGGAGCTTGCCAAACAGTAATTACCTTTCTCATCCATTAATCTTTGTTCTCTCTCTAACAGTTCTTTCCTTGTGCCTACAAATATAATTAGGTTTTTTCTGTCCTTAAAAAAACCTTCACTTGGAAACTTCTGACTCCTGACACCACCACTCTGCTAAAACTTCTCTTTCAATGCTCTCCATTGATCTCTTAACTGCTAAATCTAATGGCTTTTCTTTGCAATTCCCTCCTTTCTTTGACCTTTCTGCAACTTTTGAGAATGATCATCACCTCCTCCTGGATACTCTCACCTCCCTTCACTTTTATGACACTACTAGAAAGCAATGTTTTTCTCTTAGCTGTCAAATTGCTCTTTCTCCTATTTTACTGGCTCCTTAACCTCCTCCTGCCCCTGAGTATAAGTGTTCCCCATGACTTTGTTCTGGAACCTTCGCTCTCTCTGTCTGTCTCTGTGTTGGTCTGTCTGTCTCTCTTGTTACTCTATCTTTGTTGTTCTGATCTACTCCCATGGATCCAATTATTTCCTCTATGCAAATGACCTCCAGATCCAGCCCTACTTTCTTCTTTGTATGTTAGGCCCATGTCCCCAACTACCTCTGCTTGAATGCTTTATTGGCAGCTGAAACCTAAAATTGAACACATCATCTCCCCTGCCTTCTGCCTTCCCTATTTCTATAGGTGGTATCACCATTTTCCCAGACACCCAGGCTAACCACCTCAAAATAATCTTTGCTTCTTCATTCCTCACATCCATTTCATTGCCAGGTTCTAATAATTCTCCTTCTACAACGTCTCTTACATATCCTCTTTTCTTTGCTCATATGGTCACTACTTTAGATTAAGTTTCCATCAACACTTACCTGAACTGCTCTGCAGGCCTCTGTCTGTCCCCTTTTCCAATCTAGTCTTCACACAACTGTCAAAATAATCTTCCAGTTTTACAGATCTGATGATGTCACTCCCTTACTAAAAAATCTTCAGTAGCTCCCTGGTCCCTCTAGAATAAAATAAAAACTCATCCTGACTTTTTAGGCCATTTATAATTTGGCTTCAGAAGACCTTTCCAGTTTAATGTCACTTTGCTTCCTGTTATATATTACATTTTCTAACCAAACTAGGCTATAACATGTTTCCTCATATGTCATTTCCAGATTCTTTACATACAGGCCACCCTCCATGCTTAGAGCACACTTCTCAGCTTTGTCTTTCAGAATTCTCCTCCTTCAAGGCCTAGTTTCAGGTTTCACTTCCTTGGTAAAGTCATCTGGATGCTATTCTCTCATTTCTCAGATTTCCTTAGAGTATTTTTTCTCCTGCATTAAATTTGAGATTTCAAAGAACAGAAGAAAAATGCTCTGAATTTAAGGGTTTATTGAGTAATATGTAAGACATGTGGACATATTCACTCATACAGAAAAAAATATAAGGAAACACATCATCATTGGTACATCTCACTGCCATCTGCCTTTTTTTTTTTTTAATATGGTCAGGGAAATGAAGTCAAACGTATTACTGTTCCAGAAGATTAGTTCTATCCAGACAATAATGCGCTGACTACTGGGGAGCCCACGTTTGATAGGGGTCGTGAGGTTTTATAGTGAGGCACACAAAGGGAACTATTACCTCTTCCAGACGCAGTAATCTATGCTAAGCAGATAAGGCTAAACACAGGAATAGTAGAATTCCTTTACAATCACTGGGGCTGTACTCATGGACATTTATTAGTCACTCCAGCTGTTCTTATCTTTAAGTCACCCTACTTCCCACTGGAAAGGGCTTGGTCCAACTGACCTACGTCATCTTCTTTGTCCTTCTCACTATGCGTTATACAGGTCTGTATACATATTGTATCCCACTCCATCCCCTGCCCAGAAAGTAATTAAGCTCTTTGAGACCAGGAATTATTTTTCTTAAAAAAAAAATTATACTCAGAATATAGTACATATAAAGTAAATGTTTAATAAATGTTTGTTTAACAAAATTGATTTGAATTGAATCTGAAATATATTTTTAAAGGGCAGAAATCACCACAAGGATAAACAGATGCTGTTGTTTTTTAAATTTTATTTATTCTTTTAGTTTTCAACATTCACTTCCATAAGATTTTGAGCTCCAAATTTTCTCCCCATCCCTCCCCTGCCCCCACCCAAAGATGGAATGCAATTTGATATAGGCTGTACATATACATTCATATTAAACCTATTTTCACATTAGTCATGTTGTAAAGAAGAATTAGAACCAATGGGAGAAACCACGAGAAAAAAGAAACAAAAAAAAAAGAGAGAGAGCAAATAATATGCTTCGATCTGCATTCAGACTCCATAGTTCTTTTTCTGGATGTGGATAGCATTTTCCATAATGAGTCCTTTGAAGTTGTTTTAGATCCTTGCATTGCTAAGAAGAGATATCAAAGTTAATCATCTCATGATGTGGCCGTTACTGTATGCAATGTTCTCCAGGTTCTGCTTATTTCACTCAGCATCAGTTCACATAAGTATTTCCAGGTTTTTCTGAAGTCCTCCTGCTCATCATTTCTTATAGAACAATAGTATTCCATTACATTCATATACCACAACTTGTTCAGCCATTCCCCAATTGATGGGCATCCTCTCAATTTCCAATTCTTTGCCACCACAAAAAGAGCTGCTATGAATATTTTTGTACATGTGGGTCCTTCTCCCATTTGTATGATCTGTTTGGGATATAGCCCTAGGAGTGCTATTGCTGGATCAAAGGGTGTGCACAGTTTTGTGCTTAGTTCCAAATTGCTCTCCAGAATGATTGGATCAGTTCACAACTCCACCAATGCATTAGTGTTCCAATTTTCCCAAATCTTCTCCAGCATTTATCATTTTCCTGTTTTGTCATGTTAGCCAATCTGATAGGTGTGATGTGGTACCTCAGAGTTGTCAAAATGCCATTATTAAGTGATGTATATGTAACTACCCTCTTGAAAAGGGGGACAGATTCAGCCTCTCTCACAAGTGGGATGAGTGGCCTAGACATTGAATTTTAGCTTGTCTCTCAAACCAGGGCAGTATCACCTGGTTTGGAGACAATGAGAGTGAGCAAGGATGAGAGGGAAAAGGATGGGAGGAGCCAGCATCTTCCTTGCCTAGTGGAATGTCCAGTGAAACTTAAAGCAGTTTTAACAGTGGCAGTCTGAGGTCAGCAGCTGAGAAGCCTTTCTCTTCCCAGGCCATAGGAGATGTATAAAGATTGGTTCCTATAGTGGCAGCCCCGTTGTGGTTCTATGATGTGAGAAATTCTGGTCAGGGCTCCCTCACTTCAGGGAATGTGAAAGAATGGATGAAACTGGAACTGTCTCTCCAACTCCTCTCCCCTCCCTCTCCACTTGTTTGTTTGTTAACATATTGGTTTGCAATTGATTTTCTCTTTGTGAGTTAAGCAAGGGCTTCTTGACCTGGTGTCAAGGGCTCCACGAACTTGAATGAGAATGAGAAAAAAAAAATTACATCTTCATTTCCACCAACATTTCCTTCAATTATGTCAAAGCATTGTTCTTAGAACGGCTTCACCTTTTACCAAAAGGGACCACGATGGGGTAAGAACCCTTAAGCTAATCTGTTTTCTTTTTACCGATTTTTTTTCTTTTTCTCTATAGAAGTGTGGTCTACCCAGACCCATATAATTCCTTATATCCTTTTCTTTGCAGTTTGAGTGAGGAATGGGATATCTCTAGTGGTTTAACCTTGTGGAAGAACATTGACCAGGGAAGTTTTTTCCAGTCCCTAGATGGGAACTTGAGTCCTTGTTCCATTGTTAGAGAATCTCTCTCTAACTGAGGACAGCTATAACAAGTCATTAACCTCACGTTACCTTATAATGCTGTAAGCTCCCAAACAGAGAATTTTAAAAGGGAATTCCAGGCCATTCCCTTCCCTAGATGAAACGGGCTAACTTTTATTTCTGTTGGGACTCCTAGCAGTTACACATATTTGTCTCCTTGTGAATTTTCCCTTGAAAAGGTGCTATGTGCAATGAGTCTTCTCATTTTAGGTGAATGCCAGCATTGACGACTGGAAAACTACCAAGTGGAAAGATATTAATGTTGAACAGATGGACTTTGACTGTAAAAAGTTTGCTAAAGATGTAAGGAGTTTAGACAAAGAAATGAAAGCCTGGGATGCCTTTGTGGGGCTGGATAACACTGTGAAAAACATGATCACATCCCTCCGGGCTGTGAGTGAGCTACAGAATCCAGCCATAAGGGACCGCCACTGGCAGCAGCTCATGCAGGCGACACAGGTACACCTTGAAACTTGAAACTAAGAATAGTCAGCGACTGCCATTCTTTTGGCTGTATTTCCTATTGTCAGACATTTGTGCCTATTAATATAATGTCTGTGATAAAAACATTAATAATGGATAAAGCTTCTTCCCCAATACTCTTATGAGAGACAAGAGTAAGCCCCATAACCCCAGCCTTAGATATATCAATCAATTAATAAACATTTATTAAGCACCTACTATGTGCCGGGCACTGTGCTAAGCACTGGAGATACAAAAACAGAAGCAACAGACAGTCGCTGCCCTTAAGGAGCTTGTAATCTAATGGGGGAGACAACATGCAAACAAATATATTTAAAGCAGGTATATACAAGAGAAACAGGAAATAATTAACAGAGTAGAGGTACTAGATTTAGGAGGGGTTGGGTATGTTAGTTGGGACTTAAAGGAAGCCAATGGGGTCAGTGGGTAGAACAGACAAAGGAGAGCATTCAAGGCATGGAGAACAAGCAGTGAAAATGCCAGGGTTGCTTGTGGAACATCTAGGAAGCCTAGGATGACCTAGTGTTCTAGATCAAAGATACCTGGCAGCAAGTAAGCTGTAAGAAGAATGGAAAGGGGGTGGGGGTGGGGAGTAGCTTATAAAGGGCATTGAATGTTAAACAGAGAATTTTTGCATTTGAAGCAGGAGGCAATAGAAAGCCACTGAAATTTACAAGTTATTTGGGGTTTTCTTGGTAAAGATACTGGAGTGGTTTACCATTTTGTTCTCCAGCTCATTATACAGATAAGAAAACCGAGACAGATACAGGTCAAGTGATTTGCCCAAGATCACACAACTTGTAAGTGTCTGAAACTGGATTTGAACTCAGACCTTCTTGACTCCAGGTCCAGGGTTCTATCCATTACATAAGCACCTACTATTTTCAAGGCGCTATAAGAAGTGTTGGGTATACAAAGAAATATAAGTCATGGTTCAAAGTGTTGACAAATAAATGAACTAATTTTTTAGTTGATTAATCTATTTCTTTGAAGTATTCAAATGCTAGGAATATCTTCAGATTGTAGATGTTATAGAATGATAAACAATGTGTCCTTGGAAATGATGAACATTAATGACCTTGGATATAACCTTTGGTCCTAGGTGAAATTTGAAATGTCAGACCAAACTACTTTGGCAGATTTACTACAGTTGAATCTACACAAATATGAAGATGAGGTTCGTGGTATTGTAGACAAGGCTGTGAAGGAGTCTGGGATGGAAAAGGTACGATTTAACAACTAAATGAGGACTATGGCTTTAAAGCTCTAAGGTGCTTTAGAGGTCATCTAGTTAAACCCTCTCATTTTATGGGTGAGGAAACTAAGGGCTACAGAAGGGAAAAGGTGACTTGCACAAAGTCACGTGGGTAGAGTCTGAGGATGAGATTTGGTCCTTAATGATATGACTCCAAACCCAACCCTCTTTCCATTGGACCAAACTCTCTCCTTAAAATCAGACTATCCCAACAGTTGCACTGGAATTCCATGTCATTTCATCTGTTGCTCAATATTCACATATCTTTTCAATACGCTGAAGTTGAACTGTGCCTTAGAAAACCTTACCAGCAGTTATAACTGGCAGAATTTAATTTTTAATTACTTTTTTTTAAATATCTTTTGTTTTTTATATCACCATAGTTCCCCAGTATTCCTTTCAACCCCCTTCCCAGAAGTTCATCTCATATAATAAATAATATTTTAAAGACAAAAAAGGAAAAAAACTCAGTCTAACTGATCAATATATTGAAAAAAGTCTGAAAATATATGGAGTGCAACCCTAATGAACTTCTTACCTCTGTGAAGAAGCAGAATTTATTTTTAAGCTACAAGGACTAGCTCACTTGCAAGAGATATTCCTAGAAAGTATGCAAATTGAGTTTTTAAATAGATTGAATCCTATTTTCCCAATTATATTTTCAAAGATACTTCATTTTCATTTCTGCTTTTCAAATTGCAGTGGTTCCTAATACTTCTATTTAAGCTATTTGGTTAAGTAGTCAGTGATATGTTAACATACATTTAAAGTAATTGGGAAAATTCTTAATTAAAGAAAGCCTAAGGTAAGTATGCCTTTAATAAAGTAAAGAGGGAGCTACAGCTAGGTGGCTAGAGTGTGGATAGAGCACTGGCCCTGGATTCAGGAGGACCTGAGTTCAAATGTGACCTCACACACACATAACACTTACTAGCTGTGTGACCCTGGGCAGGTCACTTAACCCCATTGCCTAGCCCCCCCCCAAAAAAAAAAACTGAGAGGGGCAGCTTGGTGACACAGTGGACAGAGTTTGGCCTTGGAGTCAGGAGGACCTGAGTTCAAATCTAGCCTCAGACACTTGACACTTACCAGCCATGTGACCCTGGGCAAGTCACTAACCCTTATTGCCTTACCAAAAAGCAAATAAATAATTAAATAAACAAACAAACAAACAAACGAATAAATAAATGACGTGAAGAAGCCCTTTATAACTTGAACAATCACTCAATTTAGATTTTCAGATATTATTATTTTTCTTAGAGAGTGGCAGAATGATTCCAGAGGTGCTTGGGGTCATTGCAAAGTTTCATGTTAAAAGGAGCTAGGTAAACTGATGTATGTTTATTTATATTAATTAAAAGGTTTTGAAAGCACTAGATAGTACCTGGTCCACCATGGAATTTGAACATGAACCCCACCACAGAACTGGAACCATGATGCTGAAATCAGATGAAGCTCTGATTGAAACTCTGGAAGACAACCAAGTGCAGCTTCAAACCTTGCTGACGTCCAAGTATCTTGCCCATTTTTTGAAAGAGGTGACAAGCTGGCAGAAAAAGCTATCAACAGCCGACTCTGTCATTTCCATCTGGTTTGAAGTGCAGAGAACTTGGAGCCATTTGGAGAGTATCTTCATTGGGTCTGAAGACATTCGAGCTCAACTGCCTGAGGATTCACAACGTTTTGATGAAATTGATCGAGATTTTAAGGTGAGCAAAAACACTCCTCCTTGAGTATGTTAAAAAAAAAAAAGCCAAAACACCAATATGGGGGGAAAGTGGAGCTAGGATGAGTAGTCAGAACAAAAGATGGGAAGTTACAAAGAGCTAAAATCAGGTTTGATGTAAGGGAAAAAAAAACTCACTAGCAATTAGAATTATCCTCAAGTGGAATAAGCTGCCTCAGTACATAGTGGCTCCCCCATCACTGGAGAGCTTCACAAAATCTAGATGGCTACTTTTTGGGTGTCATGTAGAGGGAATTCTTGTTCAGATATGGGCTGGATCATATGGGTTCTTAATTCCCTTACAACTCTGATGATCTCTGAAAACCCTTTTATAGAGCAAGGTGATATAGAGACGTGGGTTCAAGTCTTGTGTCTAGCCTATGTGACCTTGGGCAAATCACACTTAACAACTCTAGGCAAAGTGTGAAAATTGTTCCTTGTCTGGGTTCCTGTCTATTTAACACTTTCAGCCTTTGACAAAACACATAATAAATTAACCACAAAATAAATACCTACCATGGAGAGCAAAGTGTTCTAACAAAAAAATACATAGCCTGATGAAAAGCAATATTAAAAAGTGAGAAACAGTGTGACATAATGGATAGCCAGCCTCAGAGTCAGCAAGACCTGGATTTGAGTCCTGCTTCCAGCACATACTGACTTCTCTCAAATTACAACTTCTCACTACTCCCAGACAATTCTGTACAACTTGAATGGCAGCTAGGTGATGTAGTGGGTAGAATGCCAGCCCTGAAGCTAGGAAGACTTATCTTCATAAGTTCAAATCTGGCCTCAGACACTTAATAGCTGTGTGACCCTGGGCAAGTCACTTAATGTTGCCTCATCTGAAAAGTGAGCTGGAGAAGGAAATGGCAAAACCACTCCAGTATCTTTGTCAAGAAAACTCCACCTGGGGCAGCGAGGTGGCACAGTGGATAGAGCACTGGCCCTGGAGCTGGGAGGACCTGAGTTCAAATCCAGCCTCAGACACATAACTACTCACTAGCTGTGTGACTCTGGGCAAGTCACTTAACCCCAATTGCTTCACCAAAAAAAGAAAGAAAGAAAGAGAGAGAGAGAGAGAGAGAGAGAGAGAGAGAGAGAGAGAGAGAGAGAGAGAGAGAAAGAAAGAAAGAAAGAAAGAAAGAAAGAAAGAAAGAAAGAAAGAAAGAAAGAAAGAAAGAAAGAAATGACTTACCCAAGGTCACAGGTAGTAAGTTTCAGAGGCAGGATTTGAACTCAGATCATCTGACTCCAGAATCCTTACTCTTTCCATTGCTACTTTATGTTATGATAATATTCTATTACTCAATATACCACAATTTGTTCAGTCATCTCCCATCAATGGGCACTCATTTGCTCCTAGTGAGTTTGTTTGTTTGCTACTCCAGAAAGCGCTACTACAAATACATTCGTATATATTGGACTTTTCTTTTTGCCTTTGACTCCCTTGGTCACAGGAGTATAATATTGTCACATTTTATAACAATGGGAATGAGGAAGAGGCAGGATCCCAGGCTGTACAACCAGCCAGCCCTAGCAGGGAAGCCCTGAGAAACCAGGGTGACCAGAACTCAAGTCGAGGGTGGGACTTGGGACTGTGCTATATGGGAACTAAGAGAAAATGTGAACTTAATCCCCTTTTACTCCTCCACAGTATGAGGTGGTACAGGAAGGTATTATGCTTCCAGGTCTTGAGGGGAATGTTTTTATGTTCCTTCTTGCTACACCTTTGAAGCCAACATTCCTTTTAAAAGCAAATATGTTAAGTGGTTACATTGAATTGTGGGTGCAAGGGACCCCTATAATTGAGAAAATACCATTGGTTGGGGCAGGAGTCAATGGCAGAGAGCCTAGGCAGTTCCAAACCCTCTACAGGGTACTGAATGACCCCGGAGGAGCTGGGAAATGTAACCTGCTTAGCCTTCAGGCAATGGGGGCCTGAAAAGTAATAATACTATTATATTACCTACGGCTACTGGATTCTACATCCTCATCCAATTGTGGAATGACCTCCTCCTCCAGGGCACTGGCATTTTGATTTTGTAAGGGTCAGTCTGGTTCATATCTAGCCTCTCAGAGAAACCATGGCTCCTAATTCACCAATGGAATGTCTTTTCTCCACAGAAATTAATGGAAGAAGCTATCAAAACACCCAATGTTATTGAAGCAACTAATAAGCCAGGCCTTTATAAACAACTTGAATCTCTGCAAAAAAGGTGAGCATTGGGACCTTTGCTAAGGGAGGTATTCAACAAACATCAAAATGCTGAATATTAGGGAAAAAAAAGCTATCTCAGAGTTAGCCACTTGTATGATGGTCTAATTCTCTAACAATTATTTGTCAAAATCATTAATAAATTCAGTTCTTTTAGTTCTGGTTGATTTGCAATTAATTGATATTCTTGCATTTCCCCTGCAAGAATATGTTCCTTTTAATGCTAGTATCTTCCTTCCATTGATTAGCTCCAGTCATCCTCTATATATACCTTAATTGTACATAGTTATTTTCATGTTGTCCCTATCCCCGGGCCCTATTAGACTGTGAGCTCCCTGACAGCAGAAATTGTGGAGGGTTTTTTGGTTTTTTTTGTTTTGCCTTTCTTTATATGATCACAGCTTAGCATAGTGCCCAGGCACACATTAGATGCTTGACAGACATCAAAGACACCAAGGTCATCCACTGCATCCCAGCCCCTGATTAGTTGTTCTGACCTTTGTTTTGCCACTGATTTAGATGACTCTGCAAAGAAGAATGAGGCTGATGACTTTGTATAATTCTGCCTCACTTAAATCAAGACATCACCCCATGATGTCATTGGTCCTCTTTGAAAGGAAGGACAAACAAAAAGATCCTTGTCTTGACTTTCACCAGCATCCCTGGTGCCCAACAGAGTGGGCAGCACATAATAGGCAGCTAATGCATGTTGATTTTAATTGAATTACAAAAATTTCATTTTAGCAGACTAAAATTTTAATATTGGTATTGAACAGTATACTTTCTATCTCTCCAAATCTGATTTCAAGGGACTACATGGGCAGAGATAAATGCTCTTAATTAATCTGGCTTTGTGAATATGGAGCTATGCACCTCTGCAATTATCAGTCCGATGCGATTTCTGGAAAAAAGTAGAAAAATACATATTGGGGCAGCTAGGTGGCACAGTGGATAAAACTCCGGCCTTGGAGTCAGGAGGACCTGAGTTCAAGTCCGACCTCAGACACTTGATACTTACTAGCTGTGTGACCCTGTAACCCCCATTGCCTCACCAAAAAAAAAAAAAGAATTAAAAAAAAAGAAAAATATATATTACAACATCATTAAGTTGCCTTCTTTTCTCTTTTCCTCTAGTTTGGCACTTTGTGAAAAGGCTTTGGCAGAGTACTTAGAGACAAAAAGACTGGCTTTTCCCAGGTTCTACTTTGTGTCTTCTGCTGACCTGCTAGACATTTTATCCAATGGAAATGACCCAGTAGAGGTAGGTAATATAATAGTATTATTACTTTTCAGGCCCCCATTGCCTGAAGGCTAAGCAGGTTACATTTCCCAGCTCCTCCGGGGTCATTCAGTACCCTGTAGAGGGTTTGGAACTGCCTAGGCTCTCTGCCATTGACTCCTGCCCCAACCAATGGTATTTTCTCAATTGTAGGGGTCCCTTGCATCCCCAGTTCAATGTAACTACTTAACATATTTGCTTTTAAAAGGAATGTTGGCTTCAAAGGTGTAGCAAGAAGGAACATAAAAACATTCCCCTGAAGACCTGGAAGCATAATACCTTCCTGTACCACCTCATACTGTGGAGGAGTAAAAGGGGATTAAGTTCACATTTTCTCTTAGTTCCCATATAGCACAGTCCCAAGTCCCACCCTCGACTTGAGTTCTGGTCACCCTGGTTTCTCAGGGCTTCCCTGCTAGGGCTGGCTGGTTGTACAGCCTGGGATCCTGCCTCTTCCTCATTCCCATTGTTATAAAATGTGACAATATTATACTCCTGTGACCAAGGGAGTCAAAGGCAAAAAGAAAAGTCCAATATATACGAATGTATTTGTAGTAGCGCTTTCTGGAGTAGCAAACAAACAAACTCACTAGGAGCAAATGAGTGCCCATTGATGGGAGATGACTGAACAAATTGTGGTATATTGAGTAATAGAATATTATCATAACATAAAGTAGCAATGGAAAGAGTAAGGATTCTGGAGTCAGATGATCTGAGTTCAAATCCTGCCTCTGACACTTACTACCTGTGTGACTTTGGGTAAGTCATTTAAGCTTTCTGTGTCTTAATTTCCTTATCTGAAAAATGAAGGGGTTGGATTCTGAGGTCCTTTCCACCTCTCTATCTGTGATCCTATGGTACTATGATGCTGAGAAATGATAATGATGATGATGGTAATGATGATAATTAATAATAACAACAACAATTCATTAATGATACTTTAAGGTTTACAAAGTTCTCTACAAATATATCTCATTTTAGCTTCACAACAACTGTGGGAGGGAGATGCTATTATTATACCCATTTTACAGTTGAGTAAACCGAGGCAAATGGGTTAAGTGAGTTGCCCAGGCTCACATAGTTAGTAAGTGCCTGAGGCCAGATTTGAACTCAAGTTTTCTTGACTCCAGGTCCAGCACTCTATCCACCATGGCCCGTCTCTGCCTCTAGATATGAGATATTCAGAGAAACATGGGGAGTTATGTATGAATTGAGGCAAAAGGAAAAAAGCAGAAGCAAGATAATAATATATATAATAATTACATTAATGTAAATAAACTATGATAAATTAAACATTAAATAATGTAAATAAAATGAAAATGCAATTGAACACAGATGAATTGCAATGATTTTTCTTGGTCTCTTAGAACAGATGATACTCTACTTCCCTCTCAGAAGAATTATGAGGGTCATAGGTATGGAATGTTGTGTTGTCAGATATGTTGCTCTGTCACTTGGTAATGCTTGAAAATTTTTCTTTGTTAAAAGGGAGGGTTCAATGGATGGAGATATATTGAGAAAGGACTTATATAAACAACCAAAAATATTGCTAAAACTTTAACATATGGAGTATGTGATTTGTTTTCTCTTGCTTAGGTTGGCCGCCATTTGTCCAAACTCTTTGATAGTTTGTGTAAACTGAAATTCCAACTAGATGAGAAAGAGAAACCTATGAAAATAGGCTTGGGAATGTATAGCAAGGAGGAAGAGTATGTGGACTTTGATAAGGAATGTGACTTGTCAGGACAGGTAAGTTCACATGCCTAGCAGTCTGTCATTAGGCAGGCATAAGATGGTTCTGTTTAGTGTTCTTTGGAATGCCAAAGAGGTATGCAAGTTGGAGATGAATACATGTGGTCAGGATGAAAACTAGTATAAATTTTCTTTCTTTCTTTCTTTCTTTCTTTCTTTCTTTCTTTCTTTCTTTCTTTCTTTCTTTCTTTCTTTTCTTTCTCTCTTTCTCTCTCTCTCTTTCTTTCTCTCTTTCGTTCTTCTTTCTTTCTTTCTTTCTTTCTTTCTCTCTCTCTCTCTCTCTTTCTTCTTCTTTCTTTCTTCTTTCTTTCTTTCTTTCTTTCTTTCTTTCTTTCTTTCTTTCTTTCTTTCTTTCTTTCTTTCTTTCTTTCTTTCTTTCTTCCTTTCTTTCTTCCTTTCTTTCTTCCTTTCTTTCTTCCCATATTCCAATTTATTATACATGTATTTTAAACTTTTTTTTTCTTCTTAAGTTTTAAGTTCCAAATTCTTTCCCTCTCTTCCATCCCCTTCCCCACCCACTGAGAAGGGCAAGCAGTCTGATATCAATCACATGGGAAATCATGCAAAACATATTTCTATATTAGCCATATTTCCAAAAAAAGAAGCAAGAAAAAGAAAGTAAGAAAATTATACTTCAATTTGCCCTCAGAGTTAATTAGTTCTGTCTATGAGGGAGCATTTTTTCATCATGACTCCTTTGGAATTGTCTTGGATCATTGTATTTATCCAAGTAACCAAGTTTTTCACAGTTGGTCATCACTACAACATTGCTGTTACAGTACATAATGATCTCCCGGTTCTTCTCACTTCACTTTGCACCAGTTCATATATGTCCTGCCATGTTTACCTGAAACCATCCCCCTCATCATTTCTTATAGCACAATAGTACTCCATCACAGTTATATGTCACCACACAGACTCCATAGTTCTTTCTCTGGATATGGATAGCATTTTTCATCATGAGTCTTTGGAATTGTCTTGTATCATTGTATTGCGGAGAAGAGTTAAGTTTATCAAAGTTGGTCATCGCACATTGTTGCTGTTAATGTGTACAATGTTTTCCTGGTTCTGCTTACTTCACTCAGCATCAGTTCATGTAAGTCTTTTCAGGTTTTTCTGAAATCTGCCTGCTCATCATTTCTTACGGAACCATTATACACATATACCACAACCTGTTCAGCCATTCCCCAATTGATGGGCGTCCCCTCAATTTCCAATTCTTTGCCACCACAAAAAGAGCAGCTGTAAATATTTTTGTACATATGGGTTCTTATCCCTTTTTTATGATTTCTTTGTGATACAAGTAATATTGCTGGATCTAAAGGTATGCACAATTTTATAGCCTTTTGGACATAGTACCAAATTGCTATCCAGAATGGTTGGAGCTGTTCACAACTCCACCAACAATGCATTGGTGCTCCAGTTTTCCCACATCTCTAACATTTGTCATTTTCCTTTTTTGTTATGTTATCCAATCTGATAGGTGTGAGCTGGTACCTCAGAGTTGTTTTAATTTGCATTTCTCTAATCAATAGTGATTTAGAGCATTTTTCATATGACTGTATATAGATTTAATTTCTTCATCTGAAAACTGCCCGTTCATATCCTTTGACCATTTATCAATTGGGGAATGATTTGTATTCTTACAAATTTGACTCTGTTTGCTATATATTTTAGAAATTAGGACCTTTTCAGAGATGCTGACTATAAAAATTGTTTCCCAGCCTTCTGCTTCCCTTCTACTCTTGGGTGCATTGGCTTTGTTTGTGAAAAATCTTTTTAATTTAATGTAATCAAAATGATCCATTTTGCAGTTCATAATGTTCTTTATCTCTTTTTTGGTCATAAATTCTTCCTTCTCCATAGATATGACAGGTAAACTATTCCTTGCTCTCCTAATTTGCTTATGGTATCACCCTTTATGTCTAAATCGTGTAACCATTTTGACCTTATCTTAGTATATGGTGTCAGATGTTGGTCTATGCATAGTTTCTGCCATATTATTTTCCAGTTTTCCCAGCAGTTTTTGTCAAATAGTGAGTTCTTATCCCAGAAGCTGGAGTCTTTGGGTTTATCAAACAGTAGATTACTATCGTCATTGACTACTATGTTTTGTGTACCTAGCCTATTCCACTGATCCACCCTCTATTTCTTAGCCAGTACCAAACAGTTTTGATGATTGCTGCTTTATAATACAGTTTTAGATTTGGTACTGCTAGGCCTTTGGTAGCTGTTTTCACATTGTTATCTTCTTTTGAGTTTACGTCTTGGTCTTCCCTGCCAGCTTAGTAGCCTTTTATGGTCAGTTTCTTGTTTTGTTGCTTACTTATTTTTCTAGCCTATTTTTGGGCTTTGAATTTTATGTTAAAAGTTGGTCTCTGCTTAACTGGGAGTGGGGAGGCACTGACCCAGGCTTTCTCCTTGCTGCTGTTTTCAGAGCTAGTTCTGGGGGTCTGTAAGTTTTTGGCGCTTCCAGTGATTCTGGGAGAAGTATGGTCACTACTTTCCTGGGCTGTGCCCTGGTCTTTACTCAGGAAGGGGTCCTGGTTTCTTGCAGCTGCAAATGCTAGCACTCCTCTTGGCTTTGATATTGTGACTAGGGTCCCTTCTCTCTTATGACTGACAACATGCTCTCCTCTTCATCTTTGAACTGTGACCCAGAGCTCTGAAAGGGCAATAGAGTTGCCGATCAGTGCCAACTATACCCAGTGTTAGCAAAGGATCCCCTGTAATCTCTTTCAGACCAGTTGTCTGACTCTCCCCTCACCATTTCTGGGCTGAGAGTTCCTAAAGCCACTGCTGCTGCTGCTGCTGCTGTTGCCTTAGCATGTGTGGGCTCTAAACGGGCCTCCACCCAGCTGCCATAGACTTCTCCTGTTGATCTCATGAGTTTTTTTAGGCGAGAAAAATGTCTCACCCCAGCCTTTTGTTGACTCTGCTACTTCAAAATTTTATTTGATTCATTATTTTAAAGTTGTTTGGAGGTGAATGTTGCAACAGTTTTCCTGGGTGGCTGCCCCTAATCCACCATCATTGACTATAGACTCTTTCCTCAACCCTCAGGGGTTGAGACTGTGCTTGACAGGAGAAACTTCCTATCCAGAGGAAAACGGTTGGCAGAAACCCCAAGCCCAGGGGAGTAAGAGAGAAGGGACGTGGGAATCAGCCAAGAGGAAGCTCTCTTGCTCACTAATCATTTACCTTCTACCTCACATACTTTTCAAAGGATACCACCACTGCTAGAAGTGAGAGCTTATATTGGGATACCTTTTTTATTTTTGAAAAAATTCGTATTGAATTTTATTTTTGAATTCTGTTTTATTTTTTACTTCTTGCTTCTTTTCAGCAGTATTTTCCCTGTTTATTGAAGATCACCTCACTACAGCAATTTTATTTATTTATTTGCAAATATTTAAAATATTTACAAAATATTTTATCCTCTGTTATTTCACTTTTCCTATGATGCTTTGAGTTTGGAGTTGAATTTAGCTCAACACTTTTGGGAAGAATTGTTGCTGTAATGTTGATGATACAGAGTTTTGTTTTCTTTTTTAAATATAATTTTCCTTTCTCAAAAAAAAATTTTATGATCCAATTTTGTTTGAAAACCTTTTTTTGGTTTTTGTTTTCTTTTAATTTGTATTTTGTTTTCTAGTCTCTTAGTGCAGTTGAAATTAAATGGAAGGACAAGCCCATAGTCCCCACTACTGGGGAGACTGAGGCTAGTGGATCACTTGAGTTTAAGAGTTCTCAGCTGCAGTAAGACTAAAGCTGATTGGATGTCTGCACTAAATTTGGTACCAGTATGGTTATCCATCAGGAGCTGGACAGAACCACCAGGTTACCTAAGGAAGGGTGACTTAGCATAGGTCAGAAATAGAGCAGTGATGAGCACTGGAGTCAGGTCGATGAGTGGCTGCTGGAAAAAAGGAAGGAAGGAAGGAAGGAAGGAAGGAAGGAAGGAAGGAAGGAAGGAAGGAAGGAAGGAAGGAAGGAGGGAGGGAGGGAGGGAGGAAGGGAGGAAGGGAGGAAAGACGGAAGGAAGGAAAGGAGGGAGGGAAGGAAGGAGGGAGGAAGGGAGGAAGGGAGGAAGGAAGGAAGGAAGGAAGGAAAGGAGGGAGGGAGGGAGGGAGGAAGGAAGGGAGGAAATTACTTCAAGGAGTATGAGCCTTGGTGATTCAGAGTCAAATTTTAGAGAAGAGCAGATTCTAGGAATCCCATGTGATAATCCTATGAAGAGAGAAAAGACTTCCTGGCCCTTCAGTACCAGAAGCTTCAAGATGCCTTTGGCCACATGGGTATCCTACATATGGATCCTCACTCCTCATAGGTGGTGTGTGTCTTTGTGGCCAAGGATTATGAGATTCATGTTTTATAATTACTCTTCTTGCTATGCCATCTGAGTAAACACCTTTACTAAAAGCTAATCATAGCTATTGGCATCACTGTTTAGGAGAAGCACACACAGTGTGCTAACTTCTGGGCATACAAATACAAGCCAAAAAGAAAACCAGTCCTTGCTTTCAAGGAGCTTTTAAGCAGGATTTCTTTTTTACTTACAGAAGATAAATGAAACAATTTTATTTTATATTTTAAACATTTTATCCTGTTATTTCATTTTTCCTATGATGATTTGAATTTGGAGTTGAATTTACCTCAACATTTTTGCTACTACTGGGGAAAATTGTTGCTGTGATATTGATACAGAGTTTTGTTTTCTTTTTGAAGTACACTTTTGCTCCTTGCTCAATGAAATCTTATATTCTAATTTTGTTTGAAATTCTTTTTCTAGTTTTCCTTTTCTTTTGGTTTGTATTTTATTTTCTAGTCTCCTGTACAGGGATGTATAATGGAGGAAAGACAATACATAAAAGGGGAGCTGAAAAGCAGGGGGAGGGTGGAAGGAGTTACCCGAGAAGATTAAGTCTGGAGAGAGATAGCTGATCTAAAGCCCTTTCCCCAAATGGAGGTCCTGGGGAAAACTCACCAATTGGAGAAGAGACCTACAGGAGCAGTCATGAGACATGGTAACTAAGCCCTCAGTGGGGGCTTGGGAACTGTAGTTTTAGAAGAATGATATCATACTTGAACCTTGGGAGCAGTTGTCATTCTGGGACCCCTTTGTCAAAGGGGTTTACTGTTTGGGGAAGTAATTCAGAGGAGGTTCTACACTTTAAATTGGTTAAAGAAGTCTTTGTAAAATTGTAGTGTTTGCAAGCTATATATTTTTGTTCTTATCAAATGTTTTGTCTCTGAGTATTCATTTTTTAAAGTAGTTCATTCTAGCTACTCTAAAAATCCTCTACTTCCGTATATTCAAGATATGTGTGTTGGTTACAGCAACCACCACCATGAAGTAGGTTGGAGTAATGTAGCCTATCTACAACATCAGGTGATTAAGTCATTAGAGTTCCCAGGGCTGCTAGGTTCTTTCTTCTTTCTCTATCCCTTGAATTTCTGAAAGCACAATTTACTTCATCAGCCACCAGGTCAATACATAGTTATCTTCTAGAAGAATCTAATCCCATATCTGTGATTCAGTTTCCAAGGATGAAGTCCTTGGGATTAAAAGACTTTCTCAGAGTCTTTCATGTTTGATGACAAAGAGTCTCCATTGTCTATTCATTGCTCCCTTTGAGCTTCACTTCTATCATAAATAGTAATTTTTGATAACAGGCCAAATAAAGGAGCCTACAGAATTCTGCTGATACCCCTAATTTGGTGGGATTGGTTTCTATCACCAGGTTGAAGTCTGGCTAAATAGAGTGCTTGACCGAATGCGTGCGACACTCCGCCATGAAATCCCTGAGGCTGTGGTGACATACGAGGAAAAGCCACGGGAACAATGGATTTTTGATTATCCTGCCCAGGTACAGAATATAATGACTGAATTTGTAAATTTCAGCCACACTTTCATTGGTTTAAATCATAATGTTCATACTATTTTGTGATCTTTTAAGTGACAGAACTAGAAGCAATGTGTGGGAGTTTCAAAGAGGCAGATTTCTTCTCAATGTCAGGAAAAACTTCTAACAGAGCTAATCCAAAAATGGAATGGGCTAAAAAAAAAAAAAAGGAATGGGCTGCCTTAGTAGTTGGTAGGTTTCCCCTTCCTGGGAGCTCTTCACGTATGGGCTAGATGATCAATTGTCAGGGATATTATAGGAAGGTAAGTGTTGTTTGGGTAAGATTTATATTAACCACAGCTAGAATTTATATAAAGCTTTAAGTTTTGCAAAGCACTTTACACATGTTATCTGATTTGATCTTCACAACAACCATAGGAGGTAAGTGCCATTATTAATTCCCATTTTACAGATAAGGAAACTGAGACAGATAGATTAATTGTCTTGCCCAGGGTCACACAGTTAGTAAGTGACTCACATAGTTAGTAAGTTATTGAGGTCAAATTTGCACTCAGGTCTTCTGACTTCAGGTCCAAGGTTCTATCCACTACACCAGTGTTTTCTTAGGTCCCTTTCAATATTGTGATTCAGTGAGACATACAGTATGATGTTAAGGAAAGAGGACTTTCCTGGGGTTCTAAGAAACCAAGATTCCAGTTCTGAAACATGTTAACTATGTGTCCCAAAGGTATAAGTCACATAAGCTCTCAAAGCTACAGTTTCCTAATCTATAAAATGAGGATAGTCATATTCACACTACCTACCTCTCAGTGAGGAAAGCACTTTATAAATCTTGAAGTGCCATATAAATATGAGCTTGTATGGTGGTTAACATCTTTATAGGCATATTTTATTGTTTTCATGTCAAAAGAAAAAATATGATATATAATGCTTTTCAAAATGTATATTGTTTAAAATAATTATTCCTGACTCTTTGGTCATTTGGGCATGTGGGGTTGTTTGGGGAACTTTTAACTTTCAGATTGCTTTGACGTGCACTCAGATCTGGTGGACAACAGAAGTTGGAATGGCATTTGCAAGATTGGAAGAAGGTTATGAAAATGCAATTAAAGATTACAACAAAAAGCAGGTATACCGCTCAGTATTTTCCTTTGTAATTCTTGGGGGGCCATTTGTCATAAATTTATCGTGCTATCTTTCATTTCACTCTCTTGCACTGTCTTGGGCAAATGACTTAACCTTCTTTGAGCCTCAGTATTAATCTCTAAACTCTAAATCCTATGATCAGTCTTCTGATATTCTTTAGTGCTTATCATTTGCATATTTGTAACTGGTATAGGGAAAGTGGGGATTTGTCGCAGGGTACCAACATGGGGGAGTGGGGAGCGGATATTTTCTTTCCTCAGCATCCATCATCCCTTCTGTTTATCTCACAGTCCTATATTGCCTGGTATCATGTGACAATTCAGAGTCCCATCATTATAGCACCCAAGGCCAGCCTTCTCCCCACATTGGGTGAGACAGCTCATCTCCTTCACACCTAAGGCAGTAGCACTCAGAGTTGCTCTCAAAAGAATGCTGCTGCTACCTTCCCTGACCACCTCCTCAACTGTCTTGTCCCCAAGTGAAAAAAAAATACCTAGTTATGGCTCTGATTATCCAACTCATTTAGTACTCGCCATATTCTGACTTATGTCATTATGTCTTTGCGTGTATGTAACATACCTTGAGAACAAGGACTTCTGGGCTTTATACTTTGTTGTAACACACACAGTCTTAGCACAATGACAGGCAAAGAGCGAAAGTTCCCTAAGTATTAATTCATCAATTGATAGTTTTATTGGATGGTATCATTTGATGTTCCGTGGAAAAATATCTTTGTTTCCATAGATCAGTCAGCTGAATGTACTGATTACATTGCTTCTTGGGAATTTAAGTCCAGGAGATAGAATGAAGATTATGACCATTTGTACCATCGATGTACATGCCAGAGATGTTGTTGCAAAGATGATTCTGGCCAAGGTATGTGCCCCCTTCATCTTCCCTCCCCAGAGTTGACTGGGCAGGTTCCCTGAATATCAGGTCATTCTGCTGATGTTTACAGGTTCAGTAACGTACCAAAAGAGGAGGGTACTTCTGAGGCAAGTATTTCATTGGTCTCCAAGAGGCTGGATTTAGGCAGAGGAGAGACGACAGAATCTGTAGTCAACTGGATTGTGGGAGTTGGGAGTAGAGAACAACAACAACCACCACAACCCAGAGCTTAACTAACAAGAATAATTAAATTAATTTTAATTTATATTAATTAGTAATTAAATAGTTAAAATGGAAGCCATCTAGGATGAGCTCCTCCCCTCTCCAGTAGTGGCTTCACATTGAATCACTGAAGGTCAGACACTCAGAATGAGAGACATAGAATTTCCCAGTTTTTCTTGTCTAGGCATTTATCAAACTATGGTCTGTAGAACCCTGCAGTTCCATGATGTGTTACTTCTAAGAAGTTCAACCAAGAAAAAGGTATTAGCCAAAAAAGTATTAGCAAACTCATCTTCATCACTATCTGTGTTGGTTTCACATGGTGTATATTACATTGGCTAAAATCAGTCATGAGACCTAGAATCACTCAGTGAATACTCTCAACAGTGGGAAAGCTGTGACTAGCTTGGGACTCTAGTGGCTTTGCTCCAGGGAGCTGCCATAGGTTGGGGCATAGGGGTCACATTTCTTCCCTTGGGAGAAGCCATCCCCATGGTCACCACCCCATAATTCCTGCAGTGAGCACTATCTTTACACTTTGCCTGATGGGCCTCTGATGGCTCGTAACACTTGCCACAACCAGGCCTCCAAATTCTCATCCTGTCTCACTGGACTACTTTCTTCCCCAGCTTTCTCCAGGGCGAAGATTCTGCTGTCTCTTCCACCTGGGTAACTGTCCCTGTAGCCTGCCTCCTTACCTCTCTCTCCCAACCTTGGCTTCTGGTGTTTTCCTCTTGTCTCCCTTTGAAAATCCCTATGCTGTTTTTCCATTCAAGTTGTTCTCTGATGATTCATTATGGTATGGAATTTACCAGAGAATATCAGAGTTGGAAGGGACAGTTGAGGCCATCTAGTCCACCCCTTACTTGAACAAAAGTTCACTTTAAAATATCCTAAACAACACTTACCTCTCTAATTCTCAGTTTCCACATTTATACAATAAAACAATTTGGTGTAATAGAAAGAACACCAAATTTGGAGTCAGGACTCTTGGGTTTACTCCTAGCTCTCTCACTTTGAATGGTTCCATTCTCTACAGACTGTTTTTATCCCCATTGAAAATACTCCTAGTTACGGCAATGATATATGATATACCATCATCAAGTGATTATTAGATCCAGCAGAGTTCATGTAAGGACTTTTTAATCTTTTCTCTGGCCTTAGGGTTTTTTAAAATTATATTTTACTATCACTTTCGGGGTATCAATGATGCCCATTAGGAATAAGTGGGTAAAGTTGGAATGTTCTAAGAAACAAAAAAAAGAAAAACATCAATCATAAAAACTGATGGTGAAATAAACCTTCCAGAGCTTAGTTTGAATACCAAATCACTAATAAGATATGCAAATGACAATAGCTATAGCTAATTTCACTTAACTGCTTCCTACTGACCCAAATACATGATATTTACATGACCAATTTTTAAAAAAAATACCATAGTTGCAGCAAAATTATAAAGGCACTTAAAAATTAAACAGTGTATTCCAAAACAAAAATCCACAAAAAAGAAATAAAGTTCAGTTTTTAAAACTTAAACAAAAATATGATAAATTGAAAAAATTCCCCCCCACAGGAAAAAATTTACATGTTTGTGAAGCATCTTAAAACATGGACTATTGCATTCTATGTTGTTCCAAATTATAAAATGCTTTCTGGTATTGTAGAGATGACACTGGATTTACATTCAGAAGATCTGGGTTCAAATTCCAGCTATTCCTTTTACTATCCAGTGTCATCGTAGGCAAGTCACTTTGTATCTCTGACCCTTGGCTTCTTCTTCTGAAAAATGAGGGAAGTCACAACATTTCCCCAATAGATTAGAAACTACTTAAGAACAAAGACTACGTCCTTTATATCTTTCTATGTCTAGTGCCCAACACAGTGTTTTACATGACTGAGAATTTAATAAATATTGATAATTGATCACAACAATATCCTTCTCTCTAAGTATTTGTTTCACAAGATTGTTAGATTCATAATGAGACTGACCTAAAAATGGAAGATTTTAAATCAATCTCATGTCATTTGATGCCATTAGTAGTAGGCATTTGAATAAAATAATTTTAAAATATTTAACTACATAGTTTTTGTTGATGTTTTATTTAAAGTGCAGGGAAATTGAAAATTACTTCTCTAAGCAGTAAATCATTCTATGACCTTACAGTATTTTCTTAATTACATTTACTTTTGGTTACCTAATAATTATAGTAATAATATTATATATGTCTTTAAAGTTTCAAAGCATTTTCACCATTTTATTTCATACAACAATCTTGTAAGGGTGGAGAGGTTATTTTTTTATTAATTTATTTTGATTTATCAACAATCACTTCCATAAGCTTTTGAGTTTTAAAATTTTTCTCCCTCTCCCTCCCCAAGACGGTGTGCAATCTGATAAAGGCTATACATATACATGCCTATTAAACCTATTTTCACATTAGCGATGTTGTAAGGAAGAATTAGAACCAATAGGAGGAACCACAAGAAAGAGAAAGCAAAACAAGCAAAACAAAACAGAAGAAAAAAATAGCAAATAGGATGCTTCGATCTGCATTCAAACTCTTGAATGCAGATCGAAGCATCCTATTTGCTATTTTTCTTTGGATGTGGATAGCATTTTCCATCATGAGGCTTTTGGAGATGTCTTAGATCCTTGCACTGCTGAGAAGAGCTGAGTCTGTCAACATTAATCATTGCACAACGTGGCTGTTACTGTGTACGATGTTCTCTCTGGTTCTGCTCACTTCACTCAGCATCAGTCCATACAAGTCTTTCCAGGTTTTTCTGAAGTTTGCCTGCTCATCATGTCTTATAGCACAATAGTATTCCATTACATTCATATACCACAACTTAACCATTCCCCAATTGGTGGGCATTAAAGAGGTTATTATTATCTTTACCTTACAAATGAAGAAATTAAGAAGGTGAAATAGCAAAATTCCATCAAATTTTAAATGATTTTTTTTTCTACACAGTGCTAAACATCTAACTATTAAAGTGTATCTAGATAATTGAGTAAATTTTTCAGTTTCCATCTGGATCTTTGGCAACCACATAAATTTATCCAAGTTCTGAACAGGTAAATTGATTACTGAGAGGCAAAATTAACCCCCAATTATCTGTTTATGGATTATTCATTCTGGGGGCAGCTAGTGGCACAGTAAATAGCACGCCAAGCCTAGAGTCAAGAAGACTTATCTTTGTGAGTTCAAATCTGGCTTCAGAGACTTATTAGCTGTGTGACCCTGGGCAAGTTGCTTAACCCAGATTGCTTCCCCCCCCCCCCCCCCCCAGTGAAAGCATTCAAAAATGATTCCAGACCTTGGAGTGATTGGGAAGGTAATGAGTAAGAAGCAGGGAGGTATAGGTAAAGCTCTAGGCCCAGCTTTGCTCTTTTCTGAGCCAGTTATTCAGGCATCATCTACTATCTAGATGTCAGGCCTGCTTCTTAGAGTTCCAAATTCCTCCTAAAATAATTTTTCCCCCTTTTAGGTTGAAAATTCTCAGGCCTTCACCTGGCAGTCTCAGCTTCGGCATCGTTGGGATGAGGAAAATAAACATTGCTTTGCCAACATCTGTGATGCTCAAATTAGATATTCCTATGAGTATTTGGGTAATACGCCCCGTCTGGTAATCACACCACTCACTGACAGGTATGGAAGATGCAATTGCTTGGATTTGTCATAGGGCTAGAAGAGATAACCAGTGAGATCAGTTTGTTCAAGGGCCTTGCATCAGGCAAGATGTCAAATAAAGAAGGGCATGTCCTGTTCATAGGGAAGTGATAGTTCTGTTGAACTCTGGTGAAACCATAGTTGGAATTGTAGGCACACTTGATACACTTGACTTCTCTCACATCAACAGCCACTGCAAAATGTCCAGTGGTCATAGAGTGTCCTGTTCAAAAGCTACATATTTTGCACATTTCCTTGAAATAATATCCATTCTTAAAAACCAGTGTATGCATAGGTATGCTTAATGCACGCCTATGTCTTGAGAATTTTATTTAGTTCTTAGCACCACATTTTTGTCTCACCATATGAGGGTCATTTGGATGAACTGGGGATGTTGAGCCTAGAGAAAAGAAAATATAGGAGGTACATGAGAGGTGCCTTCAAGTATTTAGGAGCTGTTTTGTGGTAGGTGGACTAGACTTCTTGTTCTTGGCCCTAGTAGGCAGAACTAGTACTAACTGGTAGAGTAAGTTTTAGTAGAGTTGGCCTTAATATAAAGAAAAATTCTTCTCATAGTAATCCAAAAAGGAAATGGGCTACCTTGGGAAGTAATGAATTCCCTTGTCACTCGAGGTCTTTGGACAAAAGGCTGGATGATTACTTTGGGATATGTTGTAGAGGGGACTCTTATTCAGATTTAGGTTGTTATGACCTCTGATGTCTTCAAATTTGGGATTTGGGGAACTTTAAAGAAAAAATGTCCACAGTACTTATATATATCAAATCTAAAATTTTCTTGCTACAATGAAAGCCCATTTTTCTCTCGTGGGCATGGTTTGGGGGGTGACATCATATTACAACTAAAGAATATAAATGTCAAATGGGCTTTGGGTCAAGAGAATTTCAAATAACCAAGGGTCCCATTACAGATGCTACATTACTCTGACCCAATCCCTCCATCTGATTATGGGAGGAGCACCTGCGGGCCCTGCAGGGACAGGCAAAACTGAGACCACCAAAGACTTGGGCAGAGCCCTAGGCATCATGGTATATGTCTTCAACTGCTCTGAGCAAATGGATTATAAGGTGTGTATCCAAATTCTAGGTACCTGCTTCTCTAAGAGAGAAAATGCTGTGTTCATATTAGAAGGCTGTATATGAGGTGCTTCTTTCCTGAGATGAGCATTGTATTATATCCTTTGCCTCTAACATGAGGTTTTCATTCTGTACAACCTGAAAGCTGAATGGGCAACCTAAGTCGGAAGAGTGTGAATAGTCTCAGCTTGCTGATAGTAGCAGATCTAATGGATATTTGCCATACATTATCACAAGACCCACAACCATTACTGTGGGAGTCTTAGGTCCACTGTAAGTCAAACATGTCCTAGTGGGCATGATAAAAGTCTGCGATGGTATAGTAGATCTGTGTGTCAGTCTGGGTGTTTTCTCTTCGTAAGTGTCATGTAAATGAGTACCAAACTTCAGCCTATACATTTTCCCCCCAGTCTGCCCCTTCCTCGTGGCAGTGACATCTCCATTTTGGGGAATAAAGTGATATTCACTCAGCATAGATTGTCACCTGCCCTAGTGAAAAATCTTTATGTTAATTACACACCATTACCTTCTAAATCAATTTGGAGCAAGATAGTTGGGTAAACAGTATTACTAAATTTGACTTGGTTCTGTATATATTTGAGAAATGAGGTCTTTATCAGAGAAATTTGCTGAAAGTTTTTTTCACTGTTATGATTACTGTGTATTTCCCTCCATCTTATTAATTGCCAGCCACTTCTTGAGTTAGCGGGACAAGGGTCAGTGGTCTGAAAGGCAGGAATGCTCAACCAGAATTCAAGATGTAGCACTTACTGTCTTTACCATATCAGGATCTTTCTTTCTTTTTAATTTGTGGAATAAAACAAGCATTTCCACAATATAATAAATTTTCATAGTGAAAATAATTTCCATAGTACAATAAAAAAGATGATTGCACATGAAACTGAAAATCTATTATGTATAATTTGCTATGTAAACAAATATATATAATAAAATTATGTAAATTTCAAAAAAAAAAAGGTATTATTAGATAATATTTGGGTTGAATCAGCTCCCAGTGATCTAAAAAGGAATGCCTCACTTTAGGCAGGAAGAAGGTCAGTTTTGAGGTCTTTCATTTCAAAATAAAGGGTAGTCCCAGTTGATCTGGACCAAAAGACCCCTGTTTTATTTCCTGTAAATACTAGTAAGTCCAGGAACCAGGACTAGATCTGAAAAGAGTATCTTTGGGCAACTTTGGACTTACTGAGTCTACTCCCAACTTGAAATGAATAGTCTTTCTCTCTGGATTTCCAGAAAGCCTGAGATGTCATTGTATACAACTCTCATTCTGGGACTATACAGCCCATGAGTGCCATAGAATAAGGAAAGAATTCATTAGCTTGGAATGAGACCCTACTGTTGGGTCTCTCTGTGACTGCTTTGCAGATATTTTCTAATATTTTTGTGTTTTCTGATTATGGTCTTCTCTAGTCTTGTGGAAACATCTACAAAGGATTGGCCCAAACAGGGGCTTGGGGATGCTTTGATGAATTTAATCGAATCTCAGTAGAAGTTTTATCTGTAATTGCTGTGCAGGTATGTCCATCATCCAAATTATTTTTGCACAAATTAGAATAACATGCCAGCATCCATGATAGCTTTGATGAATTAACAATGTTTTTCTGGTTTCCTACTATCTCATAAAGCAACATGTTTACATATAGATATAATCATAAGCATACTATATCCATATCTATATACCTATATCCATACATTTATACACACACACACACACACACACACACACACACACACACACACACACACACATATATATATATATATATATATTTCCAGGTTAAACTTTTTTACACAGAGTCTTTATTCTAAAAGAAGCTGTGATATTCATGTTATTATCCTACTCTAAATGGGGCAATATTTATCAGAAAACAAAAAGAGCATGGAAGACCTAGAATTTGGATAGAATGTGGATAGATGTTTAGTTTTACTTTCACAAGAGAATGGTCAGTTTCACTCACTTGGCCCTCACCCATATTATATGTAAATTCTCAACTCTTGATATGTATAACTTGAAAACACAGGACAACAAACAGCAGGGGTGTGCTGGTAAATTTTTAACCAGCAGCTCTCTGCATAACATATTTTCAGGCTTAATCCTCATTAATAACATTTTCTCCATTACTTTCTTAAGCCCAGACAATTCACAAAACAATAAATCAAGCCCTGGTTTGTGACATTTGCAAATTTCCAAGACATACAGTGCCCACACTGAAATTTAACAGTTTAAAGCTGGCTGAAGCACACCCCAGATTAAAAATACTCTGTTAAAAAAAAGACCCAAGAGAGAGGGAGCAGAGCCAAGATGGCAGAGTAAAAGCAGTGACTTGCTTGAGCTCTTCTCCAAACCTCTCCAAATACCTGTAAAAAGGCTTTAAACAAATTCTAGAGCAGCAGAAAAAGAAGAGTGAAACATATTTCCAGCCCAAGAAAATCTTGATGTTTGATGGGAGAGGTCTGTTGTGCCAGGTTGACAGAGGAGTGCAGCTCAGCGTGGGCTACGAAGGCAAAGACCAGGCCTCAGCAAACCTAGAGCAGGCCTCAGGGGACTGAATCAAGGGGAGCTATGTCAGTTCCAAGACTTCTCAACCCACAAACACCAAAAACAAGTTAGAAGGTTGGTAAGAAAGATCTGTAGAACTGTGGCTCACTCTGGCCCCAGTCCCGGTGCAGCCCTGGAAAGGCAGCTGCTTCTGGAGCTCTAGGCCCATAGACAGAGCAAGAATCAAGCTGCTGATCAGAGGGGGATTGCAGAGATCTCTTTGCTGGTACTGAGGCAGGATTCTCTAGCTTGGCCCATGCTTGGATCCCAGTCTTGGTTCTGGGTGGTGATCCTGGCGCCAGGAGGAGCACTGGCATGGTAGAGCTTGTGGCGGTAGTAAGAGAGAATCCTCCTCACAGTTCTAAGGCAGAAAAGAGTGCTTGTGGTTACTCATAGACCAGAGCACAGGCCAGGAAAGGAGTAAACACCTTGCACTTGATTGTACCACTTTGGAAGAACTGAAAACTTACAGGTCCCTAGAAGTATCTCTGAAAACAGCTGCACAAAACCCCCAAAGCTTGGGACAATACATTCTTTTTTTTTTTTACCTGAGGCAATTAGGGTTAAGTGACTTGCCTAGAGTCACATACTTAGTGAGTGTTATGTGTCTGAGGCTAGATTTGAACTCAGGTACTCCTGACTCCAGAGCCAGTGCTCTATCCACTGTGCCACCTAGCTGCCCCAGGGACAGTACATTCTCCACAGTGGAAGCAGACCCCTACCTTAACAAAGAGTTTAATTGTCAAGTAATTGTCTGGGAACATGAGCAAACAGTACAGAAAAGGTCAGACCACAGAATCTTACTTTGGTGACAAAGAAGATCAAAATGTACAACCAGAAGACAATAAAGTCAAAGCCCCTACATCCAAAGCCTCCAAGAAAAATATGAATCAGTCCCAGAGCTCAAAAATGATTTTGAGAAGCAAGTAAGAGAAGTAGAGGAAAAACTGGGAAGAAAAATGAGAGTGATGCAAGAAAATCATGAAAAACAAGTCAACATCTTGCTAAAGGAGACCCACAAGGGGATAAGAGAACAGGGGGAGAGATAGAAGAGAGGGCAGACTAGGGGAAGGGGTATTCAGAATGCATGCCATCTTGGGGTGGGGGGGAGGGAAGAGATGGGGAGAAAATTTGGAACTCAAAATTTTGTGGAAGTAAATGTTGAAAACTAAAAATAAATAAATTTATATTAAAAAGGGGGGGGGCAGCTAGGTGGCGCAGTGGATAGAGCACCAGCCCTGAAGTCAAGCGGACCTGAGTTCAAATCTGGCCTCAGACCAAACACTTGACACTTAACTAGCTGTGTGACCCTGGGCAAGTCACTTAACCCCAACTGCCTAAAAAAAAAAAAAACAACCCAAAAATAAAGGAGACCCACAAAAATACTAAAGAAAATAACACTTTAAAAAATAGCCAAACCTGGGGCAGAGCGAAGGTGGTGGAGTAAAAGTAGTGACTTGCTTGAGATCTCCCCTAAACCCCTCCAAATACCTATAAAAAATGGCTCTAAACAAATTCTAGAGCAGCAGAACCCACAAAAAGACAGGGTGAAGCAAACTTCCAGCCAAAGACAGCCTGAATGGTTGATCAGAAAGATATATCAGGCTGGGCAGGTAGAGGAGCACAGTTCAGCATAGGCGCGTAGGCCACAGCAAACCTGGAGCAGGCCTCAGAGAACTGAATCGCAGGCAGCTATGGTGGTTTCCAGACTTCTTAAACCACGAACACCAAAGACAACTTAGAAGGTCAGTGGGAAAAGTCTGTGTCTGTGGTGAAAGAGAGAAGCAAGGTGGTCTCAGCTCCAGTTTCCAAACTCAGCCCTGGGGCGGCGGCTGCCTCCTGAGCTTCCAGCCCACAGACTGAGGGGGAATTGAGTGGTTGATCAGAGGGAGATTGCAGGGATCTCTCTGCTTGTGCAGGATTCTCTTGCTTTTCCCGTGCTTGGATCTGGGTCACAGTTTTGGGTGGTGGTCCTGGGGCAAAAGGAGAGCTGGTGTGGTAGAGCTTGTAGTGGCTGTGAAGAGAAAATCGGCACAGTTCCAAGACAGAAAAGAGTGCTTGTGGTCACTCATAGACCAGAGCACAGGCCAGGAAAGGAATAAACACCTCGCCCTTGATCATAGCACCTTGGAAGAACTGAAGATTTCCA
Source organism: Phascolarctos cinereus (assembly GCF_003287225.1). Taxonomy (NCBI): domain Eukaryota; kingdom Metazoa; phylum Chordata; class Mammalia; order Diprotodontia; family Phascolarctidae; genus Phascolarctos; species Phascolarctos cinereus. Next base: position 266,547,888 of record NW_027555958.1, on the reverse strand, counting down.
GGTCCCTAGAAGTATCTCTGAAAACTGCTGCATAAAACCCCTGAAGCTTGGAAACAGACTCCTACCTTAACAAAGAGTTTATAACTCAAGTAATTGGCCAGGATCATGAGCAAGCAGCGCAAAAAGAGTCAGACTATATTATCTTACTTTGGTGACAAAGAAGATCAAAATATACAACCAGAAGAAGACAACAAAGTCAGAGCTCCTGCATCCAAAGCCTCTAAGAAAGATGTGAATTGGTCCCAGGCCATGGAAGAGCTCAAAAAGGATTTTGAGAAGCAAGTAAGAGAAGTAGAGGAAAAACTGAGAGTGATACTAAAGGAGACCCAAAAAATGGTGAATAAAATAACACCCTAAAAAATAGCCTAACCCAAATGGCAAAAGAGGCCCAGAAAGCCAATGAGGAGAAGAATGCCCTAAAAAGCAAAATTGGCATAATGGAAAAGGAAGTCCAAAAGCTTACTGAAGAAAATACTTCCTTAAAAATTAGAATGGAGAAATTGGAAGCTAGTGACAATTTGAGAAATCAAGGCACTGTAACACTAATCTAAAAGAAAGAAAAAATAGAAGAGAATGTGAAATATCTCATTGGAAAAACAACTGACCTGGAAAATAGATCCGAGAGAGAACTTAAAAATTATTGGACTATCTGAAAGCCATGATCAGAAAAAGAGCCTAGACATCATCTTTCAAGAAATTAGCAAGGAAAACTTCCCTGATATTTTAAAACCAGAGGGCAAAATAGAAATTGAAAGAATCCACCAATCACCTCCTGAAAGAGATCCCCAAAAGAAAACTCCTAGGAATATTGTAGCCAAATTTCAGAATTCCCAAGTCCAGGAGAAAATATTATAAGCAGCCAGTTCAAGTATTATGGAAACACAATCAGGATAACACAAGATTTAGCAGCTTCTACATTAAGGGTCTGGAGGGCATGGAGTATGATATTCCAGGGGGCAAAGGAGATAGGACTACAACCAAGAATCACCTCCCCAGCAAAACTGAGTTGAATCCTTCAGGGTAAAAAAATGGTCATTGATAGAAGGGTGGGCAGATTGGGGGAGGGGATAATCAAAAGCAAACACTTCTGAGGAGGGACAGGGTCAAGAGACAGAATAGAATAAATGGTGGGTGGGATAGGATGAAGAGAAATATAGTTAGTGTTTCACAGCATGGCTATTCTGGAAGTGTTTTGCATGACTACACATGTATAACCTGTTATCAAGTTGCTTGCCTTCTCAATGGGGGTAGGTAGGCAGGGAGGAAGGGAGAGAATTTGGAACCCAAAGTTTTAAAAACAAATATTAAATACAGGCAATGGGATATAGAAATCTATCCTGCCCTTAGGAAAATAGAAGGGGAAGGGGATAAAAGAAAGGGAGTGATAGAAGGGAGGGCAGATCAGAAGAAGGGATACTCAGAATGCATGCTGTCTTGGGGTGGGGGAGGAGAGAGATGGAGAGAAAATTTGGAACTCAAAATCTTGTGGAAGTGAATGTTGAAAACTAAAAAAAAAATAATTTTTTAAAAAAGGCTCAAGAGAATTAAGGGAAGATTCAGGTTTTGTTGATCATGGCTTTCTCTGTCAGAGGGCACAGGCAGGTAGGATGTAGGAGAGGTAGCGCAAGCTGTTTCTGGCCCAGAAGGGTCTGAGGGAAGGACAAACCCTGGATGAGAATTAAAACCAGAAGCCTAAGTAGGTCTGGAGGTGAGAACTCTCAGGAAGGATTTTTAAACTAGGCTATATTGCTACTGGCTTGTGGTGAGTGGCCAGACCTCTTAAGAACCTGCCAAGTTCTATATATGAGAATGGCTAATAAGTAACAAGGGAGTCAGATAGTGCATGGATTTGGAGTCAGAAGACCTAGGTTTTGGTCATTTTCCCTCTATGGAGTTTAGTTTCCTCCTGAGTAAAATGAGGGAGTTAGACTAGGTGTCCTCGTAGCTTCCCTCCAGTGCTAGAGCAATGTATAGTGAGCTCTTAACTTCATTTTTTCCCTTCTTTGTGCTGAGATGGAGAACACACATTATCTAACAGCAGGACCAACTATGAGGCTGACGATATGTATAGGGAATGGAAATTTCAAAATCTCTGTCTCTGCCACGGCGCCAATTATATTCTACTCTACAGATAATTTCAGAGGAATCCAGTCAGGTGTGCCAAGTAAAGAAATTAGGACTCTAACAAGTGTGCACATAACAGTGCAGTCAGTATTTGAAGAATGGGTTTAATTAAGAATGAATTTTAGACTCCATCAAGTGGTACAGAGAGAAGTTGCAGCATAACATCCCCATACAATTTATTTGTTTTATTTGCTATAGCAGCTACTACTGCCAACTTGATTACAAAAATGAAAGCACAGGCTTTCTCCCGAAATTCCAGCTATAGACCTGAAAACTGACATCATTTCCGCTAAGGAATATTTTATATGGGTGTCCTAAATAATGAGGAATTCATATTTCCCAGTGCTGATGTCAGAAAGGATTTTTGAAAAAATAAAAAATAGATATTATACACATACACACATATGTGTGTATATGCTTTTTTTGGTCCTTAGGACCTTATTAGTGTAGCAAGGAAACTCATTGAGTTTCTACACCATGAGTTTCCTTCTTACACTAATGAGGTGTAGGATGTAAGTGTAAAATCATTATCAGTGATCAGGTAAAATTCCACCAATATCAGCAAAGTGTTTTGTAACATAGAGTTATAAAGAGTTGCCTGGGACCCTGAGAGGTTGCACAGTTAGTGTGTTCAAGAAGTAGAACAGCAGGGGTAGGCAAGGTGGCAAAGTAGATAGAGCACCGGCTCTGGAGTCAGGAGGACCTGAGTTTGAATGCAGCCTCAGACACTTGATACTTACTAGCTGTGTAACCCTGGGCAAGTCACTTAACCCCAACTGCCTAGCCAAAAAAAAAAGAAGCAGAACAGCAGTCTTCTTAACTCCACTGCTGGCCCCCTATCCATTATATCTAAGTGTAAATTAGGGAATTGTAAAATGGCTAATTTTCTTTCTTGCTTCAATTGAGGTTAAGTACCCAGGATCACAGACTAGTAAGTATCTGAGGCTGGATTTGAACTCAGGTCCTCCTGAGTCCAAGGTTGGTGCTGTATCAGCTGCAGCACCTAGCTGCCTTATGGAATGACTATTTTGAAAGGGGGTGAGGGTGTGTGTGGATGGATGAATCATTTTGGAAATTCAGAGTCCTTTCGAGCTAACAAAAATTAATATATCTCTTTTACATTTAAAATGCTATAACTTTCTCTTTTTATGTAATTGTGCTGTTTAGGTAAAATGTGTCCAAGATGCAATTCGTGCCAAGAAGAAAACATTTAATTTCCTTGGAGAGATGATAAAACTCATCCCCACAGTGGGCATGTTTATTACCATGAACCCAGGTTATGCTGGACGGGCAGAATTGCCAGAAAACTTAAAAGCTTTGTTCAGGTACATGTACACAGATAATGATGATATTAACCTACAATGGCTTTAGTAGTAAAGTAGATCAGAGTCTTCAAACATTCTCTCTCTTTTACAGGTCTCCAATCTCCCCTTCTCCAGTGGCTTCCTCACTTCTGCCCACAAGTAACTCAGGTCTCCCTAATCCTCCCAAAAGCCTTTCTTCAGCTATATATCCCATTGAGCTATTGTCCCATCTCATTTCTCCCTTTCACTAGCAAATTTCTTGGAAAAAAAAAATCTACACCTATTTCTTTCACTTACTCATCACCCACTCACTTCTTTGTCCCTTACATCTTAGCTTCTGCTTCTACTAAGACTGCCCTCTCAAAGGTCACCAAAGACCTCTTTACTTCGGTCTTCATCTGGATACCTTTGGCTTCCAAGTCATTTTTTTCCTGGTTCTCCAATTCTGATTCCTTTGCTGGAACTTCTTTCTTTTTCCTCTTCCCTAAGGTTCTGTTCTTTGCTTTTTTCTCTCTATACTTCCCTCTTCAGTCATTCCCTCTCAAGGCTTCAACCCTGATCTCAGCTCCAGACCCAGGTCTCTAGTTGCCTACAGGTGTTGTGAGTGAAATTTAACAAAAAGGTAAACTGAGGCAATTCTCCACACAGGATAACATAAAAAGGGGTCAGTGGCTTGCCTCTATTTATGCCAAAGACCCCAAGCAACAGGACAGTTCCCCTTTTATAGGTTTTGGGGAATATAGAACAAAGAACAGAAAAGAGTATATGACATCATGAGATCAAGCAAACCATGATTGGTTACAGAGCTGAGGCACAAGGAAGAACATGATGAGTTGGAAGTTTGGTAATGGGGGCTAGCAATGACCCCTCTTCTTTTCTCCTGAGACTAAGAAGTGCTCATTGTTTGAGTCCAGGTGCAAGATAGCAAACCAGACATCCTTGAAGGATAGCTTAGTGACATCATTTCAGCTAAGGAATATTTTATATGGGTGTCCTAAATAATGAGGAATTCATATTTCCCAGTGCTGTTGTCAGAAAGGATTTTTGAAAAAATAAAAAATAGATATTATACACATACACACATATGTGTATATATGTGTTTTTTGGTCCTTAGGACCTTATTAGTGTAGCAAGGAAACTCATGGAGTTTCTACACCATGAGTTTCCTTCTTACACTAATGAGGTGTAGGATGTAAGTGTAAAATCATCATCAGTGATCAGGTAAAATTCCACCAATATCAGCAAAGATATTAGGCCCTACTCTCTTGGGTTCAGATCAGCTAAATTCCTTGAGGCAAGAATAGATTAGTGATTAACAGAAGAGCTGAGTTTTTAAACTTAACTCATTATAGGCCAGCTGAATTCTGAACCAAGTTGAGAGTAAGAGAACCATGACTTAAACAGTTACAAGACAAAACCAAATAATTGTAAATAGGATCAAAAAATAAATGATACAGGATCAATTTTAATCTTCTCCCAGGGCATCTGCACCTGTTCTGCTGTCCCTTCAAACTCAATGTGTCCAAAAGTAATCTTTTAATCTTTCCCAAAAAAACTGATTTCTTTTTTCTAACTTGAGTATTTCCATCAGTGGTATTATTCCTGTCTTTTTCTTTCCCTTACCTCTCACCAAGTCCTACTGATTCTGTCTCCGCTATATTTCTCCTGTTCCCATTTCTGACATCTTTTATGCAGGCTCTCATTATGAATGAAATGCACTATAGCGCTTGCTTCCTAATACTCACCCATCTCTAATCTTTCCCCTCCTCTAGTCTATCACTCACACCAAAATCAGATTTATTTTCCATACGTATAAATCAGGTTATGTCACTCCTCTTCTCAAAACCCAGAAGTGGATCCCTATTGACTTTTTAAGGCTCTTTAGACTCCCATTTAAGGCCTTTCACAATCTGGTGCTATTTTACCTTTCCGTCTGTATAGCATACTATTCTCCTCTACATGCTTTATGCACTAGCTGGAATGGACTGCATTTATTACCTGTCATACATGTTTCATACTTGTCTGCATCTGCACTTTTGTTCACCCTGTTCCCTGCACCTTAAAAGTCCTCTCCTATTCCTACTTGTCATTTAAAGCCCAACTCATACCAACTCTTCTGTGAAACTTTCCCTAATCTCCACAAACAGTAATTATCTTTCCCCCTCTTATTTTAGATAGCATCTTTCACTTCCTTTATGCATTTATAATGAACTACTTTGTTTTACTATACTGTGTGTATATCCCCCATCCTCCATTAGATAGTAAACTTCATGAAGGGAGGTAATAGACTCTCATTTAATTTTTGTATCTACTTGAGCACTTAACACAACACATTTCACAGGAGCTTGATAGATTTTTGTTAAATAAATGAATGAATTAGTGAATTCATTATCTGGGAGTGGGGCTGTGTATTCTTGACTGTATGCTCACCTGAAAGCCCTGGAATTCCCAAATGAACATATTTTCAGATTACATGTGAAAATAAAGAAAGAACTAGGTTAATGGTTTATCTTGTGAGAAAATATCTAAAATAAAGTCAAGGTGGGGGGAGGGAAAAGAAATAAGGAGATATTTTAATACTATTTCTCTACCAGATCTATATGTATATGAGATTAATGAAAGGCCCTTCAAGGTAGAAGATGTTACTTGGAGGAAAAGGGAAAAGATTAAAGCCTAAATAATAATAATAAAAATAGAAGACATTTCTGCCATTTCTATAATCAGATAGGCAGCTCTAGGATGAATGTAGAACATAGCTTCCTCATCACTCAACTCTATATATTCTTGTAGCTGCCATCTGGGTTCTGAACCAGTTCAGACATACAACATTGGACCTACACAGGCAGCCAGGAACAGGAACTAACCATGCACACCACAAGGAAGATATGAGGGAAGTAAACCCAGGACATTCAACACCACAGGAATAGTATTGCACTGATTCTCCAAGCCTCACCAGGCCTTTCTGCAATCCACACTCTTCCCACATTCTTCACTGACCACACAGAAAACACTCAATTTGCCCAAAGACTTATCAGCTGCTCAGCCTGAAAAAATAATTGCTAGTATGTTGTGCCGTGGCCAACAGGTAAGACATAGTGGGATTGGGAAGAAAAAAAAAAGGGTCTTGATTAGGCTGTATTTCTTTCAGGCCCTGTGCTATGGTTGTCCCTGATTTTGAACTTATATGTGAGATCATGCTTGTTGCTGAGGGCTTTCTGGATGCTAGGCTTCTGGCAAGAAAGTTCATCACTCTCTATACCTTATGCAAAGAGCTACTTTCTAAGCAGGTATGTCTTTTCATATTATGCTTTGATTTATAAAGTTGACCATGGAAAGGAGAAGGAGAGATGATTAGTTCTGTTTCCTGAATGTTCCATACTTGACAATAATTTGGAGGTATCTATGACTTACCTCAAAGGCATGAATTTTTAACAGTGACTTACACTGAGCTAATGTAGTTCAAAGTAATGTTCTATCAATGCTTGTTGAATATAATAGATAATTTGTTCTTGGCATCATTAATAATGGAGAAATTTTGCCAGATAGTTTTGGTTCTAAGGAACCCTCCGCAGATTACTCGTATCACATCATTTAGAAAGCCACCTCCTTGATTCAAAAAGCCTGTCTGCTAAGGCATTAGGAATTAGCATGCTATGTTTTCAGAAACTGATCTGAAGGTAGATAACATTGTTGTTCTTATCCACTTCTATAAACATAGCCTCAAATCTGAACACCTACACTCCATTATCACAATGTCTTGACAGGATTGTTTTTTATTTTTGCTTTCTTTCCCTTCTTAACTTCCCAAGGTGTAAAAAACACAACTAGGTCATGCAATGGGGGTAGGCTGCCCTTAATGGTAGCTCTTTTGTGTGATGTCTAGCTCTCACAATGCTGAGGCTTGTGTATACTACAGGAAGTTCCAAGACATCAAAATCCTGGGAGATTGCATCTGGACATGGAGATTAGGTCAGGTAGTGTGAGCTAGAAAAGGGCTACACTTTACTGAGTGAGAAACACTGGTGCTTCAGGTACACTCAGAGGAGACATATCAGGTGATCAATTCCACTCAGAGAGTGCTAAACTCCAAGAGCCAGTATTGAAGTAAAACTAACCGCAAGGGACTGAAATAAATCTCCACGCTAGTCATTGAGAGAATCCTAAAAGGAGACTGATTGGCAGTTTTTTGGCATTATATTGCAATTTTTTGCGATTTAATTTTGGCAATCAAATTGGCAAATTTGCTAATTGGCAATTTTTTTTACCCTTTCCCATATGTGGAGAGACAGTTTTCCCACCCACTCATCAATTTTTCCTGGGAGATTTATTCACCATCCATCACCTCAAGAGACCATACCCATTTCTGTATGGGGAAGAGAATGATTCTACTATTTAATTATCTCTTGTAATATACATTGTTTTATGTCCTAATTAAATACTTTTACTACTAGATTGGTTGTTCTTGCTTGGTCTGATAGTATTACACTGCTGGGGGCTTAGGATGTGATTTTAGAATTGATTACCCAAAATAATATGCACTTGGACCTGAAAAAAAGTAGCAACAGTCCCCAGAAGCAGATTTCTTAAAATTCGCAGTTGTCCTGGTGCTATATACACAGAAGGGCATCTTTTGGGTTTTTAGGGAGGCAGCAATGTGCTGCACAAAAGCCCAGTGAGAAAGGGAGATGATACAGAAGCACAGACAGTCCTTGATATAGTTGTGAAGTCCACAGAGCTGGTATAAAATGCTGATGTTCTTCATCACTTGTCTGGCAGGATCACTATGACTGGGGATTGCGGGCCATCAAATCTGTGCTAGTAGTAGCTGGCTCCCTAAAAAGAGGAGATCCGACCCGTGCAGAAGACCAAGTCCTCATGAGAGCTCTGAGAGATTTTAATATTCCCAAGATAGTAACAGATGACTTGCCTGTGTTTATGGGACTGATTGGAGATCTGTTCCCAGCTCTGGATGTTCCTAGAAAACGAGATCTAAATTTTGAAAAGGTAAGGCTATTTCTAGACACTAAGAAATCTTGTCGTAGCCCAGTGTAATTGTGACCTTCTTTCCTCTCTATTTTCACAGTACATCAGTCTGGTTCATTCCTACGACCTAAGTGTTATATGCAAACATAGGGATGAATGACTTGTGTCTTTTTCCTGATATTCAACATTTACCCATTTATTGATTCATCAGCTGTTTGAAAGCAAGGCACTGTGATAGGTACTAGGAATGAAAAGCTACACAATTCTTGCACTCCAGGAGCTTGCCTTTAGTAGGAGAATAAGACATATACACAAATAAATACTATACAAGTTCAAATAAGATAAGAGCAAAGGAGAGGTCAGACTGACCTCAGAGGTTCAGAGAGAAGGATCCCTTTTATGTTGGGGAATCAGAGAAGGTTTCCTGGAGGATTTGGTACCTGACCTAAGCCTTCAAGAAAGGGAAGGTTTCATCAGCAGGTGTGGAAAGATTCTGTCCCGAGAATGCAAGTTAGTGTGTGCAAATATATACAGATTGGAAAGATCAGGATGAGACTGGAGAGCAGCAGTCCAATAGAGATGGAAATAGACTTATGATGGGGAGAACCTGGCAGTAGAAATAGAAAGGACAGGAAACACAATAGCTATGACAAAGGTAGGCTTGCCAGGACTTGGTAATTTATTGGCAATGAAGAAAAGAGGTGTCAAAGATGACACTGATGTTTTGAGCTGGAGTCACTAGGGAAAAGATGGTGTCATCAACAAACAGGAAAGTTAGGAAGAAGAGCAGCAGGTTTTCAGAGCAAGATTATTAGCTTGCTAATATTTGTAGCATTTCTATTGCTACCAAATGGTAGCCAATATAATGCTTTACATATATCTTTTCATTTGATCCTCACAACCATCCTAGGAGGTATGTGCTTTTATTATCCCTGTCTTACAAATAAAGAAACTAAGGCAAACAGAGGTTAAGAGACTTGCCCAAAGTCACAGAGTTAGTAAGTGTCTGAGGCAGAATTTGAATTCATCTTCCTTAGTACTGGACTCTGCATCCAGCACTCTATCCAGTATACCACTTATTGGCCTATAAGATGAGTTGTTTCACATATTTTAGAGTTCAAAATGTTGACAAGCTATCTAGGTGTACATGTCCACTAGGCAGGCAGTTGGAAAGGTACCTGAAGTTCAGGTGAGAGGTTGGGGATGAAGAGAAAGATATGAGGAATCAGCCACTTGGAGGTAATAATGGATGCCATGAAAATGGATGATCTCAAGGAAGAAGGTTTAAAAAGAAAAGAGGACTGAGGTCATAGTCTTAGGGACATGTGTTCTTGGGAGTTGGAAGGTTTAGAAAAACCAGAAAAGATAGCAAGAGTGGCTAATTAGGTAATAGGAGAAAGGTAAAAACAATATCAAAGAAACCTCTAGAGGAGAGAGAATCAAGGAGGGCATGATCAGCAGTGTCGAATTCTGCAGAAAGACTGAGGAAGGTAGATTGAGAAGAGGCCATTGGGTTTGGCAAATAGGAGGTCATTGGTAAATTTAAGGAGTTCTTGGGTAGGGAAGCCAGATTGCAGGAGGCTGACAGTGAATGGCTGGTGAGAAAGTGAGGGGATCTCAAAATAGACTCACTTGAAAGCCAGAAAGCTATTTTACTAAAATTCAGTACCTCTTATTTCCAGGGCATTCCCTAGATAAGATGCCTGGTTAACTGAATTAGTCATCAGAAAGTTGCTTGCCTGTGTAGTCTTAAGAAATGCCTCCACCCACCCTACTCTATCCCATACCAACAAAAGTAGTCTAATGATAAACTACTTCTACTCTGCAATGGGAAGTATTTCTACCTTCTGTCATGAGCTATCTTTTCTCCCTGGAGCAGGACTAGATAAATACCAACTGTAAGAGGTAGGAGGATATGATTTCCAGAGGGTTCCCCCAATTCAGTTAATGTAGTTATGGAAGACCTAGAATACAAGATAGAAAGGAGTCTTCCTACAATCTCACAAGAAGTTGTACAAAAAAAAAAGTTCCAGAATCAACTTGTAGAGTCTCTTTCATTGGATGAAGCCAACTAACTTGTGATTGGCTGAGAGAGTAAGTCACACTCCTTGGGTCTATACAAGAAAGAAGCAAGCCATTTGGCAGTTGAGGAGTTTGAATTGAAGATTTGGCCGTAGTTATGGAGAACACCCCTGCTCCTGAACTGGAATCACATTCCCCCTCAGTGACATTACCAATTCTTTCCTCTCTAACTCTTCTTCAAAACTCATGGGGACTGTGCAAAATTTAAAATAGCCCCAGTTTCAAACCTTCTCTCCCATTGTCTAGGTAAATCAAATGACCAAAATAAAACAAAGACTCCTTTTGTCAGACTGTGTCTCAGTTTTTAGTGTAGAAAAATATAGTGACCTTACATGTCTCTCCTTAAATTTCTTTTTGCTCCCTATATATTTTGTATGTATGTTGTTATTTATGTGATGTCTCCTAGGATGGGAACTCCTTAAAAACAAGGATAGTGTTTTGCATTTCTTTATTGCCCCAACACTCAGCCAGATTTATAATGAACATGTTTAGGTTATATAGCTTCAGGTTGGTGTCTCCCTAAAGAGATTTTGGAAGGGCTCTTTAATAAGGGGACATACTCAGGTCATCTGTAACATACTAACAAACCAACTCAGGATAGGCTATTCCTTGAGAACATCTCCACAGATGACTTAATCTTACCACTTTGTGCTGAATTCTCATATCCCAGTCACTTCCTTTTCCCCAAATTTGAAGGAGGGAAGGAGAAGGTGTTGCCATTTACCGTTGGAAGCTTGCAACCCTCCTGTTGCTTACCAGTCTATTTTCTTCTCTGGGGCAGACAGAATAGTAGCACTTCTCATATGATCTTATGTGGTCTTTGCTTCATGCTTTGCCTGTTGAATAAGAGAATGTCTACTTTCTCTGCCCATCCTAGATCATTAAGCAGAGCATTATTGAGTTGCAGTTGCAAGCAGAAGATAACTTTGTGCTGAAGGTCGTGCAGCTGGAGGAATTACTACAAGTGAGACACTCTGTGTTTATAATCGGAAATGCAGGAACTGGCAAATCCCAGGTAAATTGCCCAGCTTGGGCAATTGGATTTTTGGCTACAGTAGGGATTTAACAGTAACTTTCTTTATTCCCTCCCTCTCCCCTGTACCCCACCAATACCCTTTTGTTCTCTTTCTTCCCCTTTCTTCTTCACCACAGCAGATACAATGTGAAGGGGCAGGGTACCTTTGTAATATCAAGACAGAGTTTTGTTTCCTTTTCCTCTTGTCCTCCCCTCACCCCCTACCCAACTCCCAAGACAAAATCTCAACCCCCCAAATTTGACATGCAGTGAGTAATGGGGGCCTGGGGCTGGTAGAATGGAGGATGAGGAATTGGGATAGGGCGAGGGATCCTAGACACTAGAATCCACAGAACCAAAAAGAGGAGATGGCAGTGGCTAAGGAAAGGGAATCTCTTGTGGCAGCATGTCTGGGACAGCTCTTCTTTCATTAAATATGGCATTACTTGTTGAGAGGGAGGAAGCCCATGAGGAACAACCCATTGTCACCCTGCTCTACTCTAAAATACAAATCCTCTCTTTCCCCCCTAGAATCAACAAGAAAACTTCATTAGTCTTACTGATACCCTTTCCTGGTTTTTAGCTACCATTACCTCCCTCTTTTCTTTATGACCCCAAATCCCAGTTCATCTATGGAAAGAGTTCAACGCCCTTTCTTCCTCTCAGCTCTCTGCAAAAATTGTAATAACCTAATTTTACAGCCCCCCTTTTTTTTTTGGCTAGGCAGTGGGGTTAAGTGACTTGCCCAGGGTCACACAGCTAATAAGTGTTATGTGTCTGAGGCAGATTTGAACTCAGGTCCTCCTGAATTCAGGGCTGATGCTCTATCCACTGTGCCACCTAGCTGCCCCAATAACCTAATTTTAAACAATGTAGATGGTCATTATAAAGCCCTACAGGGAAATTACCTGGGATGCAGTAACAAGTAACAGAGTAGTTACAGATACATAAATGTTCCAATCAATCCCAGCTTTCTCGGTACATTTTAAGGAAAAGCTCTTTCTTAGTCTCCCTCTTTTCTTCTCTCTTACTGGATTAACCCCTATATCTACTAGCTATCATTTCCAGAATCAAGCCTTTACATGTAAATTCAGTTATTATTTCCAAGCCAAGGAATTTGATCTGGTAGGACTTGCTGTCAGCCATCATGGAAGCCACTATACCCAACCTTTAGCTCTAGGTCCACAGCGCTGACCTTGACTTTCTATATTCTCTAACTTCCCTTCACCCCCATGGCCAAATGAAACTTCTACTTGGTGAGAGTAGCCTGAAGGTAATTCTTTAATAAGAAGAAAACTTCTTTTTCGGTCTACCCTCAGAATTTGGCCCTTTGGGCTTCTGGCAGCTTGTCCATCTAGCTCAATACTTCCTTGAGCTCCTCAGAAATGTAGCATCTGGAATTTTTTCACTTGTCCTGAACCTATTCACATGCTATATAGGCTTTCTTCTGGCTGCTTAGGTGGGTGGTCTCATCCTTGTTTTAAGTTGACTGTCTTGCCATGAAATTAACCCTGAGTTCCCAAAATCAATGCCAGTGAAGTATATGTCCCAGTAGGTCCTACCAAATTGAGAAGGCTTCTGCAGTGTGTCTAGAGATGGACTGTGTTTCTTTAGTCCAATGCCCTGCTCAATTTAGTTCAGAAGTTTATCATCAGAAAGTTGGCCAACAGGTTTTGCTTTGTTTTGTTTTGTTTTTGCTTATGTCAATTCTTGAAGTCGTCTATTAGTGTAAAGAGAGGTTGTGGTCTATGTATAGAGGTGAGCCAATGGCCACACCTATACCACCCACCAATATGCCAGGGGGTGGAGAGGCGCAACCAGGCCCCAAGAGATCCACCAAAGCTGGGTGATCTTTCCACCATTCTCTGAAAGGGATATTAGGCTACGATTATATCTATCAAGTCCCTTCAAACACTGATAACCTAGAGAATGGTAGGTTTAGAACAAAATTTACTTCTCTGAGCTCTATTAAAAGAAAAGGTATCCCTTAGTTTACACTCACCAATTTAGCTTCTTCTCATCAAACACTGATTATGCAAAAGATCATCATAAATAGCTAATATCAAGTAAACTTATTTATCTATTGAAGAAAAACAGCAAGCAGAAATTGAAGAAGTTATACAGATTAGACTGTACCAGAAAATACCCATGAGTAAATGAGATCTTTAGCTGGGAGTGGGGTACTCTCCAAAGGTGCCAGCATTACTAGTTAGGGCTCTAGTTCCTGGTTGGGGTCACCTGAGTTTGGTCTGGCAAAGTATCTTTGTAAATGCTTCCACTTACAAGTTTACTGAATATGCAGAGTAGTAGTGTAGTTGAGGTATGTACTTACGCATTCTAGTCAGTGTGAGATCTGAAATGAGGGAATTGAGGATGTGTTGGGTTTCATTTTATGCATATTTCTAATGAATCTGAAAAGATAATGTCTCTTTTTTCATTTGACTCACTTAACATAAGAATTGCCTTTAATGGACTCCCATTTGCCTTTATCTTTCAAAAAAATTTAAATAACTTTTTTTGGGGATGGCTTTGGTTTTGATATCATTGTCATTTCTGTACAAAGACTCTTTACCCTCCTTCCCCCACCCCAAACTCCCCAGCAACCTGGGTCCTGGAATTGAACAACAATTAAGTGGCCACATCTGACAGTATATGCAACATTCTCCCCCTTCAAACTCCCTCCTCTCTGCTGTAGGCCCAAGGCTGGGTATCACAATTACTCATATTTCAGTTTCATCGTATCACTCTTTTAATTTATAATGTTTCAGTCATTATGTATATTATTTCTCTGGTTCCACTTATCTCATTCTGTGTCAGTTTGTATAATCGTTTGTTCCCCTGAATTCATAATATATTCATAATTTCTGATGGTGCAATGGTATTCCGCTGTATTTATAAGTCATAATTGTTCCACTATTCACCAGCTAATGAGCATCCACTTCGTTTCCAGTTCTTGCCACCATAAAAAGTGCTACCATGCATATTTTAATACTTTTCTACATGTGAATTATTGGCAGCAAATTTTAAATTTGAAATTGGCTTCCTTCTTTGCCATCTGGTACATGGAGATATATCTCCCATAGCCATCAATGGGTACAAGCTTGGGAAAGCAAGTAGAAGTAGAAAAGTTAAACTGTTTTCAAAAAGTCATATAAACACCCCAAAGTCAAGTAAAATGACTTGGAATTATCTATTGGTTGGGATTGTCCATGCCCATGCTTTGTTGCATGGGTGTGGATTATTACTTACAGTTATCTGTGCAAGGATGCTTCTTACCTTTAGTCACTTTCTGGGAGAGGGATCATTCTTTCAGAATGCTTGAGACAAATTTTACCTCCTGCCAAAACTGTGATGGGGTTCGATTGCATGTTAATCACATGTCCATTATCTCTTTCTTCTTAGGTCCTGAAATCCCTCAATAAGACCTATCTAAACATGAAAAGAAAAGCTGTTGCCGTGGATCTTGACCCCAAAGCAGTCACATGTGATGAACTCTTTGGCATCATTAATCCTGCTACAAGAGAGTGGAAAGATGGTAAAAACCGATGAGCCTCCTTCTAGTAGCTGCCATCTGCATGGCTACACTGGCTGTATGTTATACATTGTTGAAGGAAAATACCATGAGTGCATTCAGATGCAGGTCATTCAGGAGAGCTCTGAATGAACTGCCCTCCTCAAAAGCCTTCAATTGCTCCCCATTGCCTACAGAATAAAATCCAGACCTTCAGCCTGGAATTCAAGACCCTCCACGATCTGTTGCCAGGCTACCTTTCTAGGTAGCTAGCCACTGTTTCCACACAGGAGATCCTTTCCATCCTTCAGTCAGTCAACAAGTATTTACTAAGTGCCTACTGCTCTGCAGGCACTGTGCAAAGCATTGAGGATACAAAGAAAGGCAAAAGACAGTCCCTGCTCTTTAGGAGCTCACAGGCTAATGACCTAGAAAAAGACTACAATAACAATTACAGTAACAACAACAACAATAATAGCTAACATTTATATAGTGCTTACTGTGTTCCAGATGCTGTGCTAAGCCCTTTGCAGCTGTTATCTCTTTCGATCCTCATAACAACCCTGTGAGGTACATGTTATTATTACCCCCATTTTATAGGTGAGGAAATGAGGGAGAGTTTAAGTGACTTGCCCAAGGTCATACAGCTAGTAAGTTCTTGAGGCTGGATTTGAACTCAGGTCTTCCTGTCTCTAGGTCTGGCAATCTATCCACTATACCACTTCTATATCCTACTGGAGATTACTACATATAGACAAGTAAACAGAAGATAATTTGAGAAGAGAAAGAAAACTAACAGCTAGGGAAGATCAGGAAAAATTTCCCATGGGAAGGGACACCTTAACTAAGCCTTGAAGGCAGCTCAGGATTTTAAGCAGCAGAGCTGAGTGAGGATGGAATGAATTCTACTGATGAGAGAAAGCCCATACAAAGGCACTGGCTGGAAATGGAATGCTGAGTTCAGTGAACAACAAAAGGGTCCACTGTCTAAAGTCCAGCTCAAATGCCATGTCTACAAAACTGACCTAACCAGTTGGAAGTTTTTTTTTTCTCTCACTCGATCTCATAGTACTTTATACTTGTAAACTTATTACACTGTGATTGGCATGACATTTAGCTAACTTCCCCTTCTGAAACATAAGTTCCTCATGGTCAAGCATCTCATATTATTTATCTTTGTAGCCCATGTTGTTGAATGAGTGACTGTGAAGTTAGGAGGTGGCTGGTCCATCTTACTAAGTCTAGTCTCCAGTGATGTCTCCTCCCCAAGGCCCTCCCCTTTACATGTGTACTTCATCCATCCCCTTCTACCTTCTCTAACAGATTCCCCACCCCCACATAACACTCCACCCTCTAATCTTCAATCCTTCCCTACATACTGACAACTTTCCTGCCACCTATAAACATGTCCAAGTCTCCCCCAAAAAAATCTTCACGGACCCTATCTCAAGCTATCATCTAGAAAAAGTTGTCTACACTTGCTGCCTCCCACTTCCTGTCCTCTCTTTACAAAATTCCTTCTCAAATCTTTACAATATGGCTTCCAACAAGTGTGTGCGTAATACAACAATAAGACTGCGGGATTTGGGTTCAAATCCTGACTTTGTCTCCTACTGTCTGTGTGACCCTGGGCAATTTACTTAAACTCTTTAGGCCTCTGTTTCCTCATTTGTAAAATCAAAGTGCTCAAGTAAGGTTTTCTAGTTCTCAATCTATGATCCCAAGAACCTGATCATTCAACTGAAGCTACTCTCTCCAGAGTTACCAATGGTCTCTTAATGCCAAACCCAATGTTCTTTTCTCAAGGTTCATCCTTATATAATAATAATAATAATAATAATAATAATATAATAATAATAATAAACAGCTAACATTTATATAGGACTTTAAGGTTTGCAAAGTGCTTTACAAATATTAACTCATTTGATCCTCATGACAACCCTGGGAAGTAAGTACTTTTATTATCCCCATTTTACAGATGAGGAAACTGAGTCAGACAGGGGTTAAATTACTTGCCCAAGGTCACACAGCTGGTAAGTGCCTGTGGCTAGCTTTTAAATGCAGGTCTCCCTGACTGACTCCAAGTCAAGCATCTTATGAACTGTACCAGCCACCTAGCTGACCCTAGGCCTTTCTGCAGCTTTTAACATTACTGACCGCAATTTCTTCTCTGAATTTTTGTGGCGCTACTCTCTCTTGATTATCCTCCCGTCTGTCTGACTGCTCTCTCTCAGGCTCCTTTGCTGGATCATCAAATCACACTCCCTAACTGTGGGTGTTCCTCAGGGCTCCAGACTGAGCTCCCTTCTCTTTTCTCTATTCTTTCTTCCTTGGTGACAGCAATGAGTACAGACATCTTTTTCTAGGAGTTTGGCTAATAAAGGGAGAAGAAATATAGGATGGTAGCTTGAGACAGGTGCTAGCGAGGATTTTTTTTAAGGATGGGGAAGACTTGGGCATGTTTGTATAATCTCTATGCATTTCATGCTAGTTTCTCTCTGAGGCTCCAGTGCCTTCATCACCAATTACATGTCAGACATTTCAATCTATATAGCCTATAGGCATCTCAGACTCAACATGGCCAAAACCAGGATTCATTTTCTTTCTTCTGAAAACCGCCATTCTTTCAAACTTCCCTCTTTCTGTGAAGGGCTGTATCTCCGAGTGCCCCAGGTTTGTAGCCTCTGTTTTGTCCTTGATTCTTCACTTCCTCTCACCCCACGTATCCAGTCAGTTCCCAAATCTAATGATTTCTGCCTCTACATATTTTTCATTCATGTTCTTCTCTCCACTTGCACAGCCTCTGCACTACCTGATGAGTTCAGATCCTCGCCACCTCTCACCTAGAGCGTTGCCTGTTAATTTTTCTCCCTGCCTTAAGTCTCACTCTTTTTCAATACATCCTCCACACAGCTGCCAAAACAATTTTCCTTCAGTGCAGGTCTCACCATGTCATTCCCCTACTCAATAAATTTCAGTGGCTCTGGAATAAAAATATAAATTCCACTGTTTTGGCACTTAAAATTCTTCACAACTGGGCCCCAGCCTACTTTTCCTTCCTTTTTATATTCACTCCCCTTCACAAATTCTATTGTTCGATTTGTCCTTCTTACTGTCTTCATCTAGAATATTCATATCTCTGCCTTTGCTCTATCCATCTCCCATGGCTAGAATTCACTCCTTCTCCTGCTGCTCTGTCTCTCCAAATTCCTACTTCCTCGTGCTGCTTTGTCTGTCCAATTCCTACTTCCTTCAAGATTCATTCACGATTCTACATGAAGCCTTTTCTCATCTCCCAAGCTGGTAGTGCCCCTCCCCATGGCCTTGTAGTTGTTTTGTATCTGCCAGTGTTATGTGTGTTGCCTTCCCCAATAGCTAAATGGTGCAGTGGGTAAAGTCCCAGGCCTGGAGTCAGGAAGACCTGACTTCAAATGTAGCCTTAGATACTTACTAGCCGTGTGACCCTGGGCAAGTCACTTTCCTAATCTGTAAAATGAGCTGGAGAAGTAAATAGCAAACAACTCGAGCGTCTCTGCCAAGAAAACTACATTTGGGGTCACAGAGTCAGACACGGCTGAAATGAATGAACAACAACTCTCCCAACAGCAATGCGAACTCCCAGAAGAGAAAGGGTATTTCACTTTGTATTTGTATCCTCAACACCTTGCATAGTTCTTAGCACATGACAGGTGTTCAATAAATACTTATTGATTAACCTTATTGCAATTTCCTCTTCCTGAAGAATGTAATGATGCATATATTGAAAATAAAGCTAACTAAATTCAATTCTGCTACCACACAGGACTTTTTTCCACCATAATGCGGGACCTGGCTAACATCACTCATCAGGGCCCTAAATGGATTGTCCTGGATGGCGATATAGATCCCATGTGGATCGAATCCCTGAACACTGTCATGGATGATAATAAGGTTAGCTGGGGGACTTAATGGATTTTTCCTCTTCCTTATCAGTTGGTGATTTCCTTGTACAGAAACAAGACTTTCTTGAATTTACAGTAAATCCACAGTAATCTTATCCACAGTCATCCAAACTAGCACAAAGTCAAACAGTATATTATGCATTGGAACCTTGTTATTTATTACACAGTGAATTGTGGTAAAAGAAAGATTTGGTTTTTATCCTGTTCAAAGTACTCATTTACTGAATTTCTTTTTTAAAAAAGCAGTCCCATCACATAGACCCCAAGCTATACCGCTTTGGCCTTGCCCTATTCAACATTTTTACCAATGATTTGTGTGGCCAAAGATGGGATATAAATCAGATTAAATAAAGCAAAGAGGCAAATAAGTGATGACAGATTTAAGACTCATAATGACTGTGGTATGTTGGAAAAGTATAGTGAAACTCATAAGATGAAATACAAAGAACATAAAGTCCTGAACTTAGCTTGGGGTGGGGAGATGGTGGGGGTGGAGAACCATCATCTGCACAAGTAGATTAGGAAGATTTGGCATAATGGCAGTCAAATGAAAAAAGACCATGTTGGCTGCAAACTCCAAATAAGCCAACTGTGTGATATAGCTATTTAAGAAGGAAGGAAGGAAGGAAGGAAGGAAGGAAGGAAGGAAGGAAGGAAGGAAGGAAGGAAGGAAGGAAGGAAGGAAGGAAGGAAGGAAGCTTATTTAGTCTTAGGTTGCATTAATAGACATGTCCCAAGCAAGTTTGTTGACAATCCTACTGTAATGGTTAGACCACATTTGGAGCATTCATTTATTGGCACCAGCTTTTAAGTGTTAATTACCAAGTTAGAGTACCCAGAGGAGGGAAGCCAGAATGGTAAAATGTCTGACATCATGTCATATTAGGAAGAGCTAAAGAAATTGGGAGCCTGGGGAGGGAGATCATGAGAGGTCTCCTCAAATATTTTAAGGAATGCCATGTGAAGAGGAGCTGGATTTATTTTGTGCATCTCTGGAGGGCAGGATAAATGTGTGGAATTTCCAGGGAGGTGTATTTGGGCTGAGAACTAGGGAGCACTTCATAGAAATATTAAAAGTGATACTGACTCAGAGTCCCATTGTTCCCAGCCCTGTTTGTCAGTGTTGGAGGAGGCTCTGTTGGGGAAGGTATCACCCACTCTGCAGCTTTTGTATTACCTGCTATTCAGCAAGTCACTCCCTACCTATTTATACCTGTTAAACATAACATACGAGCAATTAGGGAGGAAATGAGACGCAATGACCCGTCCGCTTTTGCTGACATAAATCTATCTGAATTGTCTTTATCTCATTATGAAAGTTATCAATAAAAACTGGCCTCATCTTGAAACCTTTGCTGATCTCCAGTGATCAGCCTGTCAGTGTGTTCCTACCTTTATATATTTTAATAAACTCCCTTTAATTCTCTTTTTCCTGTAAATCTGGGCAAGAGCCTGAACAAAAGAATTTTCCTTTTAACAGAAGCTAGAACTGTCCCAAAACAAAAATAACAAGTTTCCCATCATGAATCATTCCCATCATGACTGCAAGTAGAAGCTAGATAATGGCTTATTAGGAATGCTATAGAAGGGGTTCATGCATTGATCACTAGGTTGGATTAGTCAACCTTTTAGGTTTATTACAGTTATTAGATCCATAAAGTCAAGATTTCAGGTATGGAAAGTGCTCACATAGCATGGTAATGAGCATTTCTGTATATCCAGTGACGAAAGATGAGGAAATTGGGCAAAATAGAAGCATCATGAGCGATTTAGGTTAGATATTGGGATTAATACATCCGTATAGTGAGAGTGGTTTGACATTGAGATAAGTTGCAGAGGGAAGTAGTAGAGAAAAAAAAAACTTCTTGTGGGGGTCCTTAAAAAGAGGGCTTGAATTTGTACTAGATGCTTTTTGTGACAACTTGCTTGAAGGCAAGTACCTTTGTGACTTTGCAAACTTGCCTCTGGTCCTCCAATTATACAAATCTATTGAAATATTGGGTATTCTGAGGCATGAATGTCATTTTCTCTTGGAAATAAACCTGGGTTTTTTTCCTCTCATCCTAGGTTCTGACCTTAGCCAGTAATGAGCGAATCCCCTTAAATCGAACCATGAGACTAGTGTTTGAGATTAGTCACCTAAGGACAGCCACCCCAGCCACAGTTTCCAGAGCAGGAATACTTTACATCAACCCTGCTGATCTAGGATGGAATCCGTAAGTTCTGATTTCATCTTTACCTTTATTATCTATGCTATCAAAGTAGGGAAGTGAGGAAGACTGAAGGCCTGTAGCCAGGCACAGGAAAAACCCTAGCTAATGTGCAAAAGGGATAGAATTCTTGGTGGTCAGTGCTTCTGTTCAATCTTCTGTCCCAAGGGCAAACTAATTTATTTAAATGAGGATTTACTGCCTTGACTATCTAGGGGCACAAGTGCTTGAAGATATAGTTGCGTTTTACAAGTTTCATGTAAAGACAGTTATCAAATTAGTGGATAGAGTACTGGGCTTGGAGTCAGAAAAACCTGGGTTCAAATCTCCCCTTTAACAAGTTGTGTGAATTGGTCAAGTCATTTAATGACTCTGGTGCCCAGTTAGCTCTCTAAGGCTTATCTTCTAAATCATAGCCTCATTATAATTTACCTAGTGGCAGTTCCATGGCGCAGTAAATAGAGCACTGGTCTTGGAAGAGTCATTTTAAGTGAGTTCAAATCCAGCTTCAGACACTTAACTAGCCGTTGCTTAACCCTGTTTGCCTCAGTTCTTCATCTGTAAAATGAGCTAGAGAAGGAAATGACAAACCACTCCAGTATTTTTGCCAAGAAAACTCCAAATGGGGTCACGAAGAGTTGAAACAACTCAATAACAACAAAATGTATACATCCTTCACCTTTATAGTTCATAAAACTTAAATTTCATGCTAGATTCAGATTCAGCAGCATGTTTGCGTACACTAATGATCCTAAGCAAGACATAGTCATTAATAGAAGACTAAACATAAGTATAATACATGGATGTATGAATTGCTCTCCCTTCACAGTTAGCTGAAATTCTATAAGGAGATAAATATTTTACAGATGATCATAACAATGTGCATGGTGAGCATCGGGCAATAACACAACAATAGTACCTATTGACGCTCCCACAGGTAGCTAGAGGCACAGTGGGTAGAATGCTAGGATTGGGATCAGGAGTCGAATGTGGCACCAGACACTTTTTTGGCTCTGTGACCCTCGGCAAGACGTTTAACCTCTGTCTGTCTGCTTCAGTTTTTCATCCGTAAACAATGATAATAACCTACTTTGCAGGGGCTTTTTTGAGAATCAAATGAGAAATTAGGCATTGTACAAATGCTTATTCCTTTTCCACTTTAAGGTTTATGAAACTCTTTCTTTGATACAACTCTGTAAATATTATTATCCTTTTATGTGCAGAGAAGTGTTCATGTTCAGACACCTCTTAGTTACCACAGAACACTGTAGCTTAAATAACCAAAAGCAGGGGGTAACCTAAAACTATTTTAAATTTAAATTACACTATTGAGTAATTCTCTTGTAAATTTGGCTTCCTAATTACACGTAGGCTAATATGAGGGTAAATTTATATTCTTTGAACACCTGGAACTGTGTAGGCAGTAAAATGTAAGCTCCTTAAGGGAAGGGATTATTTAGTCTGTGTATCTCTGGTCTAAGCATAGACCCTTTTAGGTTGTTATCGTTCAGTTGTGTGTCCAACTCTTTGTGACCCTGTTTGGGGTTTTCTTGGTAAAGACACTAGAGTGGTTTGCCATTTCCTTCTCCAGTTCATTTTTACAGATGAGGAACTGAGGCAAACAGGGGTAGGTGACTTGCCCAGGATCACACGGCTAATAAATCTCTGAGGACTATCTTTGAATTCAGGAAGATGAGTCTGTCTGGCTTCAGGCAGGCTCTCTATCCACTGAGACTCCTAGCTTCCCCTTGGTCCTAACATAGCACCTTTCAGGTAGTAGGCACTTTAATGGACATTTGTTGACTTGAATTGAATTGGGCAGCTAGCTTTAAGCTATACTAGAAGGACTGAAGCCAACTTGGGATAGAGATAACTTACTTGTGGATATTCATTTCATCAATGTTTTCCAACTTCTCTTTTTTTCTAGTGTGGTAAATAGCTGGATTGAAAAACGCAAGGTGCAGTCTGAGAAAGCTAATTTGATGATCCTGTTTGATAAATATCTCCCCACATGCCTGGATAAGCTGAGGTTTGGATTTAAGAAGATCACTCCAGTTCCAGAAATCACAGTGATCCAGACTATACTCTACCTATTAGAATGTCTTTTGACCCCAAAGAATACCCCTCCAGATTCCTCCAAGGAGCTCTATGAACTCTATTTTGTGTTTGCATGTTTCTGGGCTTTTGGAGGAGCCATGTTCCAGGACCAGGTAAAGTCCTTTCAAGAAATTATGATTTTATTACCTTTGTTTACAGTACAATTAGCAGCATAATTAAAAGGTCACAGGATCATTGAATTAGAATTGGAAACAACCTTAGAGGCCATGTAATCCACATTCAGGAAATTAATTAAATGTTTAACAACCACCTCTCCAAAAAAAATTACAATTTTTTATGCTTAATCTGTATTATTAATTTTTTCCGTCACTTTCTTAAGTCTTGACAATTAACAAAACAAGAATCAAGCCCTGATTTGTAGGTGTGCCCATTTAACTATCTTCTCTTTAGAACCGACTTCAGCACACCCATGAGACCACATCTCTCATTTCACAAATGAGGAAACTGAGACCCAGAGGTATTTAGGTCATCTAGTTACAGGGTCAGGTCTTCTAACTCCAAATACAGTGCTCTTTCCACTGTACCATACTGTGTTTGTGGGAAACCAACATGAATATGAGTGATCCTAATTTGGTCAGTTATTAGTAATGAGGCCATGGACAAATCTCTTCAGTTCTTGGGCCTCAGTTTCTTCATCTGTAAAAATGAGATTGGTCTAAATGACCTCTTAGTGACTTCCCTTCCAGCTCTGAAGTCTATAATTCAAATAGGATTTGCTAGTAATTTCTGTTTTGTTTTTTTTCCCCTAGCTTGTGGACTATCGTGTTGAGTTCAGCAGGTGGTGGTTGAATGAATTTAAGACCATCAAATTTCCTTCTCAAGGAACCATTTTTGACTATTACATAGACCCAGAGAGTAAAAAATTCATGCCATGGACAGATAAAGTATCTCCATTCGAATTGGATCCTGACATCCCATTGCAGGTATCACCCCTCAAACTCTGAACCCTGGAATCAGGCACAAAATTTGTTTTTTTCCCTACTTCTAAGAAGAGTTCTGTTGTACACAGTTATTTTAGCAATAGTACCTTTCCATCAAAGCCTGGGATTTTATTTTATTTTTTCATTTGGCTCTGCACCTTAATTTGCAAGTGGAAGTTTAGTCATCAGATTGCCTATAGGATAAGGATTTCATATTGCTTTTGTTTCCATGGATTCTTTCCCTACCCCTAGGCTTCCTTGGTCCACACAACAGAAACCATCCGGATTCGGTATTTTATGGATTTACTAATGGACAAAAAGTGGCCAGTGATGTTGGTGGGCAATGCAGGTACTGGCAAGTCAGTGTTGATGGGTGACAAGCTTGGCAGCCTGAGCACCGATGAGTACGTGGTACAGTCCGTTCCCTTCAACTTCTATACCACTTCTGCCATGTTACAAGGTAAAAAAACAACAACAACCCAAAAAACCCACATCTTTTTTTGGCGTTGATAAGAAAATGATGTAAAAAAAAATTTAAAAAAAAAAAGAAAAGAAAATGATGCCCAGAAAGCTACTGAATGATAGCTAACGCGCTTCAAATTTGGCAGGTGTTCTTGAGAAGCCACTGGAGAAGAAATCAGGGCGAAACTATGGACCCCCAGGCACCAAAAAGCTTATTTACTTCATTGATGATATGAACATGCCAGAGGTGGACAAGTATGGAACGGTGGCACCTCACACTTTGATCAGGCAGCACATGGATCATGGGCACTGGTAAATATAGGACCTTTGATAATTGTGAGACTCGAGGATATTATCAAATAGAGTGATCTTTCAACATAAATGTAGTTAGTCCTGGCAAGAGACTTTGAAACTGAAAAGACTCACGAGTCACTCACTATAGGAAACTTTTGTGACTAACTCCCTACCTGGTAAGGTTTTGTTAATAATTTAATCACTTGCATTTCCATAGTGCTTTAAAGTTAAAAAAATATTCTCACTTCTCTAAGTAAGGGAGGTAGCAACAAAGATTATTTTACCCCCATTTTACAGATGAGGAAACTAGCTCATAGAGGCTAAATCACTTCTGCAAGGTCACACACACACACACACACACACACACACACACACACACACACTACATCTTAATGATAGAACTGGGCCTAGAACCCAGAGCTTAAGTCTCCTAACACAGGCTCTTTCCACTCTGCTATTTGGCCTCTTGAGTTGCTTTTCTTTTGTAAGGAAAGTGGAGGTGTTGGGGGGGTGGGGGTGGATGGCAGGCTGTTGGGAAAGAGAAAGAAATGGAGAGATGGTGAAGATATAGTGTTTCAATAGCTAATAATTCTTCAGTATGTTGTATAATTAGAGTCTATGAGTAGGCTTCAACATGTTATAAATAAGGACTTATGCAGGAGATACATTGAGAAGGCTATCATCAGAGAAATTATGGCAGGAAAATAAAAAAGTCTCATAAGCTAGTGAGAACAGAGGATGATCAAATGCTCCATTGGTCTTCATTCAATATAAAGAAAATGAAAAGGAAGGCTGCAAGCTTTGGTGAATTTATGGGAGCCAAGAATCTCAGATGATTGGCAGGCATAGTTGGGTTGCAATCTTTGTTTTTGGAGGGGGAGCCCATATCAAGGAAATCACAGATCTATTTGGGTACTAGATAATTGGAAAGTGAAATTATTACCAAGCTGAGCCAAGCATATGTGACTGAATCATAATATTGAACTTCATACATTGAACTTCAAAGTGTATGTCTGCCCAAGAATTGTGAGCATTCTGCTAGTGTTATAAAAATAAGATCCTTTAACTTTTTCAGCAAGGAGTATGTAATACTAGCTTTTGTTTATAAAGTATTGTATAATGATCCTCTACCAAATCCTACTCTGTTATCTCATCACAGCCCAAAATACCCTCTCTATGCCGGTAGAATAAAAGCTTTAGGTATCGTCCTAACAGGCTAAATCTGTTTTCCAAGGACTTGCCTGGCCAAATATAAAACTCATCACCAGCAGGCTGGTCTTTTGGCGATAGATTCTCTTTTCAAGGCAGCCCATGAAGCCAAGAAAAGTACAAAATGTCTCTCAGTTTGCGTGACTTGCTCCTGCTTCTACAGTAATGATTGGTAGAGAATGCTAAGGATCAGGCTGTTTTAGACTTCTTTTAAAAATAAACTTTTAACTTAGCTGCCAATATTCTAGTTGATCCAGTGATCGAGGCAAACAGGATTGAGTGACTTGTCCAGGGTTACACAGCTAGTAAGTGTCTGAGGCTGGATTTGAACTCAGGTTTTCCTAACACCAGGCTTGGCTCTATCCACTACACCACCTAGCTGTGTCAACAGCACCTATTTCTACAGTACAGATGGCAGAGAATGCTAAAAGTCAGGCTGTTTTAGACTTCTTTTAAAAAAAAACAACTTTAACTTAGCTGCTGATATTCTAAAGGAAATCCATGACCCATAACCAACTAGCAAATGTATTGTAGGAATTACAGCATCTCAATTTGTCAGTTGTTGCTATAAATGAAACCAGAAGAAAGGAGGAAGTTGCTGCTAAATCAAAAGATGGCTTTAAGATTCTCCTTAGAGAAGCAACTAAAGGAGTCAGCAGAATTGGCTTTTATCATGTTGCCAATGGCAGTGAGGAATGTCATTTCATGGGATATTTGTTCATTTTATGTGTCAATGTTCACTGTAAGTATTTGCCAAAAGATCATCCACAAAATAATTGCAGATTATGCACCAACCTCCAATGCAGAAGTTGAAGAGACTGAGATTGGAAGACCTCAATAAGATTCTCCAAATTAAATCAACATCTACTTTGATACTTGTTAACTCCATTGCCAAGGTAGTGATATGTAAAGATGGTAAAAAAAAAAGTGTTAGAAAATGTAGACCAGGAATAAGGAATGACAGGGTCCAGAAGCTTGTATGATATGCAGAATCTACATGCATACATGCACTCAATACCTTCTGCAAGAACAGAATTAGAAAGACTTTCTCACGGCAAACAACAAATACTGTAACAAAAAATGAGATTAATTTTATTTTAATAAAAATAAAATAGCTCATAAGGGCAGCTAAATGGTGCAGTGGATAGAATACCAGGCCAGGAGTCAGGAACTCATCTTCCTGAATTTGGTCCAAGTCTGGCCTTCGTAGCTCTGTGACCCTGGACAAGTCATTTAACCTTGTTTTCCTCAGTTCTTCATCTGTAAAAGGAGCTGAAGAAGGAAATGACAAACCACTTCAGTATCTTTGCCAATAGAACCTCAAATGGGGTCACAAAGAGTCAGCTTTCACTGAAAAACAACTATGTGGAGCCAAGATGGAGAAGTAAAAGCTGTGACTTGCTTGAGCTGTCCCCCTAACCCCTCCAAATGCCTGTGAAATATGGCTCTAAACAAATTCTAGAGTGGCAGAACCCACAAAAAGACAGAGTGAAACTAATTTTCAGTCCAAGACAGCCTGGATGGTTGGTTGGAAAGGTCTGTTATGCCAGACTGGGAGAGGAGAGCAGTTCAGCGTGGGCACAGAGCAAAGACCAGGCCTCAGTGAACCTGGAGCAGGCCTCAGGGGACTGAATCCCAGGCAGCTGTGGCAGTTTCCAGACTTCTCAACCCACAAATGCCAAAGACAACTTAGCAAGTCAGTAGGAAAGATCTGTGACTAGTGAGAGAGGAGCTCGGTCCCAGTCCCAGTTCCAGCACAGCCCTAGGGTGGCAGCTGCCTCTGGAGCTCTTGGCCCACAGACTACCCTACAGAGGGAGAGTCGAGTGACTGATGAGAGGAAGATTGCAGGGAACTCTGCTAGTGCTGAGGCAGGAATTTCTTGCTTTGCCAATGCTTGGATCTGGGTCACAGTTCTGGGTGCTGATCCTGGAGCGAGGAGGACCACCGGCGTGGTGGAGCTTGTAGTCGCGTTGAAGAAGGAATCCTCCTCACAGTTCCAAGGCAGCGCTTGTGGTCACTCATAGACCAGAGCCTAGACCAGGAAAGGAATAAACACCTTGCCCTTGATTGTACCACCTTGGAAGAACTGAAAATTTATAGGTCCCTAGAAGTATCTCTGAGAACAACTGCACAAAGCGCCTGAAGCTTGGGATAGTACCTTCTCCACCCTGGAAGCAGACTCCTACCTTAACAAAGAGTTTAAAACTCAAGTAATTGGCTGGGAACATGAGCAAATTGTGCAAAAAAAAAAGTCAGACCATTGAAAAACAACTAAACAATAACTCACTTACTAATTTGAGAGTCCCACAAAAGAAGCATTCACTTGTAGACAGGGTGTTGCCAGGTGGTGTCCATAATGGCTCCTGTCTGCCTCTTCACTGTTACTTCTATCAGATTTCTGCCTTCATCCCATCTCCTTGTGTATATTTAGAAAGAAGTCTCTGTTATCTGGGGTGTTTGAGAACCCGATAGTCTTTTCGGTTCTGGTTTTCTTTCTAAAAATATTTCAAACTATTATTGAATGTCCATTTTTTGTGCTGTATGATGAAGCTCAGATTTGCAGGATAGGTCACTCTGGGTCACGTCCTGAACTCCATTGCTCTTTGGAACACATCGTTCTCCTTTTTCTAGTGGGTGCAGAAGAGTCTTGTGTAATTCAAATGTTCTTTTCTTTGTGTTTGAAGATCTTTCTCCTAATGGCCTGTAGAACTTGTTAATTCAGAATTGAATTGTTAAATTTAACCACTAGAGTTTTCAGCCTTGGGTCTTTTCTGGAGTAAATCTGTGAATTCTTTCATTCGGAATTTCATTTTCTATGTCCAGAAGTTCTGGGCAGTTTTCTTCTCTTATTTCCCTTATTATGGTGTTAAGGTTTTTGTTTTGTTTTGTTTGTTTTGGTTTTTGGCCTGTTGTATTCTTCTGGGAAATCTATGATTCTTAGCTCGTCTCTGTTCATCTTGTCTTGTTGAGTATGTTTTGCTTGCATCGAGAGCATGTATTCTTTTAATGTTCTTATTTGTTGCTTCTTTTCTAGGCTGTTGTTTACTTCTGTGTATTCGCATTCTCTGTTTATCGTTCTATCTTTTGGTGAAGCTTACTATCGAAGGTTCAAGTTTTTCTATTCTGTTCATTTTTTCCCAACGTTATTCATTGTGCAAGACATAAATTCTGTGCTCAAAACTCTCCTTCCTCTTTTAAACCACTCAGAAAACAGCATGTTGTTGTGCCATGTTCTCTTAAAATTCCAGAGTCTTCTGTCTCAAGTGCTGGATCATTTTCCTTTATTTTGCAGCTTTTATTCATAGATGCTTTAACTCATTTACAGGATATGGAGGCCATATTTCCTTCTGTTATTACTACTTTTCCTGTTGATTTATCTGTTCAAGCTCTTTCCTTCCCAAAATCTTGGGTACTTTCAGTGTTTCTCCTCCTTATTTTCCTTATCACTGGCTTCCTGCCTACCTCTCCTCTGATTGTGGTTTCCTCAGAGGCTGGATCTCAAAGCATCTGAGGCTCTTCCCACACTGGGCAATTCACAGTTCACCAGTCTAAGTCTCTGCCCTAGCTGACTTTTCAGTGCTCAGAACTCGCCCTAAATGGATGCTGTGCTCTTTCAGGTTTGGTGGCTGACTTTTCAGTGCTCAGAACTCGCCCTAAATGGATGCTGTGCTCTTTCAGGTTTGGTGGCACAGCCCTCCCATGCATGGTATCCTATCCTGGTAATCTGGGCCACTCCCTCAGGTCTTCAGTACTCTGTCCAAGCAACAGAATTCAGAGTTTTGCACGAATGCTTCTGGGTTGTAGTCTGCAGCAAGTATTTGCTTTTGAAGAGTCATGGCCCCGCTAGCTGTTGAGCTCTGAGTGAATTTCTGCAGTTTAGATCCCCAGGCACAGCACTGGAAAGAGAGAGGGAAGACAGGGTGTAGGGGTGGGTTTTGATGTAAGCCAATGTCATTTCCTTGGGTTTGCTAGTGTAGCCTTGCTACTGGTAGTATGGGAGGTGGGGGAAGGGTGCCAAGTGAACTCAAGGTCAGTGAGCATCAATCTTGAGAAAGCTAAAAAAAAAAAGCAAGAAATGTTTTTAAAAGATTAACTGATGAAAATGAGTTGTTGTAAGAATCTAAAAGCCTCACTAGTGAGTGAAGCAGAGATATATGGCAATAATAGTTTGTAATATAAACTCTTTTGCAAAATATTATGGAAGGTGGTGATGATGATGAAAGATTTTGAACAATGTCAATTTATAGAAGCAGTGAAAAGTAAAACTAATTTAAAGAAATCTTTGGAAAAAATATAACTGATCAAAGTGATCACAAAATCATTTAGGGATGAAAATGAATAGAAGAATTGAATGAAAAATAATGGAAATAGCCACCCCACTTGGATTCTAACATCATAGTCCCAAGTGTGCTTATCAAATAGAATGACCCTAAAGAAAACTAAAATGCAAATAGCAATTGGATGAAAAGTAGACTCAAGATTTTTTTTTTAATCTTCTTTGGGATTCTGAGTGGCCTAGACTTTGGAGATGTTGCTTTATCTTTGGCACATAATTTCTGTTTTAGAGAGGTTCGAGAGGTCATGGGGTTGAGAAAAAATGTCTAGTCTGCCATCTTGTTGCTCATGGGAACCAGAAGTACTAATTTAAAAATAATTACTGAATCAGCTGCCTGGGTATAGTCAGATGCCTGCCTTATTAGATCAAAGATAATGTTAGTACAAAGCTTAAAGACAGTAGAACAAGAGAAAAATAAATGGAACACAATTAAAATAATTCCATCTTAATCTAATTAAATGAATTATTGATTATGAAAATGAGCTATGAGTGAAAGAAGGTACATATTCACAGACTAAAATAATTTTATGCAGATTTTTAATCGATGATGATTTTGTTAAAATGGTTCCTTGCCCCCCTCTTCTTTTTTTTTAAATTCCTTTTTATGAGGGATGACTTACTGGTATTGAGAGGGAGGGCAGGAAATCTACTCTTGCATTTTAGCCAGCTTTATCAGAAACACTTTTATCAATGTACAAACCTCGGAGAGAGTTTCTGCCTCATAGGATTTCTTCTGCTACCTAATCAAGAGAAGTGTATCTCTTTTGAGGGGTATTTCTCCCTTTTGTTTATCATTGACTTGTCACCTCCCCCAAGTTAGGAAAATTCCCAATATTTAGGTAGAGGTGTGATTTTCTACCCTAATTTGCATTTGTATATTTCTAGTTAACTTCTGGCTTCTTTGGTGTTGAGTAAAATTCAGATTACTTTTAAAAGTTTAGGAAACACAGCAGCAGATTATCTTACAAGGTCTTTGAATAGACAGGAAATGGGAGGGGAAAATGGAAAAAGAACAGACCTTTTCCAAGAATTTTCCTCAGTCCTTGGATAAGCGGCTACAACTGATGGCCATCACCCTGAGTCTTCTGTTCCAAAATGTCAATAAGGCCAATGACCTGCCTTGATAATCTCCCTTCTCTGCCGCAGTTCAGTTTTACTTTTGCTTTCTACTTTTACTGATTACCTCTAGGTTTGGGGTTCTTTCTGGCCCAGCTCAAAATGACCCCATTCTTTTCTCTCCATTTCTAGACTTTCAGAATCTCTTCCTAGTTCTGAGATAAGTCCTCCATTTTATGTAAGTTCTTTGAGTATGAACAGGTCTCTCACACAATGGTTCTCATTCATTCAAGATGTCCATGCCCTATTCATACACATTTCTGATTAATTCAATCAAGAAATGTTCTTTACCTAACAAAGGTAATTATTTTTAAGTGGGGTGGAATAATCAATGGAGCTCTGCCCTTATATTAGAAAGCTAAAAAATAAAAAAGCAAGAAATGTTTTTAAAAGATTAACTGATGGGCGCAGTGGATAGAGCACTGGCCCTGAAGTCAGGAGGACCTGAGTTCAAATCCAGCCTCAGATTGACACTTGACACTTACTAGCTGTGTGACCCTGGGCAAGTCACTTAACCCCAATTGCCTAAAGAAAAAAAAAAGATTAAATGATGAAAATGAATTGTCGTAAGAATCTAAAAGCCTCACTAGTCAGTGAAGCAGAGAGATATGGCAACAATGGTTTGTAATATAAACTCTTTTGCAAAATCTTATGGAAGGTGGTGATGATGATGAAATATTTTGAACAATGTCAATTTATAGAAGCAGTGATAAGTAAAACTAATTTAAAGAAGTCTTTGGAAAAAATCCAACTAATCAAAGTGACTGCAAAATCATTTAGGGATGAAAATAAATAGAAGAATTAAGCAGAAGAAAAATGGAAATGACCACCCCACTTGGATTCTAATATCATAGTCCCAAGTGTGCTTATCAGATAGATAGAATGACCCTAAAGAAAACTAAAATTCAAATAGCAATTGGATGAAAAGTGGGCATAGAGCATATCTGTGTTGGAGGTGACATAATTGTGAAATCTTTGAGAGATTCTCAAGGTGACTGAAAGAGAGAAAGATACAGAAGGCATTAAACGAACAACCAAACAAACCTTACTGACACCAAAAAAAAAAAGTACAACCAAGAGAAATAAAAAACTGAACCTATATTCCTGTTTTCTTTCTTTCTGTCTAATTAAAATTTTTATGAGACTAATTCACATGCTATATTAAGGGCATCCTTGATAAGAGTATTAGAAGGGAACAAAGTAGGCTCTACCCAACAGCACTCCAAGTAGACCACATCTTTAGTTTCACATTGAAATATGGAAACAATACAAGATCTCACCCTGGTTATTGTTTATTATTATTTAAAAAACACACAGACATTTGATTTCTTAGAGCAAAATACCGGTTTGAAGGCTCTATTCCAACTAAGTATCTCCAATCCATACATCAATATTATTTAAAATTCACTGAAAAATTTAACAACAGAGATGACTTTGTTCAACAATCTCTGATTAACATTATCAGGCCAAGCATAAAACAAGGAGATACATTTGCCAAACATATTCGCTGTTGTCATGGAGGAGATTAAGTGCAGAGTCTGTAGCTGAAGAATTTTCAGTGATTGGGAAAGCGCCCCATATTCTCTTGTTTGAAGATTACATAATGCCGGTTAAACCAAGATTGAGAACATCACAGAATCTCTTAAAGTAATCTGTAACCACTCCAAAGAGCTCTATCTAATCATCCAGTCAGGGAAATCAAGTGGAGAAAGAATGCCCTTTATCCAAATTATGACATAAAATTAGATGAACAGCCTATGGAACTTGTCCACAGTATACATATGTTGGCAGACAGTGCAAACAAATAACAAATTTGGCCCAAAATTAAAGTGGAGGAGAATAAGCTGGATTGCCTTTGGGAAACTGTGAATATCTAAGACACAAAAGAGAAGGGAAAGGAAGGAAACAGAATTAATAAGACCTACTGTGTGCCAAGCAGTGTGCTAGGTGCTTTACAAATATTACCTTATTTGATCCTCACAAGAACCCTGTGAGGGAGATCCTATTATTATCCCCATTTTACCATCAAGGAAACTGAGGCCAGCAGACAGTAAGTGACTTGTCTAGGGTCACACAGCTAATAAGTGTCTGGGGCCAAATTTGAACTCAGGTCTTCCTGACTTTAGACCCAGGTTTCCATCCACTGCTTCAGTTGATTACACTATATATAAATGATTAAATGAGTCCAAATTTCTTCCAGAAATGGAAGTTAGTCTTTTAAACATTAGTATTCTACCTAAGTTGTTAAATGGCTGCACACTATAGAATGTGATAGTTTCTGAAGAATTAGAAATTGATGCCACTTAGACAGCAATGGTAGGTGAGAGCAAACTGCAGCACACAGCAAACACAGAACTATGAAGAAGAACTAAAGTAAAGATTTTCATCAAAGTAATAAATAATTGAAAGAGAAGATGGACTGTTTATGTGGTGAAAGTGAGGGGTAACCAATGGTCAGCTTGTGTTATCCATTAGTATCCTTGCAAAATGTCAAGAAAAAGTGAGAAAGGAGCATTAAGTGGACCCTGTAGCAGACAGGGAATTCATAGAAGAGTTCATTTATGTAAAGAAAGGTAGAATGAAAGGTTTTGCTCAGTTTCAGACATGTACAGACTTCTGCCTAAGCCCAGCAACTGTCTTAAGCAACAGCCAAGCAATAAACCATTGTTTGAGGTCGGTTGCGCAAGATCTGAATTTGTTCCCAGAAAAAGAACTCAATTTCACGTAAAAAGTATTGCTATGGCCCCAATCAGTAAACTTCTACCCAGATCAAACTCACAATGAGGGGACCTCCCCATGCAGCTGTCTGCTTCACAGTGATGTTATCAAGGCCTCCGCCTTGTGTTAGAAAAGAGGCAAGAATTTTCAGGGTCCTTGCTAGCCATTGCATGAATAAGCCAGCACAGGTTACAGAGAGATAGGTACACTGTAGCTTATTCACTCAAGAGTATGACACTCCCCTTCAGTAGATGATGGTTATGTGTCTCACAATTCCACAGACAGACTGATTGACAGACAGACAGACAGTCAGATACACTGATAGATACATAGACAGTTTCTCCTCTTCACCTACATGGCCCAGAGAGTTTGGGTAAGATCAGATAGGTCAGATCACATAGATAGCCTTATGAAACAGTTTTGGGTAAAATCAGGTAGAAAAGGCACATTTTTAGCAAAAGAAAAAAGATGGTTAAACTGTTACAGCTGTTTACACCAGACCAAAACCATCAGTTAATGTGCATTTGTTAAGCTCCTCCTACTAGGTGCCCTATTAAACAGAATAAAGAGCAGTGGATAAGAAGTTCCTAGAACCATTCAAAGACCTGTAGGCTTTCTTGTATAACCATAAAGTGATGGGGGAAAGAGGGAGGTACTAAAGGAGACATTTAGTATATTTATATAATAATATTTATATAATATGGCACAAAATGGATTCAGTAATGTCCTCCCCCAAAACCATTTTTGACAGAAGCATAAGGTTTCCTTCACTTATCTTTAATGACTTTTTTTTCTTTCTTGGGGAAGCTGAATTTATTTTACCACAAATGTTTTGTTCACATTTTACAGATGTTTCCTAATCTGTTTCATTTGGAAATAGGGATATTTTGTTATTGTTGTTGTTGTTCAGTCATGTCTGACTCTTTGTGACCTCATTTGGAGTTTTTCTGACCAAGCTATTGGAATGGTTTGCCCTTTCCTTCTCCAGCTCATTTTACAGGTGAGGAAACTGAGGCAAACAGGGTTAAATGACTTGCCCAGGGTCATGCAGCTAGTAAGTTTCTGAGGCTGGATTTGAACTCAGGTCTTCCTGACTCCAGGTCCAGCACTCTATCCACCGTGCCACCTAGAGCCTAGCAAATATTTTCCCCAAACATTTCTTTTTTAAATGTTATTTAGTATTATATTTTTTCCAGTTAAACGCACAAACAATTTTTAACGTTCATTTTTAAAACTTGGAGTTCCAAATTCTCTCCTTTACTTTCTCCCCATCCCCCTGCATTGAGAAAGCAAGCAGTTTGATATAGGTTGTACATGTGTCATCATGCAAAACATTTCCATATTAATCATGTTGTGAAAGAAAACATAGACCAAAAAAAAAAACCCACAAGAAAAATGAAATTTAAAAAAGTATGTTTCAATTTGTATTTAGACACCATCGGTTCTTTCTCTGGGAATCGATAGCATTTTTCATCATGAGTGCTTCAGAGTTGTCTTGGATGATTGTATTGCTTAGAACAGCTAAATAATTCATAGCTCCTCGTTGTCATTACTTTGTACCTGGTACATTTCACTTTGCATCAGCTTATGTAAGCCTTTCCAGGTTTTTCTGAGAGCATCTTCTACTCATCATTTTGTGTAACACAATAGTATTCCATGCTAGTCACATACCATAATTTGTTCAGCTATTCCCCAATTTGATGGGCATCCCTTCAATTTCCAGTTCTTTGTCCCCAGTAAATAGCAGCTATAAATATTTTTGTACATATAGATCCTTTTACTTTTTGGTTTTTATCTCTTTTGGGATACAGACTTAGTGGTGGTATTGCTAGGTCAAAGGTTGTGCATGGTTTTATAGCCCTTTGGGCATAGTTCCAAATTGCTCTATAAAATGATTGAATCAGTTCACAACTCCACTGACAATGCATTAATGTCTCATTTTCCTCACAATCCCTCCAACATTTGTCATTTTCCTTTTCTGTCCTATTAGCCAATCTAGTAAGTATGAGGTGGTACCTTAGAATTGTTTTAATTTGCATTTCTCCAATCAATAGTGAGTTAGAGCATTTTTTCATATGGGCTATAGATAGCTTTGATTATTGCATCTGAAAACTTCATATCTTTTTTTAATTGGAGAATGGCTCTTATTTTTATAAATTTGACTTGGTTTTCTGTATGTTTGAGAAATGAGGCCTTTATTAGAGAAACTTGCTTCAAATTTTTTGTCACAGTTACTGTTGCTAACTGTATTTCTCTCTATCCTATTCCCCTTTTCCCCCTTTATTCTGTTCTCTCTCTTTTTTTACCCTGTCACTCCTCAAAAGTGTTTTACTTCTGACTACCCTCTCCCCTAAACTGCCTCCCTTCTATCACCAGCCCTTTCTTTTGTCCCCTTCCCCTCCTACTTTCCTGTAGGGTAAGATAGATTTCTGTATCCAATTGAGTGTGTATGTTATTCTGTCTTTGAGCCAATCTGATGAGAGTAAGGTTCACTCACTCCCCTCACCTCCCCCTTCTTTCCCTCCACTTAAAAGCTTTTTCTTGCCTCTTTTATGTGAGATAATTTACCCTGTTCTGTCTCTCTCTTTCTCTTTCTCCCACACAGTACATTCCTCTCTCACACCTTAATTTTATTTTCTTTGATAACCCTTCACATTCAACTCACACCTATATATACTCCTTCTAACTGCCCTAATAATGACAAAGTTCTTATGAGTTACAAATATCATCTTTCCATGTGGGAATGTAAACAGTTTAACCTTATTAAGTCCCTTATGATTTCCCTTTCCTGTTTGCCTTTTTATGCTTCTCTTGAGTCTTATATTTGAAAGTCAAATTTTCTATTCAGCTCTGGTCTTTTCATCAAGAATGCTTGAAAGTCCTCTATTTCATTGAATGTCTGTTTTTCCCCCTGAAGGATTTATACTCAGTTTTTCTGGGTAGATGATTCTTGATTGTAATCCTAGCTCCTTTGCCCTCCAAAATATCATATTCCAAGCCCTCTGACCATTTACTGTAAAAGCTGCTAAATCTTGTGTTGTCCTAACTGTGGCTCCATGATACTTGAACTGTTTCTTTCTGGCTGCTTGCAATATTTTCTCCTTGACCTAGGAGCTCTGAAATTTGGCTATAATATTCCTGGGACTTTTCATTTTGGGCTCTCTTTTAGGAAGCAATCAGTGGATTCTTTTTTACCCTCTGATTCGAGAATACCAGGGCAGTTTTCCTTGATAATTTCTTGAAAGATAATGTCTAAGAAAAGGAAAATGACAAATATTGGACAATATGTGGGAAAATTGGAACACTAATGCACTGTTGGTGGAATTGTGAACTGATCCAACCATTCTGGAGAGCAATTTGGAATTATGCCCAAAGGGCTATAAAACTGTACATAATATCCTTTGATCCAGCAATACCACTACTAGGTCTATATCCCAAAGAGATCATAAAAAAGGGAATAGGACCCACATGTACAAAAATATTTGTAGCAGCCCTTTTTTGTGGTGGCAAATAATTGGAAATTGAGGGGATTGCCCATCAATTGGGGAGTGGCTGAAGAAGCTATGGTGTATGACTATAATAGAATACTATTGTGCTATAAGAAACGATGAGCAGACTGATTTCAGAAAATCCTGGAAAGACTTACATGTACTGATGCTGAGTGAAATCAGCAAGACCGGGAGAACATTGTACACAGCAACAGCAACATTGTACAATGACTAACTATGATAGACTTAGCTCTTCTCAACAATACAACAATAGAAAGATCCAAGACAAGTTCAAAAGACTCATGATAGAAAATGTTAACACATGCAGAGAAAGAACTATAGAGTCTGAATGTAGATCAAAGTATACTATTTTCACTTTTTTGTTTTTTGCTTTTCTCATGATTTTTCCCTTTCGCTCTGATTCTTCTTTCACAACATGAATAATGTGGAAATATGTTTAACATGATTGTACATGTATAACCTATATGACATTGCCTGCTGTCTTGGAGAGGGGGAAGGAAAGGAAGGGAGAAAAACTTGGAACTCAAAATTTTACCAAAATGAATGTTAAAAACTATCTTTGTATGTAATTGAAAAAATACTATTAAGGAAAAAAAAAGAAAGATGATGTCTAGGCTTTTTTTTTTTTGATCATGGCTTTTAAGTAGTCAAATAATTTTAAAATTATCTCTCCTGGATCTGTTTTCCAGGTCAGTTGTTTTTCCTATGATATTTCACATTGTCTTCTATTTTTACATTCTTTTGGTTTTGTTTTGTTTATTGATTTCTTATAAAGTCATTAGCTTCCATTTCCTCAATTCTGATTTTTAAGGAATTATTTTCTTCAATGAGCTTTTGTACCTCCTTTTCCATTTGGCCAATTCTCCTTTTAAGGAGTTTTTTCTTCAGTGAATTTTTGTGCCTCTTTTTCCATTTAGCCAATTCTGCTTTTTAAGGCATTCTTCTCTTTATTGGCTTTTTTACCTCTTTTACCATTTGGTTTAGTCTCCTGTAATCTCCTTTTGACCAGTTATTCAACTTCCTACTGTCCGTGGGCTGAGAGCTCCGGAAGCAGCTACTGCCATTGCAGATTCAGTGGGGCCTGGTCTATGCTGGTGGGATATGTACTGGACTGTGCTCCACTTTTCCCCAGATACAATAGATCTTTCCAGCTGACCTTCCTGGCTGGAAAATAATTTCACCTCATCCTTTTGTGGGTTCTGCTGTCCCAGAAATTGTTTTATGGAATTATTTAAAGGTGTTTGGAGGAGTTTGGGGGAGAGCTCAAGCAAATCACTGCTTTTTCTCAACCATCTTGGCTCTGCCCTCTATCTTTAATGACTTTAACAAAATTATTTTTGCTACTATGCTGTGGCTTATGTTCCCATGATCCCTGAAATTAGAATCTCCATGGTCAACACTTGGCCTCATGAACAGGATCAAGGGTACCCTCATGCTATTAGTCAGAACAAAAACAGGGGAGAATGGTAGAAGACTCTACATCCTCAGGTGCCTGGAAATATTATGTTTACCCTCACTGAGAAAGCATTGAGGTTAACTGGGCCTCCTGTCTGGCCCTAGTTGTCTTTCCCCAAAGAAAAAAATCCCCCTACAGATAGCTAGGGTAGAGTAGGTGATAGGTCTGAAACACAGAGCTACTGAAGAGCAGAAGGAAGTTGGGAGTTGGGATGGAATGCTACCTAATTGAGACTCTGCTAAAAGCCAGTAGCTAAAAAGAAGGGGTTGAGACTGTGAGAGATTCATAATTAATTCATAGAGAAGCAGTAGAGAATGCTGCTTAAGAAGCTGAGCCTAGTGATACAGTCCTTTTGCAACAGGTCTTAACCATTCAGCTGCTTCTAGAATCACAGCTACCTATCTCCAGAGATTTTTCTAAATTAGTTTATTGGTTCTTTGTTTTGTAGAAGGAGTGAATGCTGTCAGCTTTCAGTGACTCTTGTCCTATAGGTTGATATACAGTCCCTGCCATCTCAGACATTACACTGCCTTGATAACTTTAGCAAGGGAATTTCTGGTTTTAATCAAGATCCTATTCTTTCTTATGTATTCATTTTCTGTGTTTAATCATAAGAAAGAGATATTTTTAAATTTTTTTTTTGCTTTCTAATTTCAAGTTTTACAAAAAGTGGAAGAGGGAGTTTTAAATTTTGAGCTCTAAATTTTCTTATTCTTTGTGTGTGTGTGTGTGTGTGTGTGTGTGTGTGTGTGTGTGTGTGTGTGGCTAGGCGATTCAGGTTAAGTGACTTACCCAGGGTCACATGGCTAGTAAGGATCAAGTGTCTGAGGTCAAATTTGAACTCAGGTCCTCCTGACTCTGAGGCTGGTGTTCTATTCACTGTGCCACCTATCCGCTTCTATTATTAGTTTTTAAATTGATATTTACATGGGAATGTATTAAAAAAAGAAAGCAAAGTAGCTACAGGCTGTTAGAAAAGATGCTGGATGAATTTAATAGGTACAAAAGATGGATTGCTGGGAAAGGTAGAAATGACAATTTTATAAAGGAAAATTACAAAACCTTCCTGCTTCAGTCTCCCTTTTGTGCAAGATCTGAATTTAATCGAGGGCAAGAGGCTCCTTGAAAAACAAAGTTCTGAGGGCAGCTAGGTGGTGCAGTGGATAGAGCACTGGCCCTGGAATCAGGCGGACCTGAGTTCAAATGTAGCCTTAGACACTTATTAGCTGTGTGACCCTGGGCAAGTCACTTAACCCTAATTGCCTCAAAAAAAAAAAAAGAAAGAAAGAAAGAAAAGAAAAACATGGAGTTCTGATACATGAATTGGCCATTTCAAAAAAAAAAAAAAAGCTTTCATGAACTTTACTTGGGGTGAAATACACCTGACAGTGTTTTGTGCCATCCCAGGTCAATCTGTGACTTTCAGATCAGGCAGAACAGCTCTGGAATTGTTTTAACTATATCCCTGGGCAGCTAGATGGAACAATGGATAGAGTACTGGGCATGGAGTCAGGAAAACTCATCTTTGTAAGTTAAAATCTGGCCTCAGACTTTTATTTACTAGCTGTGTGGCCCTGGGCAAGTCACTTAGCCCTGTTGGCTTCAGTTCCTCGTCTATAAAGAGAAGAAATTGTCAAAGCACTCTAGTAGATTTGCTAGGAAAGCCCAAAATCAGGTCACAAAGAGTCAGACATGACTAAAAAATGACTAAACAAAAAAGATAGATAAATAGATAGATAGATAGATAGATAGATAGATAGATAGATAGATAGATCTATCCCTCTTACTCCTTTCACAGAAAATTCCTCTAATCATGGCAGTAGAGATTCAAATCTCTTAATGATGATTCAATATCATTATCCCAAGATTTCCAGAATCCATAGTGAGGGAGGTACAGAGGCATATGCCTATATGCTACTGTTAGGACTTTGCCACCCCTTCCTAAGAAACTGAAACTCATTAGAGCCATTTATTGAAAGGGTACACTCTGGCAAACAAATGATTCTACAGAAGTATTTATTTATGTAAAGACAGATTGTTGTCATGGTATTCCCCATGATGAACATCCCCTTAATTTCCAATTCTTTGCTACCACAAAAAGAGCTGCTATGAATATTTTTTGTACATATAAGTCCTTTTCCTTTCTTTTTAACCTCTTTGGAATACAGACCTAGTAGTGGTATTGCTGAATCAAAGGGTATGCATAGTTTTATGTAGCCTTTTGGGTGTCATTCCTAATTGTTCTCCAGAATGATTGGACCTACTCTACCAGAAGTTCATTAGTGTACTTATTTTCCCCCTCATCCCCTCCAGCATTTGTAATTTCTGATAGGTGTTAGGTGGTACCTTAGAGTTGTTTTATTTGCATCTCTCTGTAATTAATAGCGATTTGGAGCATTTTTCATATGACTATAGATAGCTTTGATTTCTTCTTCTGAAAACTTCTTGTTCATATCCTTTGACCATTTATCAATTGGGGAATAGCTTTTATTTTTTATAAATTTGACTCAGTTCTATATTCAATTTATATTTGAAAAATAAAGCCTTCATCAGAGAAACTTGCTGTAAAAATGTTGACATTACTTCATTGTCTATGTTACCTTTTAGCATAATGTAGTTTTTAATTGACTCTACTTTTGTTTTTGCTTTGAGTTCATGATTGCTACTCCTACCTTTTTTACTTCAGCTGAAGCATAATAGATTTTGTTCCAATCCTTAATTTTAATTCTGTGTATGTCTTTCTGTTTCAAGTGTGTCTCCTATAAACAACATATTGTTTGATTCTGGTGTTTAATCCAATCTGCTATCCATTCCTCTTTCCAGACATGAGAGAAAAATAATACAAATGATAACGTCTTTTAAAAAATGAATTAAAAAAAAATTTTTTTAATGAATCAATGAATAAACATATTTGTTGGGAGAGTATCAGATATACCTACTGGGCAGCTGGGTGGCTTAGTGGATAGAGTGTTGGGCTTGGAGTCAGGAATACTCATCTTCCTGAGTTTGAATTTGGCCTCAGACACTTGCTAGCTATGTGATCCTGGGCAAATCACTTAACCTGTTTACCTCAGTTTTCTCATCTGTAAAATGAGCTGGAGAAACTACTCCAGTATCTTTGCCAAGAAAACCCCAAATGGGGTCACAAAGAGTCGGACAGGACTGAAACGACTGTACAGCAATTGTCCTTAGCAGTTGCAGAAGTGTGGAAAGAGCAACAGTGACCTGGGGCCTTGGAATCCCTGCCTGGTGGCTAACAACTGAAAATCTGCTGAGCCTGTATTTTCAAACCTGGCTTATCTTTCTCTAAGGTTCCCTTCCACCCCATACACATGTACACATTTGTTTCCCCCCGCAAAATCATTTAAATTTAGAGGCAGTATGGTATATTGGCTAGTGTTAAAATTGGAGGCAGGAAGACCAGGTTGAGATCCTGCTTCTGACATTTACTAGCTGTGTGATGCTGGACAAATCATTTAAACTCTTTGAAACTCATTTTCCTCATCTATCAAGTGGGGATATTTATACAAAAATGATGCATGTAAAGTGCCTTGTAAAACTCATGGAGACAAATGTCAATTGTTATTCCTGGGAAGACAGAGAGAAATAGGCTATTTCTGCTAATCACATCAACCCTGACATATTAAGTATTTCTTGAAGTGACCAAAGGGGAAAGGAAGGCTTTGATTTTGTGGCTAATTGACCTGAGACATGTTTTCTCCTTATGCAGGTATGACAGACAGAAGCTGACACTGAAGGACATTCACAACTGTCAGTATGTAGCCTGCATGAATCCCACTTCTGGCTCCTTCACCATTGACTCCAGACTTCAGGTGAGCAAGGAGAAAGAGCAGATGATTTCTGCATTAATAAAGTGTGTGTCTGTGTGTGTTGTGTGTGTAGGATAGCAAAGTGGGGGTGTTTGATTCCAATTCCCTTTTCTGTGAGGAAAAGAGGTTTGTGTTGGGAGCAGAGTTCTAACTAGCCATTTTTGTTCCCAAGTTAAAGGGCACAAAATGCATTGTCAAATTCTTAAGGAGAGAGGGGAGCAGAAATGAAGATGGGGAAGAGTGCAATTGAATAAGCAGGACAGGGAGTAGCTCACCTGAGGTACAGCCACTAGAGGGAGCTTTCAATTTTTTAACTAGTTATTTATACTAAACAATTGCTAAACTCAGTTGTTTCTCTGCTGCTGTTTTTCTGGAAATTTTAGACTCCTTAAATTTTTGGTGCATTTGCTCCAATTACTCTGCTATGGTTCTGGTTTCATTTGGAAGGTTAGAGCCACATAACTGAGGAATTTATCATGGGGAAAGGAATGGTAAGAGAGAGACCACCTCATCTGTAGGTAAAACCATCAGATGTATGCTTCTTTACTTTCATGAAATGAAATTAAAAGGCCATTTCAGTGTTTCACCCTGAAAAGTAAATTCCTTGTTGTTGTTTGTCTAACTTCTTTATAGCGTAGCTTAAGCCTGTGTCCTCTTATTCAGTCTTTGAGAGAATTCACTATAATTTTCCAGAAAATTCTCCAACTCACCAAGGCTAACCAGTTAACTAGCTTACTTTCTTTTTTTTTTTCCCAGCTGGGACAAATAAGGATAGAGGTAGAAAACCCAGCCTAGACACTGTGACCCTAGCTAGACAGGCTTTTTATACAAGCTGCCAGTGGAGAGACTCACCCCAGAGTCGGTAGACCCAGAAAAGGGAAGAAGTGCTGTGGATGGAAGGAGACTGAGCAGAGGAGAACAGGCACAAACACTAAGAAAGTACTGTAGTTGCCCTTTAACTTTCCCCCCAGTGGGACCACTCCAGTTACCACCCTTTCCTAGCATCGCATAGGAGAGGCCACCCACTCCCCATCTCGAGTCTTCATGTTGGTTAGGGATCCTCAGAGAATTCCTTGCCAATCCCTGTCATGAAGATGCTGGATGCTTCCTCGGTTAGGAAATCCCCCACTCTGTTCAAATCCAAGTGAAGATGGGCAGTAGAGAGGCTTCTTGCTTTCTGGAGAATTTGGTCTTCAGCACTCCCTGTAATCAGAGAAGATAGGTCTGAGGACATCTGTGAACTTTTTGTTTTGTTTTGTTTTGCCTTGATGTAGAGACACTTTTGTGTGTTTGCTGTGAGTTTCCCTGGACAAGATGCTCTGATGGCAATTTATAGCACAATCTTGGCACAGCATTTATCCTATCGATCTGTCCCCATCGTGGTTCAGAAAATTAGTGTCCAGCTGGTCACCTCAGCACTTGGTAAGTTGAAACTATCCACATCCACTTTAGTATTTATAAAAGCTACTATTTTATGGAGGCTGATGGCTTCTTCATCTTTTCCCCTAGTAAATATTTTATTTATATATTTAAATCAATATGTTTAAAGGATGCTATGTTTCAACAGGAGATATTATGAAATTCAATTGCTTCAGTGGGAGGGTAGAGTATAGGAAATTCAGTATATAGAAGTGATTTACATGTCAACAGAGAAGCAAACTTCGTCTCTGTTCAGCTCTGCAAATTTCTAACCTAAATTGTCACTATTTCATAGTCCATTTGCTTTGGAAACATTGTTTTAAGT
The DNA here is from genome assembly GCF_003287225.1 of Phascolarctos cinereus. NCBI lineage: Eukaryota > Metazoa > Chordata > Mammalia > Diprotodontia > Phascolarctidae > Phascolarctos > Phascolarctos cinereus. Next base: position 266,503,005 of record NW_027555958.1, on the reverse strand, counting down.
TCTACACTTCCTGAGACCATTAAGCCCATAGAAGAATCAATGTGTGTATTTTTCCTATAATAGCCTTGCATCAGAAAATCTCATCAACCTTTCTTCCTACGGCCATTAAGTTTCATTATGTCTTCAACCTCAGGGACCTCTCCAACATTTTCCAGGTACGGGTTTTTTTTTTTTATTTCTGTGGCACTCCTACCACCTCTCAGCCCAAATCCCTGTTTTTATCAGTACCCTCTGGTTCTCCTTCAATGGGAGCAGAAACATAGTCTGTGGAAGAGAGGAACTTATATAGAAAGCAAGGCCTTTTATTCACCTAGTCTTGCTTTCTTTTCATCTTCATGGCACTCACTGAAGCAGTGTGGTGCAAGACTAATTATAATTTTTTGTTAATTTTAATATAGCATACCCTTATATAGTAATTTAAGGTTTACAAACCTTAATATACATTATCTCATTTGATCCTCCCAACAACCCTGTGAAGAGGTATTATCATCATTCCCATTTTACAGATGAAACTGTGGCTCAAGAAGGTTACAGACCATGCCCAATGTCAGACCACTAAGAAGTACATAAGGCAGGATTCTAATAAAGGTCTTCCTGATTCCAGATCCAATACTCTCTCCACGATACTACACTGTCCTTCTTTTGGATAGTAAATAAGAGTCAGAAAGACCTGGATTCGAATCCCACCTCTGACACTTACTAGGTATCTGACACTGGAAGAGTCATTCTCTTCTCCGAACCTCAAGCAACAACCTAGAACTTATCCACTAAGTCAAAGACGGATTGGTGGAGGGTGTTCCCACACAAGTCATTCCCTACCCTAAGGAAGTCATACCTCTTTTCAATTGCATATTCAATATTCTCCTCCTTGTCTCTGATGAAATCTTTTTTCTTCAATAAAGTATTTTTTGCTATTCTGAAGTTGATAAACACTGGCAAATATGAGTAATTCCCTATCAAAGAGTGGGAGATGGGGAATGTTATGTCAACCTGTGAATCTCTGTCTTGTCATTCTAAAGTACTCACTCCATTGAGCACATTAGTTCCAAAGCTGTTTTGCTTGTTTGTGTTTCCTTTTGAACTTGCTTCTATGTGTTCTTTTAAACACTTTATTGATTTCCTTGTCTTTTTTGCATCACTATCATCTCCCCTGGGCAGCTAGATGGTGCAGTAGATAGAGTACTGGGCTTGGAATCAGGAAGATTCATCTTTATGAGTTCAAATCTGGCCTCAGACACTTACAAGCTGTGTGACCCTGGGCAAGTCACTTAACCCTTTTTGCTCATGTTCCTCATCTGAAAAAGGAGCTGGAGAAAGAAATGAAAAACCATGTATGTATGTTTGCCAAGAGAACCCCAAAAATGGCGTCACAGAGAGTCAGACATGCCTGAAATGACTGAACACCAGCAAATCATCTCCTCTACATCATCCTCTCCTCCTAATTAAAAAAAAAAATTCTCCCTTATAACCAATAAGCGTAGTTAAGCAAAACAAATGTATATGTCAGCCATGTTCAGAAATGGATGTCTCGTTTTTCACCCCAGTCTATCACCTCTGTCAACAGATGGAAAGCATCTTTCATCATCATTCCTCTGGAAACATGGTTGGTCCTATATTGATCAGAGTTCTTATGTCTTTCAACATTGTTTTTCATTACAGCGTTATAGTTATTATGTAAGTGTTGTCCTGGCTCTGCTCACTTTTTTCTAACTCAGTTCCTACAACTCCTCACATGTTTTTTCCCTTTTGTCATTCAGTAATATTCCAATATAACCACATGCCATAATTTATTCAGTCACTCCATAACTGATGGGCAACCTCTTAGTTTCCATTTTGCTGCAACAAAAAGTACTCCTATAAATATTTTTGCATGATTCTTTTCCCTCTTTGTTTTAATTCTTCAGGAAATAAGCCTAGTGGTGCTATCACTACATCAAAGGCTAAGCACAATGTAGTGATTTGTGAGATATCAAAATTGCTTTATAGAAAGGAAAATTTGACAAATTCATAGCTCCATCAACAAACATTAGTGTGTTCTCCCATATCTTCTCCAACAATTGTCATTTTTCCCTTCGTCTTTTTTGACAGGTTGATGAATGTGAGGTAAAATCTCAGTTATTTGAATTGGCTTAGTATTTTGGAGCATTTTTGCTTTTCTTCTTTTGAGGATATCCTGTTTACATCTTTTGTCTATTTATTTATTGGGAAGTGGCTTATTTTCTTACATATTTGAATTGGTTCTCTGTATATCCTGAATATCATATCTTTATCAGAGAAACTAGCAAAGATTTGTTTTCTTTCAGTTAACTCTTTCCTTTCTAATTTTTTGCTCTTCCTTTTGATGATATCTTTAACTCAGACTTACAGGGAAAGTCTCCCAGATTTATTCATTAAGAGACATGATGTGATATAGTGGGGTAGAGGGGGAACCCTAGACTTGGGAGGCAGAAGCCCTGGGAATGAGTTACAGCTCTGACACTTACTAGCCATGTGACTATGGGTAAGGCATTTGACTTCTTTTTAGTCTATGATGAAATGATTCTGATTCATTTTTTGTGAGGGGAAGGAGTTGAGAATGTGTTGATATTGTGAGATACCTATGTATTCTTATTTGTAATTATGGTAGAAGGTGTATGTTTTGGGATCTATTCCCTAGAATAGGTACCCATGTCAGGGCCATGAGCCATTACCTAGAAATAAGTAGGTCACTGGATCCCTAGTTGAAGATTAAAAAAATGTCCATGCTCCATATGATTGTTCACATAGCTTGGCCAGTAATGGAAAGCCAAGGAAATAATGAAGGTCCCCGGGTAAATTAATTCAGAACTAGAGAACAGGATGATCTGGGGAAGCAGTCATCCAGAGAGGAGCCTTGGCTCAGAAGTACTCAGTGTAGGATAGAACCAACATTAGTAGAAGAAATGACTAGGCTATTGAGCACAGAATTGGCCTAAAGATCTGGCACCTAGGGCTGATTTTTCAGCAGAAGCAAAGTGAGAGGAGTTATAGGTTCCAGTGGAGTCAGAGCTTGGAGACTTCCTGAGGAAAAATAAAGTGACACAAACCCAAAACTTATGGGGTGGTAACTTTGGCACCAAGAGGGAAGAACTATTTCTTATGAGAAGTTGAGACTTGGGGTTTAGGAGAGCCTTTACCAGGGGCTTGAAGATGAAGTATCTCAAGACTGACAGTGAGAGGTAAATAACCTATTTAGGTCCTAGTCTCCTGGAGTAGTATAGTTGAAAGTACATTGGCTGTGGAATCAGTAGACCAGAGTTCAAATCCTGTTTCTGACCTTGTTGTGTGGGCAAGTCTATTAACCTCTCTAGGCCTCATTTTTCCTCATCTGTAAAATTGGAGGGTTTTATTTGATGCCATCTGAGGTCCCTTCCAATTCTGGATCTGTGTGCTACTCCAGGTCACAGGCTAGAGGAGCAAGATCTGGAGGGCTAAAAATGGCAGCTTTGCTTAGTAGAGTCTATGACAGTAGAATGAGAACTAAATTAATATCAAGGCCAAGACCAGAAAGAAGACGTTGAAACAAGAAAGAGTCTAAGAACAGTGGGTGAATATCCCATGGCTAGTCCTGAAGACCAGTATTTACTATTAAAAAAAAAACCTTTCTAAATTGAGAAATGATTATGTTTTTCCTACTTCTGTGTGTTGTACCAACCCCACCCCTGAGTCTTTTTTCTCTTATATCAAATAAGGATGATATAATACTTGCACTATCTGCTCTGTATAATGTTCTCTCTATCACTATCTGGTCTCCACAATGTGCAAATGGAGTGATGGTTGTAACGCCACTATGTTGGTCAGGCAATAAACATGATCTTTTGAATTTTTTTTTTATTCTGAATACTCCCCAAAAGAGCATTTCCATATCCACAGCAGAACAACAACAAAAGAGAATTATATTCTATATGGGTTCAAATCCTGTCTCTAATATGTAATGTCTGTGTGATCAGCGCAAAACATTTTCCCTCCCTGGGCTTCAGTTTCTTCATGTAATCAAGCGTTTGAACTGGATAGCCTCTGAGGACTCTCCCAGATTTAGACCTCTGATCGATGAACTGCATATCTTAATTTGCTTCTCTCTCAAGGCCAAGAATCCCACAATGACTAGTTTGTTCTTGGCAGGGACTCTTGTTTTCTACAGCAGAAATCCTCAGAACCCCTGTTGACCTCATACGGCTATGGCTACATGAAGCTGAACGGGTATATGGGGACAAGCTTATTGAAGATAAAGACAAAATCCTGTTATATAAACTCACTGTAACTTCGACCAAGAAATACTTTGAGGTAAGTTATAGCACTGGCTTTCGTTGCTCAACCTAGAGTGTCATGCCAGACCTGTGTGGCTTCTAAGTGGGCTGGCTGGTTCTGGGTCTCCTGCAGTTTGAGTATATTCAGTAAAGTCCTGGTGGGTCCCAGTAAATGTCTTTAGGAAACAGGTGTGAATATAAATGAGAAGTTTTTCTGGGTACCTGAGACAAGTAAGGAGATATTAAGAAAACACTGAAAGGCCCATGAAGAATTCTAGTCATCTGACCCAGATGAACTACATCTGGGCACCAGCACTTTGTTTAATGAAAAAACAGACAGACATGATTGCTAAGCACTGTCAGTCATTGTGGAAAATATGAGACATATACCTTAACGTCGGAGAAAAGCAAATGTCCCAGTTTTCAAAAAGGGAAAGAAAATGGGGCCTGCCAAAAAATTGAACTTATCTTCCATTCTTGCAAATGTTCTAGAATGGACCATTAGAAAATGGTTGTTCAACATCTCTTAGAAAGGGAAGAGAGGATTTTCAAGAATCAGCATAGCTTCATCAAGAACAAGACATACCAGATAATGTCATTTCCTTTTTTGGCAGAAATACCAAACCAACAGATGAAGGGAACACTTTGGTATAGGTTATTTATACTTTAGCAAAGTTTTTGGTAAAGTAATTCGTAGTATTATTGTGGAAAAGATAGATTAGGTCAGAATATAAAAAGATGTATTCAGAACCAGCTGGATGACTGGAGTCAGTGTGGTAAAAGTTCCACCGTGGTATAGGCCAGTGATCTATGCTTGGTCCTATGCTGTTTTAATATTTTTATTGGTGATCTGGATAATAGTATAGATGGCATGCCCATCAAACTTGAAGATGCAGAAAGCTGGGAGGGATGGCTGACACAATAGATGATTGAGTCCAGATCTAAAAGGATCTTGACAGGCTAGATCTAATAAGATCTAAATCTAATAAGAGGAAATGCAAAAGGGATAAATGTGAAGTCTTTTATTTGAGCACACACACAAAAATCAGATTCACAGATAAAGGTTGGGGCAGGCATAATTAGACACCAATAGTTCTGAAAAATATCTTGGGATTTTAATGTAAAGCAAGTTCAATATGAGCCCCTACGTGAAGTAGCTGCTAAAAAAGCTAATGCAACTGTGGCTTTCATTAAGAGAGATAGTTTACAGCAGTTGGTTTACAGGTCCCTTTGCAGATCTCTAGTAGAGTTCTGTGTTCATTTCTGGGCCATGACCAGTTGAAGAAATTAGGGGAGTTTAGCCTAGAGAAGAGAAATCTCAGGGGAGACATGACAATTGTCTTCAAGTATTTGAAGGGCTATCATGTGAAGGCAGGATTAGGAGACAGGATTAGATTTGCTTGTACTTAGCACAGTACCTGGTACATTTTTGTTGTCGTTCAGTCATTTTTCGGTCATGTCTGACTCTTCATGACCCTATTTGAGGTTTTTTGTTTTTTTTGTTTTTAGCAAAGATACTGGAGTGGTTTGCCATTTCCTTCTCCAGCTCATTTTATAGGTGAGGAAACTGAGGCGAACAGGGTTAAGTGACTTGCCCGGGGTCACACAGCTGATTGGTGTTTGAGGCCAACTTCAAACTCACAAAGAGGAGTCTTCCTGACTCCAAACCTGGTACCCTATCCTCTGAGATGCTTATCTGCCCACTTTGTACAGAGTAGATGCTTAATAAATGGTTGTTGCCTGAGGGCAGAACCATGAGCAATGGATAAAAAGTGCAATTTAGGTCTCATGTCAGAAAGCTTCTTAATAATTTAGAGTAATGCAAAAGTGGAATGACTTCCCTTAAGAGGAAGGATGTTTCCCTCCTCTTTGGCAATCTTTGTGCCAAGGCTAGATGGCCATTTGTTGGGCATGTTATGGTGGGGATTCCTTTTGTATGAGTTAGAGTAGATGGCTTCCAAAGTTACTCCAATTCTCTGTGAAATCTTAATTTCTCTGTGACTTAGTCTTTTAGAACTGCAGTGGACAAAAATGTCATCTCCCTGCAGCCAACCTGGTAATGAACCTTTTTGAACTTGGCTAGGCCACTCCTTAGACTAAGAGATAGGTGATTTGTCACTGGACCTGAACTCACAGGTTTTCAAGCTTGGGCAGAACCTGCCAAAATTTGTACTGTGCTGGAACAGCCTTCAAGAACCTAGGGTTAGCTTCATGCCACAAAGAGCCTCAGAGGAGAATGTTCGTGGAGGCCTAGAGTTATTTTTTTTTTAGAGTTATTTTCAATATTACTTATGTTGATAATAAGGATGACTCCTACTATGTACATTTCTCTTTAGAACTTAGAAGGTGCTTTCAAAATCATAATCTTGTTTATTCCTCATAACGAGCCTGTAAAATAGACAGGGCAGATATTCACAATCCCCATTTTATAGAAAATAAGGCTCAGAGTTGTTGATAAGTACTTTTTCTAAGATCTCATAGCTAACAACTAAGAAAATCCATGATTAGCAAGCACTAGATAAATATTCATGTAAAATCTGTCCCGTAATCAAGTTGGAAAATCCCTAAACCAGTGCAACAAATATTTATTAATTTGTGGCATTAGGTTAGGCCCCAGTGAAATGAAAAATATTCTATGCCCGTCCCTCCAAAATTCCTATTCTATATGTCTGTACAACAGGAACATATCCTGTTGTGCTCCTGGCTTTTCTTACCACGTTTCCTATTTTACTGAAAGCTCATCACTGATGAGTGGACAGGGTAAGATAACTCCACTAAGAAATTAACAATTTATTTGCCTAAGAACTTGTGGGTGACTTACCCTTTGAGAGGTGGGAGGAAGATGCTGTTGTGACCTGAGCCCCTGGAAATTCTGCCTTGTGGCCAGGTCTTATCGGGGTTCTTAGTCCTTCTTTGTGGAGGTGCTCCCACTATGTGAGATTGATATTGCACACCTAACTTACTATGCATATCCTCTAACATTCTCTTCTCCATGTATAGGAATTTGGTGACAACGTTCTATTTGCCAAACCAAATATCTACTGCCACTTTGCCCAAGGGATTGGAGACCCTAAATATTGCCCTGTAACTAATGTGGCAAATCTGAATAAGCTACTAGTGGAAGCTTTAGAAAGCTATAATGAAGTTAACGCAATCATGAATTTGGTGAGTGGGAATCCGTGGGAAGCATAAACCATTATTTGGAAATACTGATTTCTCGCTTCACAATTTGCAAATGTAGTTCTTGGTTTTTTATTTTGACATGGTTTGGTTTATGGAGATGAATAATTATGTTATTATGAAATATCTTAATATTTCTGGACTCTTTAGGTGCTATTTGAAGATGCGGTGGCTCATGTTTGTAAAATTAATCGCATCTTAGAGTCTCCCCGAGGGAATGCCTTGCTGGTGGGAGTAGGAGGCAGTGGAAAGCAAAGTCTTTCCCGCTTGGCTGCATTTATTAGTGCCCTGGATGTATTTCAGATCACCCTGAAGAAGGGATATGCAATCCCAGATCTGAAGGTAAGAAACAACTTTTTTGTCAAACTACTTCTTGTGGCTAGATTTTAGGGAAAATCTAATTTTGACAAAGCAAGATAAGAAAAATAACTGATAGTAACAACTCCTATATACTGAGAGCTTTCATGCTAACAAAGAACTTTCCCCTTCACAATTCTCATTTTATGACTGATAAAACTGAGGATAAGAGATTAAGTAAATTGCACAAGGTCAGATTGATGCTGAGTGTTCAAATTGGAACTCCAACCTAGGACTTATGATTCCATGCCCTACGCTCTTTGCCCTATGCCTTGCTGCTGCTAAAAAAAAAAAAGTATAGAGAAACAAAAGAATAGAGAATCTGAAAGGCACTAATGTACAGACTTTAGCTAGGGTTTTCTGAAAGATAGGAAACTGGAAACATTATAACTAGGGTCTATACCTAGACAGACATGTCTAAATAGAATATTGCAATAGGCAGTTAATTTAGGACAGTCAGCTCACATAAATTAATTCAATTGAATCTCAATAAGCCTTTATTAAATGCCTACCATATGCAAACCACTGTGTTAGGCATCAGAGATACAAAGACAAAAAACAAAAAAACCAAAAAACAAAGACAATCCCTGCCCTCAAGGAAATCACATTCTTTTAGAGAAGGGAGAAAGAAGAGGGTATACAATGTGTAGTCTGATAAGTAAATATAAACCATACCAAAGAAAATCTCGCAGTGTCCTTGTCATCAGAAATGGTTATGTTTCTTGTATCATATTCTTCAAAATAATGCTGGATCCTCAGCTCTTCTTTGATTGTGTGGACGCTGACAACATTTGTCTCTGTTTCCTTTGGATAGATGATTATTTGTATATTTTCACTGATGAACAACCATGTATTTGTAACTCTATATGCATTAAGTATACCTCTGTTGTAACTTACAGAGATCACCACACTCCCCAATTAGTGTCTATTGAATACCCAACTCTAAGATGGGAGTCCTAGACAGCAATTGCCTTTTTAAAAAATTACACACACACACACACACACACACACACACACACACACACACACACACACACACACACACACACACACTGAAAGGAAAGAAGTTCCCACCTAAACAAAGGCACAGACAAGGTGGAGCAGTATTGTGAGCCATACTTAAATTAGCCTTAGTTAACCAGTTCAAAGTTTAACATGCAGTGGCCACACTTGTACTGTAAGATGCCATTCACTTTGCTATTTAAGAATTAAAAGATCATGTTGTAAAAGGACATACTATGAAAAATAAGACGCCACCCTACCCCTCCTTCAGAATCAACATGGCAGACAGGTAGAGACAAATGTTTTCAGTGTCTACACAATCAAAGAAAAGCTGAGGATCCAGGATTGCCCTCCTAAAGAGTAGATATGACTGTTCATACCACTTGGATGAGTAAGGAGTCACCATCTACAGTCATCCTGGTAAAAATAAAGGACTATCAGACTTTATCATCTTTTTGCCACTCCAGCCTCTAACCCCTAGGCCCTGCCCTCTGACCTGCTGATGCCCCCTAAGTACTCCTGGGTCTCTCCAACACATTCCTGTGAGTATTGTCTCCCCAACTAGAGCGTGATCTCCTTGAGAGCAGGAACTATTTCAGTTTGTCTGTTTGTATGCCCAGCACTTTGCACATAGTAAATACTTAATAAATATTTTTCATTCATTCATTTAATCACAGGAATTACTGGTAGGCTCAAATGAGATAACATTTGTAAAACACTTTGCAAATTTTAAAGCAATATGTAAATGTTAGTAGTTGTAGTCATAAATTCAGTTTAGAACATGGTGAATTTAAGGTGCTGGTGGCATAGCTCGAGAGAGATAATAGCAGGCAGCTACTACCCCATTTTATAGATTAACAATGTATGAGACTCAGAGAGATAGTGACTAAGGTGTTAATTAATTCTGCTGTCTTTTCTTCCATTTCATTACTGTCTTCACCTGCCTACAGTGCCTCCCTCCCTCTTTATTGGAATTGGTTCAAGACAGCCATCCAGGCTAAATTCTACATATTAGCTAACTGCTAATTCTCCCAGAATCTTATTTAGCTTTGCACGGAGCTAGCTTAGAGTACGTCTTATTCCCAAATCAACCTAACACTTGCTGCTGTTTTTCTTTGTATGGAAAAATTATCATCTCCTTATGTTTTGCCAGAATATAGATATGTATGCCTACTCTCACTTTAAAGACTCCCTGGAGAAGAAAAATTCAGCTATAATGAAACTTTAGAATCGAAATTTCTCAGTGGGAAAGTTATTGTCAAATTGTCTGTTGTCTCTGTCATTTATTCTAGTTGGATCTGGCTGCTCAGTACATAAAATCTGCAGTGAAGAACGTGCCCACGGTATTCCTAATGACTGACTCCCAGGTGGCTGAAGAGCAATTCCTGGTATTGATCAATGACTTGCTGGCATCAGGAGAGATCCCAGGCCTCTTTCAGGATGATGAAATAGAGAACATCATCACTTCTATGAGACCACAAATAAAAGGTCTTGGCATTCCAGATACACAGGAAAATTGTTGGAAATTTTTCATTGATAAAGTACGCCGACAGCTCAAGGTAGAAATCCCTTGAATTCTGCATGTCCATTGACAGTTGGAATTGGTGACATGTTGTTTTCTATTTTTTTACACATTTGTTCAGTGGGTAGGTTTCTATCTTGCTTTTAATGAATTTAAATTGTGTATAGTTGGGGGAAGGAGTTGATTTCCACATAGATGTCTCAACTGGATTTCAAAATTATTATTGTTTTGCTGCTCAGTTGTTTCATTCGTGTCTGACTCCTCATGACCCTATTTGGAGTTTTCTTGGTAACGATACTGCAGTGGTTTGCCATTTCTTCTCCAGATCATTTTATAGATAAGGAAATTGAGGCAAACAGGATGAGGTGACTTGCCCAGGGTCACTCAGCTTAGGGTCTAAGGCCAGATTTGAACTCACAAAAATGAGTCTTCCTGACTCCAGGACCAGCATCCAACCCACTGTGCCAGCTAGCTACCCCAGATTGCAGAGTACATGGGAGTAAGCAACATGTAAGTAGACTGGAAAGGAGAATTTTTAAAAAGAAGACTGGAAAGGGGGACAAGTCATGAAAAGATCTGAACACCAAATAGAGAGTTTTATATATGATCCTAGAGGTCATATCCACTAGAGTTTACTGAGCCTCTACTTAGGGTCACATGGTCAGACCTATACTTTAGGGAGAAAAAAGTGAGACAGCTGAGTGGAAGATGGACTGAAGTGGGGAGAGACTTGTGGCAGAGAAACCTGGTCTGAGTATGAAGTGATGAGGGCTTGCACAAGAGCAGTAGCAGTGTTAGACAAGAGAAGGGGGTATATTCACAAAATATTCCAAAGGTAAAATAGGCATTGGCCATAGGTTGGATATTCAGGGGTGCAGTGGGGAGTGTCAAGAAAGAGTGAGAGAAAAAAAAAGAGTGAGAAGTCAAGGGTGATACCTATCCTGGGGGACTGGATGGAGGGTTGTACCTTCATTAGTTAGAAGGAAATTAAGGGGAAAAAAAGGTTTTGAGAGGAAAGATGAATCTAGTTTTGGACCTACTGATGTTTAAAGGACATCCAGTTTGAGATGTCCAATAGACAGCTGGAGATGCAAGACAGCAGAGAGATTAGGATTGGATAAGTAGATCTGAAAATCATCAGCATATAATGATAATTGAATCCATGGAAGCTGATGAGATCACCAAGTGAAATAGTATAGATGGATATGAGAAGAAGGCCGAGGACAAGACTCTGAGGGACACCCTTATCTACTGAGTATGACCTGAGTGAAGATCCAACATAGGAGATTAATAAGTGGTCAGACTGGTTGGAGGATAGAAAGGAGTATCACAAACAAACAAACAAACAAAAAAACCCAAAGAAAACACGGCATCCAGGAAAAGAGGGTGATTGACAGTGTCAAAAGCTATAGAGAGCTCAAGAAGGATGAAGATTGAGAAAACTCCACTAGAGTTGGCAATTAAGAGAGCATTAGTAACTTTGGAGAAGATTTTGAGAGTCCCATGGACAAGAAGATCAAATCTATCAAAACTCAAATTAATTCAGGCTATTCACTGGAAGGTCAAATGCTGAAGCTGAAGCTTAAATACTTTGGCCACATAAGGAGAAGACAGGACTCATTGGGAAAGCCCCTGATGCTGGGAAAGATTGAAGACAATAGGAAAAGGGGACAGCAGAGTATGAGATGGATAGATAGTGTCATGGAAACAATGAACATGAACTTTGACAGACTTCCAGAGATAGTGGAATATAGAAGGGCCTGGTTGTGCTATGGCCCATGGGATCATGAAGAGTCTGACACAACTTAATGACTGAACAACAACCACAACAGTAACTTAGGAAAGAGTAGTTTGGGTTGAATGATAAGGTTAGAAACCAGACTGTAGGGAGTTAAGAAAAGAGTAAAAGGAAAGGAAGGGGAGGCCTTCTATTATAGCTGGCCTTCTTAAATTTAGCCACAAAAGGGAAGAGAGAGAGGAGGCCATAGCTAGTGAGGATAGAGGAATTAAGTGAGTTTTTTTTTTTAAGGACAGGGGAAACATGGACATGTGTGTAGGCAGTAGGGTGCTGGAGCAGAAAGCTATAGAATACAGCCAAAGTGGAGAAGGGACAACCTGCCCAGCAGAGACACTTTTCTTAGGAGGCACAGTGTAAGGACACTGTAAGAAGAGAAAAATAAATCTGGGTCCTATAACACTGGAGTTGTGAGTTGTACATTCCCTGTGTGCAGGCCTTTATTCTAGGGAACTTCAGATGTGTGCATGCCTCTTCTTTCCCACTGATACTATGTGGTTGTAGAAGAGGGTGCTTCAGGTTTATTGAGAATTGTTTGCAGCTTACTATGCCATTTTAGTAAATGATTTTGCTTTGATGTAATTATGTCAACTGGCTAATTACTAAAGATAAATCCATTGGAGAGGGCCTGTATTAGGATTGCAGATTCACAGAGTACCTTCAGCCTGGTGTAGACTTGTCCAGAAGACCTGATCCATTAGTGCAAGTTGGAGTGCATTCTAGAGGGGGTGCTGTATCTATGTGGACAATAATATAATACTAGCAGAATAGAATAATACTACATCCATGTGGAGACCTAAATAACAACAGTTTTTTATGCTGTTAACTGACATGACTTGTTAAAGATATTCAAGCACCAGAAAAAAACCCCCACACTTTATATGTGCCTTACGACCCGTAGGACTCAGAAGGGTCTGAACATTCAACATTATTAATTTTTTAATGTTGATGACACAAATTAAGCTAGAATTCCAAACTATGTTTGGAAACTAAAATAGAGTAAGGGAAGGGAAACCACAACCATAGTATATTGTACACAATGGGTACTTGATAAATAGAATATAATTCTTCTATGATAAACAGAATGTAAGCAGGTCTTTTTTTTTTTTTCATTTTGTCTCTGTATCACTGGAATGAAACAGTGCCTTCCATATAGTAGGTACTTAATATATGTTTATTGAATGAATGGGTCATCTCATAGGAATAATATGATCAACCTTCTCAAAGGAAGTTGAGAAAATTCTAAGGCTAGGATACTAAGTTTCCAAGGGCTAAGCACATTGCTACTCAGTCCACACCCTCCAAAAGTATTCTTGTGACTCTGGTGGGAACTCTGATCCCATTCCCCTACTTTCTCAAGATTCTTCCTCATCCCCTTTGATCCATTGGTAGACAGCTCCCTCTCTATTGCCCATGCCCTCTTCAGTCAAAGGTTAAATGTTTCTGCCACCAAAATGGTGGTTTAGGTTTATAACTTCATTCCACCACACGCAAAAGCATCAGTGAAACTTGTCTGATTTCACAGATGTGTCTCTAATGCAAAATGAAGACTGGTGTCCATTGTCATTATCATACACAGCAATCCATGTCTGCTCTTTTTCTCTCTAAAGAGGTTTTTGAAAAACTGATAATGATTTGTTGTTTACTCAGTTGAATCCATTTTATCTGTGTTGTCCATCTAGGTTATCCTGTGTTTCTCTCCTGTGGGCTCCACACTTCGGGTGCGAGCCCGAAAATTCCCAGCTGTGGTCAACTGTACAGCTATCAACTGGTTCCATGAATGGCCTGAAGATGCCTTGGTATCTGTCAGTGCTAGATTCTTGACAGAAACAGAGGGAATTGAGGTTAGCAAATCGACTCGTTGGTTTTGCCTGTCACCATGTCTTACATCAGTTGCAAAGCATCTGCTGGATCAGAGACAATGTGATCTGCATGTACTATTCTATCTTCACAAGTTATTCGTCGCTTTGTCTTTAGCAGCAAGACTATCACTGTGAGGATAACACAATACAACAACCATCCTAATTTTTGTTCTACTTTCAATTTTCACTGAAGAGGAGGATACTCGCTTTCACTTATTTGCATTAATTGTCTGTCTGGAAGTCATCATTAAACCATGACATATCCTGGACACAAAATGTGTTGCCCAAGAAGGCCACATGTTATTAATTTGGGACAAATATGCTATTGTCATTGAGTTAGAATTAGTCCTAAACTAAATTTTTTCATAGATTAAAAAAAATCTAAGGTATTGAATACGACACTTTGCTTCCCCTCAAGTAAGATCCTTGTTTTGTTTTTCTATCTCTAATATAACAGTACCTTACATATAGACTTTGTGCAGTAATTAAATTCAATTGGATTCAAATATTGAATTGAATTGGATTTACTTGCCAATATGATGCTGGATGACTAGATTTATATCTCAACTGCAAATAAAGGTTGAGAATCACTGTATCCTTGACTTGGTTTCATGATACTCTCCTCCTAAAAGTGTTACGTGGCACAGTGTGTGTGTGTGTGTGTGTGTGTGTGTGTGTGTGTATACAAATTTTATTAAGATAATTTCTGGAGAACTATATAATAGTTCTTGAAATGATTATGGCAACCTGGAGTGCTGTACAAGTAGACCTAGGAATCACTGCTTTAGATGAAGTCAGGACAGGTTGCTTGGAACAACTGCGTGATATAGTAGAAAGAACTCTGGAACTATTGTTTGAGGACTTGTCAATATGAGCTTTGGTACTTCTGTGACATTGGGCAAATCATTTCTCCCATCTGGGGATCAGACAGTGCCATCTCAAAGGTCCCTTCCAGTTATATTATAAGCATGGCAAGTCATTTTTAAGGGGGAATGAGGCCAATTTTGCCTCCCTCTGAAAAGGAGCTAGTCTATGTTAGACAACAGCTGCAAAGTCACACAACCCAAAGAATGCTGCAAGTAGAAGGGCTTGCTGATACCTTTTCCATGTATCAGGTCAGGCATTGCATGTGGAATTGTTCCAGTTAGGCTTTGTCCTGGTACATAGACGTCAAAAGTGCCGGAGTGGGGCAAAAGAGCTTGCTCACACATGATGCTTTGAGGCACCCTTTCCAGCTTTTATGCCCAGACTTTCCTGAATCCACCGAATGGATGGACATGCACTGTGGTGCTGTGCCCACCTAAGGAGTTGACCTTCACCATACAAACGAGAGCTTGGATTATGGCAGAAGTGAGCAGATTCCCTTCCCCTACACACATCAAGGGAGAGGGTAGAGGAGGTACACAGGGAGCATGGAAGGGAGAATCAGACCTAGGAAATGGTAATTCTGGTTAATTATGGATAATGCTATGTCTTATTTTTTGTAGAAAGAAGTCAAAGACTCCATCAGCCTTTTCATGAGCTATGTGCATACAACTGTTAATGAGATGTCCAAAGTCTACCTGACTACTGAAAGACGGTATAACTACACAACCCCCAAGACCTTTCTGGAGCTGATCAAACTGTATCAGAATCTACTGGCTAAGAAAAGGAAGGAGCTCATTGCCAAAATTGACAGGTTGGAAAATGGTTTGATGAAGCTTCAGAGTACTGCTTCTCAGGTAGGACACCAGGAATTTGAGATACTAATATTTTCTAGGCAAAGCATGTTCCTCAGGTTCCAGATATTTGACCCAGGTTTTCATGAGAGCTCTGTGGCTTTCTCCTCATTTGGTCTTTCCACTCATTTTTCTTCTTATTTTGTTCTCATCTTTTTTGATGGGAGTTCAGATAGAAATAGTCCTAGGAGAATTTGCTGTCCTGCTATTATATATTCAGTGTTCTATGGACAGGTGGATAAAATGCTTGGTTTTTTTAGTAGTTGAATAAAAGTATCATAGGATATAAACTCATCCCCCATAGGCTCCCTAAAAATATCCTTGATATATATCCAGGAGTAAATGACATAAAACATCCTGTTCCCCTTTATCTTTAATTACCTCTTACAGGTATTGATATTTTGAAAGTTTTTCATCTGTATAGCTTGGGGAGTACTTGGGATGGAAATATCTATTAAAAACTTTCTTCTTAAGTTTTTATGAATTAATGTTATGTCCTGGCAATTGTGGGTAGTAGTTTGGTATCCAGTACAATTGTACTCCAGTAGTTTGGGTCTGGTACAATTTGTTGATTACGTTCTTTGGGACACTTTGAGGTCTATATAGGTAATATAAGGATTAGCCGTCTGTCAGTCTATGAAAGATAGTGAGCTTCTGGTGTATAATTTGAGTCACTAGATTATATCTTGAAAGGTATTCAGTAGATGCTCAATATTTATAACCTTTAGTGAAGTGCCACATTTTATCCATTGTATCCTCGCATAATCTGCACTGACTATTAAACCCAGTCTTCTTAAGTGTAACCCTTCTGCAGTGGCCAGTGGCAGTGACCTGGATTAAAATCCTACCTATGTGACCTTCAATGAGTCACCTATTTTCCCTTGCTTCAGTATCCTAGTATATAAAACGAAAGGATTGGATTGGATGGTGTCTGAGGTATGTTCCAGCTCTAGATCTATGACCTGGCCCTGAATTGCCATCAAAATCTTCTCTGTTTCCACAAACAAATCTATAATTGTATTAGTGGTAGGGAGGGAGTGGGAATTGGACAACCTTGATCAATTGGTTCGTGTCCCTGCAGCCTAGTTGAAATTACAGAGACCACCACTTCTACCACCAGGTTATGTTAAACAAAGTACAAATATGATTACCACCCTTTATGAAGTGTAACCCCTTAATGGATTGGAGGGCAGCTTGCTTTTGACTCTCTGAAGATTGGTCACATCAAGGTAGCCTTTAAAAAGTTAGTTTTCTAGCTGTGGAGATAGTCAAGATAAGAGAGATTAATAAATGTAACCCACTTAAATAAGAAGAAAGTAAGCTATGGAAGAAGAATCTAATGCTGAAAGGGGATCCTGCATCGCCTTTTCTCTTGCACTTCCACCAAAGGACAGTGGAGGTTGGGTGGGAGAGATTTTTATCTCCTTATTGGCCATAAAGCTGTTTAGATCATAGCTACTCCCAAAAAGGGACCAAAGATTATCAACTGAGGCAGCTCTGAGAACTGTGATCCCTGGTAGCAGAGAAGAGAGCCAGCTATAAATTCAAGGGATAATTAACCCTTGCATTTTGGAATTGAGGAGCACAAAGGAGGAAGCTCAAGAAATCTCTATGAGCTTCCTTGCCCAGAAGAGATGTTCTATCCTCAGGGGAGCAACATGAGGACACCACAAAAAGACAAAGGGCATTAGGGCTCCTCAGGGCTAGAGGCAAGATTTGCATCATGCAAATTCGAATCACACAAATGCAACTTTACCTAAAGAATTCTAAAATAAATCCTCATTCCAAAAGTAATAATAATAATAATAATAATAATAATAATAATAATAATAATAATAATGAAAATTCCTTATGCAAAGCAGATGCTGTATGATGCAGACAGTGTAAATGTTGGTGGGAAGCTGAGAAGTATCTCTAAGTCAGTTCCTGTCTGTCTGCAGACAGTGAATGATACTCTTCCTGAGTTCAATAGTTATCCTTATATTTTCACCATGGCTGGCAGCAAACATGCTCTCTCGAAGGGAAAAGTGAATCATTTTGTAAGTATAAGCCAAGAGACTTGGAAATGAAAGTAAAAATAATTAGAAAATATGAAGGAGGATAAAAATTGTCATCAATAGCACATGAACTTGGTCTCGTGGTGTCGAGTGTGGATCATGTCCATAGTGAAGGAGGATCACCCAAAACGCCATGCTCACATGAAGTCGACTTATCTATCCAGATGAAGAGAACGCACTATTCTACAGATGGAGAAACTATTAACTATTAGCCTCTTTGAAGATGTAAAGGTAAAAAATCTGAAGGAACACAAGTATCCATAGCAAGCAGTTTTGTGTGATTTAAAAATTGTGCAGGATTTTATAATGTACAAATGTCAAGAGAGGCTGCTAGTGCAGATATTGAATCAGCAAAGAAGTTCCCAGAGTTTCTGCAAAAAAAATAATAAAAGATGAAGGTCCTTACTTGCCAGAGCAAATCTTTAATGTAGATCAAACTGAATGCCATCAAAAAATGTCATCTCAAAACTACATCTCAAGGAAGGAGAAAAAAACTATGCCAGGGCATAAATTAAAAAATAAGAGTTACTCTTCTGCTTGAAGATAATGCATCTGGGATTTGCAAATTAAAGCCTGATGTTGCACACCACTCAGAAAATCCCAGAGCATTGAAAGGAATCAGCAAGGCATACCTGTGCATTATTTTGCTATCTGTGCATCATTCCACTCATCCCTAAGGCCTGGATAACCCTTATCATCTCTGAACAATGATTTATATGCACTAATGGTGTTCCTTTCAAGGTTCTACTTGTTTTGGCTAATGCCCCAGGTCACCCTCCCCATCTGGATGATTTTAATGAAAATAAAAAAGTGGGGCAGCTAGGTGGTGCAGTGGATAGAGCACTGGCCCTGGAGTCAGGAGGAGCTGAGTTCAAATCCGGCCTCAGACACATAACACTTACTGGCTGTTTGACTCTGGGTAAGTCACTTAACCCCAATTGCCTCACCAAAAATAAATAAATAAATAAATAAATAAATGGAAATAAATGAATAAAAAAGTGATCCACCTATTCCCTAACACTACCTTATTATTACAGCCTATGGATCAGGAAGTGATTGTGATTTCAAGGGGTATTATTTATGCACTACATTTGCCCGGGCAATTGCAGCTTTGGATTACAGATAAGATTTGACATTGAGAGATTTTTGGAAGTCCTATAATATTTACCATGCAATCTGGAATATTGCTAAAGCATGGGAAGATGTAACATAAACATGTATGAAGAGATCGTGGGAAAAAAGTGTGCCTACAATTCCAGTTTTCATGGATTTGACAAAAATGAAAAGTTCAAAGAAGTGAGTAACAAGATTGCAAAATAAGCATGAGAATTGGAGCTAGAAGTGGGTGAGAATGATCTGGAGTTGAGTCTCATTGTTGAGTGAGGATCTGACTGAGCTGCTAGCTGCAAAGATTGCCAAAGAAAGGAAAACCTCAGAAGCTGAGGTCGAACCAAAAAGCTTCGCAGTGAAACAGTCAGCAGAAGCATTTCATCATTTGAGTGAATGTTGAAAAGATGGATCCAAATGCTTCAAGATTTTTAAAAGTTCGAAAACTAGTTAAGGATAATAATGCTTGCCATCAGCTATACAAGGGAAAAAAAAAGAGAGAGCCACTGTCCAAAAATCTTTCAGTAGCGTCAGAAAAAAAGTTGCACAGCCAATCACCAGTGATAAAGGCTAGGTGCAGTTGGTAGAGAAGGGGCAATGTACTGCACACCTACGTTAACTTTATTGTACAGTACTGTGCATACTTTTTCATCAACTTTAATTTTCATTTCATAATTCTGTCTATTATCACGATATACTCTTTTATATGTCTGCATTTTAGTACATTTTATGACTTGGGTAAAGGTATTTTGTATATGCCTTTGTTACATAGAGTAAGTGAAGAGGGTGGGTAAGGACCAATTGGCATTATGTAAAAATTACTTCATAAAAAGTAATTAAAAGTAATAAAAAATACTCTATAAAAAGGTCTGCAGAATGGTCCACTTATGTAAAGTGAGACCTGTGTGTATTGCCACTATTTTCACCTATGCTATGTGTGGCTGTGAGAGAATGAAATTCACGTTAATGGGGATAGTGTTTTGTAGCTACTGTTCTTACTATGCCTTCTTAGTAAATACCTTTGCTTTGAAGCATTTGTGTCAACTGTGTGACTGTTAAAGGTAAGTGCCCTGGAGGGAGCTTGTAAATTATTTTTTAGGTGTGTGGATGTAGAATCCAAGGTAATCATGCCCCCAGAGAAAACCAAACTACAACTGTGAGCGCCAAGGAAGGGGATACCCCAAAAGAGTCTACACTAATTATTAATTTTATTATTGTAATTTCATTCTCATCTTCTTTGATGAGATTCAGAAAGAAACAGTCCTAGGACAGATAATTAACCTATTTTGCTTTATATTCATGTTCTGTGGACTATAGATATAAGTGATTAAAATGACTACTGTTTGTGGCTGAATAAAAATATTAGGGTGTAAAGTCATCCACCGTAGGTTCAATGAAAGCATTCTTGGTACAACTCCAGTAGAAGACAGGATGAGAGACATGATATGTCTCTCATCTTGTCTCCATGTGAATTTGATCTTCCCAGCCAGGTTTCTATCCTTTGAAAGATTTATTTTCCACAGAGCTTGGAAATTATGAGTATTTGCAATAGTAACATCTATTGAAAACCTTGTTCTTAAGGTTTTATGAATCATTATTATGTCTTTGTGATTGTAGGTAACAGTTTGGTCTGTGATAATGGTTTCATTCCAGTACAATTTATTGATTGACTTCTCCAAGATATTTTGAGACCCATCTTTGTAGTATTTGTTGTCTCTCAGAGTGAGGGCTACCAGGTCATTTCTTAATAGGTATTTGGTAGATGTTCAACTTTTCCAGTCTGTGGTGATATGTGACGCTTTCTTCTGCTATTTCCTTGCATAATCTACATTGATCACTACCTTTAAAGCTTCTGGTAGAAATGACCTGGTTTTGAAAGACTACTGTAAACCCCTTTGTTTCCATGTAAAAAGCTGCCCAATAGCCATATTTCTGATGCTTCTTTGTTGGCATATTGTGGGCCAAGTTCATGAGGTTCACCCATAGCAAGCTTTTTGATTCTGCTCCTGGTTTATAGTTGTTTGATGAACTCCATCCAGAAATAATTTTTTATCATATAAGAGAAATCCAATTATGTGTGCCTATTGTTAACTTTTATAATTGTTCGATGCAGTAATGTCTATTTATTTTTTAAAATTCTATAGATTTTTGACCTATTTTTCATTTGCAATAAGCATGTGAATTAATCTTTCTCCTTTTTCAAGTGGAAGTGTTCATCTTTCTATAGCTGCCTTATAGTGGACCATATTTTAATAATGCTAAAATTTGTGTAGCCCTTGCTATGTGCCAGGCACTGTGCTAAGCACTTTTCAATTATTACCTCATTTGATCCATCAACTCTGTAAGATATTATCCCCATTTCACAGTTGAGGAAACTGAGGCAAATTTTTAGGCAATTGGGGTTAAGTGACTTGCCCAGGGTCACACAACTTGTAAGTATCTGAGGCCATATTTGAACTCAGGTCTTCCTGACTATGGGCCCAGTCCTCTATCCACTGAGCTACCTAGTGGCAGCTGTGTTTTACTAATATTGATTTTATGACTATTGTGTAGGTTTCATTAGGGGACTTTCCAAATCCATTTTGGTCTATTTTATAATTCTAAAAGTATACCTTAAAATTGAGATTGCCCGGTTGTGAATTGCTTTAAATGTGTTCTCATTCAGCTTTGATTTTAGAATGCCAGTAAGTCTTTTAATGTATTCAGCTATAGCCTGCTCCTTGACATTTTTTGCACTCAATGTGTCTTGCCTGGAGGAGACCAAGGCACTTATAGTTATTACCTCCATCCATGGTTCAGTGTGACCTCTGGATTCAAGCTGGAATGCATCAGCCTCTATCTTTCTTTGGCATACATTAAGAATGTTATACTTACTGAGTGCAAAAGACACCTTGTTATTATTGGAGAAAAATTCCATGTGATAGGGGAGCTATTTAATTTCATCTTCTGTGGAGCCATATAGCTTGATATCACCCATATTAATTTGAAAACCATCCTTAGTTATTTCAGGATGTATGTTAATGGATTTAAGGCTAGGCAAAGCCGTAATGGACTTGAATTTTCTCCCTGAAAAATGCCATGTTTTGGGGTAGCTAGGTGGAGCAGTAGACAGAGCACCGACTCTGAAGTCAGGACGACCTGAGTTCAAATCCAGTCTCAGACCAGACACTTGACATGTCCTAGCCATGTGACTCTGGGAAAGTCACTTAACCCCAATTGCCTAAAAACAAACAAACAAACCAACAAAAAAAGAAAAATGCCTTGTTTTACGTGAATTGTTCTTGACATTATTGTGTCGGTGGCATGTTTTCTCCATAGAGTTATCTATGTGGGCATCAAATATTCTATTATTCTCACTATACTTGGGACCACTTTGTATATTTGCAGTATATGAATAAACCATGAATGCAGTGCTGCTTGGAATGCTTTATGATGATCAACAAAGAGAGAGTATGTATGTCATGGCACTTTGGGACAGCTTGTTCAGTCACTGCTAAGTACCTGTGGCCTATTTTGGCACATTTTTTTTGCTCCTCAGATAATATGTTGTTTTCCTTATAAGGGTTCATAGATTTTTCTATTGATACGACCTTTGAATGCTTTGTATAAAGTGCATGAACCCATAACTGGCTTATATTTGGAGGGATTACTGATATTCCCTTCCTTTGGTAATAAATGTTAAGAAAGGTGGGAATCGGGGCAGCTAGGTGGTGCAGTGGATAGAGCACCGGCCCTGAAGTCAGGAGGACCTGAGTTCAAATCT
This sequence comes from Phascolarctos cinereus, assembly GCF_003287225.1. NCBI lineage: Eukaryota > Metazoa > Chordata > Mammalia > Diprotodontia > Phascolarctidae > Phascolarctos > Phascolarctos cinereus. Next base: position 266,480,377 of record NW_027555958.1, on the reverse strand, counting down.
GGCCTCAGACCAAATACTTGATACTTACTAGCTGTGTGACCCTGGGCAAGTCACTTAACCCCAAGTGCCTAAAAAGCAACAAAAAAAATTAATATTGTCTGAAATCAGTGTTTTTTTAGTGAGATGTTAACACAAAAGATCACAGAATTCTAGGGAATAACTAGGAAGAAAAAGTGTTTTGTATGTTACTAATTTTATTTTGTGTACTGAATTTTATGAGTTATTTCATGGTTACTGCATGTTATCAGAATTAATGTTTTGTTATAAAGAACTGTATGCAGAAAAATGTATTTTCAGCAATCTCTAGTGAAAGATTACAGTTTTTGGTGGTTGCAGGAACCTAACCCCCCATTTCCCATAGGTTCATATCAACATTCACATTTTTGACATTGACACTTTTCTATGAATGTTACCCCCATGAAAGCTGAGGATTGACTGTATAATTTCTGGAATTTACATTAAATGAAGATTTTCAGTGCCTTTATCTTCAATTTTTCCCTCTTCAGATTTTAATAACTCATTGATTTATGTCTAAGCTGAGTTTAGGGATGAAGTTGTTATCTATGATTACCCTGAACTGGTCAGCAATTTGTTGTGTGACAGCTGAAGGCGCTGTTGACAAAAGGTAGCATCTAGCATCAATGTTGTTTGTAACTGGTGAGCTCCATTTCCAGTTTTGTAATGAAGTAGTATTGGCACATAATAAAAATATCTCTTCCATTTCATGGGCTCTCATGGCTTGCCCACTTTAATACTTAAAACCTTCTGTGCCAAAGCATTTCCAACAGGTGGGGTATTAGCAATTCTGATTTATTTTTATATATCTTGCCTTCTTATGGTATCAGAATGTGAAAGATTATAGTTCCATGTAAAGCCAAAGATCATGATGCTTTCAAGCAGGGCCAGCTTGAAACACTCCAACACTCTGCCTGTTTCTTAAATTCATAGGAATGATTTCATCATTATGGCAGGGGTGCTAACTCAGTGATTACTATCATCGCAGAACAGTTGGCCAATAGTCTAGGCTTCTGGCCTTCACAACTACCATAGCAGTCGTGGGGCATTTTCATTATGTCATACCTCTGCCTAGAGCAATGAAAACATACCTGCATAATGTTGCACCAACCATCATGATTTCTTAACAACATCCTTCATACATTACAGCCAGTAAAATTATGGTCCACTGTAACATCATTCCAAGCAGTGGTTATTTCCTCAGACTTTTACCAGGGGTACCCATCCACCTTCTCATTGGTGGATGGCAGTGAGTCTAAGTGTGACCATTAATAAAATGGTTGTTGGGTGCACCTAAAAGGTATACCTTCCTTCCCCCCCCCCACTCCCAGACCCCCTAAAAGATGAAAAGAGAGAAATGAGAAGAAGAGAGGGCAGGGCAGAAAACATGCTGTTGTGCTCGAGAGGGGAAGGAGTGATACTTGGCTGAGGAGGCAAGAAAAACTGGTAAATGAGAGTGAGAAAGATTATGCCAGGGCAAGGAGAGAGAACCCCATTGGGCTGAGGAGAGGAGATTTTCCAGTTTGCTAGAAATGACTATTTATAAGGTTTTATAATTTCTATCTATATTTTATATGTAATTATGCATATCTAATTATTTGGTCTTATAATCTGAATTTTAGGCAGTCAGCCTAAATTTCTCACATTTACAGCATTGTTCCTAAAGAATTAACTGTTCATTCTATCATAAGGGGGCCAATTCTTGACTTTAGGCAGGATATGCCTGCAAGCACATCAATTTATAAAGTAATGGCTAGAAGAAGGAGGAATGAAAGAGGTGATTAGTGACTCCTTAATGAGAAATCCCAAGGTAGATATTTGTTGATCTGAAAGAGAGGTCTTCTGTCTTCCTGGGGATGTAACAGAGCCTCATGAGAATTATCAAATCTAATGACCATCACTGCTCACTTCTGCTGACTTATGTGAATATAAATGATACCACCAGGAAGAACTGAGAAACATTTGGGGCATGGGCATCATTAAAACAGGTGGTTTTCATCATTATTGCCAATTGACCATAGAAGTATCAGAAAAGAAAGGCAGACATGGGTCTGCCAACATCTGGCAAGGAAAATTTTGTCTAAGAATAGGATTTGAATTACTGGGCTTACAGCTTAAAATATAAAATATAACATGTGTGTGCACTTGGGAGTTACCTTGACAATTTTTGCTTTCTTACAGAGAAAGCCCCAGTTCATTCTGAACACAAGCAAACAGTTACAAGCTAATCTATTCAAAAGTGCATTTTGCCATTAGATAAATTGATGTTCTGATTTTTTTTAACAAAATTGTTAGCTATTATTGTTTTTTGTTGTTGTTGTTAATTTGTGGCAAAAAAATTTTTTCCAGTTAGCTGTTTCCCTTCTATTTGCAAGTGAATTGGATTTGTTTGTGCAAAATCTTCTAAATTTTATGTATTCAACATTGTCCATTTTATCATTTGTGATATCTCTCCCTTCTTTGGGCGTGAATGCTTCCCCTATCCATATCCATAGGTAATTTTTTCCTTGTTCCTCTGATGTGTTTATGATACAACCTTTTACGTCTATGGCTTCTGTCCATTTGAAGCTTATCATGGCATATGACATGAAGTATTAGTCTAAATTTAGTTTCTGTCACTGTTTTCCAGTTTTTTTTTTCAGCAGTTTTTGTCAAATAAGCAGTGCTTACCCTAGGAGCTGGGGTCTTTGGATTTATTAAACTAGGCTATTTGGTATGTTGTATACACAATCTGATTGTCCTCTCTATTTTTTAGCTAATTACAGAGTTGCTTTAATGATTACTGCTTTGTAGTGTGCTTTGAGATCTGGTACTATAAGGCTTTCTTCCCACTTTTTTTCCATTATTTCCCTTGATGATTTTTATGGGTTTTTTTATGTTTTACTTTTTTCCAGATTGATTAGCGCTCCCCTAATTTGCTTATGATATCACCCTTTATGTCTAAATCATGTACCCATTTTGACCTTATCTTGGTATTCAGTGTGAGATGTTGGTCTGTGCCTATTTTCTGTGCTACTTTCTGTCAAACTGCTTTTCATTTTTCCCAGTAATTTTTTTTCAAAAAGTGAGTTCTTTCAAAGCTTGGATCTTTAGGTTTATCAAACAGTAGATAGCTATGGTCATTAACTACTGACTATTGTGTACTTAAACTATTCCACTGATCCACCATTCTATTTCTTAGCCAGTACCAAATTGTTTTGATGATGACAACTTTGTAATATAGTTTGAAATTTGGTACAGTTAGGCCTCCTTCACTGTTTTTTTTCATTGACTACTTGATATTCCTGATCTTTTGTTCTTATGTTTTGTTATTATTTTTTCTAGCTCTTTAAAAATAATTTTAGGTAGTTTGATTGGCATAGCACTGAATAAGTAAATTAATTTAGGTAGAATTCTCATTTGTATTATATTGGCTCTGCCTACCCATGAATTATAATAAATAATGCATATTACTAATATTAATTTTATTAATCTCCCCTTTGATTTTCAGGATTTCTATTTTGATGTTTAATTGGAAATTTAAAAATGTGATCTTTTTCTAGTTTTTTAATTGTATGCCCAATTCATTGATCTGCTCTTTCTCTTTTTTTTTTATTGATATAAATATTTACAACTTTTGTTTTGTTTTGGCTAGGCAATGGGGTTAAGTGACTTGCCCAGGGTCCCACAGCTAGTACGTGCTATGTGTCTGAGGCCAGATTTGAACTCAGGTCCTCCTGAATTCAGGGCCAGTGCTCTATCCACTGTGCCACCTAGCTGCCCCAATATAAATATCTGCAGATATAAAATTTCCCCTAAGTATTGCTTTGCTTCCATCCCACAAATTTTGGCATGTTTTCTCACCATTGTCATTATCTTTAATGAAATTGTTGATTCTTTCTATTATTTGTTCTTTGCCCCCTCATTCTTTAGGATGAGATTATTTAGTTTCCAATTAATTTTTAATCTATCCTTCCATGGCCCTTCATTGAATGTAATTTTTGTTGCATTATTGTCCCAAAAGGGTACATTTAGTATTTCTGCTTTTTTGTATTTGTTTGTGAAATTTTATGCCCTAATACATGGTCAGTTTTTGCAAGGTGCCAAGGACAGCTGAGAAAAAGGTATACCCCTTTCTGCTTCCATTCTATTTTCTTCAGGCAGCTATCATATCTAACTTGTCTAAAATTTTATTCATCTCAACTTCTTTCTTGTTTATTTTATGGTGAGATTTATTTAGTTCTGAGAGGGAAAAGTTGAAGTCCTTCACTAATAGATTTTTAGTGTCCATTTCCTTCTGTAACTCATTTAATTTTTCCTTTAAGAATTTTGATGTTCTGCCATTTGGCACATAAATGTTTAGTATTGATATCATTTCATTGTCTATGGTACGTTTTAGAAAAATATCATTTCCTTGATTATCTCTCTTAATTAGATCTTTTTTTGTTTTTGCTTTGTCTGATACAATTGCTACCTCTGCTTTTTTTTTTTGTTATCTCAGCTGAAGCGTAATAGATTTTGTCTCTGTCTGTTTCAAGTGTGTTTCTTATAAACAACATATCATTGGATCCTGGTTTCTAATCCATTCTGTTTCCTGCTTCTGTTTTACGGGTGAGGTCATCCCGTTTACATTCACAGTTATGACTACTAACTAAGCATTTTATGGTCAGATTCTTTTTTTATTGTTGTTCGCTCATATTTTCCAGCCTATTTCTCAACTTTTGAACTTTTTAAAGTTGGGCTGTGCTCACCTAGGGGTGGGAAGGCAGGGTCCTAAGCTTTAGGCTTTTTTGTGCTGCTGTTTTCAGAGCTAGTTCTCAGAGTCTAAAGGTTTTGAAGCTTCCAAGACAGTGTAATGTGGAAAAAGATGTGGTCACTGCTCTCCTAGTCTGTACTCTGGACTTTACCCAGGAAGGGCCCCCTGCTGCCTTGCAGCTACAAGGGCTAGTGCTCCCCTCTGCTCTGGAATTGCAACGACATGAGCACGAGCAATGCAGTAGCAAACAGTACCCAGTCCTGCACCCAGTGTCAGCTCAGGGTCCCTAGTCATCTCTTTCTGACCAGTTGTCCAATCCCCTCACCATCTCTGGGCTGTGATCTCCCAAAGCTGCTGCTTCTGCTTTGGCTGCTGTTGCTGCCACACTCGCCTCCAGGGCCTACCCCCGGTGTTTCCTCCTCATGTATTCTGAACTGATCCCCACCTTGGTGTCACAGACCTTTCTTTCCAACCTCCTAAGTTGTCTTGAGCTGGAAAAATGTCTCACCCTGAGCTTTTGTTGTCTATACTGCTCCAGAATTCAATTTGACATGTTATTTTAAAATTGTTTGGAAGAGAATGCTCAGAGTTCAACTGGGTTGCTGCCTACCATCTTGTTTCCACCCCTCTGTAATTTTAAATAGAATTTCTCTTTCTATCTCCTCTCCTGGGTTTGTTGGTAATATATGGAAATGCTGCTGAGCTATGTGAATTTATTTTATATCCTGCAACTCCGCTGGAGTATTTCAGTTAATTTTTTAGTCAGCTCTCCAAGGTTCTCTAAGTACACCAACATATCATCTACAAAAAGTGATAAATTGTTTCTTCTAGACCTGTGCTTATTCTCTTACAGTAAATCTCCGAAGTAGGTAGTACAAGTAACCCATTTTACAGATGAGGAAACTGTGGCTCAGAGAAGTTAAATGACTACAACCCACGTCTCCTGCCTACAAACCCAGCAGACTTCCTGCGCTATAGTATACTGCCCCTTTCTTAGTCACCTAGCATCTCATGAAGAAAATTTTCTTCTTTTTCTATTTTTCAACTGGCTATTTTGACATTCTACAAACACAGATATACAAAGAGACCGAAAAGAGGTGAGGTCCTTTTCCTCATTTAGAAATCAATCTCTGTAGGCTTTGAAGTGCAGGGCTGATAATGAGATGAAAAACTGGGCAAGAAGAAGGACCCAGCTGGGAAAACATGGATCTGAACCAAAGATGAAGACATTCTAGTCTGGTGAAATCCAGCCCATTGTGTCTTAATCATCCAACTCTGAGTAGAGGTGGACCCCCTTTTGTCTAGATTGCCCTAGGCTGGGTGTAGTCTGGATAAGGGATGTCTTTTTGTCCAAGACTCAGTTATCAGGATCACCCCAGACCCTCATTAGAAGCCCACCTCTCATTATAACATCATTCTCTCACTACTTGTTAACCAATCAGAATTTATTTTTACCCTCAGGAATACCCCCCTCTTCCAAGGGCATATAATTGCTGAGTGGGTTCCATGAGGGGTCTTTGCCATTAGAGAGTGCCACTGATTCCTTTTGTTAATTACCTGCTAGCATAATTGATAAAATGATTAATTACCAGAAACTGTCTCTTGAATTTTTCATATGTCATAGAGGTAAAATAAGGAAAGTGAGTATCAAAGAGGTCTGTCAATATCATAGGATTGAATATTTGGAATTGGTAAGAGCCTTACAATTCATCACATATAAACTCTAAACTTTACAGATGAGGAACCTGAAGCCCAGAGAGGTCAAAATGGCTTATGCAAGGTTACACAGATAGGAAAGTAGCAGAACCAAAGATCTAAATCCAGATGCTCCAACTCCAAATTAAATACTCTTTAGATGGTACCACATTGCTCAAACACTTACTAATTCTGCTTTTCACAGGTGGATGATTTAAAGGCCAAATTGGCAGTTCAAGAGCTTGAACTTAATCAAAAGAATGAGAATGCAGACAAGCTGATCCAGGTGGTTGGGGTGGAGACTGAAAAAGTCAGCAAAGAAAAAGCAATTGCTGATGAGGAAGAAATTAAAGTCGAAGTCATCAACAAGGTAGAGAAGGAAGGTGGGGGGGGAGTCAGTGAGAAGGAGATAAGGAAAAGGAGAGGAAGGGAGAGTATGGAGCAAATGGAAATATGACAAAGTGAAACTGTAAAAAAAAAATTAAAGGTGAATATCTAAGGTAGTATAAGAAAATGAAGCATGAAAGTGAATGAAGGGGCAGCTAGGTGGATAGAGCACTGGCTCTGGAGTCAGGAGGACCTGAGTTCAAATCCAGCCTTAGACCCTTCACACTTACTAGTTGTGTGACCCTGGGCAAGTCACTTAACCCCAATTGCCTCAAAAAAAAAAGAGAAAAGAAAGTGAATGAAAATGTAAGAAAGAATGAGAGGCGGTGCGATAGTGTGGGGATCTACTGTGTCCACAGTAGCCCACCCCATCCCACCTTGTTGGTGCATAGCCTGATCCACACCAGGATCCTGTGGATGTATGGAGGAAGGATTGAGATGTCCCTTCTTTCATAAATAAAAGCATCCCACAAGTCCATCACTCTTATTCAAAGCAGCCTTTTTCAAATGCAGTGTTACAACACAAAATCACCTTTCCTCTTTTGGCTTTCTTTCAGAATGTGACAGAAAAACAAAAGGCTTGTGAAACCGACTTGGCCAAAGCAGAGCCTGCCTTGCTGGCGGCACAAGCAGCTCTTGACACTCTGAATAAGGTGAGAGAGACAGAGAGAAAAAGAAAATGCTAAAGACAAAACAAGACGAAAAAGCTCAGTGTAGAGTAGTGAGGAAAGGAGAGCTGCAGTGTGCTTGGCTTTTTGCGGTTTGAGAACAACAATCGTTGTAGACTTGTGCACTGCTGTGTAGTTCATGAACTTCACTTCTCAGTCAGCGTCAGCAGGAGGAATGCTGACGAGCACCCGCTGTCTTTGCAGAACAACCTGACAGAGCTGAAGTCCTTTGGCTCTCCGCCAGACGCAGTGGTTAACGTAACAGCTGCAGTGATGATCCTGACAGCGCCAGGGGGCAAGATCCCAAAGGATAAGAGCTGGAAAGCCGCAAAAATCATGATGGGGAAAGTGGACACTTTCCTTGATGCCTTGAAAAAATTTGACAAGGAGCACATTCCTGAAGCCTGCTTGAAAGCATTTAAGTAAGTCTGGTGTCCTGCTTGGATTTGGTGGAGTCTTCCTTCTGTACTGAGATAGGGACTGAATTTGTAATTTCACTGATATAAGGAACTCTCAGGTGAGGAAATTCCCTCTGCTAGTACAGGTTAATACCTTCTCAGCAATTTACAGTCTTCAGAGTTGCCTAGAGCTCTGAGAGGTTAAGTGATTTGCCCAGCGTTACAGACTCACCATATGCCAAAAGAAAGATGAAAACTCAGGTCTTCCTGGTTTCCAGGACAGCTCTTTACCCACTATACTATGCTGCCCGTTTTGAAGTCTTTACTTAAATATTGTAATATGTTATATAATGATAAGCTTAAGCAGTCTAAGAAGGCTTACTTACTGGAAGCAGGAAGGGAGCTTAGAGGCCATCTAATCTAATCACCTCATTTTATAGATGAGGAAACAGGTTTAAAGAGATAGGTAAGGTGCTAACTCAGATATTAAGTAGCACAGCTTAGATTTGAACCTAGGCTTCCCACTCCAAATCCAGCACTCTTCTCACTGTACCACACCATCTTTCTGGCTGTTAAGTGGTTCAGTGGATAGAGCATTAGCCCTGGAGTCTGAAAGGCCTGAATTCAAATGTGCCTTAAGATACTACTACTAATAGTCCTTTGTACATTGTACAAATAGTAGTACATTGTCCTACTATGTGCCAGGTACTAGAAGAAGCGCTTTACAAATATTAGCTTGTTTGATCTCATTTGATTACTAGTTGTGTAACAGCTGGGCAAGTTACTTAACTTTTGCCTGCCTCAGTTTCTTTATCTGTGAAATGGAGATAATAATAGCACATACCTTGCCATGTTGTGAGGATAAAAATTAGATGTTAATAAAGCACTTTGCAAACCTTAAAGTACTACATAAGTGCTAGTTTTTATTACTGTTGTTATCATTATAATTCTGTCTCACTTATATATACTACCAGCTGAGGACATAGCCACCAGTGATAGTTTTAGAGTATCTGTACTATTTTTCGACAGGACTTGTGTTGTCACTGAAATAGGAAACTCTCTGCCAATGCACATTAACACCTACTCTGCTATTTGTAGTCCTAGAGAGCTGGCTGGGGCACTAAAAGGTTAATTGACTTGTACGTAGTCAGAACACCTGAGGCAGTACTAGAACCGCCCCCCCCCAGGCCTTTTTGACTCCTTAGCTGACTCTCTACCCACTACTCCACGTTGCCTTCATATAATTTTAAAGTGGATTTAAATGAGGGACTGGAGCTTTCCATGTGTAGTTTTTGTCCTGCTTTCTGTTTTTTCTGCATTTCTTTACTGTCTTTCACTTTTTATATAACAGAAGGCAGAGTTGCCAGATCTATGTCTTTTTCTATCCTTGGCAGCCAAGCTATAAATGAGGTAATTAGCTCACTCTTCCCCTCACTACTTAGTTTAATCTCTAATCCCAAGAATAAAGTTCTGAAGTCATTTGAAGAGCATCTGATCCTGACAAACCTCTGTACATCCTTATCTCCCTAATTTCTTTCTTTCTTCTTTTCTTCCTTTCTTTCCTTCTCTGTCTCTTCTTGTCTTTCTCTCCAGGCCCTATCAAGGCAATCCCACCTTTGATCCTGAATTCATTCGTTCCAAGTCAGCTGCCGCTGCTGGTCTGTGTTCCTGGTGTATCAACATTGTCCGTTTCTATGAAGTCTACTGCGATGTAGCACCCAAGAGACAGGCCCTGGAAGAGGCTAATGCAGAACTGGCAGAGGCACAAGATAAGCTCACTCGGATCAAAAATAAAATTGCTGTAAGTGCTTGCTCATATCCCTAGTAAAATACCAGTGCAACTTGCTTATGATCCCTGTCAATATCTCTGTTTAAAAAGGGTTGGCATGGGCTCTACTCATGAATTATTAAATGGGGGAAGAGAGTGAAATCAGCTATGGGGACCAGCTCATTCCAGGAGGCTTCTCAGTGTAAGCTGCATGCACCTCTGAGGGATGCTTTGCCTTTATGGGAAATTCTGTAACATTCTTCCTCTTCACGTGGGCAGTTTTTCTCTTAGGTGGGGCAGAGGGGTGGGGGAGGTGGAGCGAGGAGAGCTGATAATTCTCAGTGTTGCTCTCTTGAAGGGTCTTTTCAACTTGTCCCCCCCCCCCAGGAACTCAATGCCAATCTGGCCAACCTAACAGCTGCCTTTGAAAAGGCTACAGCTGAGAAAATAAAGTGTCAACAGGAGGCTGATGCCACAAACAGAGTCATTTCCCTAGCTAACAGGTATGTTGGGCTTAACTGGAGCAAAAGGAACCATCCCAGGAACTCTCAGGTTCTGGGACCACCTGAAGGAGGGGAAGCCTGGGCAAAGACCCCTTTTAGGCATAGCACTTACTTCTTCTTTTACAACATGACTAACATGGAAATGTTTTCATGATTGCATGTATATAACCTATACCATATTGCTTACCATTTTAGGGAGGGGGAAGGAAAGGGAGAAAAATTTGGATATCAAAAATTTTTTAAATGAATATTACTAATTGTCTTTATACGTAATTGGAAGAAATAAAATGCTATTTATTTTTTAAAAAGAAGAAGTAGCACTTGCCCAAATGAAACCTTTTTTTTTTTTAAAGCAGCTGTCACTTTTTAAATACACATTGGGTTAGGGAGATAGGGTGGGCCTTGGCAGGTAACCTCATCTTATGCAATAGCCTTTTTGTTGAAGTTTTTCAATTTAGCACATAGATTCTTCCTATAATGCAAACTGTCAGTGAAGAATTCCACATAACTCTGTCCAAGGGGGCTCACTTATTGGAAGGAGGATCACAGATTCAGAGATGCTAGAAGGACCTTGGGTATTGTCTGGTCCTATCCCTTCTTTCTACAGATGATGCAGCCCAGAAAAGTTGGGTAATTTACTTCATGTCACACAGGTGGTAAGCAACAGAGCCGGGATTTTAACCTAGGTTTTCATCCTCCAAATCTAGCATTCTTTGCATTGCCCTGTGTTGCCTCCCTATTATACCCTATTCTCACATATGACATTGTCCTGGAGCGTATGTGCCCGTGATAGCTTTAGAGTATCCATAGTATCCATATATCTATATATATACACATACATATGTTTATCCATTTACATATATATATCTAACATCCATGTTATATATATTATGATATAACATGACATGTCTATGACATGCATGACATATTTATATAACATAACACATCCATTTTAGGTAGATATATTATCTGTCTATATCATATATAGATATGTTATCTGTATATCTATTATCTATATTATAGCAATATGTAATAGAGATATATATATTACATAGATACCTATATAACATCTATCTATATTTATATGTAAAGATAGATGGATTTTAGAGAGGCTCAATGTGTACTGTTCATTTACACAATCACATGTTTCAAGTAACAGCTTTGGAAAGTGCATTGGAATCTTAAACCACTGGAAGCCAGATCAAAATACCCTAGGATCTAGGGGAATTACTTGTTTATTTCAGACTGCCATTGGCAGCCCAGTTCTGTTTTCAGCATATACGTTAAGAGCAATTTTTTCAACTGACATTTATGTAATGCTTTATCCTTAACAAAGCACTATACAAAATTATCTCATTCGAGCCTCATAACAACCTGGTGAGGTAGATACTACAGTTATGATTACAAGATGAGAAAACTAAAGCTCAGATGCTGTAGGGTTGTTATGAGGCTCAAATGAGATAACTGATCTTAATGTATTCATGCCACCCTTTCAGACACTAGCATATCATGGGGAAAATAATTTACTGAATATTATAATGCCAATGGCCTGAGAAGGAAGGTCAAAATACTCCCAGCCACGCTTATATGGGCTCTTATCATCTTCCTCTCCTGGAGTTAGCAAATAGGTAATAATTGGCTGAAGTATTCATTTGAAGTGTGAATACTGCCCATGTATGGCCATTAGGTCAAGCCTTTCTCTGTAGAGCCAAAGTAGATTATTAATTAGCTTTTTTGAGATATACTTGAATAATATCACTAAAGCACACTTAGTACAGATTTGGGGGTGGGTGGGGCTTAGAGGAAGGAGAGGAAGAAATATGAATTACTTGTAAGTGGTACAAATGAATGTTTACTAAAATTTTCCAAATGCACACCTAACCATGTCCTTCCCCTATTCAAAAACCTTCCATGGCTCCCTAATTCAATTCAGTTCAATTCAACAAACATTTATTGGGTGCCCACTATGCACAAAAGATACAAAGAAAGAAACATTAATCCTTGCCCTCAAGAAGCCTATGTTCTAATTTTTGGATAAGATAAAAACTTTTGTTGTTATTCAGTTGTGTCTGAATACATCTGAGGTTTTCTTGGCAAAGATACAGGAGTGGTTTGCTGTTTCCTTCTCCAGCTCATTTTACAAATGAGGAAACTGAGGCATGCAGGGTTAAGTGACTTGCCCAGGGTCACACAGCTAGTAAGTATCTGAGGCCAGATCTGAACTCAGCAAGATGAGTCTTCCTGACTCCAGGTCCAGCACACTAGCATGATGTTTAAGGTCTTCCATAACCTTCCCTGCTAGCCTTATTTTACATGGCTTTATTTCCCACACACTATATTTTAGTCAAATTGTATCACTACTGATCTCATAGTATACTCTCTTGCCTCCACTGACACAGGCCAGTATCCCTGTGCTTGAAATTTACTTGTTGAAACATCTCTGTTTCTTCAAGATCTACCAGTTCATCCAGTCTTCCTTATGGAAATGATAATTCCTCCCTATGACTTTTCACTTGGTCAAGAATATTTCTTTTGCCCCTCTCACATTCTACTTGTTCTAGTAGATCATACTTATTTGTGCATGTATAGGGTTCCCCTGTCTTAGATTGTAAGCTCCTTGAGGGCAGGTGCTATGTAAACATTTTTCATCTCTGTATCCCTAGTGCCTAGGGTACACCTCACACATAGCTAGGTTAGTACAATAAATAGAGTGCTAGGGGCAGCTAGGTGGCGCAGTAGATAGAGTACTAGCCCTGAAGTCAGGAGGACCTGAGTTCAAATCTGGCCTCAGACCAAACACTTAACACTTACTAGCTGTGTGACCCTGGGCAAGTCACTTAACCCCAATTGCCTAAAAACAAAAAATAAAATAAAATAGAGTGCTAAGCCTCGAGTCAGAAAGACCTGAGTTCAAATCTAGCCTCAGAAATTTAATAGCTGCGTGACCCCAGGCAAGCCCCTTATGTTTACCTCAGTTTCCTCAACTGTAAAATAAAGATAACAGGTGTTGGAGGAATCACATTGGATAATATCTGTAAAGTGCTTAACAGAGTATCTGGCAAATAGTAGGCGCTTAATAAATACTTCTTTCTTTATTTTTCCTTAATAAATATTTACTGAGTTGAATTAAGTTTAATTGAAGTACGAGAACAAATCTTGGCAAAGGTCTTTGACTCAACCATTCTCTGCTCCCTTCTCACCACTGAGTGACTGAGTTAAATTTATCTATCCTGTCACAAATGTCAAAAATTCCTCTGCCAGAAGCCATCAGCAAGTGATTGGAGACAAAGTGATTTAAATTGTCTGGAATAAGACTAAATGCTAACCAGGTTTTTTTTTCCTTCTCTTTCCTATTCCCATTTACCAATGGATATTTCTTTTTTTAGGCTCGTGGGAGGATTAGCATCTGAAAACGTCCGCTGGGCTGAGTCTGTGGAAGACTTCAAAGGGCAGGGAATAACTTTGTGTGGAGATGTCTTACTGATATCAGCCTTTGTTTCCTATGTGGGTTATTTCACCAAAAAATACAGGAATGAACTGATAGATAAATTTTGGATCCCATACCTAAATCAACTAAAGGTAACATCCACAGGCACACTCGGTTCTCAGGATTTCTAAGTGGACACTGCCAAGGTTCATTGTCATTTATGTTCTCTTGCCATCAGTCCATTTGGAGTTCTTATTGTAGTCCAATATTGCTAACATCACTCTGGCAGTGCTGCAAAACTTTGAAGTCTGGAGTAGTCTGTGGTCCCCCTCACTGCAAAATCACCTCGTATGACAACTGTCTTCACCACAACATTATTTGTTTAGAGTTATTTTCCATTCAGCGAGGGCACCCCACTTAGGGCAGCTGGCAGTTGTAGCCTTCAGCCATCACTGCTTCTGAGGAAGGGCCCATTCTCTCTGCAGGTCCCCATTCCTATCACTGAAGGTCTGGATCCCCTGACTCTGCTGACAGATGATGCAGACATTGCCACATGGAATAACCAGGGCCTGCCCAGTGACCGCATGTCCACAGAGAACGCCACCATTATCTGCAACACAGAGAGGTGGCCTCTCATCGTTGATGCTCAGCTACAAGGAATCAAGTGGATTAAAAACAAATATGGGGAAGAACTGAAAGCCATCCGACTGGGGCAGAAGGGGTATGTGCTCTTTATTAGAAGACATATAATTGTTTTTTATAACACAGAATTGTTATTGTCATCCGAGTATAACAGTCCTTAAGCATTAGGGCCACAAGAAGGCTGCCACAAGCTCAATAGCTTGCACAAAATGAATTAATCCATGCCTGAATGAGTTTTTAGATGCATTAATCTAGCCTTGAAAATAAATTCCAATATTGACTAACCTACAATTTACTTTACGTTTTATTGCTAATGCTGTTTTTAAACAGGCCTATACTCCCTGATGGAGGATACAGCTAGGTAAATAGGAAAGATGGCTAATGCTGTGTGTGTGGTTTTTTCTTTCCTGTTAATACAGCTAGAGGGCAGCTAGGTGGTGCAATGGATAGAGCGCTAGGCCTGGAGTTCAAATCTAGCCTCAGACATTTCTTTGCTATGTGACCCTGGGCAAGTCACTTAACCCTGTTTGTCTCAATTTCCTCATCTGTAAAACGAGCTAGAGAAGGAAATGGCAAACCACTCCAGTATCTTTGCCAAAAAGAAAATAAAAACAAAACCAAAAAAACCGAAGTGGAGTCACAAAGATTTGGACACGACTGAAACAATTAAACAATAAGCAACAAAAACACAGCTAGATCCTGATCCTATTGGGCTGAAATCAATTACCAAATTTTACATAATTATAATTTTGAATAGATTGAATTATAATTCCTGTGTTCTTCACAGGAGCCATTTTCCACTTTAATCAGGACCTAGCTCTACTGGCAGAAAAATATATAGCATTAGCTATCTTTCCTACACACCTCTCAATCTGTCATTTGCCCAGGTGAATGGTTGTGTTTAGAGCTAAATTAGTGATAAGCATAAGGGACCGTGAATCTTCATTTCTGAAGGCATCGAGTGCCATGAGTAATAAAACAATTTCTCATTTTTATCGATTTAGTTGGCTGCTCATTCTAGAAGGTTGTTTCTTAAAATGCAGTATTGTAAGTTGCCTCTGTTTTATTGCATAATGATTCATGAGATCACTGTTGTACTGTGTCTGCAGCTATCTGGACAAAATTGAGAAAGCTATCTCAGAAGGAGATACTTTACTCATTGAGAATATTGGAGAGACCGTAGAGCCTGTGTTAGATCCTCTACTGGGCAGAAACACGATTAAAAAAGGAAGGTAAATGGTTTTTCCTTTAACTAACAGAGCAGTGAGTTTTCTATGATTTCATCTTCTTTTGTGTGGGAAAATGTCATAAAGAGATAATATACTGAATTTCTTTGACTTTCCTACTAGGAAATTGAGATACTAAAAATCACTACAATGTGAAAGAATAATCCCTTCCTGAAAGAGAGATAGGGGATTGTGGGGGCTCACCCCACACCTGAGATAAGGAAGTTATCTGGGTAAATCTGGGGTCTTAAATATTCTGAAAGTTATAGTGGAAAATAGAGAGGAAGTCTTGGGATGCAGTGCATAGAGCACGGGCCTGGAGTCAGAAGGACCTGAGTTCAAATCCGGTCTCAGCTGTGTGACTCTGGGCAAGTCACTTAACCCCAACTGCCTCATCAAAAAAAAGTAGAGAGGGGAAGCTAGGTGGCACAGTAGATAGAGCACCGGCCCCGAATTCAGGAGGACCTGAGTTCAAATCCGACCTCAGACACATAACACTTACTAGCTGTGTGACCCTGGGCAAGTCACTGAACTCCATTGCCTAGCCAAAAAAAAAAAAAGGAATAAAAAAAAGGAGAGAGGAAGAAAACTCTGACACTAAGCTAGATACTACCAAACATCAGGTATAACATAGAACATCAGTGGAAAAGCCCATTAATTCACAGGTAAAGGACAGTATAATAACAGAGCTTCACGTTTCTATGCACAAATGCACAAAATATGGATAATAAAACTGACCAGAGATGTTAGCACAAGCGAGTACAACAGACACAACAGAAATCACTGAGATTTGGCAGGGTGTAAAGCTCATAACTTCAAGAGGAATAGATCCAATAAAGATTAAATAAAGTAGAATAGCATTTTATATCAAGAAGGTGTACCCTTGTAAGGAAATCCCTAAACAAGAGGGGAGAATCATGATCTGAAGCATTTGGGTGATTGATGGAAGGAAAACCAGAATCTATACTGTGGTGAAGTTCTACCACAGACCACAGGGCCAGAAAGGGCACAGATTTCCTGGATGAGTAGTTTTTCTACCATAGACTACTTAGATTTTGGCAAGCCATTTGGCAAAGTCATAACTTTGTGGATATTGTGGAGAGAAGCAGATTGGAGTACAGTAGGGTTAGATAGGTGTGGAACCAACTGAATGACAAGATTCAAAAAAAAGTAGCTGACGGGTCAGTATCAACTCAGAGGAGAACCTCTGTGGAGGTGTTCTAGGGGTCTGGCCTCGCTCTTGTTCTGTTTGGGCATTTGTATCAATAGATGAAGATGGCAGGATTATAGATTTAGAGCTGAAAAGCATGTTACAGGTTATCTAATGCGGTAGCTTCGTTTTTATAGATGAGGAAATCTGCCCACAGCTCAACTCGATGACAGGTTTATCAAGTCTGTAGATGCCCCAGAACTGGAAGCACCAGCTAACAAATTCAATGGGAGAATTGGTATCCAAACAGATCTTGGAATGATAGAATGTTGGGGCAGCTAGGTGGCTCAGTAGATAGAGCACTGGTCCTGTAATCAGGAAGACAAGTTCCAATCCAGCGTCAGATATTTATTAGCTGTGTGACCCTAGGCAAGTCACTTAACCCCAATTGCCTCAAAAAAAAAAGAGAGAGACAGATATAATAGAATGCTGATCTGAATATAACAGCATGGAAATATAATAGGGATGTATGTAAAGTGCTATACTTAGTTTTTTTTTTTAAATGAAATTGTAGCAACATTTTTTTGTTTCATATTGCCTAAATATTTCCTCCTATATCACTCTCTTCCCCCTATCCAGAGAGCCATCTTGGGGCAGCTAGGTGGCGCAGTGGATAGAGCACCAGCCCTGAAGTCAGGAGGACCTGAGTTCAAATCCGACCTCAGACCAAACACTTGACACGTACTAGCTGTGTGACCCTGGGCAAGTCACTTAACCCCAATTGCCTAAAAAAAAAACCAGAGAGCCATCTTACATAACAAAGAATATTTTTTAAATCAGTAAAATAAATCAACACATCAGAAAGAAGATCTAAAATATATGCAGCATTCCACAATTGGGGACTTTGCATCTCTGTAAAGGAACAGGAGAAAGGTCTCAGAACTCTTCTTTGAGGCTGTGCTTGTTCTTTATTATTCCATAATCTTCACTTTTAATTGTTTTGATACATATGGTTTTAAAAATCAACTTCAGAAGTGCAATATGGAGAAAATTGTAAATAGACAATAGTTTATATGGGACAAAAAGACATGGGGGTCTTAATGCAGCAAGCTCAATATAGAGGCAGCTTGGTGGCACAACGGATAAAATACCAGGCCTGGAGTCAGGATGACCTGAGTTCTCATTCAGCCTCAGACATTTACTAGCTGTATGACCCTGTGAGCAAGTAATTTAACTTTGATTTGCCTCAGTTTCCTCAACTGTAAAATGGGGATAATAATAGCACCTACCTTTCAGGGTTGTTATAGAGATAGGAGATAATCCTTGTAAATATTTGTAAAATAGAAATAAGATATTTGTAAAAAGCACATGGCACAGTGCCTGGCACATAGTAGGGACCATATAAATGCTTAGTTCTTTCCCTTACATCTCCCCCTCTTCAAAATGAGTCAATACAACGGCCCAGAAAAGCTCATTCTTAGCACTAATAAAAGCATCTTGTACTGAATGAGTCAGGTCAGAATATCTTAAGGTTTAAGCTAGAAAAGCTATTAGGAACTATCTAGTCCAACTACCCAGATGAGGAAACTAAGGCACAGGAGTCTCCCTGCACTCTGCCCTTGGTGGAAGGGAAACTACCTTTGCAGGATTGTTTCCAGTTCTAGTTTTCACCTCTTAGGTGGTAGAGTAGGTCCAGAAGAAAGTGACCAGGACGGTGAGAGAGCTGGAAACTATGCCAGGATTGGGTGAAGGGACAAGAATCATTTATTAACCCATAGAAGAGAAGGCTTATCAGGGACGTCATGTACGAGAGGTATCTAGGAGTATCTGAAGGGCCATCATGGGAAAGAGAAACCAGATTTGTTTTGTTTGACCCAGAAGGCATTGATTAGAGGTTGCAGTAAAGACAATTTCAGATGAAACATAAGAAAAACATTTCCTAACAAGGAAAGTTGTCCAAAAATGGAATGGGCTGCCTTGGGAGGCAGTGAGTTCCTAAAAATCTCTGGAGGCCTTTGACTATTGACTATTTGTCAAGGTAGGGGTGTCGTAGAGAGCTGTAGACTGATAGGAGACTTCTGAGGACTTTTCCAACTCTGAGAGCTTATGAATCTATATCAAGCAACTGTTTTTAAAAACAGAGGTATAATATACAACGCTAAGGAGGAACAGTGAAACACTGTGTTGATGTCTGAGTCTGGAAGAAGGAAAGGACTTTCCATTGGACCAGTTATGAACAGTGAGAAAAATGAGCCGATTCTATCCTCCCCCACCCAAGGAACTTGTACAGAAAAAGAAAAGAGAGAGAGTATAGGGAAGAGTTGGAGAAAAAAAAAAGATTCTTAATATGATAAGCCTAAAGGCATAGATTATAGAGAAATCTCACTGACAGAGAGGTTCAGGATAGAAGAAAGAAGACATTCCTTTATACTTTAATCTGGAGAACAGAAAAGTAGCATCCCTGAGGAATGTTTATATTATACATCCATCCAAGAGTTGTAACTAGGTTGGGGTTTGCTAATGCAGGGGTTTTACAGGGGTGACAAAATTTGTAGAGATGATTAGTGGTACTTTTGGTCCTTCAGAAGCACTGAACTTGCTACCTAGCAATAATAATTAATTAAAATAGGAAGCTCCCAGATAGATGCTTTCTCCCCCCCCCACTGTCCCAGCAATGACCTTGAGGTACCCACTTCTCTGCTGTGCCCCCAAATTAGTTAAGAGATCATTTTGTGCACCTTGTCTTAGGCACAAAATTTGATAATAACAGCTCTGAGATAGAAGACATAGAAAGAAAACAGGAAATGACCTTCTTCTAGTGACCAAGAGAAGGTCTAAAGATAGTAGCTGGACCCCGGGGACTAGAGGAAGAAGGGTGAGCTTAGACAGAAGAACAATCAATGGAGAGTCAAGGCCTAAAGTCTGCTGATTAAAAGGAAAGGACAAAAGTCTGCACCTGGAAAGGATAATAGCTATTTTAAAGCTAAACCATAAACTATGACATGTTCACAGCGGGACTAAGTGTTTTAAAATTCAGTTAGGCTGACCCAGTGTGAAATTGTATTTAATGGTAATATAGTTCGGCTGTATATAATGTGTATCCCTGTAGGAAAGTTAAATTGTGTCTAACTGTGTCTACTGTTTTGCACTGCATATATAATTGATATCCCTATTTGAAGGGAATATCACCAAATAAACTAGAAAGAATGGAGGAAAGGAAAAGAACTTTGAGAAAAATCTCCTCCCATTTTATTTGTACGTTGTAGCAGCCAAAAGAGAACCTAAAATTATTTGGTAGATTCTTTTGGGGTGCTGTGCCCTCTTCATAGAAGGAAAGGGCTAGCAGACATGGTGAAAGTAAAAGATAATTTTTATCCACTCCAACATCTGGCAATATGATTGAGTATCTGTTTTATTAACTCCACAGATACATTAAAATAGGTGATAAAGAAGTGGAATACCACCCCAATTTCCGCCTTATCCTTCACACCAAGTATTTTAATCCACATTATAAGCCTGAGATGCAGGCTCAGTGCACCCTCATCAATTTTCTAGTAACCCGGGATGGGTTGGAAGATCAACTTTTGGCTGCTGTCGTGGCCAAAGAGCGACCAGATCTTGAGGAACTGAAGGTAACATTGATTGGGATAGCAAAAGAAGTGTGGGGAAGGGAGCTGGATGAAAGGAAGGCAGAAAGGAGCAGCAAAACTGAGGGAAGGAGAATTGTGAATAATAGTTAACCATGGTGGCTACACACCCAGCCTGCCTTCTTACCTTTCTGTTGAATGTGCTCATCTCATCAAGTGTAATCATGTTTTCACTTACAACAGAGTGAGTCATTTCTTTCCCATTTATCTTGTCATCTGCCTCACAAATGTAATTCTAAATTAAATGGCTACTTCATTTGAAAGGACAAGATCACAGTAATGACAATTTGTCTCCATATTTCTCTTATCAGACTCTATCTATTCACTTTGCCAGTGCTCTAGTTTGGATCCTCAGTGCCTCTAAACTGGATGATTGCAATCGGTTCCTATTGCAATCTGAACAGCTTCTAATCTGTAGCTCTGTCTCTCCTTCCTCTAACTGATCCTCTACATCACAGCCAAAATAATCTTCCTGAAGCATTGGTCTAAACTTGTCAACTCCCAGGGATCAAAAATCTTCAGTGACTGTTGCCACTAAGATAAAAACAAACTCCTCAGTTCAACATTTAAAATCCTCTAGAACCTGGCTCTAGCCTTCCTTTCTACACTTATTTTATACTACTTCAGAAACAGCTTGGAGCCTGGAATCAGGAAGACCTGAGTTCAAATCCAGCCTCACATACTCAATAGCTGTGTGATCCTGGGCAAATCACTTTACCTCTTCACCCCAGTTTCTTCAACTGTAAAATGGGAATCATAATAGCACCTATCTCACAGGGTTGTTGCGAGGGGGAAATGAGATATTTGTAAAGCATCACATATTAGGCTCTTAAATACTTATTCTTTTCCCTCGTCCTCAATAGTCTTTCCAGCCACATTGGACTATTTGCTATTCTAAGAACTTGCCTGGCACATAATATGCGCTATGTAAATGTTAGCTATAGCTTAGTATGCCTGTGTTTCCATAGTCCCTCCAACATTAACTATTTCCATTTTATGTCATCTTTGCCAATTTTCTGAGTGTGAGGTATGAAATTTACATTTCTCTTAGTAATCTAGAGCAATGTTTTATGTGTCTGTTAATACCTGGTATGTTTTATTTTATTTATTCATTATATTTTTAGAACTGCTTACCCAGAAAATGTTCACTTTAAAAAGAAAAAGCATATGAATCATTGATTGTGCTTCCTGGGTGTGTGCAATTTTTTTAGGCAGAACTCACCAAGTCTCAAAATGAATTTAAGATTGTCCTGAAAGAACTGGAAGACTCTTTGCTAGCCCGTCTATCTGCTGCATCAGGAAACTTCTTGGGAGACACAGCTTTAGTGGAAAATCTGGAGACAACCAAGCGTACAGCTAACGAAATTGAGGAGAAAGTAAGAAACCTTCTCTAGGAATGTTTTTTTTCCTTACAAACAGAGGCCTAAGGTAAAAACTTATTTAAAATAAACTGTGAAATCCTAGATTATGTTACCAAAGGAGAAACTCCTGATGAAATTGCAAAGAAAAGAGCAAACAAGTTGCCTGGGCTGGTGTGAGGGTAAAAGTGGGACCCAGGTGGCTTACCTACCTCCTTCAAATTCCATCTTACCTCTGTTGTGCCTCCTTAGGACTTTGAGAGACAGAGCCAGTTTGGTATGGTAGAAAGAAATCTGCGTCTGTGGCCAGACAATCTTGGTCCAAATCCAAGGCAAGTTTCTTCACATTGCAAGCCTTACTTTCCTTCCCTATAAAATCAGGGGATTAGTGGTTATCCTATCCCCTAATTGTAGCCAGGATTCTACAGGATATCTGGCTTTTCAGGTTCCTCTTCTGTAGGTTGGTTTCACTAAAGATTTTTTTTCTCCTTGCTTTGAGGTGAAAGAAGCAAAAATTACAGAAATTAAAATCAATGAGGCAAGAGAAAACTACCGTCCAGCTGCAGAGAGGGCATCCATGCTGTACTTTATTCTGAATGATCTCAATAAAATCAATCCCATCTATCAGTTTTCACTGAAGGTACTAGCCTTAATCATCCTTCTTTGAGGCTGTGCCTGGGAGTTCTCAGAGTTGTCATGTGTAATCAATGCTGGGGCTTACATAGTCCCATCTTGCAGATGAGGGTGGAGAGGTGAATGACATGCCCAGCCACTGTGGGTCAGTGGTAGAAATAAGACTATTGTATTTCAGGTCTTGTCAGAACTGTTCCAACTCATGTCTGCACTCTGGGTTCTTTAAGCCAAATTAACCTCCTAATTATGTCATTCCTTTCTGGAATCCGATTTAACATAACACCACGGGCGGAGTGGGGCACCCCTTTTCTCTCTAGGTAAACAGTGAGATGTTTGACCACCTCAGTACCTTCTCTGGTTTTACTATTTCCGGTCAGGCATTTAATGTGGTCTTTGAGAAAGCCATACAGCGGACCCTGCCAGCTGATGAGGTAAAGCAAAGAGTGATTAACCTGACAGATGAAATCACCTACTCTGTCTACATGTACACAGCTCGAGGACTCTTTGAGAGAGACAAACTCATTTTTCTGGCACAGGTTGCATTTCAGGTAATTTAAGACTCATTTGGGACTATTTCCAGTGAAACATCACTAACATCAACTCAGGAAGGTGAATCTAAAAATTAAACAGCTTAAATTCTAGAAAACTTTAAAGTAAGTACCACTCTATTTTTTTTAAGTACATACCATAAATCTAGGAGAGAAAGCATAGCATAGTGGATAGAGGGCCAATCTTAGAGTCAGGAAGACCCAGGTTGGAAGTCCCACCCCTGACACAATCTAGCTGAGTGACTAAGGCAAGTTACTTGACCTTTCAGTGTGCTTGAGAAAGAAGTGAATGTCATCTGTTATCAGTACAGAAAGTTTCCATTACTGGGAGTGCCTCAAATTGATGACCTCAAGATGGTGGATCAGGGAAGAGGGCGGCAAGGAAATAACCAAAATTCTAAGCAGCTGCTAACAAAGTGCTGCCAACTCTAGTCCCTCTTTAAGGGAATGAATGGGTTTCATTTAAAATAAGCAAACAGTACATGCCTGCATGGAAAGATGATATTTATAACTCATGAGACCTTTGTCGGTATATGTAGATAGATAGGTAGAGGGCACAGGGTGAGCTGAAGATTAAGGGATCATATCTGGAGAATAAAATTAAGGGATGAGAGAGGATTATACTAGGAGAAGAAGAAAGGGAGAGGTAGAATGGGGTAAACTATCTCACAAAAAAAACCCCAGAAAAGTCTCTTACAGTGGAAGGGGAAACGGGGGGGGGGGAGGTGAGAGGGAATGAGTGAATCTTATTCTCATAGGATTTGGCTTAAGGAGGGAATAACATACACATTCAATTGGGTGTGGAAATCTGTCTTACCCTACAGGAAAATAGGGGGAGAAGGGGAAAAGAGAGCAGGGGGATGATAGAGAGGAGGGCAGATTGGGAAAGGGGGTAATCAGAAATAAATACTTCTGAGGAGGGACAGGGTCAAAAGAAAGAATAGAATAAATGGGAGGGCAGGATAGAATTAAGGGAAATAGAGTTAGTTTTTCACAACATGTCTACTATGGACGTGTTTTGCATAACTGCACGTGTACAACCTATATTGAGGTGCTTGCCTTTTCAATGAGGGTGGGTGGGGAGGGAGGAAGACAGAAAATTTGAAACCTAAAGTTTTAAAAACATATGTTTTTTTAAAAAAATGTTTTCACATGCTACTGAGAAATAAGAAATATAGGAAATGGGGTACAGAAGTCTGTCCTGCCCTATAGGAAAATAGAAGGGGAAGAAGATAAGAGAAGGGGAGAGAGATAGAAGAGAGGACAGACTAGGGGAAGGGATATTCAGAATGCATGACATCTTGGGGTGGGGGGAGGGGGGAGATGGGGTGAAAATTTGGAACTCAAAAACTTGTGGAAGTGAATGTTGAAAACTAAAAATAAACAAATTTATATTAAAAAAAGAAAAAATAAAATAAAATAAGCAAACAGCCCTATTAAATTAAATTAAATAAGCATATAGCCCTATTATTATCTAAAGACAGCCTGTTGCATTAAATAGGTTAAATAGTTCTCCTGCCATCTTATTTACATGGTAAATTTATTTAACAAACTTTAAACTTCATAGTGTGAATGTAGACTTGAACTCAAACCTAATATAAACAGCTCTATCTTTAAGTTAGTGAGGCCCAATGAAACAATAATGAAAAACAAATTCTGCTTGCTGCTGGTGAAATTAAAACTTTTCATTCCTGTCTGAATGTAACATTCATTAATTAGTTGTCCCTTACCAGAACAGCATGCCTTCCTTCCCATACCCATAGTGTTTCCTGTCTGACTAAAAGTGGACTGTATGTCTGGGAAGTGGCGTTTTCCTGAATCAGAGATGAGGACCTTGTGGCCAGCCGTCAGTGAGATGACAGGGATTGTGAACTCCTGGGCCCTTGACTGTCCATCAGAGAACACTGTTAGCCTCAAGTATACAGACGTGGTGCCGAGCCATACAGGAAAGTGAATCTGAAGTGACAGGGTCTCTGTGCTCCAGAAACACAGGCAAAGATGGCTCAGGCCCAGACATACACAAGAAAAGGTGCTTTCAAAAGCACAAGGGGAGGGGCAAGTGGAATGCTATTACAACCAGTAAGAGATGTTTGTCTCTCAAAACCCTTGCCTTGTACCCAGTGACCTTGTGATTCTGCCAGGGATTTATCTTTTTAAAGTAACGTCAGACATCCTCTGTTACCGTGACAACATAACCCTGTGCTCACTCATGTTTCCTCAGGTTTTATCAATGAAGAAAGAACTGAACCCAGTTGAGCTGGATTTCCTCTTGCGATTCCCTTTTAAGGCTGGGATCCCTTCACCTGTGCATTTTCTATTATCTCAAGGATGGGGAGGGATTAAGGTTTGTCTCAAGTCTTAGAAACACTATGTACATCCTTCACTTAGTAAAACCTTTTCCTGTGAGTCTGAGTGTGTTAATGAGATTAGATTGCAAAAAGTTATTGGCCTGTGGAATTCAGTGATAGCAAGGAAACCAGAGATGATGATGAAAAACAGTATTTACAGTTTTTATTTACTGCTGGCAAAATTAAAATTTTTCATTCTTATTTTGAATATAACATTTATTAAATCCCTGTAATGTACCAGATGTTTATACTGGCAGAGAAAGGGATAACTTCCTGGCAGGCTGAGATCACCCCCAGGATGTTGGCCTACATGGCATTATCCACATGGCTCTTTCCCAACCCACACTCCCACCACCAACCACTGCCCTAGTAAAATACAAAGAGTAAAGGTTATCCCCAGACCTCACTGTCTTTGGGGCTAATCCTGGACCTCAACATTCTAGAGTTTTTTAAACTATAGAATGGAATGACAGAACTAGAGAGGATCATTTATCCAGATGATAATTTCTTGTGGTGTCAAAGAAATGTAGATAAAGAAAAGTTAGTGAACTGTTGAATTCACAGGTTGGAGATCACAGTCTCTTGGAAGAGTCACGTTGTCTAATCCATACGAAGAGGGGACCAAAATTCCCCTCTACTTACCACATTTGTATCAGGTAGCCATCTTGTCTTTGTTTAAAGCTTTACCATGAAGAAACATCCACTACTTCTGGAGGAGGTTATTTCTACTTTTGGTTAGCTCTAACTGTGACTCTAACTGACATAGTATATCTTAATATACAGTGCTACACTACATACCCCTCTTTTATCTGTCCCATTCCTTTTCTTTTTTCTTTTCTTTTCTTTTATTTTTTTGGAGGCAGTCAGAGTTAAGTGACTTGCCTGGGGTCTTACAGGTAGTACATGTCAAGTGTCTAAGGCAAGATTTGAACCCAGGTCCTGACTCCAGGGCCAGTGCTCTGTCCATTGGCCCATTCCCCCCCTTTCCTTTCCAGTAAGGTCTGATAGTTCAATATATATAGGTTCCTATAGTTCAGGGCCATTTCCCTACTATTTGTCCTCAGTGAAAAATACAGCCAGGTAATAGTTTTAATTTAATTGTGAAACCACTGGTCCTTTCATCCCAAACAATAGCTCTGAGGTCTAGGTGGCCAACTTTTCTAGGTGAAGGAGATATTTAATCAGAATTTGTTTTAAGTATCTATCACCCCCAAGCTGCCAGCACAGTTCTTTGCAAATACTAGGTCATGAATAAGTGATTATCGACAAATAGATGTGTTTGAATAACCTTTTCCAAGAAAGAAATGGAATGAGTTGTTATCATGAATTCCCAGGTCCTCTCAGAAATGGATGACTTCAGAAATCTGGATAGTGACATTGAAGGATCTGCTAAACGGTGGAAAAAATTTGTTGAATCTGAAGCCCCAGAAAAAGAAATATTTCCTAAGGAATGGAAGAATAAAACTGCGCTACAAAAACTCTGTATGATGAGGTGTATGAGACCAGACAGAATGACCTATGCTATCAAGTAGGTAACCAAAGACTCCCACCCAGCCAGAATTCTAGCCAAAGCCTGACGGAAGATCTGAGTGGTGTAGTGGCTACCATGAGCCTAGTTCTCCAGGGATACTTCACCCACTCATTCCTTCCAATGTCATTATAGAATCCCAGAACTTGAGTGTTGGAAGGGACTTTATTGCTTATTTAGTGCAACTCGTATACAAAAGGAATCCTCACTATAGCATAACCATAACATAACAAGTGGTTGTCCAGCTTCTGCTTGAACACCTAAGGGAACACCTCCCCATCTTTCCAGTTGGCCTATTCCATTTCTGGACAGTTCTAATTGTTGATAAATTTTCCTGACCTCAAGCCTAAATTTGCCTCTTTACAATTTCCACCCATTGGTTTTGTTTCTGCCTTCTGGAGCCACATAGAATAAGTTTACTCTTCCTTCTGCATGTTGTCATTCAGTCATTTCAGTCTGACTCTTAGTGACTCCATTCAGGGTTTTCTTCTCAAAGATACTGGAGTGGGTTTGCCATTTTCTTCTCCAGCTCATTTTACAGATGAGGAAACTGAGGCAAACAGGGTTAAGTGATTTGCCCAGGGTCTGAGGCCAGATATGGACGCAGGAAGATGAGTCTTCCTGACTTCCAGCCCAGAGCTCCATCCACTGTGCCACCTAGCTGCCCTCAACACAGATGGCAACCCTTCACATACTATCACATCTCCCCACTTCTCTTTTCCAGGTGAAACATGATGATTATAGGTGTTTTCACTCCAAAAGAAGGGATGACTTATAAGATGGAAGGGATGTAAATTTATGAACTTGCTAAAATCAAAATCCTGGATACCAGACTAGGGAGGAAATGGAGCTAATTCATGCCTAAACCTCTAGATAAGAGAGATTTAAATATTTCCAAAAATCTCCAGAGACACAGTGTAACCCATTCTCATGCCTCAAAATTATCAGAGTTGATAAATTCCTTCTGATAGCTAACTTCAATCCCTCCAGCTATCACTAATAACAGAGGATCAGGCTGGCTAGGGTATAAATATGACTTAGTGTTACACTAATCCAGATGAAGAGTACACCTGATATCTGGGAAGAAAGATAACTTTTTAACTCATGCCTCACTCCACTATTAAAAAAAAAAAGCATGAACTTTTCTGATTCCAATAACCGTACAACTGTTGATGTTGCTTTTAATGGCATATCTGGCAGGGAGAGAATCATAGAATCTCAAAGGCTTATAGATTTAAAGCTGGTCAGAATTTTAAAAGTCATCTTTATAGGTAAGGAAACTGATGAACAGAGAGGTTGAATAACTTGCCCAAGGTCACAAAGGCAGTAAGTGGGAGAGTCAGGATCTGAACCTATGTCCTTAGATGCTAAATGCAGCACTCTTTCTATTGCACTATGAGCTGGAATGTTCCTTAAAATGTGTCTCACCTGGCCCAAACTTGAACAGGAGGCCCATCTACAACATCTGTGATAATTAGATAAAAGGTTGTCATTATTCAATCATGTCCGACTCTTTGTGACCCCGTGAAGCAAAGCACCCAAAGCTGTCCAATGGCGTTTTTCTTGGCAAAGATACTGGAGTGATTTGCTATTTCCTTTTATAAGGGATTAAGGCAAACAGAGGTTAAGTGACTTGCCCAGAGTCTAGCTAGTAAGTGTCTGAGGCCAAATTTGAACTCAGGTCTTCCTGACTCCAGGCCCAGCGCTTTATCAAACGCTGAGCCACCTAGGCACTCACATTTTATCCAATACTGTCACCTGAGCCCATTTCACTTTTGGACAACTCTAACTGTTAAGTTTCTTACCAAAAGGTGAAAACCAAAAATAAGAGAGAGACAGGGACAGAGAAAGCTAGAGGGAGGGAGAGATAGAGAGAAGGGAGAAGGGGTGGAAGGAGGGAAGTGATAGAGAGGAGGAGATGAGAGAAGGAAGTGGGGAGGGGCAGCTAGGTGGCACAATGGATAGAGCTCTGGCCTTAGAGTCAGGAGGACCTGAGTTCAAATCTAGATTCAGACACTTGACATTTACTAGCTGTGTGACCCTGGCAAGTCACTTAACCCCAATTGCCTCACCAAAAAGCAAAAAAATAATAATAATAAAAATAAAGAAGGTAGGGAGATGGTTCCATCTGTTGAATAGGTTGAGGCTGGTGGATCACTTGAGCTTTCTAGTTCTGATCCATATTAGAGCTAAAGCTAATCGGGTGTCCTTGCTAAGTCTGGTACCAATACGATGAGCCGTGGGAAGGCGTGGAAGGCATCAGACTGCCTAAGGAAGGGCAAACCAACTCAGTCTGGAAATGGAACAGGTCAGAGCTTTCATGCTGACCAGTAAGTAGGATCAGGCCCACGAATGGCCATTCTCCTTCCAGGCTGCGTGAGACAGGGAGGTCCAGTTTTCCTACAGGAGCCTAAGTCTTCCTCTCTGCATCTTCCCACCATTGTGGGAAGTTCCTAGTTCTACCGTCTCGGGCCAAGCAGAACAATTCTTAAGATGAACAGTAGTTGACAATTCCATGTCCCCATAAACCTTCCCTCCTTCATTCGCAGTTCCTTCAGCCAGTCCTCACATGGCATGGTAGGGCTTCACTAAGCCTAGTCCTCTCCCCATCCCGTTCACCCTCCTTTGAACGATTTCCAGTTGTCAGGATTCTTCCTAAAATGTAGTGCAGAGGCCCGAACTTCAGGAAATGGTCCAGTTGGGCTTGCGTACAACAGGATAATCATCATTATATCCCCATAAATGTAACCTAAGATTGCATTCACTTTCTGGGCTGCTATGCTGTAGTGTTGACTGACAACTGAGTCTGCAATCCACTAAAACCACCAGTTTTTTCACTGAATTCTCATCAAACCATCATTTCCCCCACATTCAGCATTAGAAACTTTAACTCTTTCAGTGGCTCAATGAAAACAACTGTGGGGTTTTTTAAGTTCATCTTTCTGAAACAGACCTAGTTCCATTTTTTTTCCAATTCTTAATTGTTTTATTTTTAATGTATTTTAATTTTTTTCCAATCCTCAATTTTAAAAAATCTTATTTTTGATTGTTTTTGCTTTATATCACCTTCACCTTCTATCTATTCTGGATTCATTTTGTATGCTCTGATTTATATATAGTCCTTGAGAGCAGGTTTGATTTTTGCTTTCTCTTTGTCCCCCTAACACTTAGCACAGACAATGGCACCTAGTAAATGCTTAATAAATGCTTGTTGACCGATTAATATATCTTTTCTCATTCTCCCTCCCCTCCCCATCACCCAGGGGCTCCTCCATTGTAAGAGAAAATAGGAATTCAGAGAAACCAAACAACACATTACTCATGTCTGACAGTTTATGTATGCAGTACCCACTTGTAGTCCTCTAACTCTTCAAAGATGGAATTGAGGTGCACTTAATCACTCTTTTCCAGGACCAGGCCTGGCCATTATAATGACATTTGTTGTTGTTCAGTCATTTTTCAGCCATGTCCAACTCTTCATTACCCCGTTTGGGGTTTTCTTGGCAAAGATACTGGAGTGATTTGCCATTTCCTCCTGTTGCTAATTTTACAGATGAGGAAACTGAGGCAAACAGGGTTAAGTGACTTGTAGCTAATAAGTGTCTCAGGCAAGATTTGAACTCAGGAAGATGAGTCTTCTTGACTTCAGTCTCTATCCACTGCACCACCTAGCTGCCCTTTACAATGAAGAAGCATTCAGTTTCTTGGGGGTTGTGGTTATATTTGCTGCTGCCGCCGTCGTTCTTTCCTTTTACATTATAGTGACTGTGTTTCTTGTTTTTCTGATTCTGCTTACTTCACTATGCATCAGCTCATAGAGGTCTACCCAGGCTTTTCTGAATTCAGACCCACTTCTCTACTTCAAAATAAATGTGGATCTCTACTAATTTGCAAGACAAACTGTTCTGGTCCTGTATTAAGCCATTTCCCCAGTACTGTATCTTGCTGTCTATGAAATCCCTCCCAGATTAGAGAGAGAATGGCTGTAGCTACCCAGCTTCCCAATTCCTTTCAGATTTTTCTTTAGACTTTTCTTTCACACAAATAACTTTGAGAAGTATTTGAACCTCTACCAGTTTCCTCTTTAGGAAGAATAACTTAAATTAACCCTGGGGGTTGTGTATTTCATCAGTTCCTCCTTTTGTTAAAAGATAACTCAATCATTAATAATGTACTGTCCTACCAAGAGAGGGTTTGTAAGTGAAAAAGGAGAGGAGATTGAATTTGATCAAATTCTAGTACTTAAACCCAGTTGAGAGACCTTGATATTTGAGACCAGTTTTCCTATCTGTTGGCAACTTTCTTAATTGTTTTTCCTGGTAGAATGCAGGCAATCAAATTTCCCCAAAACACCAGTCCCCATGCTAGAATTCCCCCTTTGGTAAAATGGAAATCTCACACCATCTGGCTAGCCAGAATTTTTTTTATCTTCAGTTGAAGGACTGGGATCTGTGAGGAGGGTCTAACTCATTAAAAAGAGAAGTCACTTTGTTGCCAGATTGTGTTTACTTATAAACTGTTAGTCCTGGTCCTAAAGTTTACTTGGTTTCTGGAAAGAGGATGAACAGAATCTGAGAAGCCAAGTGGCCACCTGACTATTTCAGGGAGTTTCCTTAAAAGTGGATGAATATTTCTCTTCTGAAATATTTCATTTAGTATCATTTGAGGAACACAATACGATAAGAAAATATTGGACTCCAGTTGGTAGGTGATGTGGAATTAGAGAAAACAGGTTGTAAATGGTGTAACATAACTAGGTAAGGGTTAAAGTTTGGCAAGCAAATAGGGAGGGCTTGACTAGACCTTGTTGGTGGCAGCAATGGGGTTTATAGGAAACAGTTCCAGAAAAGGGCTCCAGAGCCATAGGGCCAAGGATATGCTGGTAAATTATTAACACCTGGTCTCAGGGCATCGTATCCACCTTTAAGCTTCATCTATGTTACTGACATTTTCGCCATCACTTTCTCAGGTCTAGACAATCAACAAAACAAGATATCAAGCTAAACACTCACACTGAAAATTGGCCTGGACCTTAGCACAAATCCCCATTCTGCTACTTAATCGCCTGTATGGTCTTCACCAAGGGCAGGTCCCTTGATCTGTCTGGATCTCATTCCACTTCTATAAAACAAGGGATGGGCCAGATGATCTCTTACGGTCCCTTCCAGTTCTAAATTGTGTTAGCCACATTTATTAAATGTCTACTTTGTGCAAGGCACTGTGCTAATCTCTGGGGATACAAAATCAGACCCTGTCCCCAACAAGCTTATTACTATGGAGATCCTACACAGCAGTTTCATATTAGTGCCACAAGTCTGTTTTAAGAATTAAATAAGCTTTTTTTTCTTCTGTTGTGTTTTGTTTCCTCTTTCTGGTGGTTCCTCCTATTGGTTCTAATTCCTACAACGTGACTAATGTGAAAATATGTTTAATAGGAATGTATAGGTATACCCTATATCAGATTATGCACTGTCTTGGGAAGGAAGGGGGAGAAAAATTTAGAACTTAAAAGCTCATGGAAGTGATTGTTGATAATTCAAAATACATTTTAAAAAAAGAATTAAATAAGCTGAATTTTGTGAAAGCTTTTGTGAAAAGTGTGACATGTTAGAAGAATGTCAAGTATCATGATAGTGATGGTGAGGATTGTTGTACCACCCCATCCTCCACCAAGAAGGACACAATTATCCAAAGAAATTAAATTATAGGTAATTCTTTTGAAATGCATACTAATAGAAAGAAGTGGTTGTGTGGAAAATCCAGTACAAGAGATTACTTTCAAATCAATGCTCTAAGACTGGGGAATGTACAGTATTAAAAGAAAGCATATTTATTTTTCTAAATATGTTTGATTTAGGTCAGATAAATAATAATTATTATTATTATAGCTAGCATGTACGCAGTGCTTTAAATTCTGAAAAGTGCTTTACATACATATTTCATTTGGTCAGATTGGCTGTTGTGCAGTTTACATGTAATTAATTGAGAGATGGAGTTACATTTGAGAATTGTTAATTACTTGAGGCAAGTGGGCAAGTGATTGTTTGCAAGACTAGTTTAGTCCCTTGCCTAGAGGCCAGGGAAAGAGACTTGGGAAAATTTTGGAAGCCCTCCTACTCTGGGATCATCTCATTTGATTTTATGTAACTTAGCAGTCGTTTTCTTAAATTGAAAATACCATCAGGGAAAGGCCTTGCATTTCTATAGCATTTAAAGGTTTACAAAATGATTTACATGTGTCGTCTCATTTGATCCTCACAACAATCACTCCCCCACTCCCACCTGGATAGTAGGGGCTATTATTATCTTCACTGTATAGATGAGGAAGTGAGTTGTCCAGGGTCATACTGCTAGTAAGAGTTGTAAACAGAATTTGAACTCTGGTCTTCCTGCCTCTAGATCCAGTGCTCTGTAAACCACACCACCTACCTGAACTCATAAGGGTGATTCTGGTTGCCCTAAATTGAATATATTAGTAGAGATTTGGGCCAAAAGGCCTCTAAAATTATTTACTCATTGTTGTTGGCATTGTCCCATCCCAATGCTCACTGTATTCAGTCTGGGGTCCAGAGTATCACAGGATCCAACTATAAACTCATAGACAAATGAGGGAACACTGACGTGTCACATGGACTCCTAGCTGCCATTCTCAGTTAGTAGCCCAGAGGGCCACACAGGAAAAAAAAATAGGGGAATGCAAAGAAATAGTTGACCGTGGCGGCTGAGGCTAGCCACTCCCACACACTGAAGGATGAATATGGCCAAGACCAGCTGATTTGCCACCATCACTAGTTGCAGTTCTGCCTTCACCTAAATACTTTCTCCCCTCAAACCCTGGGGCTGGTAGATTTTTTGGAATTTATTTCTGGTGTAGGGTCCTGGTGTGTTCTTCTACCTCAACCTCTTAACTTAACAGACATTAGCACACTGGTTGTATATTTTATCCCATAGTTTAGGGAAAAAAAGTTATTGAACCTCCCCACCAAAATAAGGGGAAATAGTGTAAAAAATAAATAAATGAATAACAGAAAAAATTATGCCCCCAAGTCATTTCCCCAAGGGAGTAGAAATGCAAATATTGTCACAGCCCAGCAAATTCCCTTAGTGAAACAAAGAGAAAGAAATGGGAAGCTGATAAGGGGCTCCTATGTATGAATCATAACATCATGGGATTTAGAACTTGAAGGGACCTCAGAAGTCACGTGGCCCAAACCCTCACTTAAAAGATGAAGAGTATAAAAATGTACATACCCTTTGATCCAGCAACACCACTTCTAGGTCTGTATCCCAAGGAGATCATAGAAAAGGGAAAAGGACCCACATGTACAAAAATATTTATAGCAGCTCTTTTTGTGGTGGCAAAGAATTGGAAATTGACAGCACGCCCATCAATTGGGGAATGGTTGAGCAAGTTGTGGTATATGAATGTAATGGAATACCATTGTGCTGTAAGAAATGATGAACAGGCTGACTACAGAAAAACCTGGAAAGACTTGTATGGTCTGATGCTGAATGAAGCGAGCAGAACCAGGAGAACGTTGTACACAGTAACAGCTACATTGTGTGATGACTAATGTTGACAAATGTAACCCTTCTCAGCAATGCAAGGATCTAAGACATCTCCAAAGGCCTCATGATGGAAAATGCTATTCACATCCAAAGAAATAAATATAGAGTTTGAATGCAGATCGAAGCATACTATTTGCTTTTTTTTTTCTGTTGTATTTTGTTTCCTCTTTCTGGTGGTTCCTCCTATTGGTTCTAATTCTTACCTACAACATGACTAATGTGAAAATACGTTTAATAGGAATGTATATGTATAGCCTATATCAGATTGCGCACTGTCTTGGGAAGGGAGGGGGAGAAAAATTTAAAACTCAAAAGCTTATGTTAGTGATTGTTGATAAATCAAAATAAATTAATTTTTCTTAAAAAAAGATGAAGAGGTGGCTCAGTGGATAGAACACTGGTCCTGGAGTCAGGAGGACCTGGGTTCAAATTTAGACTTAGATACTTTACTAGCTGTGTGACCCTGGGCAAGTCACTTAATGCCACTGCCTCAGAAAAAAAATGAGGAAAGTGAGGACCAGAGTTTAAATTGCATTGGTAGTAAATAGCAGAGTCAGGATTTGAACTCATATCACCTGATCTTAAATCTAGCATTTGTAGCACTGTTTCAATTATGTTGTCCTCCTTCTTTCTGTTCACATTGTTGTAGTCACCGTGTATGTTGACTCTGCTTACTTTACCTCGCACGTGGCTTATTTGTATTCATCATGTTCATCATTTCTTTACAATGTAACAATATTCCCGTATATTCATGTACCACATTTGTTTAGCTATTCTCCAACTGATGGGCATCTACTTTATTTCCAGTTCTTTACTATTGCTTACTATATTTACTAGTGCTTACAGGGCCTTTCTTTTTATCACTGGGTTCAATCTCATCTCAAACACTTATTTCTCTGAGACTAGGGACAAATCATTTAACCTCTCAGCCTCAGTTTTCTGTTATGTAAGATTACGATAATAACAACACCTACTTTCTTGTGAGGATAAAATGAGATTTTATAAATATACACATATATATGTGTATACATATATATGTACCCATGTACATATTATGTGCAGATTATGTAGATGCATGAGTGTCTATATATATATATATATATATGTGCATTGCATTCATATGTACATAATTGTGTACACTGCAAACGTGTATATATGTGTAAATATACATATTGCTTTCTGAACTTTAAAACACTGTATAAATGTGAGCTATTATTATTTGCCTCCTCTCAGAGAACTGAAAGTTAGCTTTTTCCCCTCACCATGCCTTTTATCAAGGCTGCTCACCAGGATTGGCACCTTTCTCTGCCCTATTAGAGAAGATGGATCTGAAGAAATCAAGTACACGAGGGACTTGTATCCCTAAAATGAGCATTATGTTAGTACTAGAAATTGAAGAACAATTGTTTTTTCAATCTGGATTACTCATAACCCTATGATCCACCCAAATTAATTGGAGACTTGGCTGCACTGATGCTAAATTGAGTCTGTCATATTTGGATAGGCACACAGGTCCACGGGGTCATTTGGTACAGAGGTGCCCTGAGGCTTAACATCATTTCAATTTACGTGTTTACAAGTTTGCCCCCATGTAATCCCACAGAACTGAGTTTATATACCTTTCAAATTAAAACCAAGACCAAACCCTCACAATCCTCAACCCTCTTGCAAAATAGACACCTCCCTCCTTCCCCCTGCCAAATGTCCTCTTGCTTCAGAATCAACTGAGCAAAGGGCCCTCCAACTTCTGTTTGGCCCACCGGTCCACGTTGTCACAATCTACTCAACTCCCCTGTTGATGTCAGAGCATTCTACGGCCTCTCTTTTCATGTCTAATGAAGAACATATTCTTCAGAAACTTTGTGGAGGAGAAGATGGGGACCAAGTATGTGGAAGGACGGAGTGTTGAGTTTTCCAAGTCTTACGAGGAGAGCAGCCCTTCTACCCCGATCTTCTTCATCCTTTCTCCAGGGGTCGATCCCCTGAAAGATGTGGAAGCATTAGGTGAGTAGTTCCCAACAATAACATCTGTGGAACCTTTCTGTTGTTGATAACTATGCCCTCAACCTCTGGAATTTTTCCAGCCCTGTGCTTTTCCTGTTTTTCTTTCCCTCAGGAAAAAAGTTGGGATTTACCATTGACAATGGGAAAATCCATAATGTGTCCCTGGGGCAGGGACAAGAAGTGGTGGCTGAGCATGCTCTGGATGTGGCATCTGAGGAAGGGCATTGGGTCATTCTGCAGGTACTTAATGGGAACCTTGGCCTCTCCAACAAGGCAGCCCCTCTCATACGAAGGATTTTAGATAACCATGTTTATTAAATTAGTCTGGATCCACTGATCCAAGAGCTTGAAGGTTAAAAAAAAAAGTTAGGATAGGAGTTGGCAAAAAAAAACAAAACAAAACAACCAAAAAGCCCAAAATGGAAAATATGATGCACTGAGAGGGAATGGGGAAATAGATAGGAATGAGGAAGATCAATCTATCTATCTGATTTTGCTTGTAGAACATCCATCTTGTTGCCAGGTGGCTGAGCACTCTGGATAAGAAGGTAGAGAAATACAGCACAGGAAGCCACGATGACTATCGAGTATACATGAGTGCAGAACCTGCCCCCTGCCCTGAAGTTCACATCATACCACAAGGCCTCCTGGAAAATGCCATAAAAATCACAAATGAGCCTCCTACTGGCATGTATGCCAACTTGCACAAAGCCCTGGACCTCTTCACACAGGTATGTCTGGCTTTTGGTAGGGTTCCTCTTTCTCTTCTCTCTCTTCCTCCCAGGCCACTAAATGCAGTCTCTAAGACTTGGCTAAAGCCCCTGACTGCCCTTCACCAGTCACCAACATACTAGCCTTGAGTCTCTCTCTCTCTCTCTCTCTCTCACACACACACACACATAAATATGCACAACACATGCCTTGCATCACAAAATAGACATAGGCCTGAAATGCTTGAATTTTAGAAAAGTGAATCACTTCTAATGCAACAGGAGAGCTTGTTATTTATAGGGGCAACCCTGAGGGGAATTGCTTTGGAAAGCAAAACATTTTGCAATGGAACTGACTCCTTCAGTTGTGTAATTTTATACTTTGAATTTTCATATGCATATATAGGTTGTCCCAAAAGTCTTTAGTGCATTTTTAAGCTTTAATAGTGCAACTATTTTGTCATTAAGCTATGTAGTTTTGTAGCTTAACTATTTAATGTCTTAACTAAATAACCTAAGTAGCTTAAAACTTGTAATAGGCTAAAACTGCACTGAGACCTTTGGGACACTCTGTATACACAGACATAATATATGTTTATTATCCTTCATTCATATTTGAAGATGGGAGACTACTAATGGTGGGCATTAGCTGGGATTGATCTGATCAGCTCAACTGGTTATTGGAATGAGGCCGACCTTCCATATTTCCAACAAAGTCATCACTGTCTTCATTTTCCAGGGTTTTTACCTTTCTTCTTCCTTACCCTACATATCCATTCACTTGCCAATGCTTGTTAATTCCACCCCCTGCCACATCACTGGCATTCATCCCCTTCTCCCTGTTTCTAAAGCCAGCACCCTACTTGAGCCTGGACTCTAGCAATGCCCTCCTAATTGGTCTTCCACCTCTCTATCCATCATCCACTCAGCTGCCAAAGTGATTTTTCCCAAAATAAAGATCTGACCATTTCACTTCCCTATCTCAATAAACTATAGTAGCTCTCTCTTGACTCTAGGATAAAGTATAAATTCTTCTGGAGCATTTAATAAATGTTTGTTGATTGACTGTCAATCAACAGTTTGCTTCACTTTGTTCCAAGGCCACAGACTCCAAGTCAGACATCTCACAACGTGTGTCTTGGGCATAATGACGAACTTGTGCTATAGGGGGATTGGAATAGAAGGCCTCTAAGGCCCCTTTCAACCCTTCCTCTATGATCCTATGATAAAACTCTAATGAGAACCTCCATTTGGGCTCAGAGTTGCCAGCCTTTCTCTAACACTTATTCGATCAAGTTACCACTCTCCTGCCAAAACACTTTCAACGGCTTTGTATTGTCTGTGAGAGAAATTCCACATTACTTAGCTTAGCGTTCAAGGCCTTCCACAATTTGGTCCCAACCTGCCCTTCCAAAATCATCTCCCTCTGTGTTCTAGCCACACTAGTCCATCTCCTGAAGATACTAAGCACATTTCTGCCTGTGCCTTTGTTTGTGATGTTACCCCACTTTGAATGGCATACCATTCATTTCCATCTATGAACCTTCTTTAAGGCTCAGCCTAATACTACCTGTTCCATAAAGAGTTCTCTGGCTATTCAAACCCACATTAACATCTCCTTCCTCAGAATTCATAGCATTTGTTCTTCCAGCCACTCACTGTGCAACTGATCACATTTTGATGTCTCTTAAATTGTCATTTAACTCCCATTGTCACTTACTTTTTCATGGGGCTTATGGTCCCAATTGTCATAAGATCCTTCTGCTTTTTTATTTTATTTATTTGTTTGTTTTTCTCTGGATCCCCACAGTTCTTAGTGGAGGCCCTCGATAAATGTGTGGAATAAATAGGAAGACAACTCACTACAGTGGAAGAAGCACGGGCTTTGGGTTCAAATCCCAACTCTAACCCTTAGTACCTGTGTGTGCTTAGACAAATGAAGACCCTGAGTTGAAATATGACACTTAGTACCTACGTAATCTTGGACAAATTGCTTAACCTCCCTGGGCCTCAGTGTCTTTATCAGTAAGACAGGGGCATAGGGGTTGCTCAATTAGGCCTCTGGCCTTTCTATCTGTAAAAATTTAATCCTATTTCCAGGAGTTGAATCCTAGCTCTGTATCTTGCTCCCTATATGACTTTGGGGGAGCCTCTGGGTC
This sequence comes from Phascolarctos cinereus, assembly GCF_003287225.1. Taxonomy (NCBI): domain Eukaryota; kingdom Metazoa; phylum Chordata; class Mammalia; order Diprotodontia; family Phascolarctidae; genus Phascolarctos; species Phascolarctos cinereus. The sequence continues at coordinate 266,441,259 of NW_027555958.1, read as the reverse complement.
TCCATTCCTTCTTCTATAAAATGGGGGAGGGGGGTCAATGAGTGAGTTAATAAACACTTATTAAATGCCTTCTATGTGTCAGGCACTGTACTAAGCACTGGGGATTTAAAGAAAGGCAAAAGACAGTTCCTGCTCTCAAGGAACTCAATCAACTGAATTAGAGCTTAGAAAGAATTAAGTTCTTTTCAACTCTAAATCCTATGAATGAATTCTCTGCTTGATTAAAGAACTGAGTATTTTTAATTATCACTTCAAGGGTTGAGATGTAAAGATCTGAAATTAATAAGATGGCTAGAGATGCTCACCAATCTCTCATTTCCCCACTGCCTAATATGTTTGCTCTTAGGCGTCTTCACGCCTTAACCATATTGTGTGATCCTTTTTTTTGTAAAAACAGACCTATGCCAACAGCCAGGACTCTCTGCTTCATAAACTTCTGCAAAGTCACCCAAATGAAGTTGTCTATTATCTATAAACAGTTTGTGACTTCTCATACTGGATTTGCTCTTTGGTGTGTCTCAGAAGCCCAGAAGAAAATAAAGGAGTGGATAGAGTGGCAAACATAGTCTTCAGGTGTCTCCTGTTACACAGAATCAAATTATTCTTTGTGTTTCATGGGTTAAAAAAAGCTTTGCCTTCTGTAAACTGTTGTAATCCCCCCCACCCCCATTAGTTTTCCTATAACCTTCTGTTTGGAGCTGGCAAGTGACATTTATTTCCTGTCCAAGCCCGTCCTCTTCCATTTGGTCATTTTCTCTCTTGCTTTCTTAGCTTTATTTCCTGGAGTTTTCAGGCAGGAAGCTGAGCTTTGGGAAAGAAGGGCTAGAGGTTGAGAAGAACTGGTCACCCTCACTTCCCTGGAACCAAAACTTAGAGACCCCAGCTCTGTTTTCATGTTCAAAAGGAAGGAGGCTGGAGGGTAACTGAGGTACAAAGATGCTTCTGTTGCCTTCTCACTTTCCTAGGGAGAAATCCAACTCAAGAGCACTTTAGCATTCACTCTGCCCCTCGGAAACACAAGACTGAGCCTATCAGTTTCCAACAATACTCATGTTTGTTCCAGTAGCCACGAATCCAACTCACTTAATAATGATAACTCAGTAAAACCTTAATGATTCAGACTACACTGGATGGTATTAAATGAGAATCACAGAAAGTCAGAGATGGAATAGGCCTCAGAGATCATCTAGTCCATCTCCATCATTCTCAACAGAAGAAAATTGAAACACAAAACAAATCCACGAGTTGCTCAAGGACCACAGTGTGAGCCAATGACTGAGCCACAACTGGACCCAAGTCTTCTGGCTTTTTCAGTGAGGGGTGGGGGGAGGGGAGGAGCAGGGAAGAGTATGGGTTGTCCTGGTCTGGATTTAAGTCTAAGCTTTGCAGAGTCCAAAAAAAAAAAAAGTTTTTTTTAAAGGTTCAGTTAAGCCAAACACATAGTCTGTTTTATTAGTCAGGCAACAAGCATTCATTAAGCACCCAGGCACTGTGTTCATACTGGAAATACAAAAAGAAAGGCAAAAACAATTATTACACTAATAAAATGTTAGATTCATTTTGACAAACTTTTTAAAGCACTAGGGCATATTGTTTACATGCAAAAATTGCTCAATAATGATAAACAATAACAATAATAATAGCCAGCACCTATATAGTGTTACTCCATTTGAACCTCACAACAACTTTGGGAGGTAGGTACATGAAGGAGTTCTTAGCTTGATCACTGCTTGGAATTTTGTTATTCTATGTACTTGAAAATAATAAGAATGTACCTTCTTTTTAAGTCTTTATTTCATTCTTTTCACTGACTGCTTTAAACTGGTCATCCCATCTTTCACCCTCAATTAGACAGATTACTGAGGTTTGCTTGGCAATTAGCAAATCATTCAGTTTCTTAGTAAAGGCCAAGATTCTACTAACAGAATAACTGATGCCCTTCTCAAGCAAAATTCTACCTCCTTTATTCTTTCTCCTTGTTGAAATTTTATTATAGAAGGGTGGCTTAGCCAAACCTATAGAATGAAAACTTGGTATCTGGCATTTTTTAACCTATCTTTTTCTTTCTTAGGATACATTGGAAATGTGCACCAAGGAAATTGAATTTAAATGTATACTATTTGCCCTCTGTTATTTCCACGCTGTGGTGGCAGAGAGGCGTAAATTTGGAGCTCAAGGTTGGAATAGGGTATACCCTTTCAACAATGGAGACCTAACCATCTCTATCAGTGTTCTTTATAATTACCTGGAAGCAAACCCCAAGGTAAAGAAAGGCTTGCCTGAGAAGAGCAACTCACATGCAGTGATGATAACAAAATCAATTTTCCCTTCCTGAGGTTGTGGGTTATCTATATGCCTGTTCTCTCTCCTCATGTCAGCTTTTTGTTAACATCACCACATCAGGGCAAGCCCTGTCCCATGTTAGGAACGCAGCTATATAGGGCAGCTTAAAGCAGAAGGCACAAGTGTGACCCTTGGTTCCTGAAAATGCTCCTGCCCTTTCCTGAACACACCAGGCCACATGGCAATCCTAAGGGTGTCTTTACCCTAGGATACACAATGATTGTGAGGGAGATACTCACCAGGTGTATCTGGCTGATGGGATTTTCTGCAGTAAGTCTGTGTCCTAATGAGAAAAAAAAATTCTACTCATCACTTTCTTTCCATTTCCACTACTCTAATTAATACAGGGCAGCTAGGCAGTGCAGTGGATAGAGTGCCAGGCCTAGAGTCAGGAAGACTCATCTTACTGAGCTCAAATGTGGCCTAAGGCACTAGCTGTGTGACCCTGGGCAAGTCACTTCACTGTGTTTGCCTCAGTTTCCTCATCTGTAAAATAAGCTGAAGGAAACAGCAAACCACTCCAGTAGCTTTGCCAAGAAAACTCCAAATGGGTTCATGAAGAGCCAGACACAAGTGAAACAATTCAACAACAAATTTCCACCTGCCTGCATTAGTGCTACCTATCAGGTCGCAATTGCTCCCACTTACTGCTATCTTCAAAACCATCCTTCGTGTCAGATTTATTGTTATGCCTAGATGTAGCCACATTCCTCCTCTGCTCAGACCCTTGAGTTGTTCCCCATTGCCAAAAGTTTAAATTCCTTAGCCTAGATTTAAGATCTGCAACTTGATATCATCTTTCCAGCTATAATTCTCAGTACTCTCCTCCAGGTGTGCCATTCTCCATAGTGTTCTCATGCTGGTTTCTACTCCTGCAGGCTCTCTCACCTCCTTCTACCTTCTACTGATTCTTACCTATCAAATTTCACAGCCTCCATAAAGCTTATCATGATTCCCAATCAAAAATGATTTCCCCCACCCTGTACTTGGTTTGTACCTTTTAAAATTCATTTAACGTACATCAGTTAGTTTTGTCACACCCCTTACTAGATTCTAAATTCCATGAAGGCAAGGATCATCCTATTCATCTTCATTTCTCCCCTAGCACAAAAGTACAACCCTTCACATAAGCATTTTTTTTGGGGGGGGGGTGTTAGGCAATGGGGTTAAGTGACTTGCCCGGGGTCACACAGCTAGTAAGTGTTATGTGTCTGAGGCCGCATTTGAACTCAGGTCGTCCTGAATCCAGGGCTGGTGCTCTATCCACTGCGCCACCTAGCTGCCCCCCCCCATATGAACATTTTTATAAATGCCAAAGCAGACAATAAATGATGGCTGAAGTTGTTTGAAATCATTCTTAAATGTTGAAATCAACTTAAAAGCAGAAAAACCAAAATCCTTGTCCAAGACAGCTAGAGTGTATTGAGAAGAGAAACCAAGATGACAGCTCCTAGTGCTGTTTGTAAAAAGATCATTGACTGAGGAGAAATTCAGCATTGAGGCTCAAGACCAACCCCAAAGCACCCCCGGTGGTTGAAGTTATACTGCAGGGCAATGCTTGTTAAGAGCTACAGTATGTTTCAAGGAAAGTCAGGCCTTCACGCTCGTACAAATTTGCACTTCAGAATCTCACACCATCACTGAGGCTGAGATTTTAAATCTAAATGCTTCATCTGGAATAGAAGAGTACCTCCCAAGAAATGCCACCCCCGATTTAGCACCTGCTTACTCTCATTTATTTTCTTTGAAATAAGGGCAGATAGTCGAAATATCAGGCCACACATGGTCAAGGCCTCCACTAGGGGGTGTGCAAGGGCAGGGAGAGGAGGTTGAAGCAGTAACATCTGATTTGTAAGCAGTCTACCGGATAGAGAAATCACTAATGATGGGTAAGAATGGATCTCTGAATTTCAGTCATTTCTTTACCCCAGTCTAGAGTTGCTTATAGATCTCCATAAAGCTCTAATGTAATTTACTCACATTTACATTACCAGGGAAAAGAAATTTCACAGTAATACCCTCACAAAAAAACTGAACCAAAAATCAGTCTTGTTTTCTCTTTTTGTTAAAGCAGCCTACCCATGAGGAATTTTAGTGGGCAGAAATGAGCTACAATAATAACTAGCATTCATATAGCAATTTAAGGTTTACAAATCTCTCATTTTATCCTTATAACAACCCTGGAAGGTAGTAGGTATATAATTATTATCTCCATTTTACACATGAGGAAATTGAGGCAGACAATGATTAATTGAGTTACCCAGGGTCACACAGCTAGCTAGTGTCTGATGCAGGATATTCATGTCTGTTCTAAAAAAGCATGGTACTGTGGGGACCCTGGAAAAAACTTTCAGAGAAAGGGTGGGTCTTTTTCATATATAAGATTCTAAGTGGAATTTCTAAAAATTACTAAAAACTTAGAATCATCTTTTAGTTAGAAGAAAAGATTTTTACCTGTTTGGCAGCTTTCTCTTTAGGAATTAGAAAGGAATACATTTTAGGCAGGAAGATGTTGGATTTTTTTTTAATTAAAGCACCTTATGAGCTTTAACTTCTCTACCTTCAACTTCCTCAATCTCCCCCCTCCAAAAAAAGGTATCAAAATCAGGTAAAAGTGACCCAGAAAACTAAAGGAAATGGGCCCTAGACAGATCAATGTACATCAAAACCCACACTAAAAATCACTTTTTCTCTTTCCTACTTTATCATTTTTCTACCTATGTTCATTGCTTAATCCTTCACCAGCTCACTTCCCTTCTCGTTTGGGCTTTGATCATAACTTGAGAATACTGGATGCATGACATTCAGGTACTGGCTCTGGTGACAGAGCACAAATCTAGCACTGGCCTCACTTGATGCCCAAATTCCCAAGTGACTGGCCTCATACCCAACCTGGTGCTTTCTCTGCTCCTTCACTTAAACAAAATAAACTTAACAAACACTTATTAATTACCTTATATGAGCTGGATACTAGGGTAGATAGACATCAAGTTCCCTCTCCTCAAAAGAGCTTGCAATCTACTCAGGAAAAATCATGTAGTGAAATGAGCCCTTGATTTAGTTGGGGGGAACTGTATTTAATTCCAGCTCTGCCATTTATTAGCTGTGTAACCTAGAGCAGAGATATCAAACATTTGGCCCTGCATTGTACTGTCAACCAAATTAAAATGTAATTGGGAAATATTTAACAAAGTAAAAAATGCAACAGAACATAGATAATGTTCATATTGTGATTCTTCTAAGTCAAGCAAATCATAGGGATCCTCATGTATGGTTTCGGGGGAAGAGAAGAGGGCACTGTATCACTGGCCCAGTGGGCGTAAATCACTTCACTTTTTGTGTCTCAGTTTCCTTATCTTTAAAATGAAAAAGTGACCTCTCTAAGGACAGCTTTAAATCTGTGATCCTATAAAAATTCTTAGGCTCCCCACAGGGGCTGACTGTTTTTGCTAGTAAAGCACTCAGTTACACTTTCTCACTCAACTAATTCCTGGCATTGAACTTACCCTTTGGAGTTGAGATGCACTTGGGGAAAAACAGTAATCAGGAAAGATAGCCGAAATCTTCCATATCTCATAAGGCCAACATTTAGGAACCCTTCATTGCTTAAGTATTTCAGCTATGTACAGAATTGGGATGATACATAGAAAATAGCAACCCTGAGTTCAATGGGAAAATAAGACTGTATGTACCCCCCAAAATTTCAAATTTGGGGAAATAAGGAAAGCAAGCAAGCAACTACTCTAGATGCTGGTAAAACAGACAGGAAAGAGGAAGAACAATGACAGCTTAGTTTAAAGAGAAAGTGAAAAGCCATGAGAAGAACAGATGCTGCAATTAACAAACATTGATTAAGCTTCTAACTGCCAATTACAAAGAAAATTAAATATGTAGGGAAAAAGTGAACATTCTTCTCCTGACCTCTCTGTGCCTCTCCTAAGGTGCCATGGGATGATCTACGCTACCTTTTCGGGGAAATTATGTACGGAGGCCACATCACAGATGACTGGGACCGCCGGCTCTGTCGGACATACCTGGAAGAATACATTCGAACAGAAATGCTGGAAGGAGAGTTGTTCTTGGCCCCTGGATTTTTGATCCCTCCCAACTTAGATTACAAAGTGAGTAGCCAAGTTCCTCAAGGATGGCTAACAAATTAAACATAAGCAATATGGTAGCAGAAAAGGTTAATGCCACTCTGGTGGGCTCTCTAATAAGAGCCTTTCAATATAAATGGAATATCAATAATTGAGCAAAGAACCAAGGCAACTAAAATAACCTAAGATCTGAAATGCATCCTACCGTAAGAGGGAATGGAAATTTCCTACTTGTAGCAGGGGAGGAAGTGGGAGCAACCATAAATGGTATGGGGATTTGGGACTGGTGAAGAGGCTGGAACCAGCGTTTGAGAAGATCACATACAAAAACTGTTTATTAACGTGAGGGACATTGTCTAGTTGCATCAGTCTCCCAGCATCTTCCTGTTTTGGGATGCATCCCTTTCTTAAATTCTATTAACATCTTTTTTTTTCCCCCAGGGTTACCATGAATACATAGATGAAAACTTGCCGCCTGAAAGTCCTTATTTGTATGGTCTGCACCCCAATGCAGAAATTGGCTTTCTGACGGTCACCTCTGAGAAGCTATTCCGAACTGTTCTGGAAATGCAGCCCAAAGAGTCTGACACAGGAGGAGGGACGGGAGTGTCTCGGGAGGAAAAGGCAAGAAATTTTTAGTTAAATATTTCAGACAGGGGCAGCTAGGTGGCGCAGTGGATAGAGCACCGGCCCTGAAGTCAGGAGGACCTGCGTTCAAATCCGACCTCAGACCAAACACTTGACACTTACTAGCCATGTGACTATGGGCAAGTCACTTAACCCCAATTGCCTAAAAAAATAAAATTAAATAAATAAATAAATAAATATTTCAGGCAGATTGAAGTAAAGGACAAATAAGAAACTTTTGACTTCTTGGTTCTCAAATCACAAAAAGCCCAAAAGCTGGTTGCTATAGAATTCTTCCTTCAAGGTCTCTCACTTCATGCTATATAAATGAGGAAACATTAGCAACCTCTAGAGATCCTTGATAATTAGGAATTGGGACTGAGATAAATTTTTTAAAAGAAAAAAATCATGCAAATGCCTCTTCATGAGTTCTGCTGAAACCTGCCAAACCCTAAAGATTACAAAAGGCATAGAGAATATCATCCTGCTTTAGCTGAACCCCAAAGGACCAACCACCTTCTGGCAGCACCCAGGTTAGGCCTATCCTTGTCTTTCCTTCAGGAGCCCTGAGTCATAGATATTTTGGTCAAGAATGCTGACCTTACACATAGGAAGACATGAAGTGTTTTTTGTTTTTTTACTTTCACAACTATAATTAAATAACACAAACCAAAGACTCTCTGGCCTAGAGACAAGCTACCAGTAATGGAGACATGTTGGGGCTTTGCAGGTCAAATCTGTACTGGATGAGATCCTTGAGAAGCTCCCAGAGACATTTAACATGGCAGAGATCATGTCAAAGGCACCTGAAAAGACACCCTATGTGGTAGTAGCCTTTCAAGAATGTGAGAGAATGAACATCCTGACTAATGAAATGCGCCGTTCACTGAAGGAGCTGAATCTGGGATTAAAGGTAAAAAAATATGAAGTGGAAGTGAAGATGTGGCTTAGGGAAAAGAGCCCCCATGGCAGGCGTGGCTCACTATCCTGCCAAACAAACAAACAAAATCCCCAAGTCCCTAAAAGATACAGCTTTATCTCAGGCCCATTAGTTACTATCTCATTCCCTCACATCACTCCCTAATATAGTGCTCTCTACATGGACCTGTATCTTAAATACTATGGAACTGGATCAAGTGAATAGTCAGAGAACTTAGAAGCCCACCATAATCTGTAGCCAGCAGGTCACTGATCTTCTAGGCAGTCTAGGGTTCCCCTTTTGCCATAAGTGCAATCATTAGAGGCAGCTGATGGTACAGTGGCTAGGGCATTGGGCCTAGAGTCAGGAAGACCTCAGTTCGAATTTATTAGCTACATGACCCCTGTCACATAAATCTGTTCGCCTTGGTTTTCTCAACTGTAAAGGGAGGATAATAAAATCACCTACCTCACAGGGGTGTTGGGAGGCCCAAATGAGACAATATTTGTAAAAAAATATAAAAAGCGCAGCACTGGCACACAGTGGGTGCTATATAAATGCTTATTTCCTTCCTTCCATTTCTGAAACAGAACATGTACATATAGTAGTTAGGCACTTACCAGGCTCACACTAGTCTTCATAATAAGATCTGCGTGGCTCCATTGCCACAGCAAAGTAAGGATACACTCACCTTCAGTCAAGTGAAATGACAGGTCAGCCTTCTGTCACATTCACAATACATGTGATGATGAGAACTGGGGAAAATGGCTGACATCAGCCTCTCTCTACCTGGGTTCCTCAGGGGGAATTAACCATAACAACAGACATGGAAGAACTTTCCAATTCGCTATTTTATGACAACGTGCCCGAGGCATGGGTAGCTCGGGCTTACCCCTCCATGATGGGTCTGGCAGCTTGGTATGCTGACCTGATTCTTCGGATCAGGGTGAGTAGTTTCTTCTTCTCCAGCTTCTCTGCTTGGCCCAGGATGAAGGATCTCTAAAGGCTCTAACTCCCAGGGCCTGCTAGGAGGAGAGGCCTTGAGGAGGGAAACAGTTTCCCTCCAAAGTCTCCAAAACCACAGTTATCTTAGCCCTTTGTCATTACATGGCAGGAAGGGCCTGGCCCACAACCCTCAAGGCTTCCTGTAACAATGGAAGCATTTCCTCTTTAAAAAATAAAATAAACAAGTATGAAGGGAGAGCAGTTTCTGCCAACATGAATATCGTGAGATATTCCCAATGTGATCAAGGGTAGACAGAGTGAAGTGTGTACAGGGTTGAGTCTCCTGCCGCACCAAGCAGGATGACTTGAGTGTCTTGGGTTGGAACATCTAACCCAATTAGGCTCCAACGTTAAGTAAGTCCCTTCTTGACCCTTCTCTTCCCGTTCCCTCATTTAAAATGGAGCCAAACAGTAAACCTACGTCATACATAGGAAGGCAGCAGAGCTTCATTGATTGCTATTTGTAAAGCCCTCTCAGCTCTCTGGCTGGAAGGCAAGGGAAGGAAGCATTCTAGCATTCCCTTTGCTTAGTGAGGCCAGAGGCTGAGGGCTGGTTATTCACAAGTGTCCTTTCATGTTTCCTTCCAGGAACTTGAGGCTTGGACAACAGATTTTTCCCTGCCCACGACAGTGTGGCTGGCTGGCTTCTTTAATCCCCAGTCCTTCCTCACAGCCATCATGCAGTCCATGGCCAGGAAGAATGAGTGGCCACTGGATAAGATGTGCCTTGCTGTGGAAGTGACCAAGAAAGCCAAGGACGACATGACTGCCCCTCCAAGGGAAGGTGCCTATGTGAATGGCCTCTTTATGGAAGGTAAAAAGGGTCCCAGCAACCTAACAAAACTCTTAAGAGTTCCACTCAGTTCAAACAGATGAGACATGTAGCTCTCAGCAAGGAATCATGCAAAGTTGGGCTCTGGAAGCAGTGAAGGGTGAATGCTGCTTTCAGTAGATGCAGTCTGATTCATGACTTGGAGGTGGACAGAAAAGGGAAAGTATGATTCTGAGAATACACTCCAATAGGACCAAAGAGACAGAAACCATTCTGTATGGCTTGGGTTTATTTATTCATTTATTTGTTTTTGCAAGAGGCCTGGTATTTCATTAGCATAGAAAGTTTCCAGGAAGCTACTTCCTCTACCAATGCACATCAGCACCTTCTCTCTAGCTCCCTCCCTAAGAGTTCTAAGTGACCTGCCCAGTGCAGCACAGCCAGGATGTATCAGAGTCAAGATTTGAACCCAAGTCTTTCTGATTCCAAGGCTAGCTCTCTAGACACTATGCCATGTTGCCTCTTGCAAAATGCAACCCTTTTATAAGAATGTTTAAAACCTTCTGATTTAAAACCTTTTGAAAAGCAATAAGGAAAAAGGTCCTTCTAGGCTCTGAAAGGTCAGGGAGCTCAGGATTATAAGTTTATGTGACTTCCAAGTGATGACTTTAAGTGTCTTTTCCCCTGACACAAAAGGGTTGCAGGAAAGTGAGCATACAGGTTAACTGCCCTCCTCTTCTAAAGTTAATTTCCAAAAAGTTTTCCATGCATATGGAAAACAAAGAAGCTAAAGGGAGAGGGGCTGTGTGCAAGCTTCTCTAAAAAGGCATGTGGGAGGAGAGGGAGGTTGGGTAGGTCACTCCCTGGAGTTCGTTGAGCTGAATTTCAAAAATTCTACACCCTCTGCCCAAACCTTTTCCTCACCTTCTCCCTCCCACCAACTGATGAATGACTGATTTTATTTTATCCCTTAATTCTGGGGAAATGTCAGTGTAATGCCAACAGGAGCAGAGGGGACTCCCCATTTCTCACATCATTGAAGAAAGGCACAGTTGCAACCACTTGTCAGTATTTATTTTGGAATTTCAGGCAGGAAATATAAACATCATTAAATAGGATGAGTAGAAATAATGGTTTAGTTAAAAGCATATCTCTTTAATAATTTTATATATATCATACATATATAGAGTGTATATATATATATAAAATTATATAAATTATATATGTAGAATGTATATATACACACAAGACAGACATTAAGTATGAAGGTCTCCAATGATACTCAGCTAGAGCTGTGATTTCCTGCCATAGCAAAGAAAAGGCTGATGGATCAGGCTCTGGAAAGACCACAGTTTTAAACAGATGAAACCCAAGGAACTTCATTCATCTGAAGCTTTTGTGTTAAGCAGTTCCTGAGTGCATAGTGAGATATGCGAGTCAGTTGTAACGTGCGCGTAATTACCCCTATGAAACCCTATTTTTAGCAAATTCCATTTTTAGCTATTTCTGTGACAGTTCAGGCTCTGGAAAAAAGCCTCTACCCTGCAGGAGCCAAGACTTGTGTCCCATAAGCACTTCTCCAAGGCCAGGAAGGGGCAAATACCAGGCCTCTCTCCCTTTCTCCCCTTCCCTGATTTATTGCCAGCACACCAAATGAGAAATAACGGCCTTCACACAGGCCCTGAGCCTGAGCCACGTTGTTGATTGCAGGGGCTCGCTGGGATACCCAAAGTGGAGTCATTGCAGAAGCTCGGCTGAAGGAGTTAACACCACCCATGCCCGTCATCTTCATCAAAGCCATTCCTGTAGACCGTATGGACACCAAGAACATATATGAATGTCCTGTCTACAAAACCCGAATCCGTGGGCCCACTTATGTCTGGACCTTTAATCTAAAGACCAAAGAAAAGGCAGCTAAGTGGATTCTAGCAGGTGTTGCATTGCTTTTACAGGCTTAACTTTCTCCCTGGATTCTATGTATGCTGCCCATAAACCTCTTGTGCCAGATGAATGGCCTAACCACAATTCCGAATTAGAAACTCACAACTTATATTTTTTTTTAAACAGGGGTGATGTGGGTTTTTGGTGTTTTGCTTTTTATTTTTCCCTTAAATAATCAAGTTGTTTTTAGCAAAGAACATCTGTATTAACTGGGGAGATGGGGCATCAGATTAAAGTATTAATACCAATTAGTTGTCTTATTTACTTGCATTTGCTCAAGCCCTGAAAGCCACCAGAAATAGGCTACCTGGGGTAAGGGGACCAATTCCCAGCAGTCAAGGGAAAACATCCCAAGAACCAACGGTATGGTCTTGACTTCCCAAAAGTCCCTAGGTTTATTTCTAAACACAGCCGCTCTCTGGCCACTTTACACAGAGCTGAGCACGGATCACAAAACAAGAATCAGAAGCAGGTCCCCCAACCTACCAGTGCCTACTATGACAATTCTTAGATCTGTTAAGTGTTGAGGAGACCATCTTTCCTGTTCTTATTGTAACTAACACTATTTGGGGATAGGCTATTCCATGAAAACGTGTTTCTAAATAACTCAAGCTTTGTGGTCCAAATGCCAAAACTTTTCTTGCATTTACTATTTTTGATGGAACTGTTATAAGATATATTTCCCTACCTTACTGAATATAATGACCAGTCCTCTTCTCAAAAAGATTCAGTGGCTCTCCAGCATAAAATAAAAACTCCTCTTTGGCATTTTAAAGCCTTTCACAATCTCTCTCCAACCAGAGCTTCCGAGGCACAATCACATACTACTCCCATATGCTTCTCCCACAAAAATGGCCCATCATTGTCCCTCCATGCAGGATGTTTATCTCTCACTTTCACAGATTTCCCCAATGCCTGAGAAGCTCCTGTTCCTCACCTCTACCTCTTAGAATCCTTAGATCATTTTAAGGTTTGGTTCAAGTGCCATCATCTTCAAGAGGCCTTTACACAAGTTTTTTTTGTTTTGTTTTTTAATGACCAGTCATCTGCCCTAAAACTATCCTACTGAAAGGTAACATAATATATTCTGTTGGGAGGTAGAGATGATGGATTCAGACTTGAGGCCTGGGTTCCAAATCTAGTTTCTTCCTATTTAAAATGATGCAGCTCTACTAGATCAGCAAAAGTGACTATTTTGTACTGACGTTTATTCAGTCTGAAGAAATTAAGTTATTACTAAAGCACTGGGGAAAAGGAATTTTATGAATACAAGCTGAATGGTAAGAGGTAGCACCATGTCTTACTAGCCATCTAAGTAAAGGTATAGCAGTTGTTTTATTTAGAATCATAAATGACTCTGTCTTCAGCCTGTGTTCTTCTATACTGGGGTAGGGGGAAGGAAAAGGCCTACATGAGGCCCAGGCCATTTAGAATCAGAAGTAATGCTGCCCAGAAAGGTAGAGATCTGGCTAGGAAAAGCTAGCTTTAAAAAGAGAACAAGGTAGGTCTAGAGAAGATCTAAAGAGAACAGTTTAGAGAAAATTTTCAGGTCATGAACGAAAAGTGATCTTCAAGTAACACGTATGTTACAGACTCTGGGATAAATGTGAGATAAGAAAAAGTCACCCTCAGCTGTGTGGAAGGCTTTAAAAGACAAATGAAGAAGAGTCTTCTGAGAATGTCTGCATCTTATGACTTGGGCTTGGAGTTCTAAGATCATCATTTTTTTCCTCTAATAGTTAAATACTTAAAATTATCCTGTATGAATAAGTGGTAAGGGAAACTCTGAATTCAGAATAATTTACTAAAATGTTGGGGTACAGAGCCCCTTCATGCCAAGCTAGACAATTTGCACACAACTGGGGTCAAACCTCCATATTCTCCCCCTACCTGCTAAGTGGCAAGAGATTCTCGTCCCTATGTGGCTGTTGCTTTGAGTCCGGGGAAAGCTGGGGTTCAAATCCCACCTCTGAACTTACTCCATCTGTCAAAGAGAGGTAGTGATATAGATATCTATATCTATATCCATATCTGTAGCACCCCCTCACAAGGCTGAGATGCAGGGCACCCTGTAAATGTTTAGAGTAATAAATGTCAGCTATTACTACCTCTATTATAATAGAAAGGAAGAACTATGTTAGGAAGTGCGTGGCATCCTCAAATAGCAGGGGTGGTCCTGTTGTGCCTGGCCATGGCTAGATCACATCTAAAATATCCTATTCAGTCTTGGACACATTTTAGGAGGAAATGATGAAATGATTAAGTGGAAGGAACCCAAGAAGGGCCTCAAATTCATGTCACATAATAATTGGTTGAAGGTTCTAGATATGTGTTAACTTGGAAAACAGAAGATTCAGGGTAGACGACAGCTGTCTTAAAAAGGATAAGACTTGGGGCAACTAGGTGGCGCGGTGGATAGAGCACCAGCCCTGGAGTCAGAAGGACCTGAGTTCAAATCCGACCTCAGACACATGATACTCCCTAGCTGTATGACCCTGGGCAAGTCACTTAACCCCAATTGCCTTGCCAAAAAAAAAAAAGGATAAGATTTTGTTTTGCCTTGGCCCCAGGGACAGAAAGAGAAACAACTGATACTGATTTCAAAGGAAAAGATTTAGGCTTGGTATAATGAAATACTTTATACAATTAGACCCTTCCAAAAAGGGAATGGACTGCCTTGGAAAGTAATAGGAAGTCTTCCAGAAAAAGTCCAAACTGGATTCAGTGCCCTCTGAAGTCCCATTCAATTCTGAAATTCTGTAAGAGTCTATGCTCAGAGTAGGAGGAGTAATCTGTACCCCACCTTCTGGTGTCCAAAGGGAAAACATGCTAGTCTTTTTTGCGTTTACCTAGGCCAAGATAAGGTACAGATAGCTGTCCTACCCACCATGGTATGGCCAACTGACCAAATTATCTCCAAATGTTTTAGAGAATGATTCAGCTTAAAGGCTAAGATAAATGCCTAAAGTAAAATGAGGGTTAGAAAGGAAACTGTTTTACAACTTAAAATTGCTTTGATGACTGAGAATTTGCTTTTCTGTGACTGATTTTTAACAGTGCTCATTTCTGATTTTTCTAGTACAAAAGGAGTTACTGTCCTAGGGCAGAGGTTTTCTTGATGAGAGGGCACCTCCAGAGTGGTAGTTTGAATCATCAGAGAACAAAGAGAATGAAGTCAGAACATAAAGCTAGAACTGCTGATTTTTTTTTTTTTGGTTAGGCAACGGGGTTAAGTGACTTGCCCAGGGTCACATAGCTATTTGGTGTTATGTGTCTGAGGCCAGATTTGAACTCAGGTCCTCCTGAATCCAGGGCCAGTGCTCTATCCACCGTGCCACCTAGCTGCCCCAGAACTGCTGATTTCTTAAACTGTAGCCATGTAACAAGAGTGCTTACATTGGCCCCACCTGATCTAAAGGAATGCTAAACCTGTTGATCTAAGGTCTCTATCCACGGCCCTTACTGCCTCTGTACATTCCTTTGGCTTCTCCAGTCTCCTCGCTTTACAGGATGATTTAGTAACTACTTTGAAGCCTACCCCTGACAAATGGTGCATGGTTGCTTTGGGGTAGTTGCTGGTTGTCATAGGCTCCACCATATACCAAATCTGCATGGTTAATAGGGGTATTTGATGGGGATGGGGGAATGGTATCCCCCTGGCCTGAAAGCTCCTTATCACTGGGAAATTCCAAAGTAAAAAGCAAAGCCACTGGATACTAGAATAACCAACAGCTACAGCTAGAGAGACAGAGGGCAAAAGCTAGTCCTCTAACAACAGACTCTTTCTAGAACCCAACCTGAAAGGATTATAGTCCAAGTCAAAGATCAGATGAAGAAGAGATTTAACCCAGATAAAACCTGGAGCTATTATTCTCGTCAATCCTTCTGGGTATCAAAGACAGAGGGGTCCCTTACTACCAAGGGTCACTATCCTTTTGGATGCTACTATTAACTAGCTGATACACATTTAGAGCATCTCATCTCCTTAGCTGCAAGTCAGATGAACGTCAGTGAGACGTCAGCAAGAAAGCTAGCCCAGGATCTGATTCCTTAGATGCCTTTTGCTAGCAAGCTATTAGCTACAGCTGGCGATGGCAAAAGGCCAGGGTTGTTTTCCCAACTTGCAGTGTCAGAAGACAAAAAGTTGAAATTATCTTTTCACCACCTTAATGGGAACTGGTCCTTTCCCTCCAGCAGAGGAAATCTGCAGCATGAATACATCAAGCATTTACTAAGCACTTACTATATGCTGCAAAATACTTAGTTGGAAGATGAGAACATTCTTTCTTAAATTTATCATTTCCCTCATCAATAACAGGGAACAAATTTGGCCTCAGTAGAGGCCAAAAAAAATAAGTTTTGAGATGAAAACTATTCAAATCTTTAAACACTGTTTTGGATTCACCCAAGGGGAGTGATGAAAAAGACTTCAGGTCTCTGAGGGAATGGTACTGAGCTAAACTCTGCTTCAAGCTGAAATGATCAAAACAATGGTGAGACTCAGTAGAGAAGGGCAGAAATCTCACCTACCAAATGGTCGTAAGGTTCTGTCCTCAGAAGAAATTCTTAATCAGCGGAGTCACCATCTTCACCCACAGCTTCACATACCGACTTGGCTGCTCAAAGGTGGCTGATGACACCAAACCTGACCTTCGGTAAAGCTGCTCCTGTTCCTAGAGAACAAAAAAACATCACTAGTCAAATTCCACCTAGCACCAGCCAAGCAAGAGCAACCTACTGGTCACAACCAAGAATTTTCTTTTTAAAACAATGAACAAATGCTCAGCATAGAACTCTCAGGATGGTAACCATAAAACAGCTACAAAATTCCAATTATGACTTAGAGCAGGAGACAGCAAAGAATTAAGTACGATAGCCTGCAAACTAACAACGATTTTTTATATTTTCAAATTCAATAAAAGTTTACTTTAAAATATAAAAATTATCCTTAGCTTGAAGGGGGTGGGGAATATGAAAAGCAGGTGAGCCTCATTTGGCTGGAGGACTGTAGTTTGCTGACAAGGTGATGATTTCAAGGTGAGCCCTTTTCAAGGTACCTGGGCTTGGTGAAGATTCCACAGTGTTAAGGATTCCACAAAAGGACTAAGACAGTCCTCTAGTCTAGACAAAGTTAGGATGGAGAGTGACAAGGATGAAGAAGATAAGGATGACTCTGAAGAAGTAGCTATGGATACCACACATGCCAAAGGGAAGACTGCTGCTGGGAAAGCCAAGGAATCTGAGGAAGAGGGGGAAGACAAGGAAGATGAAGACAAAGATGAGGAGGATGAAGAAGATGATGAGGAAGAGTCCGTGTAAAAACACCAGGAAAAAGGAAATGGGCAAACAGAAGGCCCTAAAGCCAAGAAAACAGAAACTGGATGCTGAAGCATCCACAAATTGCACTTTCTTTACGGGTAACCTGAACTTCAGCAAAACCGCTTCGGAGCTAAAAACCGGCATCATGGACTTCTTTGCAAAAAAGGACCTTATCGTTGTGGGTCCCTGCACTGGCACCAACAGGAAGTTGGCTAAGTGGAATTTTAATTTGCTGAAGACATGGAAAAGGCTCTGGAACTCAGTGGCTCCAAAGTGCTTAGCTCTAGAAATTAAGCTGGAAAAAACAAAAGAGAACAAGAAAGACTGAGATGGGGGCAACAAGGTGGCCCAGTGGATAGAGCACTGGCCCTGAAGTCAGGAGTACCTGAGTTCAAATCCAGCCTCAGACACATAACACTTACTAGCTGTGTGACTCTGGGCAAGTCACTTAACTCCAATGGCCTCACAAAAAAAAAAAAAAAGACCGAGATGCAAGGACTCTTTGTCAAGAATTTGACATATAAAGTAATTTAAGGGGAGCTCAAAGATGTGTTTGAAGAGGCTATAGGTCAGGTTGGTCTGCACCAAGGATGGGACCCCCCAAAGGAATTTGCCTATGTAGAATTTTAAGATGGAAGCAGATGTGGACAAGGCCTTGGAAGAGAAGCAGAGAACTGTGATTGATGGCTGAGGTGCTCATTCTGGACTAATGGCAGAAAACTCAAGGACAAGAAAACTCCAGAGGTGGGAAGAATAATTCTTGGGGTAGGACAACAGCAAGCTGGCAGACTCCAAGACGCTGGTGCTCAACAACATCACCTACAGTGCCACCGAGGAGAGTCTGCAAGAAGTCTTTGAAAAAGAGACATCTATCAGCTTGCCCCCAAAAAACCAAGGCCAACCTAAAGGGTACAAGTTTATTGAATTTGCCTCTGTGGAAGACGCAAAAAAAGCCTTGAATTCTTATAACGACATAGATATTGAAGGCAGAGCCAAATGGCTGCAGCTGAAATGACAGATGGCCACTAATGCAGCCGCCACTAATGCAGCCCCAAGGAACCAGTCCTACAAAACCCTGCTTATCAAAGGTCTGTCCAAAGACACGAATGGAAGAAATGTCAAAAGATTCATTTCATGGCTCTGCGGGTGCCAGGATAGTCACAGACAAGGAGATCGGTCTTCAAAAGGTTTTGGTTTTGTGGACTTCAACTCAGAGTTAGACACCAAAGCTGTGAAAGAGGCCATGGAGGACGGGGAGATTGATGGAAACAAAAGTAACCCTGGTAACAAAGTAACCCCTCGTGGCTTTGGGGGCCGAGGAGGTGGCTGAAGCAGCCCAGGGGCTTTGGTGGCAGAAGCCAAGGAAGCTTTGGAGGCTGGGGCAGTTTCTGAGGAGGAGGAGAAGACAACAGGCCACAAGGAAAGAAGACATGTGAACAGACTCTGGTGGGGTTTATCCTGTCATCTAATCACTGACGGAGTCTTTTGAGGACATTCCAAGATGGATAGGTAGTCTGGGGTAGTCTTGGAAAAGCCTGGATGACATTTCAAGGGAGAGAGTGAGGCAGTTTTGACTGGATAAATGTTCCATATAAACTTTTTGGAGAGACAGGTGATAGCTGTTGGGAGGTCACCTTTTTGTACGAGTTGTCTTGAGTTTATGATGTTATACCACCCCATGTACAAAACCATTTTTTTCCCCTTTAAAAAAAAAGCACACGCACATACAAAAAATACTATTTTTTCCAGTCAGTTGTAAATATCTTCAGGGCAAGAAATCTTTTATCCCTCTCCAGCCCCCAAGCCCAATACCTTCCATGTTACCCAGCCCAGCACCAAACACTCAGGAAACTGAGTACCCAGCCATCTCAGGTTTGATAGCTGTTATTTCTACATCAGAAGACTCCAGCAACTTAATATGAATACAGGACTAAGAGCAACCCCAGCCACATAAAACAGAAACCCATGACTCCTGTAAAATCTTGGGGACTGGAATGAAGTTGAAGTTATTTTTTTTAAGAATATGACAGAAACATAAAGCCTAACCTAACTTCTTCCTTTTGTTAATCTATTACATATCCTTTCTGATCTTTTTCCTTGAGCATGAAAACAGTTTGTTACCCCAGGGACGATGTAATGGTTTCAGATAAACAGAGGGACCCTACTTCAGCTCTGTGTCACAAAAGGATGTAATAATCCTGCCTTCTAATTGTGTTGCTCCCAGGGTCCAAATCCCTGGCTGGGGCTGATGACACAGAATCCAGCTCTAGTCTCAAGAGGCTGGTTTGAAGAGCTCTCCACAGACTGGGCTCCAGCTTTATGCTTTCAAAATGAATAAGCAGCCAAGATTTCAATTAAATTACCAGAAACACTTGAATTTCCTCACAGGCTCCACCATACAGATGCAAGAGGAAGTCAGCTGATATAGGTTACAATGCCACTGAGGGGAGCATTTCTTGGGTCACAAGTGGGAGATGTGTGTTCTGAACAATACCAGGAAGTTTTCCACTTTTAATTTATGCACCAAATGCAGGGAAGGGTCTTTGCTTCCTATATATGAATACTTCCCTCATATGAATACTTCCCTCCATGCCCTGCTCTGAGGTCAATGTAACAGCTCCTAGCCCTTCCCTGCAAGGCAGAGAAAGAATACCAAAAGAGGCAGCTTTTGAGAGTTCAAAGATCCTTGAATGGCTGGAGTTTTAGGAGCTATGCATATGTATGTTGGGAGGTGAGGGAAGAGTAGCTAATAGTTTTATCTAAGAGCCCCTAGCACACTTAGGGGTTACAACATTCTTCAGCCACATTTGTGAAGGTGATTCATAGGTGTGGTGGTATAATGCATGCAAACTGAACAGAAATGAGTTTTACAATTCCAAAAACAAAAATTCCAAAAGTTCGGCCTTTGAAAGGAGGGAGAGGAGGAGGAAGAAAAAAAAAAGTTGAATTATCACCTTCCTGCAATCCTCAAATGCCCCTCATATTCCGATTTGGGAAGAAGAAAAAAATCCCAACTATGCTGGCTCTGGCCACAAGCAACCCAACTTTTCCCAAGAGCCAGGATGTGGATTCAGTACCCTTCTATGAACCCCTCATTCAAGAAATGGAGAGTTTAGCATGATCAATATTTATTTAGCGTCACTCAGTTGATACCCAGAAACAACATCCGGAAAGACAAAGGGGTCCAGGGTCCAAGTCTGAAAGGATTTTTTTCTTCTCGATCAATCCAAGACTAGGGCACCTAATGTTGGCCTTAAATCAATGAAACTGCATTAAGAACTGTCTTGCTGACCTAAAAAGCAAGCACCCATGAAAAATGGATTCAAAAATTATTGAGTAAGGGGAAATTTTTACTGTCTGTGACACTGGCACAAATACAGAGAAGGCAGGAACGTGGGGAATTTCAGGTTCATAGTCACACTAGCCAAGGCTCAGGGGCCAGCTGTACTAGAGTGGAGATAATCTCCTACCCTGGCTTGCCTTCATTACATAATCTTTCTGCTTCTGTGAACACCTCAGTCATTTTCTATTATCTATTCTGTAAAATGTGAACAGCTAGGCAAACTGGATTGTTCCATTTGCACACCCTTCTCCTGCCCCCCAAACAACTATCAGGATTATCAAAGTCCAGAGAGGCAGGGCCCAGGGAAACAAGGCAATTCTCATTTCCCTGTACAACAACAAAGGGGCAAACAATTTCACAACAGCAGTTCCCAAACATCTGGGAGCAAAAGTCCAAAAATGAAGTCAACAGCTGAAGTTTATGAACACTGACACACAGAGCAGAAGTCATATGTATGTGACTGATATGAGAGGAAAGGAAGCCTTAAGATCTCAAAAGGGTGACTGGAATCACTGGGGTCATGGCACAGGCATTCCCCTCATCCTCAAGGATTGATCTGGGTTCAAAGTAGATCTAAGCTGTGTCTAGATCTATCCCAGAGATTCCCCTGGTGTGCTGATTTATGCATTTTAAGCAAAGTGGTCGAGTGGAAGGGTCCAATGTTGTGATCATGAAGGCCTCCTCCAACCCCAAGACAACAGCTAGCTTCTCTACCTAGGTTGGGTAAAAGAAGGTAGAGAATATGACTATCATGTAGTCCTATTCATGCTACGTCATGAGGCTATTATGAGGAAAGTGCTGGTAAACTTTAAATGAGTTGCTGGGGGAGGGGTCCCCTAAAATTTCTGAACTCTCATCCACAGTTAGGAGGAAATTGAGTTTCTCTCCTTCCATACCTTCCAACTCTGTAAAGCCAAACCTAACTGAATACTCTAGAAAAGTCTAAAAAGAAAAAAAGGGAAGCAGCAAGGTCTATCTAAGAGAGACGATCACCCAGGAACTTGAAGGACAGGTAGCCTATACCAACCTACCACATAACCCTAGGAAAGCTGTAAAGAAGCTAGCTCTCTCTGAAGAAGTTTCCTCCACAGTCAAAGGGAAGTCTTGACTCCTTCCCTTTTCTGGTTGTGGGGAAAACTGATAGTAAGATTTCTTCTTCTGAAGAAAAATATCTCAGAAAGTCCAAGTGACCATACTCTAAATGAGGACAGCCAATCTATTTCTGTTCTTTCTGATGTCACTTTAGAGGGGAAATGAAACCAATCAGCTGACAAGTCTCAATCTAGCACAAGTCCATCACTAAATGCCATTTGAATACAGTCCCAGGCTAATGGTAGGTGAATATTTTCTCTTTCCAGGCTGCTTCTATCTTCTATTATGTTTCTAGATCACAAAATACAGTAGCACTATTTGAAGTGGCTAATGGTCTGGACACTAAAACCATGACTAATTTCCAGGGACTGGCATTAGTCTCATGGAAAATAGCCATTTTTAAAAAGTCATTTTTACCTCCTAATTTTCCTTTTCAGAGATTTCTGTAATTACTAATGTCTCCTTTCGTGCTGATGTTTAAGACAGTTTATAGCTCTTACTTTTTGAACTCTCTTTTCTGATTTTTCTTCTCTTTTTCATGTATTTTTTGAACTACTCTATGCCCTTGCCCTAATATTCCCAAGCATCTTACACCTCTTCTGTAGGATACTTTCCTGAAATAACTAAACTCTGCCTGGGAGTTCCTATTAAAGAGCAATTTTTGACTCTACTCTCTTAGAAAGGTTCTAATCCTAATTAAAAAAAAAAAAGTCTTAAGCTGCCAGACAGCTGTTCTCATCAGGGAGAATGCATTTGGCTGTACTAGAATTGTGGCCACAGGAGAGTCAAGAAATGATTCTCAGAAAGGTTCCTCTGGGTTTGTCTATAGGGACCAACCATTCCCATAAAAGGAGGACTCACTCACTGGGGAAAAGCAGGCTTCTTTCCCACTCTGATCTAGGCTTCCCAGCAGGAAGCAGTCCCCAGGAGGAACCTGATGTCAACAACCTCCTGGAGTTTTAGTTACCATTGTGGGTCATAGTGGCACACTGGTCTTAAAGGTAAAACAGAATTCCCAGCTATATATCCCCATTGGCCCCAACCCACCTGGTGGAGCTGCTGCTGCAAAGCTCGGTTCTCTGTCACAATGGCAATTTGGGCCTCCAGGTCCCGATGAACTGACCTGTATCCAAAATTAGGAGAGCCAATCAACGTGAGACAGGGCAGACTGCTCCCTGCCAGGTACAGCCACAGGCCTGCAGGGAAAAGGAAACGTGCAGACAGAGGAAATGAGCAAAGAATCTGCTGAAATCCTCTCCGAGTGTTGTTTCAATTTAAAATAAATGCATCTGGGGAGTTTTACTGGAAATGAAATGGCTACAGCTGGAGGATTGGGAAGGCTGAAGCAGTAATGCTATTCTCCTCCCCATCAGCTCTTACATCACCACAAACAGAGCCTCGGCTTATGGTTCTAAGTTATTCCTTCCTAGCTATATCTTCTATATTTGCAAGAGGCTGGTGGCATTCAGGGAATCTCTTGTTCAATATAGAGACATGCTGAGCAGAGTCTTCAGGACCAATGGTCAATACGTCACCCTACTCAGCACTACCCAATTGCTTTCTGGCATGGTTTACTACACCTCTATTAGTGCCTGGGCAAAGGGGCCAAAGTTGCGGAAGTGTAGTAACATGACCAAGAGTTGGCATTTTTGGTGTTTTTGTTTAAAACTTTTAAAGGCACTTCACACTTACTAGCTGTGTGACCCTGGGCAAGTCACTTCACCCCATTGCCTCACCAAAAAATAAAGGTTAAAAAAAAAAAGCTGCTTCTTTCAAAAAAAAAAGCCATTTAAAAAGCACAGTATCTTTATATGTCTAAATTTTCTTCTCATCTGTACACTACTGTCAATCACCTCTGCCAGCCATAGTCTTTCCCTCCTCAGAGAATTTCAGTGCCCTCAATCTCATGCACTGCCTCTGACTTGGCTACCACAACCTGACCTGATTGTGCTTCTCAGCTGAAACTTAAGAGCCCCAGGTTTAACGAGAGGCTAGCCAGTTCCTTCCTAAGAACTGTAGGTGAAAGAAGTCTCATTGCATAGCTAACTGCTTCCGGCAATAAAAAAGGCACATATACACATGGCTATCAGAATGGGGTGGATTCAACAATCCACTCTACCTAACAATTCTTCTCTACAAGAAGGCTCAAGTAACACAGAACAAATGAGGTCCAACTACGCCCCATTACCTATTCCTGCACAGAACCCAAGTTGAACTGCTACTCTCCTTCTATCAAAGACAGGGAAATATGCCAAACTAATACCCACTCCCACCCCTCTGTTCCATCGGGACAAAATAACTACAAAGCCTTCACAGGTATCCAGGAAGTCTAGGAAATACTCATTAACACTGGCCTTGGCTGATGGGGAAATGTCTCGCAAGTATAATCGGTCTCTTGCCTTCTCAACGGTGCGGTGTGGGGTTTGGAGGGAGAAAGAGGATTTGAAACTGAAAATTTAAACAAAAAACCCCCCCACAAAACAGTGGTCTTGGGGGGCTCTTTGAACGGTTAAGGCCACTTCTATTTGGGTCCAGGAAACTCAAAAAGGTTTCTGCCCCAATCTCCAAAGGGAACTGCCTTTTTTTTTTTTAAACTACAGCTCACTAGAATATAGTTACTGGATTAGAAGTGTGAAGTATGGGCATCCCCCAGTAGTAATGGGAAACTACTAATCCTGAGTTACACCATAAGGAAATTTCTATTTACTGAAAACATTTGGTCTCAGCTTTCCTAAAACCATGACCAGATACCAGACCCCTGCTCCTCTTAGTCCACCCTAAGCACCCCACTGAGTATCTTTACACTTGTTGGCAATCCCTATCTGGGCCACTTATCCCATGATCTAACCAGTCTCTCCTTCCCAAAAAAAGCAACTGTCCCAAAGTCCTCAGGCTTCTAGGGAAGTCTGGAACCCCAGTCATCTTCCTTGACATAACAGAGACAGGACTGGACTTCTGTTCCCATCATTCAACTGCATACCATCACCTACCTAGGAGACATTTCCTAGCAACACAAGTCAATGCTGATGCAATCTAACTAAGCCTTTCTTCTGCTGGGTTCACTTTGCACAGACCCTGCTGTGCTCAAACATTCCCAACATTATCAATCTACTCTGTGACTGTCTAAAACCTTTACCCATCCCACAGACGTACACGTCCATCACATATGAATCAACAGTATGAAACACTGAGATCCTAAAACAGAAGCCCATTTCCTAATTCTAATTCAGAACAAGAATATTTCTGAGAACATCTTGGCTAAGACAGATTGTCAGTCTCCTGCCTGTTCCTGTAACACACCTTCCTCCTCCCCTTACTATGTGCCACATCAAAGCCAGTCAGTTGCCTGGGTCAGTTCATCTGTTGCATCTCCTCAAGTAAGAAGACCTGCCCAGGGCCAACCACAGTGAATTGTTCTGACTTCATTTCAGCTCCCACACTCCACCCCCAACCTGGGGCTGAGAGGAAGAAGAGAGGCAAGAATATCACCTTTAATATGTCTCTGACCATTAGGACACAAATGATTGTGTGCTCACAGCCTGTGTTGGGTCCTGGCAGTACAGGACAAAACAGTCAACTCTTCTGTGTTCTTCACAGGAAATCTACAGTCTCTGGGTGCTACCTTCCTGCTAGGCCAATTTGAACAAATGCTTCTTCTCCAAAAGGTTTATAAAACTATGGCTGGGAAAAAGGGAGGTTACAGGAACCTAGGTCTGTATCACCCTTACAAGTCAAGGTAGACACTTTCAGCCCTGCTGTATCAATACCAGTCCTTCTGATTTGAAGATCGTTGTGGGCTTTTTTTGTAAATTCACAGTCACATTGCTTGATCTGCCAAATATACCCAGTCCCCTCAAAGTGAGGGTTTACACTAATCCTGCACCACTGAAAGGGACCCAAGCACAGCCAATTTACAATCCTATAAACTTGTATTCATCCTCCAAATAGTCCTACACCACAAAGCCTGACAATGACAGAAGGTACCTGTTGCTTAGGACACATTTTGCATTTTAAAAACTGATCTGGATGCATTCTCCCACAGGGGTGTCTGGGATTAGTCAAAATATAGCCCTTGAGTCAAGGACAGGTAGCTTATAGCATCTGAAGTGTTCTTGCCTGTGGGACCTTACCAGGTTTTTCTCTCTCTCCCCCATTTCCTTTTAGACTACTCATGGCCCCTGCATCATGACCCCTCACTGCCCCCTCATTTGGGGGCAATCACAACTTAAAAGGTTGGTGAAGATCAATGGGTTCAAATTTTTTTCAATACACAGATCACTTCAATATTTACTCCCACTTTACCCACTCTTCTTTTCCACCAAAAACAAAAGATGAAAAACAACTTTCAATGGCAATAGCACTTACTTTTATGAAATAGTAGTGATAAGTAAATTATGAATTCAGACCAAATACAAAATTATAACCATTATCATAATAAGAAGGCAACAATCTGAGAACTAGTTCTAGTCAAAAATTCTTAATGCTTGTTCAAATACCAGGGAGCATTAGGAGACTTGAATGGGGGATACAGGAGCTACCTTAATGCTTGTTCCACTACTGCAATTAATCTACAAGAATTTATTAAGCACCTATTGCTCTGTGTTAGGCACTAGGGCAGGGGTGGGGAACCTGCAACCTCAAGACCACATGTGGCCTCTAGGTCCTCAAGTGCAGCCCTTTGACTGAATCCAAACTTCACAGAAAAAATCCCCTTAATAAAGGATTTGTTCAGTAAAACTTGGCCTCAGTCAAAAGGCTGCACCCCAGGACCTAAAAAGCCACATGTGGCCTCAAGAGCTGAAGGTTCCCCACCCCTGCAATAGGGATATAAATACAATGAATGAAACAATTCTTACTCACAAGGAGCTTATATGCTTAACGGGAGATGATGGGAGATGAGGATGACAATAAAAATAACAGACAAAAAGAAATAGCATTTATATGGTGTTTAAGATTTGCAAAGCACTTTACACATTAATCTAATTTGATACAACTATTTTGGGAGGTAGTTGCTATTATTACCCGAATTTCACAGATAAGGAAGCTGAGGCACAGAGAGGCAAATATTTTTTCTTCAATGACTTGCCCTACGGGGCACCTAGGTGGCACAGTGGATACAGCACTGGCCCTGGAGTCAGGAAGACCTGAGTTCAAATCCAGCTTCAGACACATGATACTCACTAGCTGTGTGACCCTGGGCAAGTCACTTAACCCTGATTGTCATACACACACACACACACACACAAATAAATAAATAAATGAATAAATAAATAAATATATGAAGTATAAAGTTACATATATAATATATATTTTATATAGAAAGTTATAACTTTCTATAGGAAAATAGGAGGGGAGGGGGGAGTGGTGAAGAAGGGAAGGGAGTACAGATTGGGGAAGGAGTATTCAGAATGCATGCCTTCTTAGGGTGGGGGAGGGGCAAGATGAGGAGAAAATCTGGAGCTCAAAATCTTGTGAAAGTGAATGTTGAAAAGTAAAAATAAACAAATTAAAAGACTTGCCCCAAGTCACTCAGCTAAGTAAGTGTCTGAGGCAAGATTTAAACTCAGGTCTTCCTGACTCCAAGTCCAACACTCTATGTACTCTGCCACCTGGCAGCCCCTATGGAAGGATATGTAGGGGTACCCATATGCAGAATAAATATAAGAATAAATTCAAATAAATACATTTATTACTGCAAGGCAGGTTGAGAGGGCACCAGCACTTGAGATCAGTAAAGGTAGTCCTTCAACTATTTCTTAAAGAAAGGGAGTGAGGGTATGCATTTGTGAAGAACAGAGAGAAGGCCAGTGTAGTGTGGGGAGAGTAATATGAAAGGGTACTGGAAAGAGAGACTGGGACAAAGTTTTGAAAGGCTTTTTAAAAGCTAAACAGAGTTTGTATTTGATTCTAGAGAAGGTGTCCTTAACCTTTTTTTGTGTGTGTCATGGACCCCTTCTCAGAATAATATTTTCAAATGCAAAAAAAAAAAACCCAAAACCCAACCCATCCTATTAGAAAGAAAGCCAATTATACTGAGTTATCAAAATACACAAATTCGCAGACCCCAGGTTAAGAACCCCTATCTAGATGATGAACTTGTAAAGGAGACTGAAAAGAACTTAAGATAGAATGAAGTCATGAAAATCCAAAAAAGGAGAGAGGTTATCTAAGAGGAGAAAGTGGTCGACAGTGTCATGTAACAGTTTGAGAGGGATGAGGATGCAAAGACTAGCAGATCTGGTGATTAAGAGATCAATGGTAACTTTGAAGGAAGCAGTTTCAGTCAAGTGATGAAGCCACAAGCTATACTGCAAAGCACTGAGGAGTAAATGAAAGGAGAGGAAATGAAGGCAGTGAATGGACACAGCTTTTCTAGGAGTCTGAGAAAATAGAGGATAATAGCTTGAAAGTACGATAGGGGCTAGTAAAGTTTTTTTCTTAAAGGATGGGAGAGATGGGCATATGTGACAGCAGTAGGTATAAAGACTGAGGCTGAAGATTAAAGAGAAAGGGTGACTGAGTTTAAAATTTTTTGGAGAAGCTGAAAGGAGATGGGATCAAGGTCATCTGTAGATAGATAGGCTGACCTTGTCAAGAAGGGCCACCCATCATTGTCAGAGTCTTTGAGAAAGGAGATAATGGGGGATGATGTCAAAGAGTTTTAAGATGAAGAGAAGTGAAGAATTTTTCAATTTTTTTTAATCAACAGAGTATAATTTCTATCATTGGAGGGGAGGAGGTTTTAGACTTTTTTTTTTAATGTCAAAAAACAGACCTTATACTCTGAAAGGTTAGGGGCTACTTCCCTAAACCTCATCCCAGAGTCCAGGGGCTCAGATCCAAACTGCAGCTGAAGATACCCTGAGAAGAGTGGGGAAGTTGAGTTTATGATTCACCTGCCCTGGACAGTGGCAGGTGTTGATTCCAGCCACTATCATCTTTACAATTCCCTAGTCTTGGAAAGACTATTGTCCTGAGGAACAAAAAGAGAAGGAAAGAACACCTCCAAGCCGAGGTAAAAAGGTCCTTTAGGAGCCTGTGGAAGGTAAGACAGGGCATAAGAAAGCAATGAGGGAGAGAAATCTCCTGTAGGACAAAACACCTAACTTGGCCTGGTGCTCCCCCTGACCCCCATACTAGAAGCTAGAAAGGGGGCTGGCAGTGAAGGAATAGTCATAAGGAAGTGGCCCCTCCCCTGCTGCCTTATCTGAAGCTCTGACATAGGACATTTGTTAAGAAAGCTTCAGAATTTTAAAACACATCCATCTCAGTGACAAACTGTTATCAGTCCTCAGGGTACTGATCACAGAAACCTGGAAGTCAAGAATGTCGACATCTTTTCCAGGGAATAGAATGCCCTCTTTCTATTGTGTGCAATCTCCACCGAGCACAACTGTTCTAGTACTCAGGTGAGGAGAAAGTACACGTACATTTAGCACAGCCAAACAGGCTAAGACTGCCTTGCCTGTGTTGTTAATTAGAACTCTTCATGTACTGTTCCAAGTTGCCTGGCCAAAAAGTGGTAAAAAGTGTCTTATAATTAGCAGATTTCCCTGGCCCAAAACAAAGCAGAAATCTCAATGCCCCTCCTACTCCAAAGCTTCTCACAGTTATTAATACCAGTGAATTCACTGCAGCTTAAAAGACAAACGCACCCCATTAAAGTTCAGCTCTAACCAGCAGAGCCCAAGGTTCATTTTTACATGCTTTCATTTTGACGTTTATCTATGTCTACCTGGAAGCTGAGCCCCAAACCTCAAACATGAATTACAGGTGTGGCCACTTCACTAACATTCAGCCCTGGAAAAGGGGGGTAAAGGGAGTGAGGAGAGTGAGGAGGATGAGGAGGGTGCTGTCTTTCAGGATTGGGGTGGGGTGTCCAGGCAGGGCTGGGCTGGATTCCAGCACAGAAGTGAGCCTGGAATTTGCCCAGAAGTAGTATGTTTCCTGCTCTTACCAAAAAACCAACAGCAATAGCTTCAAAGGTGACAAAATAAAATGTAAGGGAAACTAGGATTCATAACTTTTATGCTTGGGCTCCTTTTTTTTTTTGAGACCTCATGTCTAGTTCAGTGGGAACCAATAAATGTTGGCTACTGCTAATTGATCCATTCTGTCAGTGATGCTCTAACATGCTTTTTCCTTCCAAGGTCAGGAGTTGGTGGATCTCCACCAAATCTTTTATCCCTTCATAGCTGAATCTGCTTCTATCACAGCTGGGGACCCTTACTCTGTCCTGGCATGTTCTCCAGTAAAAAATGTATAACCGTGCAACAGGAAACTGACAAGCCGTGAATCAGAGCTGCTAGTTGCCTAAGAGAAATTCAACTTCTGTTCTCCTCCCTCCCCCTTGCCGCATCTCAAAGTCCCTCCTGAGATTAGACCCTCTACTGGAAGCCAGGAATACACAGGGAAAGACCTCATACTTCACAGTTACCTTTTTTGATCTTGAAACATCCTGAAGACCAGCAACAGAAACATCTGGGGAGAAAAGTACTGAAATAAGAGGCCAGAGTTGGGTACAATTCCCTGTTCTACTGCTAACTTGATGACCTGGAACAAGGCACTTCCTTTCTCTGGGTTCAATTTTCACATCCGTAAAATGAAGGAAAAATCCCTGTCGCTCCAAACCATCACTTAAAGGTGCCATAAAGGTGAAATATCATTCACAATTTAATGTGAGGCCTGCTCTTGAATTTTATAGCAGACCATATGCTTCAAAGCACTTTCATGTATATTATTTCATTTGTCCAGTCAGTCAGTAAGCACTTATTAAAAACCTATTAAATGTCAGACACCGTCTTAGACATCAGGGATACAAAGCCAAAGAGAAGACTAGCCAGGCTTACATAATTTACACCTGATAATGGCAGATAACATGTACACATAGGCAAAATCAATAAAAAGTAAAGAGGTAGGAAGGGGCACAAGCAGCTAAGGGATCAGGAAAGGCTTTTGGTGTGGTGGTGCCTGAGCTGATAGCTAAAGGAAGCTAAAGATTCTAAGAAGCTGGGGTCAGGTGAAGAGGGGCTGAAGCCCAGGAAGGAGAGACAGCCTGGCCAGGGCAGGAAGATGGAACAGCATAGCTGATTTGGCAGGACTCCAGAGTGGAGGAAGTGGGAGCAAGCAATAAGAAGGTTAGCAAGGCAGGCTGGAGCCAGGTCATTAAGGCCAGAGAAGTTTGCACTGGACCCCTGTGGGACAGGAAGGAAAAGGGTTATTAATCCAAAATAACAAAAGGGGAACCTGAGGCCCATAAGGGCATTACTGAAAATCATACAGCTAGTTAGTGGCAAAGTTGGCACTGGAGAACTTAGGTCCCTAGCCTTCCAGAGCCTAGTGTCCTTTCAGAATAATATTCCTTGAGGGCAGAGGCTATTTTGGGATTTCTTTTGTCTTTCTAATCCCAGCATTTAGTAGCATATCACATATTCCACTTAAGTGCTTAATTAAATGTTTGTTGAACTGAATTCCAGGAGACCACATCTGTTCAAAGTTTTAACACATTGCATAGCTATGTTCAGATTTTTTAGTCAGCCTAGTAAATGAAAATCCAAATCTAAACCTAGAAAACGGATAAATTATATCAAAGTTTTTCTGGTTTATAAAATAATCATGAAGTTTCTTCCTGCTTTTTCAAATGAAATTAACCTGTGGAAAACTTTTCTGGAATTTCTGTATTACATGAACTGAAGACCTATGCTCAGTTTGTCAAGAATTATTCCAACAAATACCATCCCAACAAAAACTTTCTTATAATCTAACATTCAGGTTCTAGCAAGACACAAATAATTTCTAGCAACATATTAAAAAAAAAGCTGAAATCAATTTGAACTTGGAGTTCATCATAATCTTATCTATAAATTTTCATTTATTTCTATGAACCCTTGTAAGAGTTAAGTCATCTCAGTATGTTTTGGTATCCAAATAGATGGTAAATTCTCCCATGGTCAGAAACTGTCTTCTGTTTCCTTTTAATATCATTTATTACATTCAATAGAGAAGACAAGGCGTTTTTTTCAAATGTATGTAAACTAGGGTTGGGGGGAGACTGTGGGAAGAAAGAGGGGTAGAGGATAGAAAAATATCAGAGGCCAGAAGGATCTGGTGGTGACCACAGACTGAACAGCAGGCACATCTAAACAAAGGGGACAGGAACACCAATTATGTCCTGCTCACTATTTCTTCCCCAGGGATTTCAATGACTTTCTAAGAGGGAGCAACAAGGTTTGTGCTAGGTTTGTCCTGCAAGGCTTGGTTCCCCAAGCAATGGTATGGACAAGGGAATCACTGAAATAAATAGCAGTTCAAGAACATACACATTCCTTTCTATTCCATAAAACCGTTAAACACAAGGCTGCTTGTTCACCAGATGAAATAAAGTTCATTCATCAACCTATCCTATAATGGGAGTAGTGGGTGGGGGTGTTAGGGGTTGAGTTGAACTGTTATCTCAAACTGGCTATAGTCAGGGACCTAGAGAAAGACCAGAAAAGGGAGATTCTTGATACATTTTACTGACCAATCATGCTGCTCATCAGGAAATGGCTTTGTCTGCAATAAATCTCCACCCCCAACTCAGTCTCTACGTTCCAGGGTGAGGTTCAGTTATACTCACAAAGCCCTTCAGATTGGGAGCAGAATGCACAGTTGTGTCCTCTGTCTTTTTCTCCTTCTCTCTATCTGCCCCCTCCCCAGCTCAGCTGTAGAAACATCCAAGTCTCCCCAGGCCTAGGGGCCACACCTCCTGTGGAGGAGAGGGAGTGGCAGGAGCACATTAGTCCGGGAAGAGGTGAGACACTGGAAAAGCCAGTCAGGTGTTTCTATTCCAACTGGAAATGGAGAGTCACTGAGCGTCTGTCAGACCAGTTTCAGTGAAACTATCCACCAGCACAGTCAGAAGTTGACAGATAGGGAACCTCCCAACATGGTGGCTGGGCTAGAAGGAAAAAAGCTGGCCCAAAGTAGCAACAGATGTGCCAAAAGAGTGCTCTAAATGTATGTATGGAGCTAACAAGCCTGTCTGTGCACACACTGGCTCTGGTAGCAGTTGCAGATATATAATGTGTACCAAAATTTACTCACTTTCCTCTGCTTCTCTCTTTTTTCTGTTCTCAGCAATCACCATACCAAACCTAAACTTTCTTTCACACACAGACTAACAAACAGATCCTCCCTGGAGGATCCCACCTTCCCTGAGAAAACCCAGTGCCACTAGTCATGTGCAGGCCGTCACTCACCAAGGAATACCTGGGATGCTCTCTAAAGGTCTGGGCCATAGGCAATTAACAGGGCCTGCAGGAGCCAGCATAATCTTGGAGATTAATTGCATGAGAAGCATTTCCCTTCAATAGCAATGGTTAACAGGAAAACTAGGGCTAAGAATTAAAAGACCTAACCTCCAGTCTTGCCATCATGCTTGCATGATCTTGATTGTATACTCAGTTTTCATATAAGATATGGAGGTGTATAATATACTTCACTTATCCAGACGCCAGCTGCCAGCTGTCCTTGGCACACACAACTACCCTGAAGGAACCAGAAAGCCAAAAGAAAATGCCTTCAAGAGCTCAAAATAGACAACACAAAGTCTATGCACTTTACTCATAAGTAAACCCCTGAAATCTTCACTCACTCTTTCACTTGGTTAGCAATAAAAATAGCTGGAGGCAGCTAGGTGGCGCAGTGGATAGAGCACCGGCCCTGAAGTCAGGAGCACCTGAGTTCAAATCCAGCCTCCCACCAAACACTTGACACTTACTAGCTGTGTGACCCTGGGCAAGTCACTTAAATCCAACTCCCTAAAAATAAATAAATAAAAATAGCTGATATTTATGTAGGTTTTAATATTTTCAAAGGACTTTACCTCATTATCTCATTTGATCATCGCAACATGCCTGTAGTTGTACAATTGAATTCTTTCCTGTGCAGGTATTATTGTTCCCATTTCACAGAGAAAGAAAGAGAAGCCAGAGAGGCCAAGTAACTCGCCTGTGGCTAAGCAACTAGTGAGACTATAGGTGAAACACAAACCAAAAGTCTCTAAATTCAATGGGCTTTCTACTAAACCACGCTACCTCTCATTCCAATGAGATAAGAAGCAGCCAATGAGAAGCAAGGAGGAATACCAGCAGCAAGAAGTAACAGCAAGCACTGAGAGAAAAAAAGAAAAATGTTTTAAAAGCAGACTTACAAACAATGTAGGCAATTACAAAAGATAAAATAGATGATTCTGTTTACATGACACTGAAAAGCTTTTGCACAAAATTAATGTATCTAGAACAAGGGAAGTGGTTCACTGGGAACAAACTTTGTATCAAATTCTGATACAGGTTTTCTTTAGAAGATATGTACAAAAATACCAGAAATAGGGGCAGCTAGGTGGCACAGTGGATAGAGCACTGGCCCCGGAGTCAGGAGAACCTGAGCTCAAATTCAGCCTCAGACACATAACACGTACTAGCTATGTGACCTCGGGTAAGTCACTTAACCCCATTGCCTAACCAAAAAAAACCCCAAACAAACCCAAAAATACCTAAGGTCAAAAGCCATTTCCAATAAAGAAGTGGTCAAAGAATATGAGCAAACAGTTCTCAAAATAAGAATTACTTGCTAATAATAAACATATGAAAGAATGTTCCAAATCACTAGTAACATAGTAAAATACAAATCAAAACAACTCTGAGGTTTAACTTCATACCCAGAAAACTAGCAATGGTAATAAAAGATGGGAATAGTCAACATTGAAGGTTGTGGAGAGACACGCACATTAATAATGTATGCATTCACTGCTGGTGGTGCTTGTGTACTGGTCCAACCATTCCAGAAAACAATCTGGAATCATGCAAAGTCACTAAAATGTCCATGCCCTTTGATCCAAAGATTCCACTACTAGGAATATATTACAAGGACATCAATGAAAAAAAGAAAGGCTCCATATACACCAAAATATTTATAATAGCACACCAAGTAAATGCCCATCAATTATGGAATGGTTTAACAAACTGTGGTACATGAATGCAATGGAATGTTATTGTACTGTGAGAAACAATAAGCATGATGAAAATAGAGAAGCATTTTAAGACTTAGACTGATGCACAGTAAAGTAAGCAGAGCCAGAAAAACAAAATAACAATGAGCACAACAACGTAAGATGAAAGAACCACAAAAATAACCAAAACTGAATGTTGCAAAATTACCAAGAACAATCTTAGCTCCAACAAAAGGATAAGACAGAACTCCTGCTCCTTTTTTAGAGTCAGGGTCCAGAGGTGTGGAACAATGCCTATAACTTCAGTTTTCATTGCTGATTAGTTTTGCTGAATTTTCTTTCTCTCTTCCTCTTTTTAATTGTTTTTACTCTCTCGGAGCAGAAAGGAAGGGGTTACCAAGGGAAATCGAGGCAATGTAAAAATAGATGAAAATCTTTTTTTTTTATAAAGCAGATCTAGGAACTCAAAAAAGTACAGAACTCTGGCATTCTGAAGGGATAAATGACTACTCAAGACTTTGAGAGTCCTATCGCACAGTCCTCTAACTAATGTTCAAAATCACGAGTCACCTAAAAGAGGTTACATATTATATTCTATATATTCTGTTGATGATGGCTGGTTACTATGTAATGTATTTTATAAAGAGTCCCGTGAAAAGTGATTTAAGATTTTTTGTTAAAAGTTTTGAACTTCAAGTTTCAATTGACTAGAAACTTCATTTATATAAAACAGCTCCTTTCCCCACAATGCCAGACAAAAGTGTCAATGTACCTTCTAAGGTGCTTTGAAATATAAAATGGATAAATGTAAAAAGTGCTTTAAAAGTAAGTGTTCATACTTAAACAGAGAAAACAGTTAGGTTAAGGTACTTAAGAACTTAGGCAGGTAGGACCATGGAATTGAACTATGGAGATAGGGAGGAGATCCTTACCCACACTCTTACTACACCTAATTTTTCCTATCAAATTTCCCTATGTGTTAGGGACTTCATTTCATGCTGGATAACCCTCTTACCTTTGGCATGAAAGGTCCAACCACTCCGCCAGTATTCCTGTAGTTGCACTCGTTCCTGCTGCCCTAGGCTACAGACTTCACTGTAGAACTGTCTCTCTATGTGGACATAAGCAGCAGGGATGGCACCTGCCACCCCCTTGGCCCCAAAGAAGCCATTCACTTCAGGTGAAGCCAACAGAATATGGTACTCTGCCCGAGTGCCCAGGACCAGATCCATGTAGGCCTGGGTTAGGTTGAAATAACCAGTAGTAAGGTAGATCTTAGCATCCCTCTCTGCCTCTGTCAGCAGTGTCTCTGTAACAATCTCATCAATTTTAATCTCAAAAGGCTTCATCTGGATCAATGGATAAATCCAGGTATCAGGAGCTGGCCTCCGGTCACCAGCCGCTGCTGCATCTTCCTGGGTCAAAAGAGAGTCACTGTGAAAGGTTTGGGTATGGAGCAGCTGCTGTCGGGTCCGAGCTGTGTTGATCACATCCATGACTCTCTTGTTGGCTGCCTCACAATATGCTGTCTGGTCTCCTGGAAAGCGACATGGGGAGATCAGTGAAGAAGGAAAAGAAACAGATGGGACTCAAAGCCATGGTTCTATAATGTCAAGACACAGGCACTAATAATAAACATACAGCCTTTTGTATACAAAGTGGTAGGTTCTGCAAATTCTCTTAACTGTTCTCTGTTGAAACCAGGAGTGTTAATCTGAGTTGACAAGTTGCAGAAAGATTAAAAATAATTCATCTATATAGGAATACAAACTATGACCTTGGCCTACCTCATCAACACCATGTTCTATCGTGTATTATAGTCTACATACCTTAAAGAGTTGTTGTGTGGCTCAAATGAGGAGACTATATGTATAGTGTTTTTTGTAAACCTTAAGTGCTATATGTCAGCTAAAATATTTTTTGTTTCTTTTTATTAGATCTATGATTTCATTTGTTTACAAATGGCCTACAAAGGCAGATTAGCAACTGATCTGTAACTTCTTATAGTCCTAAAGGTTTGACTTGCCATTTTTCCCACAAGCAGTATTGTCAGAAAGGGTCTTCCTATCTGTGTTTCCATGCTGTCATTATGATGATGATGATGATGATGATGATGATGATGATGATGATGATGATGATGAAGAAGATGGTGAAGATGATGACAACTACTACCAAACACCACATGAGCTAAGTGGCCACACACGTTCCCAGGGCAAAGTGAATAAGTAACTCATCTCTTCCCTGAATATCCTCTCTAAAATCCCTCCTTCTGGCTCACTTCTTCAACAAAGCTTCATCTCAGCCATCTTGGGTCTTCTAAGCACAACCTCACTACTACCCACTCCTGACCAGAAGACAGTGTTCATATCTCTCTTTATCCAAATGCTTTCTCCTTCTCTCTACATGTTCAAGTCTGGCCTGTAAAAGTTAGATTATGAACAAAGAGACTGTGGACTGTCTCAGGTTTGCTTAAACAGCTATACCCTGTTGAAACACAAGAAAAAGGAATGGGACAAGACAATTCTAAAGCTAAATTCTAAGCAGAGACCTGAATCCCCTTCTACATCTTTACAAATAATAATAAAACATAATCCTTTGCCTCAAGGAGTTTTTCATCTTGTAGAAGAGGTAAGGCAGTCACACAATCTCAGGGGGCTGGCTGGCATCAGGGATGAGAAGCAGAAAATGCAACAAACAACCCAACTATCTTTCCAGATGATGAAACAGAGCCAACCTGGGCCCCACCTGGATAAAGTCTTAAGTGAAGAAAGATGAGGGGCCTAGACCACTGCCACCACTGATTTTTTTCTTCCATTCAACACAAATCTATTAAGTGCCAGGCACTAAACCAAAATACTTTCCTCATAACAATCTCTGGAGATTTAAAAACAAGCATATGGTCTAATTCTCTAGAATAAAAGTTCTTAATCTGGGTTCCATGGATACCCCCAACCCCCCCAAAAAAGGGGGTCCTTAGGGAGATTTCAGAGATCTATAAAATTGGATGGGGAAAAAAAGATGTTTTTACTATCACTGACATCTAAGTGAAATTTAGCATTTTCTTTCCTTTATTCTAACATATTTAAAAATATGAGGTCACAGGTTTCACCAGACTTTTGTGCCAGAGGTCCATGGCACAAAAAGATGAAGAACTGCTGGTGAAACATTTCCACTTCTCACAGTGATACTGATCTTTGATTCTTAATGAAGCTTTGAATCTATAGGAAACGAAGGGAAGGGAAAGGCTGCCTGACAGGAATACTTGGAGTGGTGGCACAGAATGGCTGGAAGTGAGCTTTAAAAGAAAAGTGAGCTGAGGGTGGTTTTGAAGACACAGATATCATATGTGCCTATATGGAGAATGGGAACCTCTCAGTCTTCTTTTGCCATTCCACAAATGCCCCATGATACCCTCACCAAGATGATTACTTGTGATTTCAACCACAAATCTTCTTAAAGACAATCAGCTAAAGCCACAGGAATTAAAAGAATGCAAAATCCCTTGGGCTCCAAGGGAACTGTAAACCACCACCAAGATTTCCTTGCATGCAAAGAGTGGAGTCAAGAGCTCTTCCATTTCACTATCTAGGCAGGAGGCTACAGATTCATGTGTAGGTAGGAGCTGCAGAAGTCCCTGTATGCCAGTGGTTTGGGAGGGAAATGCTCCTGAGCAGTCCAGTCAATGTGCCACAAATAGCCATTTACCAGAGCAGTTTCCTATAAGTGCTGGGCAGGCTCTTGGCTCACTGCCCTAAGCACATAGCAAAGAACCCATACTGTTCCCACCCTTTCTGGAGCCAGATCTTTACCACAGAGTCTCCTCTGGCTAGGCTCTAGTGACTGAAGTTTCCTTCATTCAAAGCCTTGGAGCTCTTTCCTGCAGAAAGCTGAATGGAGAGGCAAGATAACCACTGCACATTCCTAGGCCTACAATGGAGCTATCTTGATTTTCAAAGTCCAGCATCACAGAAGTGGACACTTATGAGGATCAGCTGGTCTAAAGCAAATAAGTCACAGAATTAGTCCAGCTCACCAATCCCAATAGTTCCCCTCGTCTTATTTCCCAGTAATACTCAAAGGGTCAAGAAAGAGAGACTGCCATAATTTCATCTTTCAGGAAGATAGGATGCTAACTTCCATTTTCAATCACTACCAAACCAGCTCGGTTTATGCAGTGAAGGAAACCTAGCACATCCCACCAGTGGAGGAAGCTGAAATAATAGCATCAGTCAGCAGCAGCACCAAAAAGATGAAGGGAAGGAAGGGTAGGTTTCTAAACACTCAAGAATGCATCCTTCCTTTTCCCTATGTGTCTCAGTCATCCCATTAGCCTGATAAACTGACAAGGGCAGAGACCAAACTGGTATGGGGAGCTATAAAGGCACTAAATTCTACATGAAACCTTGGTCACCCTAAGACCAAGCAGGTTCTCTTCTCCAGTGGCCTTATGTATACTAATAATAAATGTTAATATGCTATTAAGCTTGTTGGCTCTGCATTCCCAACTATCTCACCCACTGGCAATATCAAATACCAAGGACATGTGTAAATAAAATGATAACTTATTCACTGCTACCTTCCAAAGCAACAAGAACAAAATCACTCAACTCAAAGCCACACTAAAGATTTTATTTTTTATCGAGACTGAGATTGCAGCAGAAAATCTTGATTGAAGTGTGTCTCTGAATCCCCAAGAGATGAACAGCTTTCTCAACTCAAGAAGCTAAGATTCAGAACATATGCTGGCAACATACTACAAATAGGCAGGGAACTCATTCTCTCGCTTCTCAGCCTTGCCCAACCGAAACCTCAGCAAAGTTATACAGCACAATCCCCCTACCTTTGTAAGGATGTACCATCCCTTCCACCATCTGTACAGTGTCATCACCCTGAAGCTGTAAGGACACATCCCCTACTGCATTCACAAGCTCTGTGAAGAAGTCAGCAATCTCTGGGCAGTCCTGCAGAAACACATATCGGTCCTGGCGATTGGTGAAGTAGGAGTCACTCAGGTTTGCACTAGAGGGAGGGAAACAGAGGGTAAAGACATATTTCTGTCAAGGGCATCACTACCTTTTTTCTAGTCATCCAGGTTTACAGCCTTGGAATCACACTTGACTCTACACTCTCCCTCCCATCTACTTACTGCCAAGTCTTGTTGTGAAGATAGAATCCACCTTTCTCACATCTGTTTTCTTTTTCTCCACATATACCAGTCTCATTTAGGCCCTCATCATCTCTTGCCTAAAGTATCAAAACAGCCTCCAATTGGTCCCCCTGACTTGCATCTTCCATCTTCCACACAGTTGTTAATGTGATTTTCCTAAAGTCTGACCATGTCACTCCCCTGGCTCCCCTTTGCCGCGAGGATCAAACACAAACTCTTGCGGCATTGAAAGCCCTTAGCCACCTGGCTCCATTCTAGCTTTCCAGTATATACAGTATTTTCCTCCCCATCTCACACTCTAAAGATAGTCTAAGCCAGGCCTGCACAACCTGCAGCCTTCAGGCCCCTTACAGGCTGCTCATAGCACGCCAAAGGATGTTTTCCTCTATATTTTTCGAGGGCTGCCCAAAATCCTTTGGTGTGCCTTAAGTGGCCCTCGGCCCAGCGGTTGTGCAGGCCTGGTCTGAGCAAACTGATCAACTTGCTATTCTTCACACGCAATATCACCTATCCCAACTCTGCGCTAAGGTGAAGGTGCCCCTCTCCTCACTTCCACTTCTTAGGATACCTACTTTCCTCCAAAGCTCAGCTCACGTGCTCGCTAATTGTCTGATTCCCTTCCCCTACCTGCTAATGCTTAACACCAAAAGTTACCTTATATTTGTAACATATGTACTTTTGTTTGGACATGCTGTCTGTCCCAACAGAATGTAGGCTCCTTGAATCCAAAGACTATTTTATCTCGGTATTTCCAGTCAGTCAGCCAATCAACATTTATTTAGTTCCTACTATGGGCCAAGCATTGAGCTAGATGCTAGGGATACGAAGAAAGGTAAAAGACAGTCCCTGCTCTCAAGCAACTCAGTCTAACATGGGAGACAGAATCCAAATGACTATGAACAAACAAGCCATATACAGGATATATTGGAGCAAGAGAGAGGAAGCTGTAGAAATTAAGGGATATCAAGAAAGGCTTCCTGAAGCAGGTAGGATTTTTAGCTGTGACTTGAAGGAAGACAGGAGGTAGAAATGAGGCGTGAAAGGACTGCAGGCATGAGGGGCAGCCAATGAAAATGCCCATAATTGGGGCAGCTAGGTGGCGCAGTGGATAGAGCACTGGCCCTGGATTCAGGAGGACCCGAGTTCAAATCCAACTTCAGACACATAACACTTACCAGCTGTGTGACCTTGGGCAAGTCACTTAACTCCATTGCCTAGACCCCCCCCAAAAAAAAGTAGAAAATGCCCAAATGGGGAGATGGAATGTCTTGTTTGAGGAATAACTGATGTTGACTGCCAACGTCACTAGACTGAAGAGTAAAGGAGGGGGTGGAGTTGGTGTGGATAAAGTATAAGACAGAAAAGACTGGGGGGAGCCAGGGGAAGAGAAGGTTATGAAGTGCTTTGAATGACAAATAGAAGCTTTTCTATTTGGTCCTGAAGTTGATTGAGAACCACTGGAGTTTATGGAGTAGGGAATGGGGATGACATGGCCAGAATTGCCCTTTAGACACGTTTGACAGCTGAGTGGATGACAGAATAGAGAGGAGAGAGACTTGTGGCCAGACAACTAGCAAGCTATTTGCAATGGTCCAGGCAGAGTTGATGAGTGCTTACACCAGGGCTGTAGCAGTGTCAGAAAACAGAAGGAGACATTTTGAGAGATGTTACAAAGGTAAGATTGATAGACCTTGACAACAAGTGGGAAGGAGCCTGGCATATAACTGCATTTAATGATTCTTGTTCACTGACTGATTCATACAGAAAGGGTATCCTCCTAATGACCTAGCCTAGCCTTCAGGCCAAATGGAAGAAAGTTGGCCGACTCAACTTCAGATACTCCAATCACTAAAATATCTGAATGGCTACTATATAGGCAATGAAGGAGAAATAAATAAAATAACCCTTGCCTTAAAGGGCTTACTTGTTGAGAAGATAAACTATAAACACATGAAAAGGTGACAAAACAAAGAAGTATTAAATTATACTTCTATAAAGAAGAGATAGATCACTGTTTCAGAGTGGTCACATGGAAGAGGCAGAGCTTAAACTGAACTTTAATGACTGAACAGGACAAGAGGAATACTGGACTCCTCTTGGGTATTCCCAGTGGAATGAATGGTATGAGCATGGTCCTGGCATTTTTTTAGGACTGTGATAGCAGAGACCGTGAAGAGAGTTCTCTTCATAGTTACATTCCCCAGTAACAGAAAAAACACATTTCCTAGATCACAGAGAAGACCCTGTGACCTGCCAAAGGGGGCCAATGCTAAGGAAGACATCTAGAAGGTGGAACATGAGGGAAAGTGAAGAGACGGGTTTTCTAAATTTCAGGGAAATTAAAGATCTCTCTTTTCCTTTATCTTCCCAAAGCCCATCATTTCCTCCAAAGTAATCCTGAAAAAAACCATGGCTCTGATGAGATGATAGAAGCTAACTCACCCACTCAAGATCACATTGTTGTCAAAGAGATAAACTTTGATGTGCTGAAGACCAATGGTTTCATTGAAGCGTTCAGGAATAAGGAGACGGAGGAGCCCACGAAGGTTTGGAGTGTGGAAGAGGGAGACACGGACCTGATCAGGAAACTTCTGCAGTAATGGGAGCAGCATTGTGCGGGAGTTCTTCCTACCTAGAAATGAGGACAAAGCCGTAAAGAACAGTAACTTGGAGGGGGTCACACTGATTCCAGATCCCAATAAAGTTGCTGGTCAGGATCTAACTGGCAATCTTAACATCACCCAAGTTGTTTGCCTCAGCTTCTCAAACCAACTGGTGCTAATTCTATCCAGGGAATCCTCCTCAATCACATATTACAACATCCACCAGAAACAGAAGAGATGAGATTGTTTGGGTCTTCTTGAGTATGTGATAGCTGTGCCTCTTTCGAAAGAGAGTGAAAAGAGAACAGTGGGATTTTTTTAAGGAAAAGCTCAGAGGAGAAAAGGGGAGCAATACCTACCTCTTGATCCCCGGGTAAAATCTAAAAGAATGGAAACTTTGAGGTCTGAAGAAAAATTTGCTTGTAGTGACCTTTCTAGACTACTTTCTATACAATCCACCTGTTGATAGAAAAGACCCAAAGAAAATATAAGTAAAGGACCTAAATACATTTTTTTTTTGCTTTTTTGGTGAGGTAATTGAGGTTAAGTGACTTGCCCAGGGTCACTTAACTTAGTTAAGTAAGATTCAAGTGTCTGAATCCAGATTTGAACTCAAGTCCTCCTGACTCCAAGGCCAGAGTTCTATCCACTGTGTCACCTAGTTGCCCCCAAATAATATTTTAGACACTTGTAAACCTTGGTGATATTGATATTGCAATGCTCTCTAAGAACAGACACTGAAATCACATATACACTATTAGTTTTAGAAAAAAAATACCATGAAAGGTCAACCAAAAGAAACATTTTCATACAAAGGCACCCAATGCCTAATTGTTTAATCTGTGACACTCAGAAAAGGCAGAGGATTACATGTCAGGGAGCATGTTTCCCAGACAGTACAGATGCAGCTGCTCTCAAAATTACTTTTAGGATTTAAGCTCTCAAATACATTGCAACCAGTCAGATAAAAATCTATAAAGAAGCAAAACAAAGACTGCTATGTCTATAATAGTACTTCATAAATATTTATTAAATGAATTAACCCAAGATACAAGGAAAAAATGCCTATTTCAATACTCCAAGTCACAAAACAAACCCAGAGACAAATCTAAAAGATGGCCTCATTCACTTTAGGTT
Source organism: Phascolarctos cinereus (assembly GCF_003287225.1). Taxonomy (NCBI): domain Eukaryota; kingdom Metazoa; phylum Chordata; class Mammalia; order Diprotodontia; family Phascolarctidae; genus Phascolarctos; species Phascolarctos cinereus. Next base: position 266,397,903 of record NW_027555958.1, on the reverse strand, counting down.
CATGTAAAAGTTATAGACTCAATCTGCATAGAGGGATGTATTTACATTCTTTACAACTAATCATCTCAGTTTCCCCATGTTAAGAGCCATCAGAGATGACAAGAATGACATTACGGAAAGATATTATTGGGGCAGTTAGGTGGCATAGCGGATAGAGCACCAGCCCTGGAGTCAGGAGGAGCTGAGTTCAAATCCGGCCTCAGAGACTTGACACTAGCTGTGTAACTCTAGGCAAGTCACTCAACCCCAACTGCTTCATCCAAAAAAAAAATTATTGGCTGTTTAAAAAAAGTTATATATAAATCATACTACATCTAATTCATACTATCAAGAAATCAAGCCAACCAGATCTGATCTGTATTTCTGTTAACACTTATCTAGCATATGGAAGCCATCGGGAAAGGCTACTATTCTAGTAAATGGTACAGCTAGGAAAAATGAAAGGATAGGAGATACAAGACTACTTCTCATCCATTCCTCCATCATCACCAGTCATATCTCCATCTAACCGCTACCTCTGTACCTTGAGGTACAAAATAGATGGGAGTTCAGGTTATAGCAACTTTGTCTTTTGACTAGAACATAAATTTTACACTGATTCTTATGACATCTGGGATAATCGGGCCTTGAGTCAACTGCGTGAGTTTCTAATTATTAACTCTTAACACAAGGGGAAACAAAGTCACAGGGCTTAAGAAAACAGATGTATTTTGATGCAGCACTGTTTTCCCAAAACACTTACCAGTTCCTGTTCCAAAGGACCTGTCCCAAGGTACAGAGAGGCCATCACTACTCGCCTTTTGGCTGTCTTTATCTGTCCCTTTAAAAATAAAACAAGATAAAACAGTGAATATAAACATAATCCCTATGCTTATAGCTTTTTCTCACTTCTGGCCTAAGCAATCTCATACTACAATATGCAAGCCAGAATTCCCTTTATCACCATCAATTAATATTTACTAGGTGACCATGGTAAAGGTTTGTAATAAAGAGTCTACAGAGGTTAATTTAAAATGACCATAATGTTCCTTGATCCTCCTGGCATATAATTCAAATAATGCCCACATGAAAACAAAAGGAGAAATAAAGGAGGCATTTGGGTCCAAAGCTGAATATACTTTTTAGTGTTCCTAAAAGTAAAACTCAAAAGAAAAAACTTTGAAAAAAGAAATCATAAGCTCTTGGCACAGAAAGGAGTGGGTGTCTATAATCCATACAGTCTTGTTTTCCCAGTCTGATGGGATGGTCAGACAAAACTCACCTTCATGAGCTCAAAAAACTCTGCTGGAGAAGATAACACCTTAACATGAGAGCTAGAAACACCAAATTCTGGAACCAAGTTTCTTATCCACTGAAACCTGTGGACCCCCTCTGGACACAGGCAGCAAGGTGGGGAGGTGACCTGAGGAACAGGTGGGGACAACAAGGGAGCCAAGAGGAGCCATGGTGATCTAAGTAAATAAAGAAACAAAGTTGTTACATTCTACCACATATTCCCTCAAAAGTTTCTCCAGAGATGATCAAGAGTGGCAACACAACTGTTTTGACACATTTCAAGAAGTTTTTCTGGGATAGCACTGGAGCCACTGGGAAATTGGGCAAACAAGAGACTGAAAAGGGGAGATAGAAATAAGGAAGGGGAGATGGGAAGGGGCACTAAATCAAATAAGCACAAGAAAATGGACTGTGGTTTTTGTCCCTGAGTGTTTAGTTTTACCTCAACCAAAAAGTTCTATCATACAAAGTACAACATACCCTCATCCACGTACCTACTTGTAAAGCACCAGGAGCAAATTCAGAACCCACAGAAGACACTAAATATTTTTAACACCACTCCCTAACAACCTGAAATTCATCTTTCAGAAAACCTACCCAATTTACACGCTGAAAGATGCCTAGAACAAGGGAGTTGATAAATTATGAGAGATACCAAAAATCAAAGCAGCTTATGACCCAGGCTACAGATTGGTATGACTGACAGCATGCAAAGGTGCAACAGGCAAAGAACCTAACTATTTCTTTAAAAGTTAAATTTTAAGAGAAAATTCAGTCACGTATAGGGTTGAGAAGGAAAGCAACTCAACGGTGTATTACAGGAATTGCCTCTTCCCCGTTAGAAATATCATTTCAGGCTCAATTGCATTGTGGTGAGTCACCTCTTGGTCTCTGGCAGACTGATTCTGACCACACAATTCAATACCCCTAACAGAACTCTCCTCAGGAACCTGAGAGTATGAGTGGCAGTAACTAGTTTTGCCGATGAAGCCCCACAGCAGGAACCCTGCTCTGCTCCTTCTAAGATAGGTAGAGTCTTGGGAGAGGAACAAGAGCCCCACACAGGTGGGACCTGTTCTGTTTCATCATTGCTGCAGTTCATCCGTTAACAGGAAAATCCTCATCAGCACTGACCTTCTACATCACAAAAGGAAAGCTGGGGGAAGGATGCTGAAACATCCCAAGGCCTAGATGACTACAGATTCCAGGAAGATGATTTCAACTTACTTGCTTTACAATAAAGCACTAAGCTTCCTAAGGTCTGTAAATACCTTTGCACAGAAGCCAGATGCCTCACAGATAACTTTCCCCGAAAGCCCACTAGTTTGTCCCAGACAATTCAACATCACGTTGATAGGCGGTAACTAACTGATCATCTGCATGCTAGGAAGTCTGGGGGTTGGCTTTAACAATACCATGTAGTGAGTGAGAAAGAAGTTATGCTTCCTAACAATATCCATAATAGCTCTTCAAATTGAATGACAGTTTGTGGCTGTCAATTTCTTAAGTCTTACTGTGCTTACAGATATTAATGGGCAGCTACAACTCTAGAACCAAGAATGTACATAAATAGCTTATTACTGTCTCAGTCTAAATCTGTAAGCCATCCTCCACCATCCTGCTTCTAAGCTACCTTCGATATAATGGAGGTAAGATTCTTGATATCAACAGGAAAAATCACGTGTGGAAAAAAAAAAAGGGAAAATGGCACAATTGCTTACCAAAACAACCCCCTTAAAATGACAACAGTAGTATTGTTAACCAAAAATGTAATGGGGAAATAAAGACAGAAAATAAACCAGTCCCTACTCTCAAAAAGCTTACATTTTATTGTGGAATACAAACACAAATACATAATAAACAAAAATTAAATGCAAAGTAATTGTGGGAAGGGTAGACAAGAGAGCACTAACAAGTTGGGGAATCAATTAAGGATACTTTTAAGTGACAGCACCAGAAGTGAGTTAGGGTGATGAAGAACATCTACAAATAGTCAGTAGGACAGTTGGGTGAAAGTCGCAAAGAGAAAAATTTAGAACAGATGTCAGGGAAAACTTCCAAGCAACTAGAAAACTATCTGAAAGTTGAATAGGCTGCTTGAGGCAGGTGGTAAAGACCTTCCTGGAGGGGTCTTCAAGCAGTGGCTGGATTGCTCAAGTTAGGTTTCCCATATTAGTTGGACTATGGCTGCTGAGGTCCCTTATAACTCTCAAATAATATGATTCTGACATAGATGATGATCCAGCAAACAAGACTATTAAAGAGTAGTCAAACAACAATAGCACTTCTAAGGCTGTATCCAAAAGAGATTATAATAATGGGAAAAGGACCCAAATGTACAAAAATATTTACAGCAGCTCTTTTTGTGGTGGCAAAGAATTGGAAATTGAGGGAATGCCCATCAATTGGGGAATGGCTGAACAAGTTGTGGTATATGAATGTAACGGAACACTATTGTGCTATAAGAAATGATGAGCAGGTGAGTGAAGTGAGCAGAACCAGGAGAATATTGTACACAGTAATAGCCACATTGTGTGACGACTAATGTTGACAGACTTAACCCTTCTCAGCAACATAAGGATCTAAGACATCTCCAAAGGCCTCATTATGGAAAATGCTATCCACATCCAGAGAAAGAACTATGGAGTTTGAATGCAGATTGAAGCACACTACTTGCTCTTTTTTTTTTCTTCTGTTGTATTTCCTCCTGTTACTTCTAATTCTTACTTACATCACTAATGTGAAAATATGTATAGCCTATATCAGACTATGCACCGTCTTGGGGAGGGACGTGGGGAGGGAGGGAGAGAAAAATTTAAAACTCAAAAGCTTATGGAAGTGATTGTTGATAACTCAAAATAAATTTTTTAAAAAACTAGTCAGAGAGCAAAAGAACCGAGAGATATGTTACAAAAATCCAGCGAAAAGAAAGAGTCCAGGAGAAAGGGATGGTCAATGAACACTGCAGAGAAGTCAAGAAGGAAGGGAGCTAGACAAATAGGTCAGTGGTTTTAGTAAAAAGATCACTGGAAGCCTTGGAGAATATAGTTTCAGTCAGATGGTGGGGATGGAAACCAGACTGCCAAAGGTTAAACAAGAAGTGAGAAGTAGAGAACTGGAGGCAACATATACCTTTATCCATCTAGATGTTTAGCTGTGAAAGAAAGAAGAAATATAGGTATAAGTTTGAGGGGGACAGCATGATCAAATGAAAGTTTTTTAAAGGGTGAGGATATATGGGCATGTTTGTAGGCAGTAAAGAAGGAGCTAGTGGATAAGAAAAAACTGAAGAATAAAGAGGCAGGATGAGTGAAAGGACAAAGTCCAGGAGGGAAGAGAAAACAAGACTAAAGACACAACTAGAGGAGTTGGTCTTGGCCAGGAGAAATCCACCTCCTTTTCAGAGACTGAAGTAAAAAAAAAAAAGATGATGACATTTAGAGGATTTAAGGTACAGAACTGGGGAGGAAAGAGCAGGCCCAACAGATGACCTCTATTTTCTCAGTAAAGTATAAGATGTTTCCAGCTCTGTTCAAAAGGAAGTAGGGAGGAGGTGGTTTATATAGCTTGAGGAGATAAGAGAGGTATGGAACTGACATGGTGGGGAGGGCAGGAGAGAATCAATCAGAGAAGACTAGAAAAGGATTGCTGTGCAGCAATGAAGACTGAAATGGTATTAGACAAATTTCCAGCCCACGAGCCAGTGTAGTACTACTTCCTTCAACAATATTCAGCAACATGAGTAGAAGCAGAAAAGGCAGATGAGGATAAGGAATTACCGAGGTTTGGGGTTTATTAAAACAAGTTCAATAGGACAAATGGGAAAGGGACTCAAGGGTAAAAAACAATGTACTGATTAACTAGAGTCAAGATTGGAAAAGGAAATCTGGACATAGATGACAGTCTAGGAAAGTAAGGAAGGCTAGACTGAATGGAAGTCATGATGACAAGGTTATGATAGACAGATGGAAGAATAAGAAGTTATGATCCGAGAAGAAAACTGCTGATTTCTGAAATCATAGAAGTCAAACAGTTACTTGTGATGACAACAGCAAGGTTATGATTGTCCCTATGTATGGATGAAGTGAAGATGATCATGGGACCTGAGGAAGTTGGTAAGTGGGAAGCCAATGTCTAGAGAATTATCAACATATACACCAAAATCCCCAAATATGAAGACAGAGACTGAAGTTAAAAGAAAGACTATGAGCCAGGCACTCTCAAAGATGAGAAAGGAAGGTAAATAATCTGAGCACTATGAATAAGATAATACAGATGGGAGTGAATCTGAAAAGAGGAGAAAGGTTGCTCAATAATAGCAGCAAAAAGTGTGTCTGGAAGTGGCAGTGAGAGGTAACAAATATGACTCTTCTGCCAAACTAGTTGTGTTGAGGGGGCACAAGAGAAGATGCATCTAGTACTGAAGAGAGTGACCTGCAATGCAGTATCTTCTGGAAGAAGCCAGGTATCTGTGAGTGCCTAGCAGTACGCAGAGTACAAATGAAGTACACAGCCAGGGAAGAGAAGACCTACATAAAAGTCCCGAACAACACAACACAACACAACACAACACAACATAGTATGAAGTGCTAAAAATGGGCGTGTTTTTAAGCATTTAAATATAGAGAAAAGGGAAATGTAAATTTTTTTCTTCTGTAAATGATGAAAAGAAATGTAAAGGGGGCAGCTAGGTGGTGCAGTGGATAGAGCACCGGCCCTGAAGTCAGGAGGACCTGAGTTCAAATCCGGCCTCAGACCAAACACTTGACACTTACTAGCTGTGTGATCCTGGGCAAGTCACTTAACCCCAATTGCCTAAAAGCAAAAAAAAAAAAAAAAGAAAGAAAAGAAATGTAAAGGATGGCTAGTTAATGGGAAAAGTTTCACAGGACTCAAAGCAGGACTTGACAGATTTTTAGGCTTCCAATAGGAGAAGGGATGGCACTACAAACAGAATGAGAAAACATAGAGAGAGAAACATAAAAAATCAGCTTCCTATATAGAAAAGTCTACCACAGCACAATAAATATTCTGAAAGGCTTCAGGGTCCATGTGAAGCACCAAGGCACAGACTGGAAAAAGCTACACTAGTGGGCATTTTCAGGGCTCCTGCTGGGCCTATTTTCTTTTTTTTTGGTGAAGCAATCGGGGTTAAGTGACTTGCCCAGGGTCACACAGCTAGTAAGTGTTAAGTGTCTGAGGCTGGATTTGAACTCAGGTCCTCCTGACTCCAAGGCCAGAGCTCTCTATTCACTGTGCCACCTAGCTGCCCCTTGGGTCTATTTTGAAGAGTCACTTCCTTCTCCTGGAGTGAAGTCACTCTGGTAATATTCCATCAGTGTCTGTAGTCCAAGTCTTGCTAAAGTCATGTATATGTGTTGGTTTCCTGTTTAATTTGTGAACTGATAGGTTCGTTTTCATTAGGGGATAGAAGGTGATGAAAGCGAATTCAAACTGTTTAAAAAAATAAAGTAATAACTGGTAACATTTACATTGAGCTTTGAGATTTACAAATCATTTTATGTACATGATCTCATTTATTCTTCACAACATTGTTATCCTCATTTATTGATTAGGTCCAGGTCTACAGGGGAGAATGATTCTACAAGTTGGTAATTACATATTATTTATGTCACAATTTTACAAACATAAAGGGAAGAATACTTTTTTTTTAAAAAGCACCAATAAGTAACTGGTACTTCAGGAACGGCACAAGATAAAACCAACAATCAATATAACTCGCAAATCAAAATTCAGCAAGCAAAAACTAAAAATCCTTTCTGAACAGATATTCACTGTTTTCTTTCCCAAACTCTTTTTGCATGTACCAAGCAGATATTATTCGTATACACCCCCCCAAAAAAAACCCCATAGTGTATAGTTACCTCTTCCAGAAGCATAGCTCCTGGGAATTTTCTCAGAAAAGGCTTACCCCAAAGCCAGCAGCAGTCCCATCTCTAGAATGACCACCTACATAAACAATTCCCCTTACAGGATAGGTTTGTTAACAGAAATCACATACCCTTTTTAACAACCTAACTCTCAATGAGTTTAGAAGAAAAGGAAGGTGCATCTAATTATTTTATACATATATCAAATTTACCAGACAAAAGAAACAAACCAGAAATACAGTTTCCACACTTTAGACTTGAGCTGACCTTAATAATTTCTTTCTAGATAACACGGCACCTGCAAATCTTTTTGGAAGATGGAGAAGAGGTATTCTAGATGTTAAACTTCTGCCAACTTTGCCTCTCCCACTGGCTTACTACAAAGCTGGTCAAGTTCCATTTGGTGTACCACGAAAATAAAGATGAAAGCTGGAAAAGAAAGGGAGGACAGCTAGTTGGCAGCAATGATGTCCTGGGTACTCAGAATGAGACAAGCTGCCCTATTTCACTATAAAAACCTCAGTCTGCAGTTCTAAAAGTGAAATGGAAACTGCATTCTCCAGAAATCAGCTCAGCCTCAGCCTCCCACCCACACAAAACCTGATATATGATAGGACTTGACTTCAAAATTCTCAGGATTATCTAAGTGGTTAGTGATGTCTCTGGGTAAAAACTCAAATTATCAGGACAATTTTTTTAATGGAATTTGTTTAAAAAAAGAAAAACAACACAACACAACAAAACCCTGATGCAACAGTGAGAGAAGCGATCTAGAGATGACTTCCCTGAACTAGACTAAAGAGTGTGTATACTGACTGACACTGTGGCCTCTTGTTCTTGACTTCCTGGATTGGGAATGTCTCTAATGCAGGAAAGAGAAAGTATATACTAGCGACATTACCAATAATGAAGGAATAGGAATCACCACAGAATTCTTTCAAATTGCACATTTCCCACTACAAGCCAACCATCCCCTCAGAGGGAAGCCCTCCTGACATGGTCAAACCTGGAATCCCAGATTTCTAGTAGCAAGACAATTAAGTGGCTCTATTTTGGGTTTTAAACTGAGACTGAGTTAAGCTACTCAAAAAATATAAACATTTTTAGGTGTAAATTCAATATAACATTGTCTTCATCAGTTAATCAGATATTTATCAAAAGACTCAAAAAAGATATCGGTAGCTATAGTCTCTATCTTGCATAAAGAGATACTAGAAATTAACCTTCCTTAACTTCACTAGATCCAGAACCATAGTTCAAACATCCCTAAACTAAATCTTGTGGCTTAGAGCTTACCCAAATCAGTGCAAAAAAGATGAAAAAACAAAGTATTTTTTTTAAAAAATCAACCCATCTTTTGAAACTGAAATTTTTTTCAGAAAAGCTTTTTATAAGAAAATCCCACTATTTCAGTCATACAAAATGAAACATACACAAGTAAACTGATGAGAACTGAGAGTCATCACATTTACTGGGAAAGGATCAAGAAACTACTTGAATGTAACACACTTCCTGCAACACTATCAACAGTCTTTCCTGACTAATGTTAAGACAAACCCCAAATAGGCGAAACAAGCATAAATTCCCAGAGATTACAAAAGACCCAACTGCCCGATTAACTACTAACAACAGATTAAGCATAATGATGGATTTGCTAGTATTTGGCTAAATGCTAAACAATAGACATTCTTCTTTAGAAAAGTTTGAGAAATATAAATCTAAAACATACTTGTAGAGCTCGCCTAAGAAATCTAGATTCAAATAACCCTTGGGAAACAAATGTAAAAAACCCAATAAAGACAACTTACATTACTTTTTACCCAAAGGGTTATAACTTGATAGAACTCCCCAATAGTCCTGAAAAGTATTATTTTTTATTAATTAGCTCTTAATTACATATGAATTATTTATCATCCACCTCTGAATAATTTATTTTCCTTTGGTCACTAGGCATATATCTCAACAGAATGACTACCTCATCATCAGTTGGTAACTGGGAAGCTATTGTTGACCAAAAAAAGGGGGGAAAAAATCACTGTAAAGTCAAAGACAAATGATTTTCTGGATTATCCACCACTGAATCAAATAATCTGTTCTAATGCACCTCTAATACTCAGGATTTTAAGAACTGGATTATTAAAAACCTCTGTTGAGCTAAGAGAGAAACTTGGACTAAACACTACCAAGAGTACAAAAAATTCCAGGAAACCATCAGCACCTTTAAAATCAGAAATGTTAGAACTGAAAGGGGAGTAATGTATAACAGGACTAGAGAGACAGATTGGGGCCAGGTTGTAACGGTTTAAAAACCAAAGAGAAATGTATATTGTATCCTAATGGCAATAGGAAGTCACTGGAGTTTATCAGGCAGAGGAGTGACTTAGTCAGACCTAAACTTTGGGAAAATCCCAAAATCACTTCAGCCACTGTGTATGTGGACTGAAACGGAGAAAGACAACAGAAAGACCAACTAGAAGATTATTATTATTATTATAGTTCAAGTGAGAAATGATGAAGACCTGAACTAGGATGGTGGTTATATAAATAGATGTGAATGGATGTGAGATGTTGTAGACATGAAAATGACAGAATTTAGCATCTGATTAAACATATGGGGTTAAGTATAAATGTAGAGTCATGATTACAAATCATGTAGTAGAGACCTCAACAAAAATAGAGAAACCTGGAAGAGTTCTATTTTGGAAACGATGAATTAGAGATGTCTACAAAACATAACAGTTTGAAACTTCCTGCTGAAGATGCATGACTATAACTCAGCAGACACTAGGGCTGTATATGTAGCTTCATCTACCTCAAGATAATTAAACTTATGGAAGTTGATGAGGTCACTAAGAGGACCCAGAATAAAGCCTTGTGGTATGTACTGCCCCACTTCCTGCTCTCTAGACAAACTGGCCTTCTTGCTGTTCTTTACACATGACTCCCTGTCTCCAGTTTTCATGACTTTTTACTAATTTACTAGAATTCACTTCCTCTTCACCTCTACTTCTGTTTTCTTCAAAACAGCTCAAGCACCAGATATGAAGCCCTTCCTGATCCTCCCCCATGGCTAGATGTAATGACACCCAACACACTGTGCCTGGCACATAGTAGAATTAATTTAAATGGATCTGTTATCTCAACAATTTGGGAGTTCCTTCCAATGATGTAGATTACAATCAATCCATGTTCATCTGTCCTGTGCAACTCTCACCCATGTTCTTCCCAAAATTTCTCACAGAGGGTCTACTCAACATGCTAAAGGCCTTCCTCATTTTCTCCCAACATCATGAAGATACCAATGGAACACTCCTGGCTGGCTACCTGTCACCCTTTGCTCTTGCCATACAACCAGTCCAATTTCTCTTCTAGTCATATGGACAATGACACCCTTTACTTCTGTCCTTCTGAGTTGGATAGTTACAATCTGCTCACATACACCATTTGCCTCTGCATGGTCTCCGAGGGGTCCCTTCATCTCTATATCTTCAGAGGCTATGGTGTTTTGCATGTTGCTTCCACATAGCAACACCAGCAAAATGTCAGTATCACAAGAAGACCGGGTTTGGTAAAAAGAACCCTGCAATTTCCTGAAAGTAATTCAACCCACTCTCCTCCTCGAGGTCAACCTCTCTGTCCCAAAAATATATACTGCTGGACAAGCTCTTTACATGGTATCTAGCCAAAGGCAGGTTGAATTCTGAGCAATAGACATTCTTCATCCATTTGGTCTTTCCTGTGGATTTCAGCTCTCTTTCAGGATGCAATCAACACAATGCCATCTGCAAACAAGAGCATCTGGAGTACTTTGCTACCTGAAGGGAATCCCTTTTCAACTTGTCTCTGTGACAAATGCAGCACCATGTTTTTGTGCCCCACCTGATATTTATTATCAAAGGGTAAATGGACAAGAGTTATTTCTCTTGCTACATTTTTTCAATGGAATCATCAATGTATGGATAGGTAACCTTGCAGTAAAAGGGCCTGTAAGGCTTCTTTGTTTTATTCTACTGAATAGAGTCCTTTTTCGTAATCAACAAACACGCACACTTGGACCTTATAGTCCAAGGTGTGGTCCACTGTTACACATTGCTTGCAAAAACCTGCTTGTTCCCTATGAATGCCTTCACTGAGGATGCCTCAGTTTATGCATAGATGAATCTCATGAAGATTTTGTATAAATAAATGGGAGAGTAGACATACAGGTTAGAAATCATTAATATTCTCTCAGCAGCCTTTTGGGATACTAATATGGTCTGAGGTTTTTTTCCCACACCTTTGGTATCTTTTCTTCCCTCCTTTAGATCCCAAACATATCAGTCCCTTAAAGTCCTTACAAACACATCTTCTTCTGCATTATCCTTCTCTACAGAGACTTCCAAATCAGCTTCTTTTCCTATCTCTGTTCTCTTCAGTGTGATTTCTACCTCTCCTATTAGCACCTAATGTTAGAATACAAATGTGATGATCTTGCTACCCTTGATGGAGAAAACCCTTTGTTGAAAAAAAATTTTTGCAAAACTTTTCATTTTTTTTCCTGTTTGTTGTCTTCTTTACATTTTTATCCTTGAATGCCTTTGGGAAGACTGCTTAGTTAATTATCTTGCTGAGCTTTCTTTAAACTGGTTTTTTACCTGGAAAGACTTAAATGAACTGATGCTGAGTGAAGTGAGCAGAACCAGGAGAACATTGTACACAGTAACAGCCACATTGTTCAATGACTAACTTTCACAGACTTAGCTCTTCTTAGCAATGCAAGGATCTAAGACAACTCCAGAAAACTCATGATGGAACAGGCTATCCACATCCAGAGAAAGAACTATGGAGAGTCTGAATGCAGATGGAAGCATGCTAGTTGTCCTCATTTTTTTGTTGTTGTTTTGTTTTGTTTCTTCTTTTTCATGGTTCCTCCCGTTGGTCTTAATTCTTCTTTACATTACTAATATGAAGATATGTTTAATATGAATGTATACGTAGAGTCTATATTGGATTGCACGCCATCTTAGGGAGGTGGAAAGGAAGGGGAGGGGAAGAAAATTTTAAACTCAAAAAGTTTATGAAGGGGCAGCTAGGTGGCCAGTGGAATGAGGAGGACCAGAGTTCATACACTTGACACTTACTAGCTGTGTGACCTTGGGCAAGTCACTTAACCCCGACTGCCTCACCAAAAAAAAAAAAGTTTATGGAAGTGAATGTTGAAAGCTAAAAATAAATAAATGAATGAATGTTAAATTTTAAAAAAAGCCACTAGTTTTTTTTTTATCCTCCAGTACTTCTCTCTGCTTCAGGAGATGATACTAAACATAATAATCCATCATCATTCTTTGTAAAACTTTTAAAAGTTTACATTCTAAATCTGCATTGCCTTTGGCAGCCACCTCTATTTTGGCAAGTCAGACGTTTGCTGACTAAGGCACTTTCAGGATTCTTTTTTTCTCATTTTGGCAACCGATTTACATTGGTTTAACTTTTGAAATTATTGTCTCCATGGTGGTAGGAGTTCCATAATTGATCCCTGTTCAACCTTAAGGAAAATTTAAATGAGGAAACTGAGGTCTAGAGAGGTTAAGTGACTTGCCCAAGACCCACACAACATCAGGACTGAAAGAGAAACACAGATCATGACTCCAAACAAGCCTTCCCCACTGTGCTGAGCTGCCTCCTCTTCTAAACCATAAAACAGATTTGTTTCTACTTTAGAATGGAAATTAAGCATCATGCTGATCTGCCATTAGACCACAAATGTCTGCTTAGAAAAGCAGCCTAGTCATCAAGTCATCATAGCCTTTTCACTCATAACTTAAGGAAGAGGGAAGATGACAGTGTTTGGAATGCCCAACTTAAATGAAAGGGAAACAAGACTATAGTGATGATCTGTCTTAGCTCAAAAACACTTTACAGACAGCAAATAGTCTCAGGAAATACTTTACCTTGTATGGAAGGAAAGGCAGAAATACCACTAAGGGATATCAGGAAATGTATATAACTGAAATTAGTGTTAATGGAACAAGAGTAAAGAAATAATTTTATGCTTGTTTGAAAGGAGTATTTATTTTCTTCATAAATTTGTAATAATTTTGAGAGAACAGTGTTCACTAGCTTTTGGACTAGACAGTAAGGTAAAGAGACCCTTCCTTTGCCTCATCTGTCTTCCTAGCCATCTTGATCCTAAACAATCAACTTGTCAATGGCCACAGTGATATTTAAAACAAGCAAGCCAAGTTTGGAACAATCAGTGAAAAAGTAGCTGTAATAGTAACAGAAAACTAGGTTATTTGAAGGATAGGAAGTTGCAAGATCAACATTTAAAGTCCTCTCCAATATGGTTATAGCCCATTGTAATAGGCTTATTACACAATAATATTTTATGCTCTCAAACATTCAGCCTTATTTATTTGCTGCTACTCACACTTAACCATCCATCTCCTGCTCTATGAATTTTGTATAAACTATTCCCCATCACTGGAATGCACCAGCTTTTTATTTCTGCCTCCAGGAATTCATGCAAAGCTCAGCTTAAATGCTATCTCCTACATGAGGCTTTATATGATTTTCCCCAGATCCAGGGTCTCTCCTCAAAAAATTAGCATGTATAGATCTTACATTTACTTATATGCATGCATGTTGCTTCCTCCAATAAAATTTAAGGACCTTGAAGGAAAGTGCCATTTCTCCTCTTTTATGTCTCATCCCCATCACCTAGCAAAGTATCTGTCACAGGGTAGGCACTTATGTGTTTACTGACTGTTGAAAAATAGTGAATTAAAATAGCAATCAGAAGTTATTAAAGAGGCTAAATGGACACAAGAAAGCTAGAGGAAGACCCCCATCATAATGGATGGAACCTGTAGGGAAGACATGAGAGTTCATAGACAACATCAGTACAGAATGAGAATACATGGATGGGTTGCTCTATGAAGCACTGAAGGAATATTCACATCAGTGAGATGAAAGATCCACCAGAGTATGCATCTTGAAAGGAGTCTTTATCTAATTCATAAATTTGAAATAATTTTGAGAGAACAGTGTTTCACTAGCTTTTTGACTAGTCAGTGAGGTAAAGGGACCTTTCCTTTGCCTCATCTGTCTTCCTATCTATGTGTTTCAACCAAAGTGGCCACAAAATGCCACTCTAAGCTTATCAAAGATCAATGTGGAACCACACATACTACTCTTTCTTTATAGTATGTATAGAAGGAGCTTTTGATTATCTAGTTTATACTTGTAAGCCATTCAAGAAGGACAGTATCTTATTTTCAAGAATTATAGGGCACACCATTTTCTCTGTAAATAAGCCACCTATTTCATAGGGGTTTTTGTAAGGAGTTTTATAAACCTTAAAGAATTATATACGGATTAGCTATTATTCTATGAATGTTATGAGTTATAATGAGTTGTTATTACTGCCTCAACACCAGTCAGCAAACCATTCTCAATTTCCTTTGCCAGGAATTGTTCTTGTTTAAGCATGAAAAGGGAACAACTTGAATTGTTTGTCCTCAAAGTTACAACACTTTTTCAAAACCCACCATAAATCAATCTCTCCGTGGGTTGCCTTCTTGACCTCACCATATCCTGGAATGGATTATATTCCCTTTGGTAAATGGATACAGGCAAAGCTACTTTACCACAAAGGCAGTATTGTAGAATTTGAAGCAATTCTGATGCTGAAATCTCCTAAAGTCCTTTTTAGCCCTTGGTCTATGAATCAATCAAAAAGCATTTCTGCCTTGAGTGCTATATGTCAGGCAGTGTGCTGAACTTTGGTGATATAAAGAAAAAACAGAAACAGCCCCTGACCTCAAGATTATATTCTAAAGGAGAAATCAACATGAACATATATAAATATATACAGAATATATACAAAATTAATACAAGGCAGTTTGGAGAGGGAAAGCACAGGGTAAGAGGTAAAAATATTCCAGGCATGAGGAGATGGCCAATGCAAAAGCACAAGGACAGGAAATGGTGTGTCATGTGTGAGGAACAGCAAAAAGGCCAGTATGGCTAGACCATAGCATACAGGAAGGGGAGTGAGGCATGTGTAAGACTAGAAAGGAAAAGGCCAGGTTGAAAAGAGTTTTAAAATACAAGGAGTTTATATTTTATCTCAGGAGTAACAAGAAAACAAAAAATTGAGCAGAGGGGATGACATGGTCAGACCCAAGTCATTTTAGCAGCTGTGTGGAAGGAGTGAGGAAAGACTTGAGGCAGTAAAATAAATAAGGGTAAGATACAATTGAAGGCCTAAACCAGACATGTGAAGGGAAAGAAGGAGGACATATACAAGATAGACACTGAAGAGACAGAAAATGACAAAATTTGGCAGCCAAGTGGATATATGGAGTAAGTGAGAAGGAAGACTGAAAGGACAGACAGTACTTGCCTCGCTAATAGAAAGCTCTGAAAAGGAATGGGCTTGAAGGGTAAAGATAAGCTAGGTTTTACACACGATGAATGAGATTCCTATTGGATATCCAATGTGAAATATAACAGGCAAATGGAAATGCAGATATATATAGCTACACAGATATACAGATGTGAGTCACTGACAAAGAAATGACAATAGATAGTAGAGATTACCAGGTGGATGGTAGAGTGGATAGAGATGTGAACTTAGTCAGACACTACTACACACACACTACTGTGCGAACCTGAGTGAGTCATTTAACCTCTCAGATTCCTCATTTGTAAAATGCTGATAATAATAGAACCTACCTCACAAAGTTGCTGAGGATCAAATGAGATAGCATGACAAGTACTTTGCAAATCTTAAAGTGTTTTATAAATTATTATCATCGTTCACGGGAGCTAGTGAGGTTACCAAGTGAGAAAAGAGAACAAAAAAGAAGTCTCAGGATGAAGTCCTGGGATACACCCAGAGCTAGCCAGTGTGACATCAGATGCCAACTCAGCAAAGAAAGCTAATAACAAATGCTTAAAAAGGTAGGAGAATCTGGAAAGAACAATGTCACAAAAACTCAGAGTGAAGAAAGTATCTGGAGAGGGTGATCAACTGTATCAGTAACCAATGATTTAACAAAATTTAAAGTTTTATTTAAGCTTTGTGAGATGGACAAACCTTCACTATAGGGCTTGGGCAAGAAAGGCTCCACCATAATTCAAGAACTGTTTCTCAAGGACCTATGCCCACCACAGAGGACTAAAGCCACAGATATTTGTGCTGAAGGTCAGGAGTCCTAATCTTGCCCAAGTAATACAAATACCCTTTAAAGTATTCAGCATCACCTAAGGAAACTGGTCTTAAGATTTTAAACAAGTGTTTGCTTTAGGCTCAAGTTTCCCTGGCAGGATACAAAGAAATCTATTAACGCACAACAGAAACGCACAAACGAATCACAGCAAGAATCTAGATTCAGCACCATCTTGGAGCAATACTTATTCTCAAGGACTATTTCTAGCACAGTTTGTTTCAAAATCTACTTTACTATTGACATAAGCCAACTGAGTACTTTTCCAAAACTTCAGGCTCTTGAAAAGAGCAATAGGGGCTTCAAGTGATTACCCTATCAGGCTTGAGTTGAATTCAATGGGGATTGCTTCACAGCCAGGATGTGAGAAAAGCTGCATGCACAAAATCCCAGCAAGGCTGATTCACTCACTGCGTGTCATTGGCAGTAAGGATTACAAAAGACCCAAACACTAGTGAGAGGATACTCTGAACCCCGACAGGTCCGCAGTGAAAAGACATGCAATCGCTGACCACATCCTGGTACATGAGTTAGGACATTCATGCCCACGAGCCCGGCGGGCGCTGCTGCCCGGAATGCCCGGGCACACGCGGCATCTCTCCCCAGCACTAGGCCGGGGACAGTAAAGCAGCAGCAGATGCAGGAAGCCGGCAGGAGACGGACCCGGGCCGCCGGCCTCTCGCTCGGAAGTCCGAGAGGCGAGCTCAGAGTAGAGAAGGGAGAGAGAGCAGAGCCGGGGGCGTGACACGGGGGGAGGGGTGGGGACAGGGCGCCAGGGCCCCGGGGCTGGGGGGGAACCCAAGTCCGAGGACGGGGGGCGAGGGGGAGCGCGTCCGCGGGGAGCCCGGGCGGGGGGATGAGCAGCAGCTTCCGCGCTCCCTCGCGCCCCGCAGCCCCTCCTGCCCCGGCCCCTCCCCGCTCCGGGAAGCCCCTTACTCACCTCCGGCCGCGGCGGTCTCTGTTCCTGCCGAGTCGGTCCGAGAGGCGGCCCAGGAGAGCGGCCAGCCCGGGCCGGCCGGGCAGGAGGCCCAGCAGCCGCCTCCAGAACACCGGGCCCGCCGCTACCGCCGCCATGGAGACTCCCAACTTCCGCTTCCGGCTCCCAGAAACTTTATTGACAGCCGCGGAGCGCGGCCGGAGGACCGGGTCTGGCCCTGCGCCTGGTGCTCTGCAGGGGGGCGAGACGGGAGGGAGCCGAGGCTGAGCTGGGCCCCCGGCTGCCCTGAGGGAATAGGGGTTAGCACGCTAAGGTACTCTGCGGTGTCCTAAGCGTTCTCCAGCACCTTGATTCATTATAACCTTATAACCTTATAACCCCCATCCCCCGTGAGGCAAGCTAGAACTTTCATTGTTATCTGTGATCCCCATTTTAAAGATTAGTAAACTGACATCCAGAGAGTAGAAGTCGCTTGTCAGAGGGGAGTGGTAAAGGTCGAACAAGAACCTAGGTTTCCAGACTGTTAGTCCTGTGCACTTGTCCACGATCCTTCACTGCCTTTCAATGCCCAAATCCCTCGGACATAGGAAACGCCTAAAACACCTTATATCCACAGAAGCTAAGATGCCAGAGAGTTCATGGTATTGATATTATCCAAGCTACCTTAACTCATTTAACGTCAAAGAACAAACATTTTTTATTTAGGCGCTGTGCTAAGTGTTGGGGATAAAAGGAAAAGCCAAAAGTACTGCAGTTACCTCCAAGGAGCATTCTAATGGTTGAAACAATAAAGTGGAAGGAGGGTATTTTCAAAGGGAAAGCATTGGCAGCAGGGAGAGGATGGGAAAGACTTGTTAACGAAATTTGGAATTTGAGCTAGATCTTAAAGGAAGCCAGGGAAGCTAAGAGGCAGAGATGAGGAGGGACAGCATCAATGCACAAAGAACAGCCAGTGAAAATAACAAAGTTGGGGAATGGAGGATCTTGTGTGTTGGGGAATTTGAACCCAGAGGTCCTGATGATGGGGTACAGGCCTAAGCCGAGACCTTTGCCCCTTACCCCAAAAGGAATTTAGGTCCCATTTGTCTACAGGCCCTAGAGAAAACCCCACCTTGGACTCTCCTTGAACTCTCACTGGATCAAGGAAGTCTCTAGTGTTTGTCTGAGGCTATAATCCTATCAACTGGCCTTTCATATCACCTACACCCAATCTCCCAATTCTCTGTTACCCTTAACCTAGACCAACCCTTCATTGTCTATTACCTCCCTTGACCCCTCCCTACTTCCCACCCTCCTTCTTATCTAGACCCTATTCTTGACTCCCCAGTCACTCCCATCAAGATCCTTCCCTAGAACCCTCCTCAGGTCACCCCAGCTTACTGGCCACTCCCACCAAGATACTCCTCCCAGACCCCTCCTCCAGTCATCCTGAACTACTTGGCTACTCCTAGATCCCTCCCATAGTCTTTCTGTATATAAGGTCCATCCTGCCTCCATTAAGGTGCTCAGATTCTTATAGTCTAGTCAATGTTCAGATTCTTCAAAAGTCTAGCCAACGGCTTAGATTCTTAAAATCTGGCCCCCTTGCATTGGCAATACAAATGTTTAGATTCCTTAAGAGTCTGGCCAATATGGCGAATCTCTGATAAACCTTGTCTTTGGCTGAAAGAAGGCTTGGGTCGAATTTATTCAAGTAGGACCTGTGTCTCTTGCTCTCAATATTTTGGGGTCCCAGCACCCCTAAACCTCTAAACCTCAATACTGAGACCCTCCCAAGCAGTTGCTCCTCTTACCTTGGTTCTTTTCACTACTGGAGGTCAATAAATCAGGAGGCCAGGCTTGAGATGGAGTCTCAGGAGTTGCCAAAGGTGAGGTTCATTCTAGCAGGAATGTCTTCTTTGTAGTCAGTCCCATTGGATGGAATATCCAGGTGGCACAGGAAATCTCTAGTTTTCTCAGTAGTTAATCCCATCAGAATATCCAAGCTAGGTGAATTTCTAAAGAGGACTCCATCAAGATAGAATTGATGGGTTTATCCTGTTTTTGAATAAAATATAGACTGAGGGTCTGCCTCTGTTTAAGAAAACCTGAATCTCCATTTCTTGGACCTATAAGTTTTTTTCTGGTGAGATGTTTTCCCCATACTCACAGTATTCATGTTCATCTAGTTCTTCTAGAGTAGCTGGATTGGAGAGTGAATTGGAGAGTAGAATAAGAAAACTGGAAGGGCAGAAAGAGTCCAGGTTGTATGCCTAATTGAGGACTTTATTTTTGATGCTGAAGATAAATAGGGAACCACTAAATTTATTAGGAAGGTGACACAGTCAGACCTGCACTCTAGGAAAGGCACCTTGGCAGCTGAATGGATTGGACCAGGAAAGATTTGAAGCAGGGAAACCTGTTTGTTAGAAATCAATTTTAGTGCCCCAGTTAGA
This sequence comes from Phascolarctos cinereus, assembly GCF_003287225.1. Classification (NCBI taxonomy): domain Eukaryota; kingdom Metazoa; phylum Chordata; class Mammalia; order Diprotodontia; family Phascolarctidae; genus Phascolarctos; species Phascolarctos cinereus. Next base: position 266,378,153 of record NW_027555958.1, on the reverse strand, counting down.
AAGGGATTAAGACCTGTGATAGGATGGGGGATGAGTGGCAGAAGGAAGTGCCTAAGAGAAATGTAAAATTAGAAACAGTAAGATTTGGCAACATATTAGTTACATGGGACTAGTTGAGGATGATCCTTTGGGTGCCTGGGAAGATGGTAGTGCCATCAGCTAGCTGTAACAGATCTGGAAGAAGGGAGATTTGGGAGAAAAAATGAGTTCTGTTTTGGCTATGTTTCATTTGAGAATGCTCATAGGACATCCAGTTTCAGATGTTCAAAACGCAGATGTTGATTAAGTGGGACTAGGAACACTGGAGAGAGAGACTGGGGCTGGATTTATCCATCTGGTAAATTTTCATAGAGGTGACAATTGAATCTTTGGGAGCTAAAAAGTTCACCACATGTAATAGTGTAGAGGTAGAAGAGAAGAGGACCCAAGGACAGAGCCTTGGGGGACAGTCAGTATTAGAAGATTCAGCAAAAGAAATTGAGAAGGAATTGTAGGTAGAAGGAAAGCCAAAGAAGAGCAATTTCTCTGAAACCAAGAGAGAGAATATCCAGGAGGAGATGGTGATCAATGATGTCTGAGGCAACAGAGAGGTCGAGAAGGATCCAGATGAAGAAAAAGCCATTAGATTTGGCCATTAAGAGAAAATTAGTTGCTTTGGAGAGAGAAGTTCCCTCAGGAAAGTACTCCACATTTTAATTCGTCTGCCAGGATTGAGCTAGTAGACACTTCTATGCTCCCATAGGAAGTCTAATCCTGAAGAGCTTCTAGGGACTAAAGTAAAAATGCAGCCAATGTCCTCAGTGTCTCCAGGGTACCAGGTCCTTGTCTTTGCCTGCCTTTTCATATTTGGTTGAGCTATTTTACCTTCTCTTCTGCCCACTCCCTCCAGGTTTATTTACATCTAACATCAGCTCACTTCTAGATTTCAATGTTTCTGTTATTTAGCCCCTTGTGACTTTGGGGAATCTAAAAGAACATGCCTTTGCATAATTTTATCCTGAATTCCAGAATAATCAAGGTGGGATATTTTGATCCATATTAATTAATAAACTGAAAACTTCTTTCTCAATTTCTCAGTTTGCTTAACCCACCCACCCTAATTCATTAAATATTATTTATTGAATAAATGGGGAAAACTTTCCTAATAGCAGTTATACTCTACATTTTAAAACCTTTAATGTGGCTATGATCAGGTATTATAAATATTACAATTAACATTAAATACATAATTTATTAACAAATTAAGTCAGTAATAAAAATATAATTACTTATACTATTTTAGGTTGCCAAAGATCATAGCCAGAGTCATTTCGGACCCTCAATAGAATAGCAGATAATTTTTCTTCACTTCTGGAAACATAATTCCAACATTTAGTTCATTCAAAATACCAAGTCTCTCAAGTATCCTCTTCATATTCTCAAGATAAGAGTTAAATTCAGTCTCTTAGAAAATAAATTGTTACTAATGGGGATCTGAACCCCTAAAACAAAAAGATCATGTCTTTGGGATCAGGACACCAAAAAGAAAAAGCCCTGGACTTTCCCAGGTGGATTCCTTCAGAGTCTACCCAATACTCAGATTCCCTAAGAGTCTGGCCAATATGGCAGTTTCTTAAAATCTCACCCACCCAAGGTTCTAATAAACCTTATCTTTGGCTGAAAGAAAGCTTGGGTGGATTTCTTTCGAGGCAGGATCTGCATTGCTATTTTGGGGTCCCAGCACCCCTAAACCTCAACATTAAGACCAGAATAGGAGTCAAGATGAACTAAGTTCAAATCTGGCCTCCAACGTTAGGCAAGTCACTTAACTGCTGCTTGCTTCAGTTTCCTCAACTGTAAAATGGGAATAATAATATTTGTTGTAAGGATCAAATGAGATAATATTTGTAATTAATAAGCTGTATCGACCAAAACATACCCTCTTGGATTATTCTGGAACTCAGGATAAGATTATGCAAGGATATACCCTTTTAGACTCACTGAAGTCCTAAGTGGCAAACAATAATAACATTAAATGTAAAGGGGAGTTCCTTTTAGGGGTAAATAAATCCTTCCCTGGGAGACTTGAATAGCTCTACAAAGCCGGGCACTTATACTGTATAAATGCTTTATATATAAATACTATTATTATTAGTCCTTTTTCTTTCTCTTTTCCACCATCACAGGTTATACTCTCTCCAGAATTCATTATAAGGTTTCTTTATAAAACAACAATTAACAGTTCTCACAAGAAATAAGTCTCTCTTCACCTTTCTCAACCTGATAAATCAAAGATAAAAATAAACACACTCTCCAGCTACAAAGAGAGAAGTACTTCATAGAATAACAGGTGCAACTGTAACTCCAAACTGCTCACCTAAACTGTTTTTTTTTCCACACTGTATTTCTCGTAAAGTGATGTCTCTCTATCTCTTAAAGATATAGCAGTGATGGGGTTATGGAATTTGTGCTGGACCCCTAAAAGGAAAAGACCAAGTGTTTGAAAGCAACCCAGTCCCAGAATTTTCCCATACATTTCAGTAGCCCAGATCACTGGTGCTTCTGCCCGAGGCATCTGGCACCCCAGCCCACCTTGATTCTTTAATTAGTTTACTTGACACTTCTTAATCCCATCTAGACCCTTTCTTGGTATCCCTCAGACCACCCCAGGCTATTTACCACTCTTTAATCCCATCCAAATTTTCTCTCAGTCTTTTTCTGTATAAAAGTACAAATCTTATCCCCATTAAATTGCTCAGATTCTTAGAATCTGGCAGGCTTCTGTTGGTGACCCAATAACAGATTTACTAGAAATCTTGATGTATAATAAACTTCATCACTCTGACTGAAAGAAGGCTTTAGTGGTCAAATTCTTTGGAAGCAGACCAGCCCTGTGCCCTTGCATTTTGGGGTTCCTAGAACCCCAAACATCAGCAGTAGCAAGATCTGTAGTCTCTGTAGGAGTGCCTAGTGACATGTTAATAATGTACACATACCATATTCAACCACAAAAGTCTTGTTTCAACAACTAATTGTGACATGGAATGACCCTGGATTCCTTTTAACTAGGCTAGTGGAGCTAAGTAGCTCAGTGGATAGAGTGCCTGTCCTGGAATCAGGAACATTTATCTTCCTGAGTTCAAATCCAGCCTCAGATACTTACCAGCTGTGTGACCTTAGGAAAGCCATTTAACCCTGTTTGCCTCAGTTTCCTCATCTGTAAAATGAGCTGGAGAAGGAAATGGCAAACCCTTCCAGTATCTCTGACAAAAATACTCCAAATGGGGACAGCTAAGTGGTATAGCAGATAGAGAGCTCCAGCCCTGGAGTCAGGAGGACCTGAGTCCAAATCCGACCTCAGACACTTGGTACTTACTAGCTGTGTGACCCTGGGCAAGTCACTTAACCCTGATTGCCTCACCAAAAAAGAGAAAAAAAAAGAATGCTCTGGATCACAAAAACTAAAAATTACTCTAAACACCAAAAAGTGAAGCATAAGCTTTTGCAGGTCCTATGAAGCTGGAAAGTCTTGGAACAGGAGCCAGGTGACCAACTGAGTGCCTGTCTTTCTGGGACCACCCTATCTTTTTTTGGCCATTGCAACTCAGGAATACTCTATCAGTGAAAAGTACCCATGGGACCAAAACACAGATCACTGATGTACTGTATTAACATATATGGGATCATAGGCTCATAAATCCAGTCCACCCCCCTCAGATGAAAAAACTAAAGTGTAGGATTTGAACCTTTGTCTCCAAAGCTAATGTTCTTTCCACTTTATCAAGCTGCCGCAATATAATATATATGATCCTGAAAATGAATTTAATCTTCATGGGTCAAGGAAGAAAAGTTCCTAAGACCAAGTGAAAACCATAGAAACGTTTTAAAGGATAGTCATCAGCCCTCAAAACTGACTCATTACTGATGAATAGAGAAGATGAATTTGTAAGAAGAGGAGATTAATTTTTAAGCTTGGTTATACTGGGCTAGACTTGGTAGGGTGAGTAAACTACGATTAGGTTGTTAGTTAGGCATGTGCGGAAGTGTGTTAACTCTTAGATCACTAGTGTATGGTAAACCTTAGGAAGTTACCAAAAGTCTGAATAAGTTATGAAACATGCTGATTGGGACTATCATTACTCAACTGCATATGAGTCCTTTGGAATTTATAGCTTTGTCAGACAATTTACCAAATGAACACAATAATGTAAAGGAAAACAACGTTGAAAGACATTGGAACTCTCATCAATACAATGGTGAAGCATGATTCCCTCCTTGAATCAATAAAATGGCAGGATATAAAGGTACAGAATTAGACAAAGGTTGTCAGATGTGGCAAATGTGTTTGTTTTGTTTAACTTTGAAACAAGGGAGGGTTCTACTTGAGAGAGTGGAGTGAATGATGGTAGTATTTAAAAAGCATCCGTTGTGTGTATGTGTGTCTATATACATATATATGCAAAACGGATGCTTTTTAAACACTGCTACATATACAACATATGTACACATATATAATATATAGGTCTATGCCTATGTGTATGTGCTTTTAGCTAACTCTCCCAACCCACACCCAGAATATCAAGTTGAGTCCTCAGCATAGATCTGCTTATACCTCCCCTCAGAGTTCTAGAGGTAACCTGGAGGGGTTTGATGGGTTTCTCTAGCACAGACCTGTACAACTTGGCAGTAGGTAGGGGCCAAAATTAAAATAGGCCAAACTTCTTTGGGCCTCGGATAGGTTTTTAGTGGCTCACTTTCCAAGGAAAGGTATAATTAATGATTAAAACTATTTTGCAAATAAACCATATTTTTTAAAAAGGGAAATTTCAATTAATATCAATTACTTATTAAGATTTTTATTTATCATGAAATCACATTAATGTTAAAAAAAATTACTTTGCTAAGTGGTAAAAGCTTAAATACATTTTCAGGTTTTCTTACTGTTTACATTTAGTAATGACCAAAAACACGGTGAAAAGATACGACTCTCACTCATCTCAGACTGGAGACAGATCGATGATAGTTCGTTGCCTCAGTCATGTGACAAACAGGAGAGACTGTGCAGTGGCAACCCACCCACCAAGTTAGATGATGGGCACCAAGTAGTGACTAGTGGAAGGTGAGTTAATCCAGGCACAGAGAAAGCACTCATTACATTTTTTTAAAATAATTAATTTTTTTTTTTGTTTTCAATATTGGCTTCCACAAGATTTTGAGTTGTAAATTTTCTCCTCCTCACACTTCTTCCTCCACCCCCAAGATAGCATACAATCTGAGATAGGCTCTACATATACATTCATGTTAAGCATATTTTCCCATTAGCCATGATGTAAAGAACAACAATTAGAAGGAGGAACCATGAGAATGAAACAGTAAAACAATGCAACAAAGGAAAAAGAGAGCAAATTGTATGCTTCCATCTGCATTTAGACTTCATATTTCTTTCTCTGGGTGGGGATAGCAATTTCCATTGTGAGTCTTTTGGAGTTGCCTTAGATTCTTGCGTGCTATGAAAAGCCAAGTCTATCAAAGTCAGTCATCCCACAATGTGGCTGTTACTGTGTACAGTGTTCTCCTGGTTCTGTTCATTTCATTCTACAGCAGTTCATGTAAGTCTTTTCAGGTTTTTTGAAGTCTGCCTGTTCATCTTTTCTTATAGAACAATAGTATTCCATTACATTCATATACCACAACTTGTTCAGCTATTCCCCAATGGATGAGTATCCCCTCAGTTTCCAATTCTTGGCCACCACAAAAAGACCTGCCATAAATATTTTTGTACATGTGGGTCCTTTTCCCACTTTTATGATCTCTTTGGGATACAGCCCTAGAAATGGTATTGCTAGGTCAAAGGGCATGCACATTTTAATAGCCCTTTGGGCATAGTTCCAAATGGCTCTCCAAAATGGTTAGATCATTTCACGACTCCACCAACAATTCATTAGTGTTCCAATTTTCCCGCATCTTCTCCAACATTTGTCATTGTCCTGTTTTGTCATATTAGCCAATCTGATGGGTGTGATGTGGTACCTCAGAGCTGTTCTGATTTGTATTTCCCTAATCAATAGTGATTTAGAGCATTTTTTCATAAGACTATAGATGGCTTTAATTTCTTCATCTGAGAACTGTCTGTTCATATTCTTTGACCATGTATCAATTGGGGAATGACTTGTATTTTTATAAATTTGACTTAATTCTCTATATATTTTAGAAATGAGGACCTTATCAAAGAGACTGGTTATAAAAATTCTTTCCCAATTTTCTACTTTCCTTCTAATCTTGGTTGCATTGGCTTTGTTTGTGCAAAAACCTTTCTATTTAATGTAATCAAAATTATCCACTTTGAATTTCATAATGTTCTCTATCTCTTGTTTGCTCATAAATTCTTTCCTTCTCCATAGATCTGAAAGGTAAACTATTCTTTACTCTTCTAGTTTGCTTATAGTATCAGTCTTTATGTCTAAATCATATACTCATTTTGAATTTATCTTGGTATACTGTGTAAGATGCTGGTCTATACCCAGTTTCTGCCATACATTTTTCCAGTTTCCTCAGCAATTTTTGCTAAATAGTGATTTTTTTTATCCCAGAAGCTGAAGTCTTTGGATTTATCAAATAGTCATTGACTGTTGTGTCTTACATACCTTACCTATTCCACTGATCCACCACTTTATTTCTTAGCCAGTACCAAGTAATTTTGATGATTGTAGTACAACTTAAGATTTGGTTCAATTAGGCCACCTTCCCTTGCATTTCTTTTCATTAATTCCCTGGATATTCTGGACTTTTTGTTCTTCCAGATGAATTTCATTATTGTTTTTTTCTAGCTCTATAAAATAATTTTTGGTAGTTTGATTGGTATGGTGCTGAATAAGTAATTTAATTTAGGTAGAATTGTCATTTTTATTATATTAGCTCAGTGTACCCATGAGCAATTGATATTCCAATTATTTAGATCTGACTTTATTTGTGTGAAAAGTGTTTTGTAATTGTGTTCATATAGTTCCTGGGCTTGTTTTGGCAGGTAGACTCCCAAATATTTTATAATGTCTACAGTAATTTTAAATGGAATTTCTCTTTCTATCTCTTGCTGCTGAACTTTGTTAGTAATATATAGAAATGCTAATGATTTGTGAGGGTTTATTTTAAATCCTGCAACTTTACTAAATTTGTTTATTATTTCAAGTAATTTTTTTACTTGATTCTCTAGGATTCTCTAAATATACCATCATATCATCCGAGAAGAGTGATAGCTTTATTTCTTCTTTGACTATTCTGATTTCTTCAATTTCTTTTTCTTCTCTAATTGCTACAGCTAACACTTCTAGCGCAATATTGAATAACGGTAATGATAATGGACATCCTTGTTTCACAACCCCAATCTTATTGAAAATGCTTCTAGCTTATTCCCATTACATATAATGCTAGCTGATGGTTTTTGATAGATGCTGTCTGCCATTTTAAGGAAGACTTTTATTCCTATGCTCTTTAGTGTTTTTAATAGGAATGGTTGTTGTAGTTTGTCAAATGCTTTTTCTGCATCTATTGAGATAATCAGATGATTTGTTAGTTTTGTTGTTGAAATGGTCAATTATGCTGACAGTTTTCCTAATATTGAACCAGCCCTGCATTCCTGGTATAAATCCTACCCGGTCATAGTGTATTATCTTTGAGATAAGTTATTGTAATCTCTTTGCTAATAATTTATTTAAAATTTTTGCATCTATATTCATTAGGGAAATTGGTCTATTATTTTCTTTCTCTGTTTTGACTTTTCCCAGTTTAGGTATCAGCACCATATTTGTATCATAAAGAGAATTTGGTAGGACTCCTTTTTCCACCTATTTTCCCAAATAGTTTATATAGTATTGGAATTAGTTGTTCCTTAAATGTTTGATAGAATTCACTTGTAAATCCATCTGGTCTTGGAGATTTTTTCTTAGGGAGTTCATTGATGGTTTATTCAATTTCTTTTTCTGAAATGGAGTTGTCTAAGTATTTTATTTCCTCTTCTGTTAATCTGGACAATTTATATTTTTGTAAATATTCATCCATTTCACTAAGATGGTCAAATTTATTGGCATATAGTTGGGCAAAATAGCTCTTAATTTTTGTTTTGATTTCTTCTTCATTGGTGGTGAATTTACCCTTTTCATTTTTGATGCTGGTAATTTGGTTTTCTTCTTTTTTTTTAAAATCAAACTAACCAAAAGTTTATCTATTTTATTGTTTTTTTCATAAACCAGCTCTTAATTTTATTTATTAGTTCAATAGTTTTCTTAATTTCAATTTTATTAATCTCTCCTTTGGTTTTCAGAATTTTTAATTCTCATTATATCTCATTACACTCATTACATCTTTACTTTCTTTTACATTCTCTACATTTTACACAGACTGCCAGAAATCCCTTGGCAGGCCACAAGCATTCTATGGGCCATGTGTTGTACAGACCTACTCTGGTACTATCTCATGCCTCTATCTAGTGTATTCCCTTCGATGTCATCACTAGTTAATATTTCCCCACTATCATCTAGTCAGTGATTATAGCAACCAATATAATTTTGACCAGTTGATCCCAATAACGTGTAAGCAAGTGACCAGTTGATATCTCTTCAGTATCAGTTAACAAAATGTGTTACTATAATTCCCATCTCTGTTGCAAGTCAGGCCAATTTTTCCTTAAAGGGTATTGAAACTATTCTTAAGATTGATTGGCAGATTGATTACTGTCTGGGGGGGGGAAAGGGAGGGAGGGATAGAATTTGGAACTCAAAATTTAAAAAAAAATTTTTTTAAATTGTTTTAACATGTAATTGGAGGAGTACATATAAAGATTTGATTGACTCAGGGGACTGAAAGTGCAGACATCTCTTCCTTGTCACCTGAATTCAAAACAACTAGCTCTCTCTGAGGCTTAATTTTTGGATGACAATAAGCAACTCAGAGTCAAGTGAGTTTTGCTTAGCTACATTTTTTATATACATATATATGAAATGTATTATACATAAATATGTATATCTATATATAAAAGCATATCACTATACACACATATATAGTGATGTGCTGGTCTGCAAGTCAGAAAAGCTGTATTCTTATCTGCAAAATAGAGATCATCAATTAATAAACATTTATTAAGCCCCAACTATAGGCCAGGCACTGTGCTACCTGGGGATACAAAGGAGAAAAAAGACATTCTCTGCCTTCAAGGGGCTTACAATGTAAAGGAAGAAGACAATACACAAAAGGAAGCTGAAAAGGTGGGGGGGGTGGGCAGGGCAGAATATTTATGGAGCAAAACCAAGTATAGCAGCTGATGGGAAATGAAATCAGTTGGAAAATTCTGAGCCCTCTATAAATCGAGGCTTTTGGGAGAAGATAATACCTTGCCTGCCACATGTAACTATTAGGCTAAAATTATGTGAACACGCTTTGGTAATCCGGGAGAGTTTAAATAAATTATTGCGGAAATGCTAGGTGATCTCATACTTATTCACCATTACACATCAGAAAACCTTTAATGTCCAATTTGTTCATTCAAGAAGCACTTATTAAGCACCTTCTGTGTGTAAGACAACATGCTAGACCCTGTAGGAGATAGAAAGACAAATAAAAACAGGTCCTCTGCCCCTTGGGAAGCTTAGAATCTATTTTAGAAATTAAAATGTGCATCCAAATATCTTTGTTAGAAGTTAGAATATGATTAATAAATAAGAAAAGTCAAACAATATGAGATGGGTTCAGACAAGAGCAAGATGAATACCAGCTGGGAAGATTGGGAAAGGCTTCATGGAGGAGGTAGCATTTTAGCTGTTTTTTGAAGGATTGGTAGAATTTCAGCAAGTAAAAACTAGGCATTTTATTCTGGGAGTCAGAAAGCAATGTTGGATGTGTAAAGAGCCCTGGCCTTGGAATCAGAAGGCTTTGATTCAAGATTCAGTTCTAAAATTTATTGGATAAGTGACCCCGGGTGAGTCATTTCTCTCACTGCCCCATTTTCCTCATTTGTAAAATGCGGATAATAATACACTGCCTACAGAGCTGTGAAGAAAGCAATTTGTAAACTTTTAAAGTTCTGTATAAAGATGGGTTTCTTATAGAGAATAAGTGGAAAAGGTGGAAAGGTAAGAAAGCTAAGAACATTGTGTAGGAGGTGTTGAGTACAATTTGACAACTTCATGGCTCTGATCGATGCATCAAAGTAATCAGGTTGTAGATAATCGAGGTAGCCAGGTCTAACAAGAAGGTATGGTTTCAGATCTCAATTTTAAATCAGCTTCCCCTTAAGTTTCAAAGTGTTTATTTGCCTGTTGTTATGTCCTGAAGTGCCAAGTGAATCAAATAGATATAACTCCTACCCTTGGGTGCTTTCTAGGCAGAAAAATAGTATTAAATAAGATAGAAATAATTCAGAACGTAGTAAGTTAAACAAATAAAAGCAAAGAGATCCATCCGCTTCCAGCACCACATAAGTCCTTGGCCTAAATGGCCTTGCTGATGCAGGCTTTTGATGACATGAATCAGAAGAGGGGGTGGGGCATGCCCTCATTCACAGATGTCAGCTCTCTGAGATAGATTCTAAATCAAATTGATGGGGCCCTGGCCAGCTTTGAATGTCCGCGTGTTCTATCCGTGACCCCAAGTCTTTCATTCAGCCCCTTCTCGTCAATCCCTCCTCTACATTCCCTAAAACAGGAGGTTTAGGAAGAGAGGGTCAATGTGACTGATAAAGATATGCATTTTTGAAACCGGAAAGGGAAAAGCTTTCATTAGAAGAGCTATGAACATCAGGGAGCAGTGGCCGCTGCCCCATATGCCAGCAGTCGCTGCTTGATTCAGGAAGCATTAGGAAATCCTGAGCCGAATGGTCCCTGCCACAATGTCTGTGATTCACTCTTTAAAGACAAAACCAGAACAATGACAACAGGAAAGACATCAGATCTTTAAGGTGTCTCTCCAAGACCACTCAAATAATGGAGTCCAAGGACTGGAAAGAAGCCATCGGTTTGTTTCCAGCCTTCTGAGGAGGAACACCTCTTTAATTTTGTTTGAATTAAGGCTTCTTTCACTCACTCCTAAAGTCGCAGCATGACCATAATCAAAGACTGTTTCATGGGTATTATGCGATGATGAACACCCCAGGCACATAATTGGACTTTTGCATGTAGGTGACTGGCCTTGCTTGTATCTTTCTAACAGGCAGTAGATAACAGTGCCCTAAGTCCTCGGACATTCCGTGTAGCGGCTTGGTTTCCTGGGGATTCACTTAGCCTGGGAATGAGTCTGAAGACTTTTGCTTGATTCCTGTTTACCTGGTCTCTCTCCTCAGAGTGTTGACCTTTTTTTTTTTTCACCCTTGGTCATTTTCAGTTGAGCTCAACTCAGTCATTTGAAACTCTTTCATCCATCAGAGACCATAAAATTTGTGGGGTCTTGGAAATCATTTAATCTAATTTCCTCATTTTACAGAAGAAACTAAGACACAGAGAAGAATTAACTTGTCCAGGGCCACAGAAATGGTAAGTGGCAGAATTGGGATTCAAACCCAGACATTCTGACTCCAGATGTACATGTAGTAGGAGCCACATCTTGAAGTCCCACCCCACACAAGTGAGGCTAATTTTTCCTTAAAAGGTATTAGAATCCTACTAGGAACTTAGTTGAATCAGGGAACTAAAGAACTGGGTTGTTGTTTCCATAAGTTCAAAAGCCAGAGTATGAGTCATCACTTCTTCCTGAGGATCATCATTGGTTACTTAGAGACAGAGAAGCTATGCCCGAATGAATCAATCCTTGCTGAACATCCTTTCCCTACTCTGAATATCTTTCCCTGCTATGGCTAAGTAAACCATTTGTTAACTTGTCATATATCCTATAAATGTCTCACTTCATTCCAATTTCAAATGTGAGTTACCAAATGTGCTCGAGTCAGGCCTGGCTGTTTACATTTGGAGTCAGCAGTATTAGATTAGAATAGCTTCACTGAAGTGGGAGAAAGCTGATACAGTATGACCAAGGCCTTTGATACTGTCAGTCGTGAGGGCTTGTGGAAGATCGTGGCAAAATTTGTTTACCTGGAGAAGTTTGTCAGTATTGCACATCAATTTCATGACAGCATGCTTACATAGGTTCTGAATGATGGACGGTGCTCTCGTGCTTTCCCAGTCACCAATGAAATGAAGCAGAGCTGTGTGCTTGCTCCCTTGCTTTTCAGCATGATGTTTTTATTGATATTGTGAGATACCTTCAATTTTGATGAAAATAGTATGAAGGTCAGCTACCGCACTGACAGTAAATTATTTAACTTGAAAAGGCTATAAGCCTAAAGTGGAAGGAGAGTTGGTGCATGACTTTTTGTTCACAGATAATTGTGCACTCAATGCAACCTCTGAGGTTGAGATGCAACAAAATATGGATCATTTCTCTGCTGTTCTGTGCTAATTTTGGCCTAACAATTAACACCAAGAAAACAGAGGTTCTTCACCAGCCAGCACTGCACCATCCGTATGTGGAACCACTGGTTACAACAAATGGAGAAATTTCGAATGCTGTGGATAAGTTCACTTACCTCGGCAATGTACTTTCTGGGGGTTGTAAGCATAGATGAGGAGGTTGATGCATGCATTGCCAGAGCAAGCTCAGTGTTTGGGAGGCTCTGAAGCAAAGTGTGGAAGAGAAGAGGTATTAGGCTTCCTTCTAAACTGAAGGTCTACAGAGCCATTGTGCTGACCTCATTGTAGTATGCCAGTATACCAGCACCATGCCAGGAAACTGAATCATTTCCATTTGAATTTGTCTTAAGAAGATTTTGAACATCACCTGTCAAGATAAGGTACTGGACATTGAGGTCCTTTCTCAAGCTGAACTGCCAACCATTCATACTCTACTGCAGAGAGTACAGCTCCAATGGGCTGGCCATGTTGTTAGAATGCCAAATATAGGTTTGCTTTAAAGACTATTTCATGGAGAATTCACACAAGGCAAGTGCTTACATGGTGGTCAGAAGAAGCAATACAAAGACACTCTCAAGATCTCTCTGAAGAACTTTGGAATTGATTATGAGACATGGGATACACTGGCCCAGGACTGAGCAGGATAGTTAGTATGCCTGAATCAAAGAAGGCACTGTGCAGAATTTTGTAAGCTCAAAAGAAACATGAGACACAAATTTAGACATCTCCATTCTAGATGTCCAGATGCACTATTTGTGCTTGACCTGTGGTAGAGGCTTCTTAGCTCTTAGTGATCTGATCAGCCAAAGTTGGACACACTGTACCTTGATCCCATCGTAGTGGTCTCATTTTGATTCTCTTTGAGCACAAAGGAGAGCAACCAACCAACTAACCAAAATCCTATCTAATACAGGAAGCCTTTCCTCTTAATTCTAGTGCCTTCCCTCTGTTAAATATTTCCTATTTATCCTATCTATAGCTTTTTTGCACATAGTTGTCTGCATGTGATCTCCCCATTAGATTGCAAGTTCTTTGAAGGAAAGGTCAATCTTTTTGTATCCCCAGTGCTTAACACAGTGACTGGCACTAGTGGGCACTTAAATGTTTGTTGATTAACTGACTAGTGTCCACCAAACTCGTGGTTCTTCAGTCCCACAACATAAACCACTTCAGTGACATATAAAGATGGTCATACTTTTAATCTTGTCATTACTCACAAACACACCACCTCTATGTTCAAGAATTCCCAAATCCCCTTATCTTACTATAATTTATTGGCTTTCCACCTTTCCCTCTGCCTCCCTTTACCAAACCTTGCTCTTTATCCATACCATGACCTTTAGTCTCTCCACCTCTCAGTTTCCTCCCTAGCCATCACCCCTACATTGTCCACTTTCTCTGCTTTTCCCCATTTTGATCCCTTGGTGAACCAGTTCAACTCTACACTCTCCTCTTGAGTTCCTAGGCTTAGATCACTCCCACCATCTGTTGCCTTTACTTCTACATATATGCTGGTAAACAAAGGCAGAGAAAATCACATATCCATTCTGACTGGGTCCACTACAAATTTATGTTACACAACCTTAACTGGGCCCTCACTACTGCTAGGCAATACTGCTATACCTCCTTTATCAACTCACCATCCCACTCTCCACAGCAGCTTTTCCAAACGTTTTCATCTCACCCCAAATCTACCATGGCTCTCCCTTTTCCCACCCTCTTAGCTGAAAACCTTGCTTCATATTTTATAGAAAAAAATCTAGGCCATTCACTATGAGTTCCCTTTTCTCCCTTCTTAATCCACTTCATATCACTCATATGCCTTCTTCCAGTCTCTTCCTTTTCATCTATCTCCTTTGACCAAAGCTAACCCTTTACTTATACAAGCTATCCCATTCTTCCAACAGTCTCCCTACTCTGTCATCCCCACTCTGCTACTTATTTTTGACGTCTCTCTGTCCACTGGCCCCTTCTTTATGGCCTACCAACAGGCCCAAGTCTCCCCCATCCTAAAGAAACACTTCCTTGACACTTTCATCCTTGCTATCTTCCTATATCTCTTCTGCCCTTTATGGCTAAACTCCTTGAAAAGACTATCTATAATAGATGCCTCCACTTTCTCTTCTCTTTCTTAACTCCTTACAATCCATCTTCTGACCTCATCATTCCACCAAAACTACTCTCTCTAAAGTTACTAATGTTATTTATTGCTAGATCCAGTGACCTTTTCTCAGTCTTCATTCTCTTCCACCTTTCTACACTGTTGATCATCCTCTTCTCCTTAATATTCTCTCTATATAGGTTTTCCAGACACTGCTCTCTCCTGGTTCTCCTCCTTCCTATCAGACTACTCCTCAGTCTCCTTTGCTGGATCATTATGTAGATCTAATCCTATGTGTCCCATAGGGTCCTCTCTTGACCTTCTTCTCTTCTCCCTCTATACTACTTCACTCTCATGGATTTAATTACCATCTCTATGCCAAGGATTCTTAAATCTATCTATCTTGCCAAACTTGCATCTCCAATGCTTTTCAGCCTCAAACTGGATGTCCAATAGATATCTTAAACTCAACATGATAAAAACTGAACTTGGTATCTTTCCCCCTAAATCCTCTCCCCAACCCTTACTCCCATGAACTTCCTTCTTACTATAAAGGGCAAGACCATCCTGCTAGTGCTTCAGGCTGTAAACATGGTATCATTCTCAACTGCTCACTATTTCTCACAGCCCCACATCCAATCTATTGCCAAGGCCTGTTGATTTTACCTTTGTAGCATAACATCTTTTGAATAACCCCCTTTCTCTCCACTGACACTTGCCACTACTTTAGTTCAGGTCCTCATCACCCCATCCCCAGACCATCCCAATAGTCCTCTGGTGAGTCTGTCTGCCTGAAGTCTCTCCCCACTCCAATCCATCCTTCATTCAGCCACCATGGCCTCCTTACTGTTCCACAGACAAGACGCTGCACCTGATTCCAGGCATTTCTCCTGACTTTCTCTGCCTGGATTGCTTCCCTGACTTCCTTTAAGTCCCAAATAAAATCTCATCTTCTACAGGAAGCCTTTCCTAACCCCTCAATTCTAATGCCTTCCCTCTGTTAATTATTTCCTGTTTATCCTATTATAGTTTGTACATATTTATTTCCTTGTTGTCTCCCACATTAGATTTTGAGCTCTCTGAGGGTAGGGACTATATTCTCCCTTTTAGCACTATGCCTGGAACATAGGAGATGCTTAATAAACATTTATCAACTGCTTATAGTTCTTCTTTCTGTCGCTATTTACCATGAGATTTGACCCATTCCTCCAGTAGAATTAAAGAGTAAACTGTCTAAGGGCACTCAGCAAACTACAGAGAGATGTGAATGTGTTCTATGCATACAAGACTGCATTCAAGAGGATAATGACCTCTTAGCTACTCTATGACAATGATAAGTATCATTGATGATACAGGAAGTGCTATCATCTGCATTGTATCCCTGATGTTCCTGTTGCTGCTCCTGCTCATTATCATCTTTTTTACATCTGGATACTCTTTATATACTACACAGATTTGGCATTATTCAGCACATGGACCAGATCACTAAGATCCAGGACTTGGGCCGCCTTAAGGGAGGAGGTAAAGCCTAGGATTTCAAGCCTTCATTCTCTTCAGCATGCTCTCCTTCATGAGGTTGCTACATTTCTTATCTTTTGTTTTGTTTGCTTTCTTTCTGTTTTAGTTTATCTTTTCCTGGCTCCCTATGTCTGGCTTCTCAAATACCAATAATAGCCCTTAAACCATTTAAGTGGTGGAAGGTTTCCTAGAAGACCTTTATAACCTTGCCACCCAAAGGTGGAATGTGATGGGAGCTATCTCCTAAACCCTTGCCTCATAAAGGTTGGCCCTGATGTAGCTTCCTGGTACCCTAAAATTGAAAAAGTCAGGGCACGAACAATGGCTTGAGTCCTCTCTCATACTTCTGATCAAGGACTATAATGAGTAACTCAGAGAGAGAGAGAGACGCTATCCCCAACTGGCAATGCTATGCTCTTGCTAGGTATCCTTTCTCTGCTCTGGGTAAACAAACCTCCTTTTGCTAATTATTAGATATTCTATGTCATTTCATTTCATTTCATTCCATTCCATTCTTTTTTTTTTGAGGCAATCAAGGTTAAGTGACTTGCCCAAGATCACACAACTAGTAAGAATCTGAGGCCAAATTTGAAGTCAGGTCCTCTTGACTCCAGGGCCTATGCTCCATCCGCTGTCACCTACCTGCTCCTCATTTCATTCCATTCTCAAACCTGAATTAGCAGACTGGTTTGAGTTAGACCTGGCCTTTTAAAGTAGACCCTAAGAGTTAAAGTGAGAATCAGAATCAATAAACATTTATTAAGCACCTACTATGGGCCAGGCACTGTACTAAGTCCTGGGAATACAAAGAAAAGCATAAGATAATACCTGCCCTCAAAGAGCTCACAATCTAAGACAACACATAAAAAGAAGCTGAAAGCATGTGAGGAAGTTACTTGGTGAGGCATGATGAAGTCATGCAGCTATATGGGAAATAATCTGAGGAAGTACGAGTTTCTGAGTTAATTTCATTTTATAGAATGATGAATTTCTAGAGAGGATAAAGTCCAGGAAAGTAGAGGTAGGAAATGAAATGTCATGCTGCCTGTCAATATTTATTATTCTTGGCTCTTTTTTTATCCTCATTCCTGAATGCCCCCCCACCCAAAGAACTAGGACTCCTCCCAGGAGCAAGACTAGCTTCCTTTCCCACCATATTCCCACAGCTAGAATCCAGCTCCTATAAGCCCTATGAAAAAAAAAAAAAGGTCCCAGCAAAAAGAACTCCAAGCTAGTCTCCATAATATTTCCTTTTCTTCACTAATGGAATCCCAAATCTTCTATATATAACATGTGAAGCAACAGATTCTAGGCTCTCCAGTACAGGATTGTTGCATCATCCCAGAGTTCAAATCCTTCAATACTGAGCCAAAGCAAAAGTCCCGCACAGAACTAGGTGGCATGTCAAACTCCAATCAGATCAGAAAATTGGGAACCTCCCCAATTACCTCCATTACAATTGAAATATTTTAAAATCTTAGGCAAAAAAAAAAAAGGAAAAAAAAAAAGAAAAACCAGCAAAGGAAAAATAACGAAAGCATTAAAGACAAGCAGTTAAAAAAAATGTTTTTTAAAAATTTATTTTATTTTCAATTTAAGGAACAAAACAAGCATTTCCATAACACAGTACAATAAAAAAAGATGATTGCACATGAAACTGCAAATCTATCATTTACAACTTGCTATTCCCTCCAAATATACAATTATCATGTAAATTTCTTTTTCTTCTTTTCTTTGCTTCCCCCTCCCCAGCCACCCTAGAGATAGCTACCATTAGACACAAATAGGTTACGTGTGTGTATATGTATGTATGTATTACATATGAATAAAATTATTCTATACATACTTCTATTTATCAGTTCTGAGTGCAGATAGTGTTATAGGAATGCCATAGCCAAGTTTCAAAACTCCCAGGTTAAGGAGAAAATATTGTAAGCAATAAGAAAAAAAATTTAAATACTGTGGAAATATAGTCAGGATTTCACAAGACTTAGCAGCTTCCACTCTAAAAGACTGTACGTCTTGGAACATTATATTTCAAAGAGCAAAAGAGCTAGAGTTACATCCAAGAATAACTTGCCCAGCAAAGTTAAATATAATCCTGATGTGAAAAAAAAAAGGTCATTTGACAAACTGAAAGACTTTTAGGTATTTGTTACAAAATGACCAGAGCTTATTGGAAAATTTGAAATAAAAGATACAGAAAAAATATAAGGAAAACATTAAAGACTAATTAGGAGGTAATTTGACCTTAATGATGTCAAATGAAGGTCAAACTATTTACTTATTATATCCATGTATATGTATATGTGTATATATATATATATGTGTGCATGTGTATGTATGAAAAGGTTATCAATATTCTTAAAACTGTCATCATTACTAAGGCAATTTGAAAAAGTGATTTTAAGGCCTTAGATCTGGATTGTTGTCCTCTATCAGGGATGTGAGCTTCTGTCTATGAACACACAAACCAAATTCCTATGACTTTAATTCATGCCATCAGTAACACAGGTACTTGGGCAAATCACTTGACCAAATGATGAGATTGGCCAGATAACTTCTACTGTCCTGTTCAGTCATTTTACAGTTATATGACTTTGTGACCCCATTTGGGGTTTTCTTGGCAAAGATACTGGAGTAGTTTGCCATTCCTTTTCCAGCTTATTTTATTCTATTTTTTGTCGTCTGGCAGGTTTTCTTTTTCCCTTTCACTTAATAGTATTTTATTTTTTCCAATTACATGTAAAGATAGTTTTCAACATTCTTTTTTATAAGATTTTGAGTTCCAAATTTTTCTCCCTTCCTCCTTCCTCTCTCCCCTCTTTAAAACAGCAAGCAATCTGATATAGGTTACATATATACAATCATATTAAACATATTCCCATATTAATTATGTTGTGAAAGAAGAATCAGGACAAAAGGGAAAAACCACAAGAAAGAAAAAAATAGAAAACAAAAAAAGTGAAAATAGTATACTTCTATCTGCATTCAGACTCCTTAGCTCTTTCCCCTGATGTGGATAGCATTTTCCATCATAAGTCTTTTGGAATTGTCTTGGATCATTGTGTTGCTGAGAAGTGCTAAGTCTATCATAGTTGATCATCACACAATGTGTGTGATGTTGCAGTTACTGTGTACAATGTTCTCCTGGTTCTGCTCACTTCACTCAGCATCAGCTCATGTACGTCTTTCCAGGTTTTTCTGAAGTCTGCCTGCTCATCATCTCTTATAGCGCAATAGTATTCCATTACATTCATTTTTTCTTTTCTTTTCTTTTTTTTTTTTGGCGAGGCAATGGGGTTAAGTGACTTGCCCACAGTCACACACCTAGTAAGTGTTATGTGTCTGAGGCTGGATTTGAACTCAGGTCCTCCTGAATCCAGGGCTGGTGCTCTATCTACTGCACCACCTAGCTGCCCCTCTATTACATTCATATACCACAACTTGTTCAGCCATTCCTTAATTGATGGGCATCCCCTCAATTTCCAATTCTTTACCGCCAAAAAAGAGTTGCTATAAATATTTTTGTACATATAGGTCCTTTTCCTTTTTGTTTTTTATCTCTTTTGGGGTACAGATCTAGTAGTGGTATTACTAGGTCAAAGGATATGCATAATTTTATAGCCCTTTGGGCATAGTTCCAAATTTTCCTCCAGAATGGTTGGATCAGTTCACAGCTCCACCATCAATTCCAGCTCATTTTATAGATGAGGAAACTGAGGCAAAGAGAGTTAAGTGACTTGTCCAGGGTCACAGAGCTAGTAAGTGTTTGAGGCCAGATCTGAACTCAGGAAAATGATCAGGTCCAGCATGCTAGGTACTGTGGCACCTAGCTGCCCCTTTTTCTTGATAATGTCCTTTCAAACTCTACTGCAATCAATAGTCCTAATCCTAGAGCAGCAGGTCTGAACCAATGGCACCACACTGGGAACTTAGCCACAGATAGCAGGTGTCGTTCATCCTGTGATAACCTTCCTTAACTGGAAAGACTATAATAGATGTGGGCATATCAAAATGTCTGGGGCCAACTTCCTCCCATCAGGGGAACCCTCTAACTCAGCACCAGAAAGGCAGGAGAAGCCTTAACGTGGCAGCCCTGAAAGAATGCCCCTAAACTAGAGCCAGTGTGGCTATAGAATGTGTCAAAGGGAGCAGGGGTAGGAGGTGTGGGGAAAACCTTTCCATCTACTTTTGGAAGCTTCCTCTTTCATTCAGGGTAGAAATGTGAGTGAGGACCAGAAAGGAGACATTTCCACAGGTCGCAGTCATGCTCTTCTGGAGGTCAGGAGACATTCATCACAGTTTCAGTGTCGCCCCAGTGATTTTTCTTAGAACACTACAACTCCTACCCCGTGACTCCTAGTGTGTACTGCTGGTACATATGCGTCAGAGGGTGGGAAGGAAAAGGAAAGATCAGTAATAACATTTTAATCTGAAAATTTGCTGAGTTAATTGTACATCCAGAGGTAGAATATGTACAAATATGTATTTCTTTATGCAAATGTTTCAAACCAACATTTTTAGCCCTTTTTTAAATTTAGATGAAGGCATAGAGATGACATGTCTATCAAATTTCTTCATGGCATGAAACTGGAATGAATAGCTAATACTAAATGACAAAATCATAATCTTCCTCATCCTGTATTTGCGTAGTTGATTTTTTTAAACTCTTGTGTAAGATTGCATTGAATTGAGGAAGAACGACAAATGGAAAGTCTTACCCACAAATGCAGGATGAGGAGATATGGCTAGTTCATATGGCTAGAGCTTTTTAGGGGACTGCAAGCCCTGTATGAGTAAGCATTGTGATACAGCAATGATCAGAGGCTGCCTTAACAGAAGTATGACAGCCCCACACTGGAAAAAACATTGTAAGTGGGTTATAGGTTGTTGTTGTTAGTCTTTTCGGTCATGTCTGATTCGTCGTGACTCCATTTCAGGTTTTCTTGGCAAAGATACTGTTTGTCATTTCCTTCTCCAGCTCATTTTACAAATGAAGAAACTGAGGCAAACAGAGTGAAGTGACTTGTGCAGGGTCACACAGCTAGTAAGTGTCTGAGGACGGATTTGAACTTCCTGACTCCAGTCCCAATGTTCTATCCACTGAGCCACCAAGCTGGCTATTTATAGGACCTAAGTTCAAATCTGCCCTTTGCCTCTTACTTTGAGATCTCGGGCAGGTCACAGAACTTCTCTGGGCCTCAGTTTCCTTCTCTATAGAATGAAAAAATTAGACTGGATGCCTTTCTAAGACCCCCTCTGGCTCTGCTCTAGATCTATGATCCTCACATCATCTCTACAGTATCACAACATTTTAAAGGGGGCAATCAACCAAAATGCAATCAGAGGATGGTAAAAAGACTGGAAAGCAGGCCATCCAAAGACTAGTTGAAGGAATTGGTGTTACTTAGTTCAGGGGAGAGAAGGATTAAGGGCTACATGACAGTTATTTTCAAATGTTTCCAGAGTCTGAACTTGACTCTAGGTCTTTTGGCTTCCAGGCCAATGCTTTTCTAAGACCCCATCCACCCCATCCACTTTTTCATGAAAAGGGCAATCCTTACTTCTCCTGAATCCTGCCTAGCATATTGTAGAGGCTCAGTTACACACAGCACCCAAATGCCAGCCACAGAGCCAATAACTGCCCAATTCCTACAATCATGCATTGGAGTAGAGTGGAAAGGAGCAAGAGTCCTATGTCCCGTAATGTCTTCCCCCCAAAAGCTTCACATTTCTGAGGGACTTCCTTTGTCACATTGTGATCCCATTTCTAAGCCCCATCTCATGCCTCCCCTTCCATGGAACAAGCTGGTCTATCCCTGACTCCCACTGGCTGGGTTCTCTCCCTTTCCTGAGGCACTGACATTGGCTCCAGGCAGAGTTCCAGGCTTCATTTGCATTGCAACCCAGATGGTTCACCACAGACTGGCTTCCCAGAACTGCTCTGCTCCCCTTCTGTTTATTCCTGACTGGCAGAGGAGTAGCAGTCGCTTCAGGGCAAATAGAAACTATTTCCAACCCAGCCCAGGACAGAGAAGGGTTTGTTGACTTAGGGTCAGAGTAGAGAATTGGCCATGAGCCAACCTTTCCCCCACCAAAACTATGAACTTGGAAGAGGGTCTAACCATGAAAAAAGAAGCTATTACTCCCCAAGACACACACAACATACATTCTCTAGCATATATATTCACTGCCCCACCTCCCCACATACCAAATCAGACTGAAGCTTTCTCCACTGTGAAGCCATTAGCTCCCACTATTCAATCCCCCTTTAGCTTAGGGCTTCTCTTGTGAAGTTAGAAAGGATGAGTCCTTAGCAGGACACAAGATCCCCCTACTGCTCATCCAATCTCCAGCCCTAGGCCCTAGAGGGATCACAGACTCAGAGAAATTTCATTGGGAACTGGGTCCGTGGGTTTCCTTAATATTATTCTCCTCTCCCCCCCATCAGTTCTTTTTTTCTCTTCTGGGAAATACCAGAGGCCAACAAGGCTTAGAATGCCAGGATGGAAAGAACTACTCAGCCACAGAGGAGAGACATCTGAGCCATCAACCTTTTCATGAACATGGTAGCATCCTGCTTCCCTCTGACAGGAACAAAGACCTAAAAGGTGAGCCTTCTCCCCAAGCTGATAAGCTATCCCCCTCTCCTGCAATTCTCTCTCCCCACCTTAGAACTTTCTGGAACAAGGAATAATGTGATAAAAGCCAAAGCCAGTGGGTAGGACAGAGTGGGTGTGGCACCCAGAGGACACTTTATAGAAGTGAGAGATCTGTAAGTATGCATAACACATTGGCATACTCAACCCAAGCTCTATGTTTACCTCTGAGGATTTCTGGAGCCTGAAGACATCCTCTCCCTTAGCCCCTGTCTCTGATTAGGCAGTGGGATGGGGGTGGGGGTGGGGCAAGGAACAAACATTTATCAAGTACCTACTTTGTGCCAGGCACTGTGCTAAGCACTTTATAAATATTATCTCATTTCCTTGTTCAGCAGATAGAGAACCCAACTGAGTTGGTGGCAGAGTCACACTAAATTCCAATTTCTTTAGCCCTCAGTATATCACCATTCCATACTAAAACTATGTCCAAGGCACTATGCTAGGCACTAAGTAAGGCCTTAAGATTCAAAATTGTAAGGGGTATATTTTCTAGATAGATGTTATCCCAGATTTTTCTGAATAATGTTTTCCAGCAACTGCCATTGATGAGATAATTCCAGTAGAGCTTTCCTTCAATTCCTCTTCCAAGGATACTTGGCTCCCCAGGAGACTGGATCAGTCAGTTAAGCTAATGAAGTGGTGTGAGAGATGGAGAAAGAGGGGAAAAGAACAGAGGACAGAGAGACTAACATGGCTGTGACTGTCTATGCACAAACCATGCTATCCTCAGGATCAAGGTGGGGTAAAAAATAAACTCTTGTATTTGGGAAGTACTGGAGTAACTGGGTGGAATTTCAATCAGACAATAAGTATTTATGTTTTATGTTCATCTGACACTCACTACAGGCCAGGCACTGTACTAGGTACTGGGCATACAAGTACTAAGAATGAAACCATCTCAACCCTCAGAGAGCACTCTAATGGGAGGAAGTAACAAGTACATGTATAGCATAAATGTAAAGTGTTTCTCTATGTCTATGTGCATATATATATATATATATATATATATATATATATCCACATATGCATGTATACAAATATGTTTATGTACACACTATAGATAGATGATATGCATAGCTATGTAAAAATAGATATACATACATACAAATACACACACACAGAGAAAGTAGTTAAATTCCAGGGAGTTTGGGAGGGAGGGCACTAGCAGTTATGAGCATAAGGAAAGGCTTCATGTAGAAGGTATTATAAGAGCTGAGTATTAAAGGAAGTGAGGGATTCTATGAGTCAGAAATAAGGAGGGAGTGCATTCCAGGCATTAAGGATGGTCAACGTAAAGGCATAGATAGGATGTGGATTTTTGTGAATGATGAGAAATGAGAAAAGCACAATTTGGCTGGATTGCAGAGTGAGGGAGGGGAAATAATGTTGAATGAAGCTGAAAACATAGTTTGGGGCAGGTTATGAAGGGCTTTGAAAGCCAAGCAGAGGAATTTGTGTTTAACCTAGAGACAATAGGGAAGCCACTGGAATTGGTTCAATAGAGGAGTCACATGGTCAGATTTGTACTCAAGAAAAATTATTTTGGCAGCAGTGCATAGGATAGAATGGAGTGGGGAGAAACTCAAGAGACCAGTTAGGAGGTTGTTGCAATAATCTAGGTGGATTCCAGCTCTTAAATTGTATTATAAAGCAGCAACCATCAAAACTGCTTGGTATTGGCTAAGAAATAGAGTGGTGGATCAGTAGAGTAGGTTAAGTATGCAAGACACAGTAGTCAATGACTATAGTAATCTATTATTTGATAAACCCAAAGATCCCAGCTTCTGGGAGAAGAACTCACTCTTTGACAAAAACTGCTAGGAAAACTGGAAAAGAGTGTGGAAAAAACTAGGCATAGACCAACATCTCACACCATATACCAAAATAAAGTCAAAATGGGTTCATGATTTAGATATGAAGGCTGATACTGTAAGCAAACTGGGAGAGCAAGGAATAGTTTACCTGTCTGATTTATGGAGAACAGAAGAATTCATGACCAAACAGGAGATAGAAAACATTATTAAATGCAAAATGGATAACTTTGATTACATTAAATTGAAAAGTTTTTGCACAAATAAAACCAATGCAACCAAGATTAGAAGGAAAGTAGAAAATTGGGAAAGAATTTTTACAACCAGTCTCTTTGATAAGGGCTTCATTTCTAAAATATATAGAGAATTAAGTCAAATTTATAAGAATATGTCATTCCCCAATTGATAAATGGTCAAAGAATATGAACAGGCAGTTCTCAAATGAAGAAATTAAAGCCATCTATAGTCATATGAAAAAATGCTCTAAATCACTATTGATTAGAGAAATGCAAATCAAAACAACTCTGAGGTACCACATCACACCTATCAGATTGGCCAACATGACAAAACAGGAAAATGATAAATGTTGGAGAAGATGTGGGAAAACTGGAACACTAATGCATTGTTGATGGAGTTGTAAAATGATCCAGCCATTCTGGAGAGCAATTTGGAACTATGCCCAAAGGGCTATAAAAATGTGCCTACCCTTTGACCCAGCAATAGCACTTCTAGGGCTGTATTCCAAAGAGATCATACAAATGGGAAAAGGACCCACATGTTCAAAAATATTTATAGCAGCTCTTTTTGTGGTGGCAAAGAATTGGAAACCGAGAGGATGCCCATCCATTGGGGAATGGCTGAACAAGTTGTGATATATGAATGTAACGGAATGCTATTGTGCTATAAGAAATAATGAACAGGTAGACTTCAGAAAAATTTGGAAAGACTTGTATGGTCTGATGCAGAGTGAAGTGAGCAGAACCAGGAGAAAGTTGTATACAGTTAACAGTCATGTAGCATGATGACTAATATTGATAGACTTAACCTTTCTCAGCAATGTCTCTAAGACATCTCCAAAGGCCTCACGATGGAAAATGCTATTCACATTCAAAGAAAGAACTATGGAGTTTGAATGCAGATTGAAGCATGCTATTTGCTATTTTTTTTTCTTCTGTTGTGTTTTGTTTCCTCTTTCTGGTGGTTCCTCCTATTGGTTCTAATTCTTACTTACTACATCACTAATGTGAAAATATGTTTAATATACATATATGCATATCTATAGCCTATATCAGATTGCCTGCCATCTTGGGGAAGGAGGTAGGGAGGGAGAGGGAGAAAAATTTAAAACTCAAAAGCGTATGAAGTGATTGTTGATAAATAAAAATTAATTAATTTTTAAAAATAATCTAGGTGGAAGGTGATGAGGGCCTCAGCTAACATGGTAGCTGTAGAAAAGGGTCAGAAGTGAGAGATGCTGGGAAGACAGGGATGGCAAGATTTGACAAATGATTGGCTCTATGGGGTGAAGGAGAGTAAGGATTCCACTATAATGCTGAGATTATAAACCTGGACAGCTAGACCTACACACCTATACACAGGACAGCTTCATTCCCTTTCTTCTGATCAGCATGGTCTGAAGAGCCAGGCTGTGGAGTAAATAGGGACCTTGCAAACCAGAGAAACCTCAAATGCACCAAGAGTGACACACTAGCTTCCCTAGTCACTTCCATGAGTGACTGAGCTATTTGTCACTCCCTCACATAAAGAATTGGGAAACAATGGGGTTTACCAGGGCAAAGTGAAACTGCCTGTCTTCCTTTCTAGTGGTACAAAGAAGTGGGAGGACACTGGACTTTGGCTTGCAGGTTGGAGATGACAATTTGGGGGTTGAAGGGACAGTGACAGCTGTGTATGACTGTTTGTTGCTTCTCAAGATTACCACGCCCCCCCCCTCCATTTAACTAAACTGTTTTTGCTTTATAGAGATATGACTTAAATTAGGGCAGCTAGATGGCACAGTGGATAAAGTGCCAGGCCTGGAGTCAGAAAGATCATTTTCCTGAATTCAAATTTGGCCTCAGACAGATACTTTCTAGCTGTATGACCCTGAGCAAGTCACTTAGCCCTGTTTGCCTCATTTTCCTCATATGTAAAATGAGTTGGAGAAGGAAACGGCAAACCCCTTCAGTATCTTTGCCAAGAAGACCCCAAATAGCATCACAAAGATTCAGACTGAGATGACTGAACAACAAGAAGACTTAAGTTATTTTAATGACTAGTTGTAAACATGAGTCCCTATTGGATGGGAACTGAGCTAAGAGCATGTTGAACTTGATTCTTGAATATATTCTCAGTTATAGGAAACAGTCCTAGACATACTGCCCACATACCTATCACAAACCATTTCTGACCTACAATCTTATCAGGTAGGGTTATTGCAAGTGTTATTGTCCCAATTTTACATGTGAAAAAAGTAAATTCGATTCCACAAACACTAAGCTCCTACTCTATGCAAGGAATTATTGATACAAACACAAAAAAAATTAGCCCAGAATAAATTTATATTCCAGAGCTCAGAAAGGTTCAGTGACGCTTGCCCAGGGCCACACAGGTAGTTTTTGAGCCTGGACTGGACTTCAGATCCTGAATGGAGTAAGACCAGTGCTCTTTTCACTATATCAAAATGTCACTCAAAGGTCAGAAGTAAGAAGGGGTCCTTCTTCCCAAGGGCAAAACATTGAGGCCTGGCCATATAATCCTCTTGAAATCAGATGGAAAATCCACAGAAAGAAAAGCCACTGAGTAGAATTTTCAGGTCCTCCATTTACTGTTTCCTCCCTTGCCAAAATTTCAAAGTGAAATTGATCTCACAGGCCAAGTGACCACTGTTTCTCTGGGAGAACCTTGCCCAACTCTCAGGAATGAATTAACAGCATCTGCAGCCCTTGGAGACTATCCTGGTTCTCTCTCTACACAGGCTTTTTTTTCTTTCCAGACAATTCGGTTTCCCTACTTCCCAAGCTTGAAGGTTTATGTTCACCATAACAAGGTGCAAATGGCACTCAGGTAATTATCTACAACCAACAACCTGTTCTCATAGGATCAGAGATTTAGAGATGAAAGGTTCTTTAGATGTCATGTAGTCCAAAGCCCTCATTTTGTAGTTGAGGAAACTGAGAGCTAGAGTTACTCAGAGACTCTCCCAAGTTTTACGTGGATAGTAGATGGTGGAGCTGAGTTTTGAGTTCAGGTCATCCGATTCTAAATCTAGTACTCTTTCCAGTATTCCATTCAATCTCTGAGCTAGATAAATAGTTTTCCCATCAGCAAAATAGGAAGTGCTGTCTCCCGGGGGTTGGGGGAGGAGTGGTTCCCAGCATCTGTAATAAACTACATTATGAGTAACTGAGAAACAAAAACTGCTCTGTGTGCTGTACCCCTGTCATGAATGACTTTTTTATCTTTATGACCAGGAATGACTTTTTATCTTTATTACCAGGAAACTTTTTCCTGGAAACTGGATCCTAGATTCACAGAAAATCTGCAAAGGGAGAGATTAGAAAGAGATAGATATCCTCTAAATTCCAAAGGGTAGAGAGAGAAATAACTGGGTGGAGAGGCACCAGGGGTTGGAGGAGATATATTTTGTTGTTGTTATTGTTGTTACTACATCATCCTCCCTACAAGTTCCCCAGGAATCAGAAAAAAAGCCTTTGTCCCAAATAGCTGAGTATGCAGCCCTTCTTTTGGTGATTGAAGCTCCAGATTGGTACCTGAAAGACGGACGGTGGTGAGTCTTCTAAAGATCTCCTGGTCAGCAGTTCTCACCTACTCTGCTTCTTTTTCCTGGTATATTGTTTCCTTTTCCCCTTTCCTATCTTCCATGGAGGTCCTGCCTTGGCAGGATCAGTAGATCCAACCGTCCTAGCCATGCTACCCAACAAGAATCATTATCAATCTACTTCATTCAGATGTTCCCCTCCCAACCCATACCTGAGGGCTGAAACAACTGAAAAGAAATCAGGCTATAAGTAACTTTTTTTAAAAAAGTTCTTATGAATTTAATAACTATCAAAAAACTTGGACAATTTAATATATAAAGATCATGAACTTTTGTTATATAGCTTGTGTTTTAAAAGTACATTAAATATATAAACAAAATTGCCCTGTTTGTATCCCCTTGTGAACTTTTTTTCTGTGCTTTTAAAAAATGTTTTATTGATGCATTTTTTTTCATTTCTATCACTATCTTCTAAATTCACACACACACGCTCACACACACACACACACACACACACAGAAATACACACACAAAATCCTTTCTTGTAACAAGTATAGTTAGGCAAAACAGCTCTCCACATTGGCCATGTTGTAAAATGTATACCTCATTCTGCACCTCTAATCCATCATCTCTTTGCCAAGAAGTGGGTGGCATACTTCATTATTAGTCTTCCAAAGTCATGATTTGTCACTGTATTGATAAAAATTCTTGTGTAACACCAATTCCCATCTAGGCAAGATGGGCAGGTTTTCCAGAGGAGAAGCCCTGCTCTTTGTATGAAGAGGGAGACAAAATTCCTGACTGATAAAAAGAATACTAAGAATGATGCTGAATATATACTTAAGGGAAATTATTGAAGTACATATTTTAGAGTAGGGCATTGAGAGAGACAGTTGTGAGAGGCAAGCATGAGCTTTTGAATGGCTGCTGGGTCCCTCAGAGCTGAAGACTCATAGAATAATATTCTTTGATTTCCAGTGCTTGCCACATGAGAGAAGACTCCCCTTGATGAAATCATTCCTTCTTTCCTTGCAACCAAGGTGCAACTTGAGGTGTTTTATTTTGCTCCCAGCTAAAAAGCTCCCCTAATATTGTGTATTATTTAATCTGTCCTAACCTATGTAACTTTCCCAACTTCTGTTTATGATTTTGTTTGGATAAATGGCTTTATTCAATATTCATTTTTTTGTGATGTTTTTTTTTTTACGTAACCCATATTTGATGGGACAAAGACAAACTAGTGATACCAGGCTAGCTATTATTCTCATTTTGAAAGTGATCAGGTAAGGTGGCATATATCCTGGATCATGACAATGTAATTGTATCTCTAGACTTATAGATATATTCGATGTGGTATATAAATTTAATTTTAGCCCAGTATCCCTCTTGGAGGTAGGCAAGGGAATGAGTAAGTGTCCAGCCACCTTCTTCTTTCAAAGTCAGAAATCAGACATAAATGAACTCTGAAAGAAAAAAATTC
Organism: Phascolarctos cinereus; assembly: GCF_003287225.1. Taxonomy (NCBI): domain Eukaryota; kingdom Metazoa; phylum Chordata; class Mammalia; order Diprotodontia; family Phascolarctidae; genus Phascolarctos; species Phascolarctos cinereus. The sequence continues at coordinate 266,348,369 of NW_027555958.1, read as the reverse complement.
CTTAGGATCAGATGGATTTACAAGTGAAGTCTATCAAACATGCCAAATAAAACTAATTCTGATATTAAACTATTTCCAAAAAATAGGAAAAGAAGAGATCCTTTCAAACTCTCTGACACAGATAAGGTCTTGATACCTAAACCTGGGAAAAATAAAGAAGGGAAAGAAAACTATGGACCAATATTCCAAATGAACATAAATGTAAAAATATTAAATAAAACATTATCAAAGAAGCTACAACAGCATATCATAAAGATTATACTCTATTACTGGGTTAAATTTATACCACGAATATAAGATTGGTTCAACAGAAGAAAAAATTTAAAAACACTAAACTGTATCAACAGCAAAAATATTTTTAAAACCATGTGATTGTATCAACACATGCTTTTTTTTTTTTTGCTTTTAGGCAATTGGGGTTAAGTGACTTGCCCAGGGTCACACAGCTAGTAAATGTCAAGTGTTTGGTCTGGTCTGAGGTCAGATGTGAACTCAGGTCCTCCTGACTTCAGGGCCAGTGCTCTATCCACTGCGCCACCTAGCTGCCCCAACACAAGCTTTTTAAAAAGGTGTTTCTGGGGGGCAACTAGGTGGTGCAGTGGATAGAGCACCAGCCCTAAAGTCAGGAGGACCTAAGTTCAAATCCGGCCTCAGACCAAACACTTGACATTTACTAGCTGTGTGACTCTGGGCAAATCACTTAACCCCAATTACCTAAAAAAAATTTTTTTTGACAAAATCCAATACCCATTCCTTTTAACATTAAAAAATCATAGGAAACATGGAACTTTCTTTTATATAGTAAATAGTAGCTATCTAATACCGAGAGCCAACATTATAGATTGATAGATATAGGCCTTTCCATTAATATCAGGGCTAAAATACACATATCCATTATTACCATCACTATTTGATATGGTACTAGAAATACTAGCTAATAATTAGAGAAGGGCAAATTGAAGGAACTCTGAGGTTCTACATGACATTCATCATATTGTCTAAGATGACAGAAAAAGGAAAGTGGCAAATGTTGGAGGGGCTGTGGGAAAGCAGGCACACTAATGTATTATTGGTGGAACTAGGTATTGATGCAGCTATCTTGGAAAGCAATTAGGAACTATGCCCCCAAAATTACTAAGCCATGCATACTCTTTGACCTAGATATACCACTACTAGGCATATACCCCAAAGAAAATGAAAAAAGCAGAAAAGTATTCACATGTACAAAAATTTAGTTGTTCTTTTTTGTTGTGGCAAAGAACTGGAAACTAAGCAATTATGGTATATGAATGTAATGTAATATTATTGGACCATAAGAAAGGATGAATGGGATGGTTTCAGAGAAACCTATAAAAACTCGTATGAACTGACACAGAGTGAAGTGAGTAGAACCACGACAAAAATTTGTACAATAGCAACAATACCATAAGAATAAACAATTTTGACAAACTTGTGAACTCTGATCAATGCAATGACCATTCATGTTTCCAGAAGACTACTGCTTCATGCATGCTACCCAGTTACTGACAGAGAGGTGATAGACTCAAGATGCAGAATAAGACATAAATTTTTGGAGACAGCTAACGTAGGAAATTGTTTTGGTCCACTTTGTATATTTGTTTCAAGAGTTTTGTTTTTCTTTTATTTTTTCCATTGACAAGGGAGGGGGAAGATGAAAAGGAGATGAGGATAAGGTAAGGAGAAAAGGAAATTTTAAAAGGGCCATTGAAACAACTTTTTAATTTTTTTAATATATTTTATTTCATTAAATATTTCCCAATTACATTTAAAAAATGTTTAACATTCATTTTTTAAAAATTTGATTTCTAAATTCTCCTTCTCCCTCCCACCCCTCCCCCACTCCTTGAGGAGTCAAGAAATATATCAGTTATACATGTGAAGTCATGCAAAACATGTTTCACATTAGCTATGTTGCAAAAGAAAACATACACACACACGCACACACACACAAGAACAATAAAGGAAGTTTAAGTTCAATTTGCTTCAATTTGCACTCAGAGTTTATCAGTTCTCTCTCTAGAGGTGGATAGATTTTTCATCATGGGTCTTTTGGAATTGTCTTGGATCATTGTCTTGACTGAAGTAGCTGATCATCCTTATAGTATTGCTTTTACTGTCTACAATGTTCTCCTCATTTTGCTCACTTCACTTTGCATTAATTCATGTAAGTTTTCTCAAGTTTTTCTGAAACCATCCCCTTTATCATTTCTTATGGCACAATAACATTCTATCTAATTCATATACCGTAACTTATTCAGCCACTTCCCAATTGGTGGTTATCCCCTCAAAGTCCAATTCTTTGCCACTGCAAAAAGAGCTACTATCAATATATTTGTATATCCTTAGAGTTTGCTTTATGATGCACTCTTATTATCCTCCCTCATTTTTCTCCACTTTCCCTCCTGCTTCCCTACTGAGTGAAATGTATTTCCATTACCAACTATGTGTATGTTAATGTGTACTCTTCTCTCCTTTAACCAGTTCAGATAAGAGTGAGGTTCAAGTGTCACTTACTCCCCCCCATCCTTTCCTCCTTGTTGGTATAGAGTTTTACTTTACTCCAATTATGTAAAATAATTTTACCCATCTTTATTTCTTCTCCTTTCTCTCCTCTCAGTGTAGTCCTCTTCTCTTTTTCTGTTCTTCTAAAATAATCAAGATATAAAATATATTATATTTAAAAGAAAAGCTGTACATAAGAAACAACTGAAATTTTGTTTATAATTCTCTTCTGTTAGAGTGTGTAGATTGAAATGCCCTTTTTTTTTTTGGTTGACTACTAAAAAAAAACTAGTAGGTATTAGAGTCAGAATTTGAACCTAACTCAAAGGTTAGTCCTTTCTCCACTATAACAAAGTCCCTATTAGGGGTAGAATAGAGGAAAGAAAAGACAAGTGGCTTGTCCAAGACTAATGGAAAATTACTACTGAACAAAATCTCAGCTTTGGGGGCATGTTATCTGGCTTCATTTGTATCTTTCTATCTCATCAACACCTGCCATAAAATATCAGAGATGAGACCTAAGGACTGCACAATGCTAAATCAACAGATATAGTCCTTGATCTTTGAGAGTCAACAATTTAAGAACACTGTGTTGTTTTCTCTGAATTTCTATAGCTATTTTTTTTAAGAAAGGATTACAAAAGGTATCATTTGTTTGAAAATTATAGGGAGCAATACCACTACCAAGCCTATACCTCCAAAGAGATTAAAGATGAGGAAAAGGACCCTTATGTAAAAAAAAAAATAGAGTAGATGTTTTTGAAGTGGCAAAGAGCTGGAAACTAACAGGGTATTCATCAATTGGGAATTTTAAAACAAATTATATGGATGTAATGAAATTTTTATTAAATAAACTCTCATTTTATTAAATAAACTCTAATCTAATAGACTTGTATGAAATGATACAAAATGAAGCATGCGGAATGAGAACAAATTATATAGTTGCATAAAGAAAAACAACTTTGAAAGATCTAAGAATTCTTATCAATGCAGTAACCAACTATGTAATTCCAGAGGATTAATGATGAAGATTTCCTGACAAAGATGATAGACTCGTGGTGAAGACTGAGACACATATTTTTTGATGTGGCCAATACAGATATATGTTTTGCTTGGCTATGCATATTTGTTTCTAGGATATTGTTTTGGTTCTCAGTTTTTCTCCTAAGCTCAGTGCCAGGATCTACTGCTTCAGCCACATTCCAGAAACAAGATGGTGAAGGTTGGAGTCAATGGATTTGGCCATAATGGGTATGAGGGCTGCATTCACCTCAGGCAGAGTAGATGTTGTGGCCATTAGGAGCCCCTTCATTGACCTCAACTATATTGTTTATATGTTCCAATATGATTCCACCCATGGAAAGTTTGAGGGCATTGTCTTTCTTTCTTTCTGTCTTTCTTTCTTTCTTTCTTTCTTTCTTTCTTTCTTTCTTTCTTTCTTTCTTTCTTTCTTTCTTTCTTTCTTTCTTTCTTTCTTTCTTTCTTTCGCAATTGGGGTTATGTGACTTGCCCAGAGTCACACAGCTAGTAAATGTCAAGTGTTTGGTCTCAGGCCAGATTTGAACTCAGGTCCTCCTGACTTCAGGGCCAGTGCTTTATCCACTGCGCCACCTAGCTGCCCCTCAAGGGCATTGTCAAGGCTGAAAATGGAAAGCTGATGATTAATGGAAAAACCATTACCAATCTTTCAGGAGTGGGATGTCACCAATATCAAGTGGAGATTCTGGAGCCAAATATGTCATAGAGTCCACTAGTGTCTTCAACACCATGGAAAAGATTGAGGCTCCCTTTAAGGGTGGAGCTAAGTGGTTCATTATCTCTCCCCTTCTGCTAATGCCCATATGTTTGTGAAAGGTGTAAACAGGAGAAATAGGATAATTCCCCTAAGATTGTCAGTAATGCCTCACACACTACCAACCACTTGACACCCCTGGCCAAGGTCATTCATAACGTTGGCATTGCAAAAGGACTCATGACCAAAAGTCCATGCCATTACTTCTCCCCAGAAGACCCCTGCCCTCTTTTTACAAGTTGTGGTGTGATGGGCGTGGCTCTGCCCAAAACATCATCCCTATTTCCACTGGTGCTGCTAAGGCTGTAGGCAAGGTCATAGGAATAGGAAGCTCACAGGAATGACTTTGCATGGTCCTGCTCCCAATATATCTGTTGTGGACCTGGAGAAACCTGCGAAATATGATGATATCAAGAAAGTGATGAAACAAGCGCCAGAGGGACTGTTGAAGGGCATCTTAGACTATACAGAAGACCAGGTTGTATCCTGTGACTTCAATAATGACACCCACTCTTCTACCTTTGATGTTGGCACCGGTATTGCCTTCAATGACATTCTGTCAAGCTCATTTCCTGTTATAACAATGAGTACAGTTATAGCAACCATGTAGTACACCTTATGGAAGCAGCTAGGTTACTCAGTGGATAAAGCACTGGGCCTAGAGTCAGGAAGACCTGAATTCAAATGTGACCTCAGACACTACTAGCTGTGTGACCCTAGACAAGCCTCTGTTTGCCTTAATTCACTAGAGAAGAAAATAGCAAGCCATTCTAGTATCTTTGCCTAGAAAACCCCATGGGCAGCATTGGCATGCTGTGGTTCTTGGGATCACAAAGAGTCAGACACAACTGAACAGCAACAAGAAGTAGACCTCGTAGTCTATTTAACCTCCAAGGAGGAAAGTAGAAAGCCATGGATCTTTATCCCCAGCCAAAAGAGGAGTCCACATCCCTAACCTATTTCCCTATACTGATAATCCCATGCCTATTCACAGTCCTTGTCCTGAAGCATCCCTGTAGTAGGGCAGAGAAGCATAGTACTTTGTTGTGTATCATCAATAGTCACTATATTCAGTACAAAAAAAGGTGTTGTTTTACTCTTTTTTTGAAGGGGGGGTGGGGAGAGACCTAGTAATATGATTATCTTACCTTCTTCAAAAAAAGAAAGAAAGAAAGAAAAGAATGTCATTGAGCCTTTTTTTTTTAACATACAGAAGAGGGCCAGAAGCGCAGGGAAAGGGAGTCGCTGCGGTTTCCTGCCTCAACAGTGCTTAAAGCAGAACCCGCAGCTCGATTCCCCTGGCTGGAGCTACCCTTAGCCACCTGTCCACCTTCACCTCCACTAACCAATACTTCTTCCCTCCTCCCATTTTTTTAAATATAAATTTATTTATTTTTCGTTTTCGACATTTACTTCCACAAGATTTGAGTTCCAAATTTTCACCCCATCTTGCCCCCCCCCACCCCAAGATGGCATGCATTCTGAATGTCCCTTCCCCTAGTCTGCCCTCTCTTCTATCTCTCCCCCCTTCTCTTATCCCCTTTCCCTTCTATTTTCCTATAGGGCAGGATAGACTTCTGTACTCCATTTCCTGTATTTCTCGTTTCCCAGTTGCATGTGAAAACATTTTTTTTTAAACATGTTTTTAAAACCTTGGGTTCTAACATCCTCCCGTTCGAGCAGCAGCCGCCTGCCTCCTTCTCCCACTTCCTCCTGCTGCTTCCTCCTCCCGCTGCCTCTACCATCTCTGCCGCCATGACGACCTCGTCCCCCTCTCAGGCGCGACAGACCTACCACCAGGACTCGGAGGCCGCCATCAACCAGCAGATGAACCTGGAGCTCTATGCCTCCTACGTCTACCTGTCCATGTCTTACTACTTTGACCAAGATGATGTGGCATTGAAGAACTTTGCCATATATTTCCTACACCAATCCCACGAGGAGAGGGAGCATGCTGAGAAGCTGATGAAACTGCAAAACCAGTGAGGCGGTGGGATCTTCCTGCAAGACATCAAGAAACCAGACCGAGATGACTGGGAGAGTGGGCTGAATGCGATGGAGTGTGCTCTGCACTTGGAAAAAAATGTCAGTCAGTCTTTACTGGAATTGCACAAGCTGGCAACTGACAAGAACGATCCCTATTTATGTGATTTCATCGAAACCCACTACCTGGACGAACAGGTAAAATCCATCAAACAACCTGAACAAAATGAGGGCCCCCGATTCTGGCATGGCAGAATATATTTTTGGCAAGCACACCCTTGGAGACAGTGACAATGAGAGCTAAGCCACACCTGGCTTCCCCCACACTTGGGAACTGTGGGAGTGACTCCTACTGTCTTTCAGTGCATGCATATTTCAGTGCATGCAGGTTATCTGACCTTTTCATAATCGTACCAAAAAACTACCACCATTTACATCCCAATAAAGTGACTTGGTACTGATGAAAAAAAAATATACAGAAGAGAACAGAAAGAAGGCCAAAAGGAAGCATGGATAGCAGGACAGCTTTGAAAGTTACATGTTAAATTTATTATAGATGTAATTAGAGTGCCCCAGTGAGACTTCAGTAAAAGCTGAAGGTCTTCAAGGGCTAAAGTCAGATTTTTGAAAAGTAAAGGAGAAAGGCTTCAGATGCCTGGAGATGACAAATCAACTTAGACTCTGAGGTAGTCAAAGGGAAGAAGCTTCTCCCTGTCCCAAAATAAAGGGTCTTTGCCCTGGTGGAAAAGGTTTTGTAGCATTCCAGGTGAAAAGAGCCTGGAGCACTATGGGAATAGAGTGGGTATTGTTCAGTGTCACCAGTGTTTTAAGGTGGAGACCTTCATATTGATCTATTGCAGAGATGCCACACCCCTGCAATAGAATCCATTTTTTCCCTCTCCAGTACTCTGGGCTTATTTTTATAAGAGAAGGAAGGAAGGAAGGAAAGAAGGAAAGAAGGAAGAAGAGAAAGAAAGGAAGAAAGGAAGAGAGAGATGAAGGAAAGAAGGGAGAAGAGAAAGAAAAGGAGGGAGGAAGAAAGAAGGAAGTCCCAATGAATTCCTCAAATTTAAATGGGGAAGACTATGTAAAAAAACTATATTATGCATAAAGTCTAAATAGCATATAATCTTAACTAGAAGGAGGAGATAGACTGGTAAAAGCCTTTTGTAGAAGGGGGGACTTCTACTGAGTCTTGAAGGAAGTTAGTGGAGTCAGGAGATGATGTGAGGTAAAGAGGGAGAGCATTCTAGGCATAAGGGACAGTCAGTAAAAATGTTCAGAGTTGGAGTTGGGCGTGACTTCTTCAAGGAATAAAGAAGGGTAGTATCACTGGATGCTAGAGTAAGTGGAGGGGAGAAGAGTTTAAGAACACTGAAGATGTAGGAAGGGGAACCTCAGTGGTGCAGTGTATAGAGCACTGGTCTTGGAGTTAGGAGTACCTGAGTTCGAATATGGCCTCAGACTGTAGCTGGGTTTGTATATATGCATAAATGGGTTAATTATATATCTTGGCTACCTTAACAAGGAAATTTGATATAAAGATCCCCCCCCATTTGACCCCTTCTCTTATCCTAATTGCATTAATTTGTTCAGAAGCTTTCCAATGTTCTGTATTCCAAATGATCTCTTTTATCTTTTGTAATTGCCTCTGTCCTTAGTTTTGCCAAAGAATATATCCAGGAGAACAGTTTATATAGCAACAATAATATTGTAAGGATAGGTGATTTCGACAGAACAAAATAACTAACCGAGATTCCAAAGGATTTATGGTGAACCATGATCCCCACCTCTTAATAGAGAGGTGAGGGATTCAGAGTGCAGATTAAGACTTTTTTTTTTTGGACATGGCCAATGTAGGAATTTGTTTTGCTTTAGACAGTTCATGTTTATCACAGAGTTTTTCTTTTCTTTCTCTAAGGGGGAGATAGAAGAGAGAGAAAGAGAGAAAGAAGTAAAAATGAGCAAGTTACAATTGAAAAGAATAAAAAATAAAGATGCATCAGTAGCAAAAATTTCTGTGTGGAAAATAAGTACATTTACAAAAAATAAAATTTGACAGTATCCGTCATTGTGTCTTCCTGCATGTTGAATTCTAGACATCTTGCTTATCCTGGACACTTTTAGTCAGGGTATTGAGCTAACTCAGCTTGTACCCACATGAGGAAGACTGAAAAAAAAATCCATTTTCTTTTAAAGGAAAGTGAATTGTAAAGAGCACCAGAGTTGGAGTCCAAGGACCTGGGTTCAATCCTGTCTCTGCTTCTTACTACTTGTCTGGTTTGGGGCGGTTTACTTAATAATAATTAATAATAACAATAACAACAATAAGTAGCATTTCTATAGCACTTACTAAGTGCCAGGTACTTTACAAATATTAAGTTCATTTGATCCTCACAACAACCCTGGGAGGCAGATGCTATTATTATCCCCATTACTTAGGTGAGGAAACTAAGGCAAAGTTGAGTGACTTGCCCAATGTCACACAACTAGTAACTGTCTGAGGCTGGATTTGAACTCAGGCCCTCCTGACTCCAGGCCCAGCACTCTGTCCACTGTGTCACCTTGATGTGGTACTTGGACGCTTGTGTTTGGGTGCTTGTGCTTGGACCTCAATTTCTTCCTAGCCTCAGAAACACTATCCCTGACAGCTTCTCCTCAGCCCAAGGACACTGTACCTAGCAATTACTCATGAGTGGGCCCCAGCAAGACCCTTATTTCTTTCCCTGGTGCAGTTCCAAACAGCACCTGAAGAAATTATTAGTTTGAACTGGCTTTGCACTGGGTCATAAAGACATTCTTACCCACTGGACTATCTATACTACCACCCTACCTCATTATCTACATTCTAGACTCCTCATTAACTGTATTCTAGACTTAAGACATATGTATACTCCCTACATCTATCTTGTCAAACAAGACATTGATTGGTGGCAGACTGGACAACTCTCAGTTACCCCTGAACTCTAGTTAACTTAGTGACATAGCAGGCCTAAAACCACACCTCCGTGTGGCCCCCCTTGTGGGCTTTTCCTAATGAACTCTGGGTAAAACGCCTGAGCAGTAGGTACAAGAAGTGCATGTTCTTTTAAGAACTGACCACTCCTTAATCCCACCCTGAATCACCCAGTTAGCATATTTGGCATGTGTTTTATTGTATTTTATCCTATATAAACTTTAACTGTACCACTCTAAGATTGCAGGATCCTTAAGAATCCTTGCCCGCTGAAAAGCATGACAACAAACTTTTTGCCAACTTGACTTAAAGAATGCTTGAGTCTGTGACTTCATTCCAGATGACCCATCATGTACTCCATTCTTTGAGGGGTCAAAACCTCAAAAACCACAACAACCTGGCTACCTACTTTACCTCTAAAAGCCTCAGTTTCCTCATTTGTAAGACAGACTAGATGTCTTTGTAAGGAGTTTGGTAACTCTAAATCCCATGAATTTTTAACAACCTAATTATTTCTGGAAAAATATTTTGGTTCAGATCATCCAGATTATTTTCAATAATGTATATGTTAGACTGACCTTTAAAAACAATGGGGGGGGCAGCTAGGTGGCGCATTGGATAGAGCACAGGCCCTGAAGTCAGAAGGACCTGAGTTCAAATTCCGGCTGCAGACACTTGACACTTTCTAGCTGTGTGACCCTGGGCAAGTCACTTAACCCCATTGCCTAGCCAAAAAAAAACCAATGGGGAAAAATAAAAGCAATGGGGCATTTTATTCGGTGGTCTGCAGAGTAAACTAAATTTTTTTAAGCAAGGGAGGGGAGGAGGGTGATTGAGAAACTCTTGAAAATTCCTTTGAGAATTCCTTTGAGACAGCCTTAGGCCAGATTCCAATTTCGGCCGTTCTACGCTGAACTGCCAAGATAACCCCCTAGGTCTTCCCACCTCCAGACTTGGAAGATTTCTTTTCTGGGCACGTTCGGGCTTCAGGTGCTGCTCAAACCACTGATCTTCTTATAGAGACCTCAGAACGCCATCTAGTGGACAGTGTGGGGTGGGAGGGGGTGGGGAGGACTTTCGCCCGGGACTAGCAGCTCCAACCACAATCCACGGAGCTTGAGAGGAGTACATCCAAGGCAGCGTAATCACAGAAAAGGACAGCACAGGGTAAGCGTGGGGAGAGAGGAGTCCTTAGGCTACTGCTAAGTGACCTGAAACAGTAGGGATGAAAGATGGAGCGATCTAGTAGGACTCCAGCTCTAGTCTAGTCTGCATTGTCAAGGGTAGGGGACGAGGACCGCATAGGATGTGTATGGGAAGAGAGGGGTGCAAACGATACGGGTAAGTGACTGAAAAGAAAATTGAAGAAAGATGAGGTGATCTAGGACTCCTGCCTCAGTCTAGTCTACACAATCTGGGGTAGGGGGAGAGAGCAGCATGGAATGTGCGTGGAGGGAGGTGCAGAGTTCAAGAATAAGTGACTGAAAAGATGGGGCGAGCTAGGATTTCTGCCCCAGTCTAGTCTATACAGTCTGTGGGGGACGGGGGGAGGGGATGAAGGGCAATATAGGCTGTGAATGGGAAGAGAGAAGGTGCAGAAGACACAGATAACGACCAACAGAGTATAAAAGAAAGATGGGGCGAGCTAGGGCTCCTGCCACAACCTAGTCCCCGAAGCCCCGGAGACACACGTTCCCAGCTTCACCTCTGGGAAGTACGCGTAATTTAATTTATTACTAAACTTGGAAATGAACCCTTTCTCTTTCCTCCCGAGGATCTGTGGTTTGAAGGGTTTCTCCTCTTTCCGGGCAGCCCCTGGGAGTGGGCGGCGGGGGAGGGGGGCGGGTTAGTGGGTCTCAGAGAAGCTAATCAATTCCTTTAGCTTTGTTCCCCAGAAAACTCTTCTGGTTTTGCCTGAGCCAGAACAAACGGAATAGGGGGACATCCACCGGGGGTTAAGAGGAAAAAGAACGAAAGAGCCAAGGAAATCACCCCTGCACTCTTCCACAGCAGCCCAGACTGAATCAACAGCGCCTTACGCCTATGCCAGAAACTCACCTTCTTAGAAGGGGAAAAAAAAGTGTGAATGAGAAGTTACTGGAGGAGATGCGGCTGGAGGAGGGGCCCTCATACCAGGAACGGGCTGGATGGTCTGGCTCTGTGCCCTGGGTTTTCTCTGTTGTCTCTGTCTCTGTCCTATTGCGTGTCTCTGTCTCTGTCTTTCCCCTCCCTCCCTCGCTTCCTCCCTCCCTTTTCTCTCGCAGTCTCTGACTAAACGTTACAAGAAGACGTTCAGTTCAATTCCAGGAATAGGGAGGCGGGGCTCTTGGGCCCAACCGGTATAATAGCTCAGCCGCTGCCTCCCCCAGTGGCATTTACTCTGGACCTCTCCGCCTTCCTCATTACAGCCCGCTGCCCTGCGCGCCCGTGCTGCCCTGACTCACAGACACACGCAGCCAGCCAGACAGGCTGGCCAGCCCTGGGGAGACTGACGCTCCCAAATCAAACCACCCAGCCAACTGTGTCTCCTCCACTTATTCCCGGACCCAGGAGACGAAGCTTGAGGGAGAAAGGGAGGGGGGACAGGGAGCTGAAGCCAAAAAGACACGCGTGGAACCCCTTTGTGAACTTTACCGTTCCCTACATTTGGCCACAACGCTGGCCACATCTGGCGGGCTTGCTAAGGACCTCGCACGGTTGGAGATACTGGAGATACACACGGCATAAAATCCGAAGACTTCATTCGAATTGGACTAGGTAAGAAAGTGGGGGTACGGTTTCGGGGCTTTCAGGAGGCTTTCTTTGATGTTCCTTTCTCCTTCCCGGGGTCCATTTAGAAGCCAGTTCCCAGTGGAAGATGGGGCGATGTAAGGTGGTGGGATGGAGTAGGAGAATGGGTTTGGACCCCAGTTTTGGAGCTTCCTCCGCCCCCCCCCCCGGCCCAGCACTACAAATACAAAAGCCTGGGGCTGGGGTGGGGGGTGCTCCAGTTTTCACCTCCCAGGCTAAAGCAACTCTGTTCTGGAAAATGCCCCAGTTTTCTCGCTACACCTCCCCCCCTCCGGGTACCGGACATCCAGGCGCCCTGCGCGGCTGGGGGAGGGGAGGGAGTGAGGGGGACGGAAGGGAGCATTTCCCCAGACTACCCACCCTGTTCCAGCCCCCTTCTCTACCCCGCATCGGACACGTTTGTTGAAAGTCAACTTGTGCACGGAGTTTGCAAATTACTCCCTTCATTGTCCCCTTCTCCTCCCTCTCCGCCCCCACCCCCCAGCTGGGAGTTCGGGAAAGGGCTGGCAGAGCACCCACCACGCGCTGGCACCGGGCTAGACAGGCAGCGCTGGGGGCGGGGGATGGGTGGAGCTGTGGGAGTCTTCTCCCTTTTGCTTGCCCTTACCTAGGGCTGACCCTAAAGCCCGGTAGGTTGAAGGTAAGCAGTCGCCTAATGACTTCTGCGAGGTGGGGGCGACTATGACGAAATAGGACCCCATCTCCTAGCTGGAACCTAGACATCCCCGGTTGTGTTTTGGGACGGGATGGTATGACATTCTACTTCTCACTGCTCCTTCTGTTCCTTCTCAGGCTCTGGGGATGTGGTAGCAGCCGGTGCACCTGGGGGCAGCAGCCAAAGGATCGGGAGGAGCAGCAGCAGCAGCAGCCTCTACTGCTGCCGCCGCGGCCACCACCGAGCAGATCCAAGCTGGCTCCTTGCGCCATGGTAACCCACAGCAAGTTCCCCGCCACCGGGATGAACCGCCCCCTGGACACCAGCCTGCGCCTCAAGACCTTCAGCTCCAAGAGCGAATACCAGCTGGTGGTGAACGCTGTGCGCAAATTGCAGGAAAGCGGCTTTTACTGGAGTGCGGTGACCGGTGGAGAGGCCAACCTGCTGCTAAGTGCTGAGCCCGCGGGCACCTTCCTCATCCGAGACAGCTCGGATCAGCGCCACTTCTTCACTCTCAGCGTCAAAACCCAGTCAGGGACAAAGAACCTGCGAATTCAGTGCGAGGGCGGGAGTTTCTCCCTGCAAAGCGATCCTCGGAGCACTCAGCCAGTGCCCCGATTTGACTGTGTCCTCAAACTGGTACATCACTACATGCCCCCCACCTCTTCTTCCTCCTCCTCCTCTACTTCCTCTGCGGCCACCCCCTCTTCCTCCTTGCAGGATCAGATGCTCCCTCAACCCCTCTCTGGGGCACCTCCTAAACGAACCTATTACATTTACTCTGGGGGAGAGAAGATCCCCTTGGTGCTCAGTCGACCCCTTTCCTCCAATGTGGCCAGCCTGCAGCACCTCTGTCGGAAGACGGTCAATGGACACCTGGACTCCTATGAGAAAGTTACCCAACTCCCTGGGCCTATCAGGGAATTCCTGGACCAGTATGATGCCCCTCTTTAAAAGGGGATGGATAGTGGACATTTTGCCTTCACCCCACCAAAATATATGGGGAAGGGGGTTGGCACCTCCATCCCCTGTGGCACATAGCATAAGCACAAGGGATACAACCAGATTGGAGAGTCCCTTTTTCTCCTATCCAGAGCAGAGCCAGGGAGTCCAGAGACCTTGCCCTCTGACTCCCCCCCTTCTACCCTCTTCCCTCTCCAGTATGGGTGCAGGCTGGTCTTGAGTGTTTGAGGAGAAAGTAGCAACAAGTCATCTCTCTTTCCCCTCTCCAACTTCTGGAGGAGCCACCAGGCCTTGTAGGACAATTCAGAAAAAAAAAAAGAGGATTTCGATTTTTCTTCCTTTCCTTCACTCCCTCTCCCTGGGGAAGCTGGGGGACTGAAGGAGCTTTGAACTGATGTTAGCTACTGGTGAATGTCCCAGCTTTCCTGGGGACTTGTTTGCTGTTTGATTTGGTTTAAAATGGCTTGAAACCTGAGCTGGTGTCAGGGTCTGGAAGAGGAGGGAGGAAAAGAGGGCCCCCTGGAATGGGCCTGAGGGCTAGCCAAGGGAATGATTTGGTTCTTAATGCAAATAGCTTCCCAACCCCCATTCCCAGCCTCAGGTGTGCTGTTCTTACCCTCCTGGGGTGGTAAGGAAAGGGGCCTAAGATCAGCCTGAAGAAGCTGACTCTCTCATTCTTCGTTATCTCCTCACTTCTTCTGGCACCTTTCCCTCTCCCTCTCCTTCCCCCCAAACCCCATTTCCGGGAAACACCCAAGCCTAGATTCCAGCTTGCTGGGGAAAGCCAACATAACCTCTCCTGTTTTAGGGGGGGGGGTATTGGCACTTGGAAGAGAAGAGGGGGAGAGAATGAAGGCTCTCTGGTCTGGTGGTAGGGTTGGTCCACTGAAGGAGGTGGTTTTTCTTAGTGTCCTTTTCTCATATTGTACCTTTTATCACCTCTATATAAGGGGTGGACTGCCTCTTGCCCCAAAGCCCAGAAAAAGAAACTTCATATTTTCCCTCCTTTGTTTGGGAGGGGATTGCCTTAAATCTCTCCCTGTCCCGTGGATGGGGGCCGGCACATTAGAGTAACTAACACTTTGCTGATAATGGGTCCACCAGTCCCAGCCTAAAGCAGTTAAGTGACTTGCCCAAGACCATAGAGCCTGGGAGTATCTCAGTGTTGTAGCATCCATGGATTCCTCCTATGGGATATGGGGGGGGGAGGAGTGTAGGAGATTCATTTATTCTAAAAGACCTCTAGAAGAATAACTTCTGTTATTCCAAAGTGTTACCTAGTCCTTTTGGGGATGCTCAGACTGCCCCCCCTTGGGTATCTTTTGCAGCAGACCCTACTCCTGCAGCCTCTTGGGTTCCTGTGTGCCTCTCCCCATCCCCCACATCCCAGGCTTCTCTAATCAGGAGTTTTCTAGCCTCTGCAGGCATGAACAGCAAGGGAGGTCAAAGGAGGGGTGGGAGCTGTAGCACTCACTAAGTGCACTGCTCTGAGAAAGCACTGATCATTGTCACCCTACATGGAATGTAGCAACAAAGCAATTACCTGGAACTTTTTTTTTTTAGTGGAAAACAAAACACACATGTTTTCTGTGTCAGGTGTTTGGCTGGATGAGGCAGTTGTGTGTTGGGTGTTTTTTTTTCCTAGTTAAAAATGTTTACAAATCTGCCTCAATCACTCTGTCTTTTATAAAGATTCCACCCTGTGCCCTGCCCTCCCCTGACCCTCCTGCCTTTGAGGCCGATAAGAAGATGCTTGAAGAACCCAACAGAATACAAATTCAAGTCAAACTTTGCACATATTTATATTTATATTCAGAAAAATACATTTCAGTAATTTATAATAAAGAGCACTATTTTTTAATGAAAACTTTACCAGAGGCTTTGTATTTTCTTCCTCTCTCAAGCACACCTACAATTTATAACAGTAGGTCAATGAATGAGTCTGGCGTGGTACAAGGCCACCACTGCCCAGCCACTCCACTTAGGCCTTGAGTGTCTGAGGCCTGCTCTCAGGTCCATCTTCTCACTTGCAAAGAGAAGACAACCTTGACTTGTTAGTAAAGGGAGGTGGTAATTCCTACCAGGCTGATTCAGCTAGGAATATGCAAAACAGGAGCTAAAGGAGTGTTTCAAAGAGAGTGAAGGGAGCTGAGATGCAGTGGAGTAAAGAAAGGTGAGAAAGTAGGAACACTGGTACCAAGTAGAGAAAGTGTCCTCCATGTTAGTGGTCCAAAAAGGATCATAGCAAGCCCCTAAAATTTTCTTGAAATATTTAAAAATACAAATTTTCTAATTTCCAGGTTAGGATAACAGATTTCATTGCAAGTAAGCGGCACAATGTTGTGAAAGAGCACTAACGTTATAGTCAGGGTCAAATCCTGCCTCTGCTATTTGCTACCTGTGTGGCTTTGGGCAGGACCTCTGGGCCTCAATTTCCTCTTATCAAAATGAGGGTGTTTGAACTCCTAGCTCCAAGGTCTCTTCTAGGTCTAAATTCAATGGTCCTATGAAATCACCTAAACAGTGTGGGCACTTTCTAGGAGACTAGGTCAAACACCTTCCCTACCACCTTTCCCCGAGATCCCAAAGCACAAGATGTTCAGGTTGGCCTATCCTCAGCACACTAGACAAATGTCCACAAGTTGCCCTTGAAAAAGCCAATGGCAGGGGATATTAGCGTATATAACTTGCCCTTAGACCTTGACTGCTATCTCAGACGCTCACCCTAGAACTAGATATATTTTCCATCTCTCATAGAGGTGGGTGTGGAGGAGTTTTACTCAACAGAGAGGGCATCTCCTGGATCTAGCATCCTCCTAGACACAATATACCAGAGCAAAAACAAGGTTCCCCGGGGACCTGATAAATAGCTCCAGGAATCAAGATCCAAGAGCAAGTCCATGATAGTGCTTTTTTTTTTCTTATTTCCTGAACTCTTGGGGAAAATGACCCAAAGTGACAAGAAGAGGACAACCATGCTTTGACATTGCTGAATGGACAGAACATGAGGAGTTGCATAATTTTGAGGGGCAGCCAACTCTAGAAGTCCAGGGGCAGTGAAAGCCACATTCCCCAAACCTAAGATCAAGCAAGGAAGAATTATTCAGGCAGGGAGGAGTTAATGGGTTCAGTTCTTAATTGCTTCCCAAGAAGATCATGCCAACCCAGGAATAAACCTGGAACATTTGAATCCCCAGCCCCAAGGGAATGGTCCTGGCCAAGTGTGTTTCTTTATTTTAAGAAATATACAAACAAACAAACCAGGAACTTGCCAGGATTCCCAACCCTGGTGATGGAGTGGAAGATACCTGAAGAGCTCATATACTCAGGGATTCTCAGGAGAGATGGTATTTGCTTTGATTTGGGGAGTCATTCAAGGACAGTGGAAAGTTTTTATGGGAAGCTAGCAAGCTAAGATTTACTTTCATGGATCTTAGAGGAAACTACTCTGTTATGCCTTTGAGATCCATGGCTTGGCCATGGGTGATGCTATATAGTATTGGGAAGAGGAAGATACTCTGTCTGACAATCCTATCTCATTTATTACTCCAAACTTTTGCCCAAATTCCTTCTTTCTCCCTAACCTCTTCCTTCCTCTCCCCTTATTCTAACTTTATCCCCAACTCTTTCATCCCTAATTCATAGGACTCTAGTCCTATTAAATGAATTTTTCTAATACCTTAGGATTATAAGATTTCCATCCTGAAAGGACTGTGTTGTTATTGTTAGATCTAACTCTTCATGACCCTATTTGGGGTTTCATAGCAAAAATACTGGAGTGGTTTGCCTGTTCCTTCTTTAGCTTATTTTACAGATGAGGAAACTGAGGCAAACAGGATTAAGTGACTTGCCCAGGGTAACACAGCTAATAAGTGGATTTGAACTCAGGTCTTCCTGATTCCAGGCCAGTTACACTATCCGCCGTGTCACCTAGCTGCTCCATCATCTATCACAACCCTCTTCACTTTATAGACAAGGTCACACAGGTAGTAAATAGAAAAGTCAGGTTTCAGTTTTGATCTTCGTATGCCAAGTCCATTGCTTTGTTCAGGATAACAAACTACTTTCTCCAGTCACCTTTTCTTCACTTCTCAGCTAGATCCTCCATTCAGAATTGGGTGAAGGGGTTGGGTTTCTTTGCTTAAACCGAGCCTTTGCCTCAGGGCCTTAGTAGCATTCAGAATATAAGAGGAAAGAAATCTAGACATAGTCTATTCTCTATTTTAGGAATAGAGAAGGAGGAGGAGGAGGAGGAGTAAGGCTTACATTCCAAGTTCTGATGACTAGAGTACACTAGAGTAGGGAGAATAGCTAATGAGAAGCAATTGCATGGGCAGGAATCCAACTGAACATAACACTGGGGTGAGTATTTGTTAAGGATAGTAAAACTTTATTAGAAGTTCCCATTCTTCTTCATGGTTTTGGAAGTCTCTCCTGAGAGTTGAACTCCTTTATCCACCTGAAGAAGTCCTTCCCCCTTCTTCCCAGAAGTATTTTGGCCAAAGTTTTTTTTGTTTTGTTTTGGTTTGGTTTTGGGAGGTTTGTGTGTGTGTGTGTGTGTGTGTGTGTGTGTGTGTGTGTGTGTGTGTGTGTGTGTGTGTGTGTGTGCGCGCGCTTGTTTTACTTTGTTAGTTAGACCTGCAATACCCAGGGCTCTGCTGGGAGGTGATGCAGTATCTTGGAATGAGCTCATAATTGGGAGTCAGACATCCTTGTTGGAATCCTGGCTCTGCCAATTTATTGCCTGTGTGACCTTGGGTAAATCCTTTCCCAATCTCTGAGGTTCAGATTTCTCATTTGCAAAATGAGGGAGTTGAATTAGAAGCCCTTTTCCAGTTGTACGGGTATTCTAGAATCCTACATGAGGAGGCACCCTTCTCCCAGGTTCATATGCATGACTTTCAACCTGGAGCAGAGCATTGCCAAAGCAGGTTGGGAGTGTCACAACACATGTTCCTAACTCTTCCCTAAAGGGTGTGGAGAGAGGTGTAGGGATAAGAGGAATATTAAGAATGCAGTTCACGTCTACATTTGCTCTTCTTGAGTACCAAGGACAAAAGAAGGAAAGGTATGTCAAAAGGCAGAGAAACTGGAAGAGACCAAGTCAAAGCCTGCACAGAAAAAGAGACAGCTAGAAAGAGCTAGAGGGAAACTAAAAAGAGAGGCTGAGAGAAGTGAGTAGCTGAGGCCACAGGAGGGGCAGGAAAGGGGGTGTGGGGTGGAGGGAGGGCTGGGGAAAATGGGGTAAAGGATTAGCCGAAATCTGAGAGGAAAAAAATCTTTCTTGAATGAGGAGTTTGCAGCAATTTGCAAGAAGAACCCCCCCCTTCCTTAACCCTGATCTCTATAGCCGCCCCCCCTTTATTTTAGTAGCATTGTGCTGGGCGAATAGTTAAATACTTTCCCTCCTGCCAGGAAGAGTGACTTCCCGGACACCCCAGAAGCCCTGACGGAGCTATGTGAAGAATGTCCACACAGAGTACAGAGGGTGGCACCTTCCCAGCCAGCGCTGAAAGCGGGGAGTGTCCCTGCTCATCTGATACAGCCCTGGTCACACCCCCTCTCCTCCTCCCCCTTCACCCCTTCCTCTCCCCCCCTCCCCCGTCAGAGTTATGTCTCCATGGCAATAGGATTACAGGCGGAATAGCACTGTTTATTCTCAGCCCAGTGCCAGGAAATTAGGCAGGGAGGCTGCCAGGCGCACCTCCCTGGGGGGAGGGGGAAGGAGGAGGAAGGAGAGGAATACAAGCTTGTGGGCTCTGGGCCCAGGGGAAAGGAACTAGAGTCAAGGGTGAGGGAGGTGGGCCAGTGGGGAGGTCTGGGTAAAAGAGGGGGTCTCTGGGGAAAGAGAGGAGAGGAGGTATGCAGAAAGTTTTGGAGAATTAGGTGGCAGGAGAATATTTCGGGAAGAAACAGGCCAGGCTGCAGAAGGGGAGTTTGCCACGGGCCTTAAGGGGGAGAGAGGGTATAGGTCATTTCTCATCCTGCTGATACAACATAATTGGGGGAAAAACTAGACTCGCACACTCGCATGGACACACACACACACACACACACACTCTTTGATATCTGGAATTCCCTGCCTCTCCTAGCCTGAGGGGTGACATATAGCTTAATTTCTCCTGCTTCATGAAGCTGAGATTTTTACCAAAGTATCCCCCTTACTCCTTCCTTCCCTGCTCCTCCTCAGTTCAGTCCAGAGGGCCCCCAGCAGCCTCAATACTTTACTTTCATTACAATATACTCACACGACTCATGATCCTATTTGATCATTTGGTCAAAGCAAATATGGTTTTGCTCATTTTAGAGTCAAGTAAACTGAGGCCTAGAGAAAGCTTCCCATTTTTGCCCAAGGTCATATAGTAAGTTGGTAGCAAATGCAGTATTCCTAATTTCCAATCCAGTGCTCTTTCCACTGGACTATTTTTAGTATTGCTACCCCCCCCCCCTTCACTCCTATCTGCTTTTGCTATGGCTATGGTTCCCTTAGGGCAAGACAACCCTTTATTTTCTTGTCTCCCTGGGACAAAGAATTTCCTCCATGAATTGATTGAACCAGAGCTGGGAAGAGAACAGGATGAGAATGCTATGAGCTTACCACATTTTCTGCAGCAGGTCCAGGCAAGTGCAGCCCATCCCTCTCCCTGGGGACTCCAGCCTCAGTCATCCCTTAAGCCTGAGAAAAATTGAGGGGGTATAGAGACAGTGGCTCAATCCTCCTGGGCCCTGTTGCCTGTGCTGGGTGGAACCAGGAATTTGTGAAATCTTTGGGTGAAATTGGCCCACCATCACAATGACTGACAAGAATGCTGGAGCATCATGAGGTATGTTTCCAGAAGTTGGGGGAGAACTCTGGACTTTCCACTCTCCTCCAGATGCTTGACTGATTACAGAACAATACAGCCTTAAGCAATAATAGTACCGGGCAGTACTGAGCTGCAGAGAAAGAGAGAAAGCATAGAACCAGAATGTAAAATCTGAAAGGGACCTTAAAGACCATGAAATCTACAGGTTCTTAACCTTTCTTGTGTCATGGACTCCTTCAGAAGTCTGGTGAACCCTTTCTCAAAATGTTTTTAAATGCATAAAATATATAGGAAAATACAAAATAAATCACTTATGCTGAAATACAGTTACCAAAATATATTTTTTAACTTCATGGACCACTATCTTTAATAGTCCAACTCCCTCATTTTACATAGAGGAAACCAAGGCCTAGAAAGAGAAACTTACTTATCTAAGGTCTTATAGCTTGTTACTGGCCAAGCAAGGAAGAGAGTCCAAGGCTCCTGACTATGGAGCCAGTATTCTTGCTGCTACACCACCACCTTGCCTCCCTGTTGAGGTCTCTTCTGAAAGGCGTCAAGAACCACAAATCTGCATGTAAGAAAAATAGTAATGTCTGATATCATTATTGTTGTTTTTCAGGTGTCCACAGTTTTAGGAAAACTCATTCAACATATCCCATACATTCAAACTTCCCTATTTTGATTGAAATCAGCACCATCCTTTTAGTCTCCTGGATTCATAATCTCCGCATTATACTCAACTCCCCATTCTCCCTAACCTTTCAAATCCAATCAGTTGCCAAATTTTGATGTTTCTGCCTCTGCAACATCTTTAGAATGTGTCTCCTTTTTCTCTCCTCATGTGGGATTCACATGGGACTTACAGAAGCTCTTATCACCTCTCACCTAGATTATTTCAACAGCCTCCAAATTAGTTTCTCTGCCTCAAGTCTTTCCCCACTTCAGTTCATCCTACACACTGGTACCAAAGTGATTGTCCTTAAGTGCAGGTGTGACCATGTCACTCCCAAGCTCAATCAACCCCAGTGGTTCCCTTTTATCCTCGAGAATGAAATATAAACTCTTCTGTTTAGCTTTTAAAATCCCTTCACAACCTCAACCCAAACTCTTTCCACTTTCTTTTTCTTTTTTTTATTAATTTCTTTTAATTTATCAACAATCATTTCCACAAGCTTTTGAGTTTTAAATTTCCCCCCCTCCCTCCCCATCTCCCTCCCCCAGATATTTTCCACTTTTAATGGACGTTACTACCACCAGTCCCCTGTAATTCAGCCATATTTACTTTTTATTTGTTCTTTACACACTACATTCCATCTGCCTTCTCTGTGTCTCTCACCAATCCTTGCATTTCTCTTTGCTCCTGGGCAACTGGTAGAAGAGCTAGGCTGGAGAAAAGACCAAGACATTTCAGGAAACTTTTGGAATCACCTTAGGAATCACCTTTTCCAACAGGGAAAAGGCATAGGCATTAAGGCCACTGTTCTGAAGACCAATATTTCTCCCATGAAACCTGTGCCCTAAAGCCTTGAACAGGAGAACCAGTTCTACACACATTTGCTACTTAGGCCCTTTGTCAGAGCTCCAGCTAAGAGTGGAGAGAGGGACAAAATGAAGAAAGATCAGCAGTTCTCTAGGCTATTTTCTAGTGACCCTGGCAAGATTCTAATCTACATAAAAAAGCTGGAAACTTTAGCCAAGGGTCACCACAGCAAATAAATACCTTTTACTCAAGTGGTGGACTGATCTGTCCAATCTTGGAGGGATAAGAGGCTTTATACATTGGGTTTAATAAGACCCTGATGCATGTAGTAAAAGACAGAGGAAGAGAAACCTTTATTTAGAGAGTATGCTGGTAAATTTTTAACAACCAGCTCTCCAAAAAAAAAAGTATGAATGACACCTTTTAAAATTTCAAATGAATTATTAACATTTTTTCATTACTTTCTTAAGTCTAGACATTCAACAAAACAATAAATCAATCCCTGATTTTGGCATTTGCCAATTTTTAAGCTTACATTGAAAATTAAAACATTAGCTCCCTCAAGCTGGTTTGACTTAGCTTCAGCACACCCCTGCCTTTATCTGTACCTGAAAATGCCATCCAATCAGGATCAGTAGGAGCAGAGAGCAGAGTCAAGGGACTGAGGGGAAATCATGAAAAAAAGAAGTACTTAAGTTTCTGACAGGTTTTATAGAGGAACAGCCCTGTAATGTGTAGGGGAATGTGTGGAGGAAGACATGATTTCTGATTGATTGGCTGAGAGAATGCAGAGCTGATTAAGGGACTTTAGTTTATTGCAGATTCTTCAGAGGAAATGGATAAAGTTGCTACAGGGAGGTAGTCAAGAGAGATACTTTTGAATGGTGGACTGGAGCCCTCAGAGTTGTGGACTAGTCCCATCATATTCCTTAACTTCCAGGGTCTGCAACTCGAGAGACCATCTTAATGGTCTTGGGTTAGTTACATTGTTCTCTCCTGGTTTGAGCTGAGATCTTATTTTGTTCCTAGCTGAAGATTTCATTTATTTTTATGTGTTCTTCAGTATAGTCTAATCTGTATAACTTCTCCAATTTGTTTTCTGCTTTGTTGGATAAATGAGTTTACTTGCTGTTTGCTATTTGGGATGGTCTTTTGTGTAACTAACATTTGGTGGGAAAGGGTTAAACTAGAGAGTTTAAAGCTAAGGATCATCCTTTTCCTTCAAAAGAGACCAAAGAAATAGCTTCTCTTCTGAACCCAGACTCCTATCTCTAGACTAGGGGCATTTGAGGGGTGGTAGATGGATGTAATTATGGGAAAATACCCCTCTTTGAGATAGCAGAGATTACTTAGCACCTGACTATCTTGGACATTGCTTGAACTTCCCTCCACATAGGCTGCTGGAAAGCCTGATAAGGTCTCTTTCCTCCTTCCCACAAAGGAGAAAATTTCCTGTTGGAGATGGATTGTATCTCAGATTATATCTATTATATCTATTCATGCCATTTGCAAGCCATATCATATATCTAGATGGCCCTGCATACATGTTACATACACAAATTGTACAAGATGCTATACATACAAATGCTGCCCTTCTTCTATGAAAGGGACTGACAGACCCTCCATCAGTTAGATATCTATCTAGCTATTTACACATAGGTAGAATTACTTTTTCAAATATGCTGACTAATAATTAACATTCATATAGTTCTATAAAGTTTTCCAAGCTATTTGTATACATTATCTCATGAAGGAACAGTTTGGTACAGTGGAAATACTGATGAATTTGAAGTGAGAGGACGTGGGTTTGAATTCTGGCTCTGACAGGTACTATCTGTGACACCTTCAGGAAGTTACTTGACTTCTCTGGGGCTTCACTTCTTCATCTGCAAAGTAAGGGGGTTGAACTGTTTGACATCTAAGGTCCCTTATTATACTTTATTCCCTGTCACATACTCTTTGATTCAGTAACAGCAGCCTCCTTGTTTTTCCATGGATAAGACAAGATATTCCATTTCTTGGCTCTGGGCATTTTCTCTGGCTGTCCCTTATGCCTGGAATGCTCTTCTTTCTCAAATAGGAATGGGGGCCACTAAACAGCACATAAAGATCAATGCAATGACCAACTATGATTCCAGAGAACCGATAATGAACTATGCTACCATGTCCAGACAGAGGTGATGGATTCAAGATGAAGAAC
The DNA here is from genome assembly GCF_003287225.1 of Phascolarctos cinereus. NCBI lineage: Eukaryota > Metazoa > Chordata > Mammalia > Diprotodontia > Phascolarctidae > Phascolarctos > Phascolarctos cinereus. Next base: position 266,324,218 of record NW_027555958.1, on the reverse strand, counting down.
AAAATATACTTTTCTGGACATGTACAATATGGGGATTTGTTTTTCTCGATTGCATATTTGTTACAAGTTTTTTTTTCAAATGCAGGAATGGGATGGGAGGAAGGGAAAATAAATTAATAAAATAAATGTGCTGATAATTAAATAAATAAATAAAGTTATGTTGATTGACAAATGAAATTTAAAAAGAAACTAATTACCCCAGGCTAGGACTGAACCTATGATGGTCATCAGTAGTGGTCTAATCACAAAGAACATCTGGATTCCTGGCCTTTTAAACCTTTAATTTCAGTACAAATGGACCTAGTCCACTCTTGATTTGATTTTTGTTTTAAAGTGGCAAGTTTTATGGGAAGCAGAAGATGAAGTTTAATAGGGATAAATTGAATTTTTAAAAACAACTACACACAATATGGATTGTGGGGGGCTTGGCTAGGTAGTAATCATGAGAAATAGTATGGTATAGTCAAAAAAAATACTGGGTTTGGCTCCAGATGATATGAGCTCAAATCCCAGCTCTTTTGACTTTTTGCCTGAATGACCTTGGTGTAAAATCATTTAACCTTTTTGGGCCACAGTTTTCTCATCTGTAAAAGAAGGAGGTGGACTAGATCTAATAGATCTAAGATCTATTCCTATTCCATATGACATGTGATTCTATGAACTGTTCATGTGAAAAAGATACATTTCAAAGTGGTTTTCAAGCCTAACATGAGTGTGGCATGGCAGCCAGAAAAGCTAATGAGACTTTAGGCTTCATTAAGTTGGTTATGGAATGCCACTATCTCTGAAAAATTGAAGCTGAAGATCACCCACAAGTCAATGGAGAAACTCATGGTTGATACAAGCAGACTGCAAGACATTATAAATTAGGAATACACAGAAATAACAGCATAAAAAACATTATTAGAGAAGTATTTGACTGGGGGGTAGGGGCAGGAAATATGGGCTAATCATTGGAAAAAAACATTAGCTACAAAATCAGAGGACCTAGGTTCAAATGCCACTTGTGGTCTTTGCTCTTGTGTGATTTTGTGCAAGAATAGCTAACATTAATATATCACTTTGAGCTTTGTAAAACATTTTCATTTATTCTCATTTGATTCTTTATAAAAACCCTGAGTTTGGTGTTATTATCCCCATTTTACAGCTAAGGAAATTTAAGTCTTAGTGAGGTTAAATGACTCACCTAGAGTCATAGCTGAGGCAAGATTTGTCCCAGGCTCTTCTTGATTGTAAATCCAGTACCCTTTTCCAACACATGAGAGGCAAAGGAAGCCAGAGGCTCCAGTACAAGCCCAACTAATTTACTCCACATTCCTTGTGGGAAGTGGTAGCCCCTGGCTCCATGATATAAGGCTATCTTTCTCCACCTCTGGCTGAAATCACATCTTGTCACCTGGAGGGTACCAGTTTGAAATCACCTCTTCTTTCACCAAGCCTGACATCCCATATCAGCAGCTCTTCTGACTCAGTAATCCAGAGAGGGGACTCTTAGTGATGATTTATACGTGGACAGAAACCAATATATCCATATAGTCTATCAAAAGCAATCAGAGAATATCTGCACATGCTCTGGGGAAAAGAGGTGAGCGGGATGAGTGAAAAGAACCTATTTTTATGACCAACTGAGAGTGAACGATAACCAATGAATGGACATCCCAAAAGGAATGCTTCTAGCACATTGGGTGGACCTCCTGTGGCAAATTTATGGAAGGAAAAAGAGTTGGACAAGAGGGCCAGGTATGTATCAATAAGTAGCCACACTAAAGAGATTATGGATCTGGAGATCCATATGGACTACTGGAGAATTAGGGTATAGTGTCCAAAAGTAGGGAGGCAATCATTCCACTAAACTCTGTCAGACCATATGTGGAATATTTTGTTCAGTTCTAGGAGCCAGCTGCATTTAATCTACAGAATGTGATCTGGAATAGCCTGAAGATATCACCCCATAAAAAGGACAAGTATTCCCCCCAGGAGTTGATTGTTGACATCTTGATAGCATATGAACCCTGGTGGGTGTGGGTCAAATGAAAGGCAGTAGCCAGGTCAACTTAATTCAGTTAAAGCCAGGGATTCTTAATTTGGGGGAACTTGTTTTTTAAAAATATTTTGATAAATATTTCAATGTAATCGGTTTGTTTTGTGTGATTCTATGTATTTTTGTTTTATGTATTAAGCTGAGAAGGGTAAGTGGGCTTCACCAGGTCTGCCTAAAGGGCCCATGATACACAACAGGTTAAGAGCCCTGGATTATATGATGGGGCCATTGTTTTACCTCTGGAGAAATCTCCCTATAGAATACATGGATGTGGTGTGGATGGATGGCTGGATTGGTAGAATGTAAGCTCTTTGTGGACAGAGACTGTTTTATCTTTGTTATAGTACCTGGCACATAGTAGTTAGTTAATAAAGTCTTGTTGAATGGAATTTAAGCCTGTTGGAGATCTGACTTTCACCTTAGACTAGATCTCTCAGAGATCCAAAGATAAGAGCAGGGACAAAGACTAGAGAGAAGACTTGTGTCCCTGGGGAAGGAGAGTCTGCTTATTTATGCATCATTTCTTCCCAAAGTCCCCAAAGCTCCAGAGGTGACAGTTGTGAAAAAGCGGTGGCAGAGTGATAGGGTCCCTAGAAGGGGAAACCTAGGATAGTTCTAGGGGAGGAAGGAACCATATGTCTCAAGAGTTAGCAGCTTCCAGGAGTAATACAGGTTCCTGTGCCCAAGTTCCTAAAGAGAAAAGCAGCAAGTAAGTGTAGCAAAAGACTGAATCAGAAAATGGAGGAACAAATCTGGACCTTTCCCTCTACTACTACTGAAAATTGTGTGGATTGTAAAAGGGGGAAGAACTTTCCAATAATAAGGGCTAGCTAGTGGTGAAATTAGCTGCCTTGTAAGCTCTATGTGACTGGAAGTTTTTCAAGCAGAGGCTAGATATCTATCTCTCAGTGTTACTGTGGAAAGCTTTTCTGCATCAGGGAAAAGGTTTAAGAAAATGATCAATGAGACGCCCTCATTCATTTAAAAAGCTATGTGTCACAGTGGATAGAACACTGCACTTGGGAGTCTGGAAGACTTGAGGTCAAGTCCTGCCTCAGAATCTCACTAGCTGTGTGACCCTGAGGAAGTTACTTAATCTTTCTCAGTTTTATCCTCTGCATCTGTATGATGTAGGTGACAATGGCACTTCACAGGGCTATTGTGCAGATCAAATTAAGTTATATTTGTTAAGTGCTTTGCAGACCCTAAAAATGCTATACACATGTTGGCTATAATTATTTATTAAGTGTTAACAATGTCAAGACTTCCAGCTCTGAGATTTTATGATACTAACTCATTGGTCCCTTCCCTGACCAACAGATGCTATTCTAGAGGAAGAGGGTCCTTTTGATCAGATTTAGCCAAACTATTCCCCAGATTCTATATGTTCTTTCTGATCTCCATGCATTAGCACAAGCTATCTCCCAAACCTTTGTAACACTTTCTCTGGACTATGGGCATCTTCTTTGGCTGTCTCCCATGCTCAGAATATTCTTCTTCCTCATCTCTGTCTGCTAGTTTCCCTGGATCCCTCTAAGTCCCAACTAAAATCCATTTTCTACAGGCAGACTTTTTCAACCCCTCTTAATTCTAGTGCCTTCCCTATGTTAATTATTTTCTATTTCTCCTATGTGTAGCTTGTTGTCTTTCCCGTTAGATTGTAAGGTCCCTGAAGGCAGGGAATATTTTTTGCCTCTTACTGTATCCCCAATACTTAGCAAAGTGCCTAACATATTTTTGGTTGTTCAGTCATTTTCAGTCATACCCAACTCTTCGTGACCCCATGTAGGATTTTCTTGGCAAAGATATTGGAGTGGTTTGCCATTTCCTTCTCTAGCTCATTTGACAGATGAGGAAACTGAGGTAAACAGGGTTAAGTGACTTGCCTGGGGTCACACAGCTATTAAGTGTCTGAGGCTAGATTTGAATTCAGGAAAATCCAGGCCCAGCATTCTATCCATTGTGCCACCTAGCTGCCTGACACATAACAAATGATTAATAAACGTTTATTGACTCACTGGGCTCCTTCTCCAACTCACACTTATACTTTCCAGTTGGGTTCCCAGAGAAAAGCTACTACCTTGAGTTCTAAGAGTAACCCTGTGGGCTTTTTCCCTAATACTATAGTTCATGAGGCCCCTCTGGTGTACTTCTAATTAACAGTCAAGCCAGTAGATTAATTAGTTCTTAGCAAAGATATTTACTAGAATGGTAAAAAAACAGTAGCTACAAAACATTTCCCTCATGTGGTAGGAGTGACACCAGTTTCATATAGGTGGATTTGGTCTTTTAAGGGGAGAGAAACCATTTTGATTCCTTGATTCATGAGGTATAAGAGGACCAGACCAAGAGAAGTTGAAGTTAGAAGCTCCATCTTGCCTCTTGTGCTGCCCTCAGGGGAATGTATTCCAGATTTTTAAAAAATGTTAATTATTCAGAGGTTAAATACAATTATTTTAACATGTCTGTTTCAATGGATTCTTATCCATTTATTTGGTTTTAATTGTGTTTCTTGATTCATGAGTGCTTGTAGCATTGTAACCTTGAACCTGTTTGAAACTTAGCCTATAATATTTGGCAACATGAACAAAGTTTGCTTTTTTCCTTTTCTTTTCTTCTCTTTTCTTTCATTTTCACAATGGCTTCTTGGTTAAATTCATTTTTTAAGGGAGGAAAGGATATTGTGAAAGAAAGGGAGCCTTGGGTGATGAGTTGGCTAGAAACATATTTTTTTTCCCCCTTAATGGCAAAAACCTTGTTTAAAATATATGGAGAAACTTTTTTGGACTAAAAAGAGGTTTCCTATTGATCCTCTGGGATTAGTGCAATGTATATTTGATGACAGGAGAAACCCTGCCTGGTTTTTATTAATATCTATGGAAAAGTTGTATTGACAATAAAAGGAGAGTACAAATAAATTGTCCTTGCATATTAGGCAATTAGAGGAAGAAGTCAATGAGCTTTTGGTTCTTAAAAAGTATGTTTTGAAGACAGGAAAAAGACTAAAGGGTTCACTGATTACCCAAGTAGATGGATTTTTTTTTACTTTTAACTTAAATTTTATTTTTTTCAATCAACAAAAATCATTCTTCTCTGCCTCCTACTCCCCTCCCCACATTGAGAAAGAAAGAAAACAAAACTCCTGTTATAAGCATGTATAGTCAAGCAAAACAAATTTCTGCATTGGCTTTGTCCAAAAAATATGTCACATTCTGTACACTGAATCCTTTATTTCTCTATCAGGAGGTAGGTAGCATGTGTCATCATGAGTCATCAATGGAAATCTGGTCAGTTATTCCGTCAATAAGAGTCCTTAAGTCATTCAAAATTGTTTGTCTTTACAATATTGTTGCCTCTGTAAAGAAAAAAAATTCTATGGATTCTGCTCACTTCACTCTGCATCAACTCATGCAAGTCTTCCTAGACTTCTCTGAAACGATCCCCTCCATCATTTCTTATATCACAATAGTATTCCATCATATTTATATACTGTAACTTGTTTTATCTTTCCTCAATTGCTGGTTACTCCCTCAGTTTTCAATTCTTTCCTACCACTATGTATGTTATAAATGTTTTTGTCTAAGTGAACTAAGTATTACCCTTTCCTTGAGAGTAGTCAGAGAAAGTGGCATTGATCTTAGGTTTTACCAAAGTGTTGTACCCCTAGACTGACAATATTTGAGGGGTTGTGGATATGTGTAATTTTAGTCTAATATATACCAGAAGTAGGTGAGGGAAGGTGTAAGTTCACAGCCATGGCCCTCCTCTTGCTCCCTACAAAAGCAGAAGTTGCATTCTCCTTCACAGAAGGCTAAGCTACATCCCAGATCAGATATCTATCCATACCAGAAGGGAGCTGAGCTATCTTTATAACTAGATAGCTACCTATATCTTACATGTGGGGGATTATCCACAGGAATCTTATCTCATTAATAATTCCTAGTTGTTACTCATGCAAATAATGTTCCTTTCTCTTTCATTTAAAAAAATTTTGGAATTTTTTGGTACACTGTTCTCTTTTGGAGAGGTAGAAGACAAAGGGAATTGAGAAAACAAGTCTGACACAAGAACATCTCCATCAGGGAAATGACTAGGGTAATAAAATCACCATTTGTAATAACTGTGGATCTAGGAACTGTTAAAAAAAAAGTTGGAATGTTCTTGTTTTAGTGAACAAGAAATTGAGAGTTGGTTATTCAAATGTGGATATCTCCTTTTCAAGCTACAGGAAACCATGGTGAGACCAGGGAATGAGGTTACCCAGGGCCCCAGAGGACAAGAACATTGACCTTATCAATTATTTATGGGTCTATTCTTGTTGGAGTCATAGAACTTTATGCAGAGATGGTAGTAAATATTAATAATGTGGACTGCAGTTCTTTCTTAGACTTTCTTCCTAACTTTATTCCAAACTCTCTAGGCATCTCCACCAGGCCCCAGCAGTATTCTCACCTTGGAAGATTCCTCTGGCCCTGCTGCTCCTTCCCTTATTGATGAAACTCTCCTAGAATCTCCAGTTCGAGGAAGTGCCCAAGGAAGCCACGTTCATTATTTTATTTCTTTTGAGCATACCCCAGCGCATATGCCCTGGCCTCCCTTTCTCTTTCTGCTTCTTTTCATTTGTTATCTTTTTCCATTAGAATGTAAGCTCCTTTTTACTTTGTATTGTATTGTCAGTGCTTAGCATAATGCCTGAAACTTAATAAATACCTAGTAAATGCTTTTTGACTTGGCTGTCTTAGTGAATTTCAAGTTACCATCATTTTCAAAACTTTCTACGATAGATATTTGAGAAAAACATCTGTAAATCCCATTGAACTTGGGTCCTATTGGACTTGAACTTGGTGGACTAAATGATAATACTTTAATACATCAAGACGAGCTTGAGATTCCCTTAAGATATTATTGGTGTCAACATAATAGTAGATGCTATGGTTCAACTATGTCCAGAACTTCTAACATAATAATGTCATTACTGATAGGAACTAATTCCATCCTTTTTCAATATTATAGCAAGACACTGTAAACAACAAGATGGGACTCAATACCTATACATTTTTATTAACCATGCAAACTGTGTAGGGGTTTACAAGGGGACAGAGTCACAAGGTGCCAGTAAACATCACAGGGGCACTGACTGTTCAACCACATTCTTGTGGATCCTGAGGTATTTGACTTTGGGGGCCTTCCAATATTGAAGTATGGAAGAATTGGTTGAAATTCAGGACAATGGATATATTCTCATTGTATGTGGAATATGCTAACAGAGCAACCCACAGAATTTAATTCAATGATTCACAACCATTCCAGGAAAGAGCTGACAAATAAAACATTCCATGTTCCCCTAATTTGCTTATGATATCACCCTTTATACCTAATCATGTACCCATTTTGACCTTATCTCAATGTAAAGTGTGAGATATTAGTCTATACCTAGTTTCTATTAAACTGCTTTCTAGTTTTCCTGGAAAATTTTGTCAAATAATGATTTCTTGTCCCCAAACCCAAACCTTGGATCTTTGGGTTTGTCAAACACTACATTACTATGGTCATTTACTACTGTAATCTTTTATTAATACCTAATCTGTGCCACTGATCCACTACTCTATTTCTTAGTACCAGATTGTTTTGTGGATTACCACTTTGTAATATAGCTTGAGATTTGGTACTGCTAAGCCACCTTCATTTACATTTTCCCCCCTTGATTCCTTTGATATTTTTGACCTTTTGTTCTTTCTCAGGAAAGAGTTGTGAAAATTACCCTATCAAAAAAGAATTACTCTATCTATGGTAGAGTACTCTGTCTATGAAAGAGAGGAGGACCTCATGAGCCATCTCAAAGAAATGCTGGTTAATAACATCATCACACAACCCAGCAGCCCTTATGCATCACTAATAGTGTTAATGCCAAAGACGAATGGAAAGATATGTAGACTACTAGACTTGGAACAAAAGAACTAAAGTGGACCAGCCATATGTTCAATATGCCTTGGATTGTCTGCTGGTCAGTGGTTCTCTGTCTTGGAGTTGCATAATGGATATTATCATATCCTTGATATCTGAGAAAGGAAAGGACACTTCTTTTATCTAGCTGAATTTTACCAGCAGAAGTTTGACTCACAGTGAATCTCATTACTCTATCCACAAACTTGAATTCTTTTTTTTTTTGGTGAGGCAGTTGGGATTAAGTGACTTGCCCAGGGTCATACAGCTGGTAAGTGTCATGTGCCTGAGGCTGAATTTGAACTCAAGTACTCCTGACTCCAAGGTTGGAGCTTTATCCACTGTGCCACCTAACTGCCCCTCACAAGCTTGAATGATTTAAGTTCAAAGATGACATACATGGGGCAAAACTCTAAGAATGGATTTATAACAATCCATTGACTTCCATTTTGACCAATGCCTAGCTGTAGGCTGTTTCCCAGAGATAAGTGGCAGCACTGGCTAACTGTGATTTCGGTCTAGACTACAGATCTAGAAATATCTGCATGCAGATACCTCATCTAAAACACCCAAGGCAAGTGTTGGGAGCTCTCTGTCACACCAAAGGAGTTGGATGACAAAAGCTAAGAAGTTGAGACTTCCACCAGATACCAAATGCAAACCTTGATTCATTAAATCAATCTTCCTTGCCTCAGTTATCTATGGCTGACTGATAGAGAGAACAAGATGGCTGTTGAATGACTGAGAGAAATGGTGCAGGCCAAAAAGCAAGGAAGAGATCTTAAAAGCAAATCAGCAGAGGGCACCTTACCATGGAGACAATTGTAGAAGGTGGAGCTAAGACAGTAAGTCTTGTTTCAGACTAACTGATCCACACATGGAACCAAGAAGCAGTTGGTGTTGTTCAGAGAATAACTCTCAAATGACTTTGGACAGATGGGCCAAGAAAGGACCCTCCAACTGGCAAGAAAGAGATGTATCTGGCCCAAGACGTCACCAAGAGGCATGAAACGTTCACCTGATACGTACAAAGAAAAGCATTACTAACTCATGCTGAATATTTAAACAATATAAGCAGTCAAATACCTCTGGAGCTTGTCTATAGACTTTCTATCTCTGGAAGGAAATAGTTAAAATACAAATCATATTTTTGTGATGATTGACAATTTTACCTAGCATGCATAAGTAAACCCAACAAAACCAGAAAGCATCCATTGTTTCCAAAATGTTGTAGGGAGAGGTTTTTTAAAAAAAAAATTTTTTTTAGTATGTGAATTCCCTGATGGGGTCCACTGTAGCTAAGGTAGAGTTTTTGAGAGTGAGCTATTGAAGGAATTTTGGCCTTGACATATATCAGAACCTCCACTCTCTCCACAAAGACATCCATAGCTTTAGCATTTCAACCCCACTTGTTTGAACAGAACAAAACAAATTCTCTGTGTGAAGTTGATGGGGTGTGACCCAAGCCAAGGTCTTTACCCCTTGCCCCAAATGGAATCTGCCTCCCCTTGTCTATAAGGCCCCCGCCCCTCATCTCCCTTTGAAAGCCTTAGCCTACCTTTTAATCTCATTCAGATACCTTTCAGTTCCTTCATTATCGATTCCCATTGTCTATTCAATCTCTTAGACATTCCAATCTCTGGGAATTCTCACCCAGACCCTTTTCCCAGACCATTTTCCCAGACCCTTCCCTAGTCACTTCAGTATATAAGATCTACCCTGGCCCTCTTTCAGGGCTGAGAACCTCTCATGCCTGCTCGTCTTTATGGGTGTCACCCTGCTGAGAATCTCAGGCCCACAAGACTGAGACCTCCTCATGCCTGCCCGTCCTCAAGGGCATCACCTGACCTATGTGTTTTATCACTAATAAACTTTTCCTCTGGCTGAAGAAGATTTGAGTTGAATTCTTTCAGACTGGGCCCAGTACCGCAATCTTGGGGTTCTAGCAGCACCCCAAAGTCCTAGACCTCTTCAAAGTCATCAATCACGTGCCATTTCTATAACATGAATATAATTCTGCCAGGAACGGTGCTGCAGGCTGTATATCATACTTGCTCATGTTTGGGTGAGAACCACACTTAACCTGTTGACTTATGCTTTGGGAATTCAAAAGAAGGAGATGATGCAACTCCTCACACTCAGTGTATCTCTCAGTTAAAACAGAGGCTAAAAGAATTGTGACAGGAATGAGAGACATTATGATGCTGGAGTACTTTGTCAAGATCTTCAACAAAGAGAAAGACTTTTGCTGAGAAACCTTGCATTGAAGGAACTCACAAATCAGCTGGTAGCTGGAAAGTTAACCTATACAAAATTTTTGAGAGACTGGACAAAAAAAGCTGTTTATAAAGTAACACCAGATACTGGACTATTCAGTGGAAACCACGTATTGCCCACAGTAGAATTGGTTGGATTTTCTAATGAGCAGGTGGTCAGAAATGAAAGAAAGATGCTCACACTGGTCAACGCTGAAGAAAAATTCCATCTACTAGTTGAGAAATGACCATCTGACCCTGATATGGACACTGAATATGATGGTTCCATTTAAGGAGAGTATGTACTAATGTAAGGCAAGAGAACTAAACCCAGAGGTAATACTTTTTTAAAAAGTAATGTTTTATCTTTTTACAATTGCATGTAAAAGCAATTTCTAACATTTGTTTTTAAAATTTTGAGTTCAAATTCTCTCCCTCTCTCTCATTTCCCCTTCCTTGAGATAGCAATCAATTTGATATTGGTTATACATGTGCAATCATGCAAAATATATTTCCATATTAGTCATGTTGTGAAAGAAAACACAAACCCCCACCCAAAAAAATACATGAAAAAAATAAAGTGAAAAATATGCATTCAAACTCTGCCAGTTCTTTTTCTGGAGGTGGATAACATTTTTCAGAATGAGTCCTTTCAAATTATTTAGGATCATTGTGTCGAGAGAATAAGTCATTCACAGTTGATCATCATACAATATCGTTGTTACTGTTTACAATGTTCTCCTGGTTCTGCTTATTTAACTTTGCATCAGTTCATGTGAGTCTTTCCAGGTTTTTCTAAAAGCACCCTGCTCTTCATTTCTTACAGCATAATAGTATTCCATCACAATCATATACGATAACTTGCTCAACCATTTCCCAATTGATGGGCATTCCCTCAATTTCCAATTCGTTGCCACAACAAAAAGAGCTGCTACTGATATGTTTGTACAAACAGGTCCTTCCCCACCCCTTTTAAAAACTCTCTTTGGGATACGGACTTAGTAGTGGTGCTGCTGGGTCAAAGGGTAGAGACTCCTATGCTGTATGAGGAACACAATTAAAGTAAACATACTGATAGTCCATCTGTCCTTGCTGTAAGCCCAGGTATAGACATGCAAGTCTATAATGATCTTCATGGTCATTATATATCCACAGATCCAAAATATCTATTAGCCCTGGTACAGGAATAGAGATAGCCAGTGACATGGAGCGGAATGCCAGACTCACCAGACCAAACATTAGACTTAGTTAGAATGTTACAAGTGAACCCAAAGAAACAGTAACATCAGTATCTAAGTAACAATACTAACAATTGTCTGTGTGAAGTGTACTTTGAATGTAATTGCTTTTGTCTATTCCTGCAATGTAATTATTAGATTTACTTTATCATTATTAGATTTTTGAGCATGCCTATATATTATTTTTGCCAGTATATTCACTTGACTGTGCTCTATATTTGTCATAACAATGTTTATTCATTGTTTTCCTCATTGTTTTGTGTATACACTAATGCTTCCTGTCAAGCTATGTTTCTTTTTGAATAGTGTTATTGTTACAACTAGCTAGTTTTGCTTTGTCAGTTAGCCATGCTTTCCTTTGTCATTTATGATTATTTTCTGTGTATTATGGAAAGACATATACTCTTGAGGGGTGCATATGCTATGTCCTGCTCATAACTTAGGCATATTGTCCCTGAGGTACTAGGCCAGGCAGTGCTTCGCATGATTGTTTTCAATGATACTCTAAGTTGGTCAATGGGGACATCAGGACAATTACTCTTACTGTTTTAGAGCAGTGACATTTGTGTTTATATTGCTCGGTTACAAGTTTCAAGCTCACTTTGGCTGGTTTTTTTGCAAGGGATTGCAAAAATTTTGGCCCAGGAGAGGGGTGGCCTCATTCATCTCCTAAAGGATGGCCTTCTGATGCTACATACTTAGAAGGAAAATGATTCCTGAGTGGCTGAAAGACCTTAGAGAATGATGCTGCATACCTGTGTAAGACAAGGGGACTTACTTTTAGATAGCTGGAATATTTTGAGAGAGAAGGTTGCAAGAGGCAAACACAAACTGTTGAATGAATGCTAGGAGAAAACCCCATCTACCTTCCCACAGGGATCTTTTTGATGGGCATCTCCTCCTGGCTTACATTCTCTTCAACTTTTAACTTTTACCAACTCCTTATACCATGATCTACAAAAAATTCTAACTGGATATGTAATCTTAATATTATTGATCATACCATTAAAAAAATTAGAAGAGAAGCAGATCATATACCTCTCAAAGTTACAGGTAGGAGATATACTCTTAACCAAACAAGGGATAGAGAAAATTACAGAAGATAAAATAGGTAACTTTAATATGAAACCAAAAAGATTCTGCACACAAAAAATTAATGCATCTAGTATAAGGAGTAAAACAATCAAATGGGAAAAAAATCTTTGCATCAAATCCCTCAGATAGGGTTTGGTATCCAAGATAAATAGAAAAGTCATACACCTCCCCCCAACATACATATATGTATACACACAGACATATATATACATATGTGCATACGTATACACATATACACAATTCTCTAATGATAAGTGGCCAGAGAACATGAACATTTTCTAAAAAAAATTGCAAACCATTAACTACTCCATGAAATAATGAATCAAATCACTAATAATAAAATAAATGCTAATCAAAATAATCCTGAGGTCTTCTTATACCTAGCATATTGGCAAAGATGACAAAAGATGCCAATATTGGAGGGGTTGTGATAGTACAATCGGCACATGAATGAATTGTTGGTAGTTATGAATCAGTATAATCATTTTGGAAAGCAATTTGGAATCATGCAAATATAGTGATTAAAATGTCCATATCCCTTAACTGAGAGATTCTACTACTAAGCTAATGATCCCAAAAAAGTCATTGATAAGAAGGAAGTCCCCATATACAGCAAAATATTCATAGCAGCATTTTTTGTGATAGCATTGAAGATAAAGTAGACACCCATCAATTGGAGGATAGCTAAACAAATTGTGATACATGAATGCAATGGAATATTTCTGTGCTATAAAAAAATGACAAATATAATAAGTAGAGAAGCATGGAAAGAATTATATGACCTGCTGCAGAGGGAAGTAAACAGAAACAAGAAAACAATATATACAATGACTACAACAATCTAAAGAGAACGAATAGTGACAAAACAATCAAAAGTGAATGTTGCAAAACTGTAGAGAAAAAGCATCACCTTCCCAAAAGGGATATGAGAAGATACCCCCACCTCACTCCTCTGCAGAGGTGCGAAGCCCATGCATGTGGAACATTGCATATATTTTCAGACTTTTTCAATGTGTTTATTGGTTTTATTAATTTTTTTCTCCATTTTTCCCTTTAAAAACATTATTTATCATATGGGATGGATGACTGGTAGGGAGAGACACTGGAAGAAATTCTGGCAATGCAAAAAAACAGAAGATAACAAAAAATATGTGTTTGAAAAAAAGAAATCTATCTAGAAAGATAGATTGGAGCTAATTGTGAAAGGTCTTAAATGCTAAGCAACTAAAGAACTAATATTTTTATCTTAAAGACAGGAAAAGTCCCAGGATTGAACCCAGTCTGTGTAAACCCAGAGCTGTGTTTCTGGGCCATGGGTTCCATTAAGAAAGACACTGACAAACTGGAATAAATCCAAAAGATGAACAGGATCAATCAATTAATGAATGAACATTTATTAAGTACCTAGTGTACGCCAAGAACTGTGCTAAGTGCTGGGGATACAAAAAAAAAAAGAGGCAAAAGACAGTCCCTGCCCTCAAGGAGCTCCATCTAATGAGAGAGATGATGTGCAAACAAATATATATAAAGCAAATTATATACAGGATAAATAGGAAATAATTAACACAGGGAAGATACTAGAATCAAGGGGGGTGGGCTGGGGAAGGCTTCCTGTAGAAAGTATAATTTCAGTTGAGATTTGAGGCCAGGAAGGTGAGTATTCCAAAAGGAGAAGGAAGACCATTCCAGGTATGGGGAAACAGCCAGAGAGAATACCCATAGCTGAAGATGGAGTGTCTTATTTGTGGAACAGCCAGGAAACCAGTGTCACTGGACAAAGAGTACATATTGAGGAGTAAGGTATAAGAAGATTGCAAAGGCAGGAAGGTTCAAGATTAGGAAGGGCTTTAAATGTCCAACAGAGCATTTTCTCTATACTCCTAGAGGCAATAGTGGGTCACTGGAGTTTATTGAGTAAGGGGGTGAAATGACCAGACCTGCATTTTAGGATGATTAGAGGGCTGGAGATGGTACCATAGAAGAACCAAATGATCATTTCTACTACCACACCATCCACTAGTATTCAGGAGGGGACAGCTAGTTTGAAATCTAGGCAGTTGGGAAGGACCTAAGAGCTCATCTTCTTACAACCATTCTAATTCAAGAAGTCTTCAACAATATTCCAAATTTCGCCCCTGCTTCATAGTGCAGGTATGTCTGTTATTGGGTTGCCTTTACTTTTGGAGAGTTCTTCCTTATATTGAGCTAAAAGCTTCCTCTCTGTGATTTTCAGATTTTAGTCATGGTTCTGTCTTTTAGCTGCTTGCCTCTACCTCCTACTCCCCCTCCCCCCCAAAAAAAAATAGAATGAGGGCAGGGAATGTTTTACTTTTTGTCTATATACCCCTTGTTCCCGGAACATGTTCTTTGCACATAGTAGATCTTTAAAAATGTTTGTTGAATTTAATTGAATTCTGTTTCATGTGCCTAGCATCCATTCTTACTCAAAACAGATGAGTAGTCACAGGGTGATTCCAAGGCTGACCTAATGGTTCAATGATTTCCTATGGGAGGATAGGATGAACATAATAGGGTGGAGATAATTCCATCCTGACCCCTATGTGATCTCTGCTCTGAATCCTTGTGGCTCTTTACCTTACAAAGCTTTTCTCTAGATAAATCTTATTTGTGAAATAAACGTATGAGCTTTGGCTTTGGAGCCAGAGGAACTGGGTTCAAATTCCACCTATCATTGATATGGCCCAGGGGTGGGGAACCTTCAGCCTTGAGGTCTCTTGGGGCCTTCTGGGTCCTTGGGTGCAGCCTTTCCACTGAGTCCAAGTTCTACAGAACAAATCCTTTTCAAGGGTATTTGTTCTGTGAAGTTTGAATTCAGGCAAAGGGCAGCGCTTGAGGACCCAGAGGGCCACACGTGGCTTCAAAACTGCAGGTTTGGCACCCCTGATATGGCCTATCATCTGTATGACATTGAGTAAGTCACTGAATCTCACTG
Organism: Phascolarctos cinereus; assembly: GCF_003287225.1. Taxonomy (NCBI): domain Eukaryota; kingdom Metazoa; phylum Chordata; class Mammalia; order Diprotodontia; family Phascolarctidae; genus Phascolarctos; species Phascolarctos cinereus. The sequence continues at coordinate 266,308,693 of NW_027555958.1, read as the reverse complement.
GGTCTTAGTTTCCTCAACTGCAAAATGAAAGACTGGACTATATGGCCACTGGTGCTCCTTGTGTATGATCCTAGGAACCATCTTAGGAGGCACTGTGATTCAATGGATCTGCAGTTAAAAGGACCTGGGTTTTCCTCCTCTGATACTACCTTTATGATTCTGAGCAAGTCACTTAACTTTCCGTAAAATAAAGGAATTGGATTACATCATTTTTTGTCTCTAGACCTATGGTCCTCTATGTAAACATTCACACACACACAATAAAGTCACATCTGTTATATATTCATAAATATGCGTACATACGTATGTATATTATATGAGGCAGTAAGTTCCCCAGCACTGAACTATACTGTGTATACATAGGATTATATATACATTTCTATTCCTAAACTATCTTCTGCTCAGATTTTCAAAGGCAGTATTTATTGTTTGGTTCTTGGTGATCTTATGAGATCTCACTAAGAATTTTTTCCCCCAAGTATTTCTTTCTTTCTTTCTTTCTTTCTTTCTTTCTTTCTTTCTTTCTTTCTTTCTTTCTTTCTTTCTTTCTTTCTTTCTTTCTTTCTTTCTTTCTTTCTTTCTTTCTTTCTTTCTTCCTTCCTTCCTTCCTTCCTTCCTTCCTTCCTTCCTTCCTTCCTTCCTTTTCCTTTCTTTCTTTCTTTCTTTCTTTCTTTCTCTCTTTCTTTCTTGGCAATGGGGTTAAGTGACTTGCCCAGGGTCACACAGCTAGTAAGTGTCAAGTGTCTGAGGCCAGATTTGACTTCAGGGCCAGTGCTCTATCCATTGTGCCACCTACCTGCCCCCAAGTATTTTCCAAGAAGAAAAGACTGGAAAAATGTGCCCTTGACTAACATTGGGAGGAGGGTCATTTGGGCATTCCCCTTTAGGCTCCATTCAAATGCCGTAAGAATGATCTGCAAACTCAGTATCCAGTGATGTGACGACTGGAAAGCAAGACTGCAGACAGACTAACTTCAAGTCTGAGAGGCAGCAACAATGAACTGCTGGGGAGCAGCTGCAGGGAGTCTTCCCATCTTGCTTCCCTACCCTTGCCTCGTCTGTCCCCTGTTCCTGGAATGCATTTTCCTCCTCACCTCTGCCTCTTAGACTTACTGACTTACTTCATAGCTGAACTCAATCACTGCTTCCTACATTAGATCTTTCACAAAGGTCCCACCTATTGCATTTCCCACAAATTCCTTTATATTTACTTTTTATATATTTTTGTATATGAGAAGAATGAAGAAGTGTGGCATAGTGGATAGAGATCTGGCCTGAGAGCCCGGAAGACTTAGGTTCACATCCCATCTCTGATACCTCCTAGCTGTGTGACACTGAGCAAGTTATTTAACTTGTTAGTGATTTAGGGAATTCTCTTGGACTATGAATTACCTAGAAAGTGCCACCTTGTATTGACAGAAAGAGTTTTTTCAACAGCAGTTCCTTATCTCAATGAGATCATAGGTGCCATCCCTATATTTTTGTTGTTTTTCAGTTGTTCTCAGTCATGTCCAACTCTTCATGACTCCATTTGGGGTTTTCCATCTCTTTGTGAAGTAGCTTTTTCAAATTTGATTGCCATTAAAACCAAGTACTGAAATAAACTGAATTTAGAACTAGATTTTTGGGTTATCATATCACAGAATGTAAACTAAGATCTTTTAAAAGAATGAATGAATGAATGAAAAGGCATTTATCAAAGTGTTTACAATGTGTTCTGTGATAAGTGCTGGGAATACAAATAGAAAAGCAAGACAATCCCAGCTCTCAAGAAACTCACATTCTAATAGAAGATGATGCATATCAGAGGTTTCAGTGGCAATATATTAATATAGTGGCAAGTCATATGGAAAGGCCTTATGGTTCTTAGGATACAGTGGCAAAGCAGCTAGTAATTCATCTTCTTTAATGTCATTTTCATTAATAATACTATATCAGTTCCTGACGTTGAACCATTTGACAGTGCCAGGGATTCTGGTGGTAAGAACTTTCTTTTCCAAGTTTTTAGTAGCTGTGGTTGCTGAAGAAGCCAGGCCTGCAGCACCTGCAGAGAAAGTTGCCAGGTTGCATTTCTACAAGGGTTGCTTTCCTGGACTATGGTTGCAAATGCCAGGCTGGAAGCAGGGCCAATGGCCTGGGGGTGCTGCTGTTCCCAGGGTTCTTGGGCTTACCAGCCCCATCAACAGCAGCTAGTTGGCAGTTAGAAACATTTACTGATGTTCACTAGTAGCAGTGTAGGTGGTGGCAGGAATAGTGGTCATATTTGAACACATTGCTTTTAATGTTAAGAGCAAAAAAGGGGTTTATATTATTAACAAATACAATAAAAATATTTTAATATATTGTTAATTTCATCTTTATGGCAGCCTTTAAAATTTTGATTTTGTGCTTTATGACATATACAATATATTAATGTAGTAGTAAGTGCAAATGACATATAAATAAATATTCATATGTAGCATGAGCGAATTGGCCTGGGGGTGGGGAAATAGTCCTTGAAGCATATATAGATATTCTCTGCCTGGCTTCTGTCCAAGCAACCACATGGAAATTTGACATAGGTTCTGTTTCTGGTCATGAATAATTGAAGGGCTTGCTCTGTGTGATAATGAAAAGTCTTCTAATTGGCTGATGAAATTGAAGAACTGATGCTGATGTTGCTGGTTTAGAACCTTGAAAGAAATACCTATGTATGTTCCACTGGTCCCCATAATCCAATTAAGCCAAGCTCAAGATATATTTTGGGATTATGGCCAAATATTTTTGGGCGAACAGCAAAGTTTGAAGAGTGTTGTTTAGGACAGTCATTGCACCATAGAGCCAAAAGATATACTTAGCAACATCACCTTCAATTAGGTAGGACAAGTGATAAAAAAGATCTAGTGGTCCTCAACAGCCTAGAGCCACAAAACTAGGGAGAAAAGAGAAGATAAAACCAGATAAGATTTAGAAAGGAGAAATAAGCTCATCAGAGACTTTACCCTAACTATCAGCACAGAAAAAATTCTAGGCAATTAGCCAGTTGTTTTGTCTACTCGATTCTAAAGTCAACAGTATATTTGAAAACATGGGATGTTGAGTTTGTTTCATTTAATATAGTCATTCATATATAACCCCAGAAGAGTTGGGTGGTTTCCTAAAGGACAACCCTGTAATTTTGCCCCTTGTATATACAGAGGGAGACACAGAGCAACTATAAAGAGAGAAGGAGGTGGAGTTCAAAAGAGAATGGCAAGAAGGAAGGCACAGAGTTTGGAATGGTAGACAGGAGATTTTCTGGGAGCTACCGTCATTGGTGAAGCTGGCCTTTGAACATGTCTCTTGACTCCTAGCACCTGTAACCCAAGAAACTGCTAAGAGTGTACTTCCCAGTTGAGATTGTTTTCTCCTTGGATAAGCTGAGATTTTATCGAGTCCATTTACTTTTGTATATTCTATTATCTGCCTAGCTTTCTTAATTTCTGTTTCACTGTTTGCTCTAATAAAATATGGTTGTTTGCTAGCCAATATTGTCTTTTGTATATAACCAGGATTTGTTGGGAGAGCATACCAAAGGCAACTGACTTTGGATGCCTAAGAACAAGTTTATGGAGGGCCTTGCTGTGTATAGAACCTTACCTGAAGAGAGTCAATGGGAGGGAGACAACAACATACCTTCTGTCTGGAAAGTTAGAGCCCATAACAGAGAAGTAGAGATAAAAGAAAAAAAAGAAAAGAAGGTCTCCATATGATTGGATCACTATATTAAATTCCCAAGTGTTTTGCAGCTCCTCTTTTTTTTGGGGGGGGGGCGCAGAGAGGGAAGGAAGGCAATCAGGGTTAAGTGACTTGCCCACAGTCGTATAGCTAATAAGTATCTGAGGCCAAATTTGAACTCAGGTCCTCCTGACTCCAGGGCTGGTGCTCTATATACTGCTCCACTTAGTTGCCCAGCCCCTAACTCTTAATTGGATCAAATTCTGCATCTGAAGTTTTCCACATATGTGATCTTGAGCAAATCACTTAACCTCTTTGGGTCTCATTATCCTTTATAAAGTGTAAATATATCTTTTACAAAATGAGGATTTCTGGGGTCACTTCTAGATCCAGATCCCATTAACTAAACTAAATTCTGGGTAAGCACTAGACTAGACCCCTAGTTTCTTTAACCTCTGTTCCTCTTCCCAGAAGTTGAGCATGGGAAGGGAAGAAGGGAGTGCCTGGGGGGCATGGGGTTATGCCCTACCCAGACCACAGAATGGGGACTGCCTGAGTGTCACCAGCAGCTGCCTGATCAGAGACAGGAAATCAGCAGAATGACTGAGCAGTTGTGACTGTGGCAGCCTCAGAGCACCCAGGCAGAAACAGTGGAAGAGATCTCTTCTAGGAGTCAGCCAAGGGGCCAAGGTGATCCTCCTGCCCCATCCTCACATTCAGCCACAGAACCTCAATTTGGAAATCATTAGTTTACGGGAACATAAGAACAAAGAATGGAACTGGGAAGAGATCTTGGAGGTCATTTGGTCCAGTCCTTTCATTTTACAGAGAAAGAAACTGAAGGTCAGAGAGGTTGAGGGCAGAGCTGGGATCCCAATCTGGATCCTCTGATCATAAATCCCATATTCTTTTTTTTAATTAATGACACTATTTCTCCCTTGAAGTTGAAGGTGTGAACTTATCTAGATTTCCTTTAGGAAAGCCATAAAGAACTGGGTTGGGCCCGCAAGGAATCTCCTATAAGCAACAGTGATCTGAGCCTCTCTGGACAATGGTCTGGACACTCTTACTCTCTTCTTTATCATGTGAAGGAATATGGTCAATCCGCTATGGAGAAGTCATGATATCTAGGATTTGAGGATCAGGGGTATCAAGGATATGGAACAGAATGGACAACCTATATAACCCAATGCAAGCATTTAGGACTACTTGGGGGCAAGGGGGAGGTGCCTAGTGCCCAGCCTTGTAGGGGCCTGTTTCTCCCCACATCAGGGCTCCTCTCTGGCTGGCCTACCCAACCACAGGACAATCAGTCTTTCCCAGAAGCAACCAATCATGGGTACAATCTGCTGGGAAGTTACAGTAAGTGAGGCCTGACTGTTCCTTATATGGGGCTCCTGTGTTGTTCCCAGGCCTCTGAGCTCAGGGATGATCAGAAAGCGGAATTGACAGTACCTTCCCCTTGCATTTTCCTAGGCTAGTATCAAAGAGTGAAGTGAGTATGAGTATATGGAGCAGAGGGGGGATGTGGGGGGAGGGGATAAAGGAACAAGGGAAGGGAAGCTAATTTAACCATCTCCTTCCTTTGAAGAGTTTGGCCTTTCCAAGCATTTTCGGGGGACCAACTCTTTTCCGCCAGTCCTGCCAACCATGCAGTCCAAGCCACAAAGAGCAGCTGAAAGCCACAACTAACATTTTAGAAGGGAAGAACTGACTCACAACCAGGCTGGGTCCTCTTTTAATGTTCTTGGCTCTGAGCCTAGGATTCCTGCAGGTTCTGACAACAAGTTGGACCATCCTGTTCCATAAAACCTAGCTTCAGGGTAATGTACAGCCAGATCCCAAAAGAAGAAGGGCCTGTGTGTGTGTGTCAGGGTAGGGGGGGTACCCAAAGTATCAAGGTCCCCCAAGACAAGACTTTTGGTAAGATAGAGGCTTAAATTAGCCTTTTCTTGGAGTGAGGGTCTCCAGAGATACAATGAGAAGATAAGAGGGAAGTAGAATGAAGGAGAAAGCTTAGAAATGAGAGCCAGGATTGCTTTTAGGTATTCTTTTGTCTCTGGCAGAATTGCATTCCTTAACCCCACACCCTCGAAGAACCCAGGCTCTGTCCCAGCCACCAACTGAACTAGTAACCCAGATCCCACAGTAGGGCCCCTGTGTCAAAGTCCACAGTGGTTCCATCCTCTGTAAGGCTCTAATATGTGGAGTGAGAGAACTACACATTGGGGTTCCAGGGCCAGGAGAAATAGGCCTCCATACCCATAATCCCAGGACCACCCAAAGTCCACTATAAGAAGAGGAAACAACAGAGCAGCTGAATTTCAACACCGGCGTGGGTGTTCTTTGGCCGGAAATAAGTTGCAGATCTCTCAAGAGTTACCAGAGGGACCCAAATCATGTCCCCTGCCCCCACTCCAGGGAGCACAGCCCTTCCAAGCCACATCCTGGAGAAGTTTTTCTTTTCCTCAGGGAAAAGTCTAGCAGTTGGTTCCTGGGAAGAGACTGTTTCAGAGACTGAAAAATTCTGACCTGGCTGGTGACCTGCCTGTTCCCCAACTCCATCATTCATCATGGGAATTCTCTGGGCTGGTTGCTAACAAAAGGTAGCCTCCCAACCCACCGACCCCCCCCACCTCCTTCCTGCAGCTGCCTCAGCCCCTCCCTGGACCTCAGAGGATAACTTCATTTCAGGGAAGTATGCCCAGGGAGCCAGAGTTATGGAACAGATGTCGAAGGGGAAGCAATCAAGATTACCTTACACTCACACTCTCCTGCGGATAGCTATGTATATTTGGGTCTGTGAACCCAGCTCATAAAAGAAAAAAAAAAGCCTGTGTACATTGCCATGGCAACACCTCCTTTCTGTTGCTTTATCTCCAGGAGACCTTACAGTCAATTCCTGAAGGAGAAGGGGGAGGGGGGAGGGGTGGAGAGAAAGAAAGAAAGCAGTTGCAAATTCCTCAATTGTTTCATCAGCTCAGCTGGGTTCCCCAGCTGAGTTTCCTTAAGACTGTGAAGTCATCTACTCTATCTCTACAACTTTCCCCACCTCCTCCCTCATAGTTTCTTCCCCTCTGCAGCCCCTCTCAGTTATCAGTGGTCCTATTGATGGCTAGAGAGACAGGGGGGACAGGGGGTGGGGAACCTGTGGCCTTGAGGCCCCTGGACTAGCCTAACACACCACCCCCCCAAGGTCTGGTAGTCTTAGGACTTTAGAAGTCATTGAGTCCAAACTCTTGGTTTTCCAAATGTGGAAACAGAAGTGATTTTCTCAAAGTCACTAGGCATAGTAAGTACTAGAGCTGAGATTTGAACTCAGATCCTCTTGACTCCAAGTCATCGCCCTTTCCATTACACTATGCTGTCTCTCTGTAGGAATCCTATTTTTGGTGCCAGTGCTGACAGATGGGGCATCCCTAACTAGAAAGGAGTCTATTTTAGGCAGCACCAGCAGGAACAGTGCCATGGGCTGCCCACAAGGACTTCCCAGCAGAGTGTGTGTCCTGAGGACAGAGAGAATTCCAGAGTTGGACTCACCTCTCCAAATTCCCAGCACCAGAAGAGCTGCAGGGCAGATTCTGCCTCTCTGAGCTCTGCTTCTCTTTTTGGTCAACATTCCTATGAAGGGACATATGTCACCCCTCCCTCCTGCCCTCAAAAAGTGCAAACCATGCAGATTCCTGGCTACATACACAAATATTAACTCCCCTCCCCAACTACCATCCCTACCCCCACTTCACTGCCTCCTAGGGAAATTACTGGCCCTAGCTGGAAGAGGTCTTGCTCCTGTTCCAGTTCACAGGGTCCCCTTTGGTCCCTCCCATAATTCACCAAAATAGTTGGCATTTGTGTAAGAGTATGCCTTTGGCTGGTTCTATCTGAATACGAAAAGATGAAGAATGCAGCTGAACAGGTAGAAAAGAAGACAGCCTTACTCCCTCAGTTTAGCTTTGTGTTTCTACCTGCCTTTTCTCCCTTGCCCCACACCCCCCTTCCCACACACACACTCAACTGCAAGGGAGAATTAATTGGGTTGGGAAACTGGGGAAACCTAAGCTTCTGAGTTAAAGTAGTTATTGGACAAGTAACCGTTACTTGGTTTGTAGGGTAGTTTTCAGATATTAAAGTTGGGAGGTATATGAAATGCTTTCTAAAGAAGGCTCAAGTCCCTGGTCCAGTAGTGGAGGTGAGGGGCAGGGGTGAGAAGGTTCAAAGAAAAGAATCAGGCCTGAAGGCAATAGCTAGCTGGCAAGACTTGCCCTTGGTTCTAAAGAGCTTGTGCTTACTAGCTGTGTGGCCCTGGGCAAGTCACTTAAGTCTGATTGCCTCAGCAAACAAACAAACAAGCAAACAAAAAAGAGCTTGTGCTAGAGCTAAGGATGTTGTGCTAGGGAAGAGAGAGGGTCAAAAATCCAAAGGGAACAAGATAATGGAAAGTTTTTTGCTTGTCCAAAGCAATGGTTTCTCTCTATTCTAAAGCATACCTCCCTTTCCACCACTTTCTTATATGTGTTATATTTGATTAGAATGTAAATTCATGTGTGAATTGGTCTGGTCTTTAATAGGATTCTATTGCCAGACATTTTGCAAGGCAGTTATTGACAAGAAAAAGGCTTCACATATACCACAAGATATAGGTAGCCTCACTCTTTTGTGGTAATAAAGAATTGGAAATCAAGTAGATGCCTGTTAACTGGAGAATGGCTAAACAAATTGTGGTACAAGGATGTAATGCAATATTACTGTATTATACAAAATGATGAGCTCATGAGAAGCTTGTTATGATTTATATGAACTGATGCAAAGTAAAGTCAGCAGAGCTAAGAAAAAAAAAGCAACAGATACAATGACGACCACAACGTACATGGAAAGAACAACCACAAAATAATCAAAGCCAAATGTTGCAAAATTATAAGCAATGTTGGCCTCAAAGGAGAGGTGTGGAAAGACATGTCTCTGCCCCCATTCCTTTGTAGAAAGTGTCATCCGGGAATATGGAACACTGAATATAACACCAGGCTTTTTTAAGGTAATAATTGGTTTTACTGAATTTTAAAAAATTATTTTTTTTTCCTTTAAAAAAAATTCTTTCTCATAAGGGATGACTCTCTGGGAGAGGGGGAGAGGTTGAGACATAGTGGCATATCTAGATAATGCAAAAACTAAAGATATCAAACAAATTACATATATATGTATGTGTGTGTGTGTATATATATATGTATATATATATATATATATATATATATATATATATATATATATATACACACACACACACACATATACACATATACATATGTATATATTTAAATCAATGTAGATCCTTGAGGGCAAAGGATTGTCTTTCTTTTTGCATTTGTATCCCCAGCCCTTAGGACAGTGTCTCATAGGTAGAGCACCTAGGCGGCTTAACGGATAGATCCCCTGACCTGCAGTCAGAAAGACCGAGGTTCAAATCTAGCCTCAAATAACTACTAGCAGAGTGATCTTGAGCAAGTCATTTAACCTCTGTTTGGGGATAATAATAGCACCTACCTCCTAGAGTTGTTGTGAGGATCAAATGAACTAATAATTATAAAGCGCTTAACACAGTGCCTGGCAAATAGTAAGATCTATATAAATGTTAGCTATTATTATTGTTATGGTGCATAGTAAGTACAAAAAATGGTCACCTGTTCATTTGATCCTCACAAAAATACTGAGATATAGTTGGGCAGAAATTATTCACTCTATTTTACTGATGAGGAAACTGAAGCTAGTTCTGTGAGGATAGGGATGGGCTCAAGATCACACATCTCATCAGTGGCAGGAGCAGGACTAAAACCCAGGTCCAACGTTCTTTATACTATACTACCTGGCCACTTTATAATCTGTTAAGTAAATATGACCCTGAAATCTGACATTTCCATGGTTTCAAATTATGTTCCTGTTGCCCTCTTTGGCTTCTTCATGCCTGTCCTGAAGGAGCCTCCCAACTCACTCCCAGTCTGGTGGAAAATGTGCTGAGTGAAGAAGATTCTGCAGACTAGTTCCTGCTTGCACTTCACCTTACCCTGACTTGCCATATGACCTTTGGGTAAATCATTCCAACACCCTGAGTCCACATCTTCCTGTTGGTAATCCAGTTCAAAGAACCATAGAATAGGAAGAGACTTTAAGGATCACCTCGTCCAGGGGTGGGGAACCTGTGGCCTCAAGGCCACATGTGGCCCTCTAGGAGCTCAAGTGCTGCCCTTTGACTGAATCCGAACTTCACGGAACAAATCTCTTTATTACAAATGTCACAGATCAAACCCTTTTATTAAGGGGACTTAGAGAGCCACATGTGACCCCGAGGCTTCAGGTTCCCCACTCCTGAGTTCTAGTCTAACCTCTTCATTTGACTGAAAGGGAAATTGAGCACTAGAGAAGGAAAGTTTGTAGCATAGCTGATCATGAGGAGATACAATGAATGGAAGGATGATGTCTCTTTGGCAGAGCAAATAAAGGAGTTGGTTTCATTGTGTGTCCAAAGAAATAAGAAAAATCATTTCATTGACCACTTGGGTCATCTCCTCTTTGATACTCAGGAGGCATGTAAGCCAAAAAACCCCATCTATATGAGGATAATTAGGGCAGATGCTCTAATTATCAACATCTATTGAATCTGTTATAGATGATGACAAACCTAAATAATTGTTTTTCTTTTTTAAAAAAGTACTTTTTATTGATAACTTTTATCTTTATGTCATCTTCATTTCTAAATGTGTCCTTCCCCCTTCCCTACATAATGAGCATAATTAATTCTTTGATAAAAAAAACAATTCTGTAAAGAATTTGATAAGATCTTTCAAAAGAAAGCAACTTCTACTTGAATGCTCAAAGACCTTAATGCAAAGCTAGGGATAGGAATGGATAGCAAAAGATACAAGGCCACCCTCAGTTCAGGTTCCCTTAGTTCCCGGCACATTACTTCCTCATTTGAGAGGAGCTGAGGTTATTTGCATATGTCTCATTGAAATTCCTGACTGGAAGCTCCCCCTTGCTCTATGGGGAGTGGATTTCTCAAAGAAACCAAAAGGGTTGTGTGTGGGGGAGGCGTTGGGAGAGCGTCTGGGAGGCCTAGAATGCCCCTTGTCTCCCCCCTCCATGATTCACTCTTTTTCACTACCCAGGGCAAACTTCCTTAGCCTATTGCAACTTTCATGAAGGTTTTTCCACAAAAGTCTCAGCTCAGAACATTTCAGATCTTATTTGGGCTGAATTCTCCCTTTTAGGGTAATAGACTATTTTCTTTGTGGCCTTTTGGTTAACATATTCCTTTTGCAGTAGGACCTGAGAAAAATCTTACTTTCCACTATGCCCCAGTGGAAAATGTCCTGGCTTTGCAGTGTGAAGATCTGGCTTTACATCAAGTTTCTGTCATTTCCGTCATTTACTACTGGTGACTTTGGGCAAGTTAGTTTCTCTCTCTGGACTTCAGTTATTCATTTGTAAAATGAAGGGATGGGAGTAGGTGGTCTCTAAGGTTCCTTTCATCTTTACATCTAAGATCCCAAGATCCTACTTTGCTTGGGGGAAGAAGGGAAGAAATTAGTTAGCATTAGCAGCTTCTAGACCCTGTCTATTTGTCCACCTTTCAGGGGATCTGTCTACCCTGTATACCTTTTACCAGTTCTTACATTTACAACTGTTGAATGAATAAAAAAAAAATCCACTTTACAAATACTTTAAGTGTACTAGGTATACAAATATGAAAAGCAAGACAATCTTTGCCCTTCTAATAAGGGAAGACAATACATATGTGGGAGAGGTAAGGAGGGAGGACTGTTGCCATAGGCCCCTTCTAGGCCTGGAAGGGCCATTGACTGGCCCTTTCCAGTTGATATGATTATTCTCTGGGGTTCTCTGGGGTAGAGGTGTAAAGTGTCTTCAGAGGAGGGGACTGTAGAAGGTGGGGAAAACATTAAGTGTTCTGTGGCATGACATGAAGATGGTGGTAGTACAGCATGGTGAGTCTGGGTCTGGGATACACATAGCCAATCAGGACCTCAGAGCACTCAGGCAAGAGCTGGTATGCCAGGTTGGAAGCAAAGGCTAGAGTGATGGCATGAAGACAGGCTCAGGGGAAGGGAAAGGGAAAGGAACAAACATTTATATGAACCTATTACGTTTGCTGTGCGAACAACTACACTCAATTCACACACCAGCAAAGTTATACTTAAGATTCTGCAAGCTAGGCTTCAGTAATATGTAAACCAAGAATTAAGAACAAGACGGTTTTTGAAGAAGCAGAGGAACTAGTGACCAAATTGCCAACATTTGCTGGATTATGGAGAAAGCAAGGGAGTTTCAGAAAAACACCTCTTTCTGCTTCATTGACTATACTAAACCCTTGACCATGTGGATTACAACAAAGTATGGCAAGTCTCTAAGAGACAGGAGTATCAGATCATCTAACTTGTCTCCTAAGGAAGATGTATGTGGGCCAAGAAGCAACAGTTAGGACCAAACACGGAACAACTGATTGGTTTAAGATTGGAAAAGGAGTATGACAAGGCTGCATATTGTCACCTTATTTAACTTATATGCAGAGTACATCATGCTAACTGCTAGGCTAGATGACTCAAAAGCTGGAATTAAGGGTGCTGGGAGAAATAGCAACAATCTCAGACACACAATTGATACCACTCTGATGGCAGAAAGTGAAGAAGAATTAAGAAACCTCTTGATGACGGTGAAAGAGGAGAGTGAAAAGCTGGCTTGAAGCTTAACATGAAAAAAAAAAGATCTTGGCAACTGGTCCCATCACTTCTGGCTAAAAGAGGGAGAAGAAATGGAAGCAGTGTCAGATTTTATATTCTTGGGCTCAAAGATCATTACAGATAGTGACTGCAGCCATGAAATTAAAAGATACTTGCTCCTTGGAAGGAAAGTTGTGGTAAATCTGGATAGTGTAATCAAAAGCTGAGATATCACCTTGCCAACAAAGGTCCATACAGTCGAAGCCATGGTTTTTCTAGTAGCAATGTATGGCTGTGAAAGTTGGACAAAGGAAACCTGAGTGCTGCAGAATCAACACTTTTGAATTGTGGTGCTGGGAAAGACTTTTGAGAATCCCTTGGATAGCAAGAAGATCAAATCAGTCAATACTTTTTTAAAAAATTATTTAGGGGGCAGCTAGGTGGCTCAGTGGATAGAACTCCTTGGAGTCAATAGGACCTGACTTCAAATCTGGTCTCAGGCACTTGACACTTGCTAGCTGTGTGACTTTGGGCAAGTCACTTAACCCTGACTGCTTCACTCAAAAAAAAAAGTTCTATTTAAGGGGCAGCTAGGTGGCACAGTAGATAGAGTACTAGCCCTGAAGTCAGGAGGACCTGAGTTCAAATCCGGCCTCAAAGACATAACACTCACTAGCTGTATGACTCTGGGCAAGTCACTTAACCCCCGTTGCCTCATCAAAAGAAAAAAAAGAAAAAAAGAAAAAAATTATTCAGGTTATTCACTGGAAGGTCAAATACTGAAGTTGAAGCTTAAATAATTTTACCACATAAGGAGAAGAAAGGACTCATTGGAAAAGACCCTGATGCTGGAAAAGATTGAAGGCAAAAGGAAAAGGGGATGACAGAGGATGAGATGGAATAGATAGTATCATAGAAACAATGAACATGAACTTGGACAGACTTAGAGGGATAATGGAGGATAGAAGAGCTTGGTGTACTATGGTCCATGGTGTCATGAAGAGTCAGACATGACTGAATGACTCAACAACAAAATTTGTCAGGCACTGTGCTAAGCACTTTTTACAAATATTATCTCATTTGATCCTCACAACCACCCTGGGAGGTAGGTGCTATTATTATCCTTATGGTACAGTTTGAAGAAACTGAAACAGACAGAGCTAAAGGACTTGCCCATGTCACACAGCTAGCAAGTGTTTGAGATCAGAACTCAGGTCTTCCTGACTCAAGGGCCAGTTCTCTGTCCACTGCCATGTCTCTTTGATACCTTAAGCTTAATATGTCCAAAACTGAACTTACCATCTTTCACCCCAAAACTGTCTCTCCTCCCAACTTCCCAATTTCTAATGATGGTTACCACAACCTTCCCATTCATTAAAGCTTGAAGACTTGAAGTCATCCCTGACCTTTCTCTCTGACTCCCCTGCCATTTATTTTGTAATGATCTAATAAATTGTCAAATCGCATCACTTCTATCTTGGCAATATCTCACATCTCTCTTTTCCACTTACATTGCCTCCCACCCAAATTCAAGCTTTTGTTCATTCTTACCTAAGCTACTGTATTTTACTGGTTTTCTTGCCTGCATTATCTTCTCTTTATAATTTATCCTTCATGTAGCTACCAGATCAAGCTTCCTAAAGCAAAAGTCTGATCATATTATTCCTTTGCTGAAATGCCTTTAACAACTCCTCACTGTCTATACTGCAGTTATCGAAGTGTGGTCTGAGAACCCCTGGGTGGTCCCCAAGACCCATTCCAGGGATTTACAAGGCCAATATTACTTTCATAACAATACTAATATGTCATTTGTCTCTTAAAATACTTCTCCCTTTTCTAAGCAGATCTGTGTACACTAGATTTTCTTCACATACTTCAACCAAAACAATATATTCCAACAGATTGAATGCAGAAGCAGATATGTGAATCTAGCTGATTTCTATTAAAAGTCAGATTCTAAAAAGATTTGCAAAAATATATAAAACAACGCCACTCTTCTTGCCAATTTTTTTTTATTTTGGAAAATATATATTTTTATTAAAAAATGTTGTTTTTGTTAATGTAATAAATTTATTGTTTTTATTTTAAATTAACAGATGTTTTAAAAATATGTCTGTTTTAATTTCTGAATTTCTTCATGTTGATAAATATGTAACCCCACATAGACAAAAGTTCTTTGGGGTCCTCAATAATTTTTCAGAGTGTTACAGTGTCAAAAATTTTGAAAAGCACTGGCCAATAGGACAGAGCATAAATTCTTTTGGCTGGTCATCAACATCCCCACAATCTATTGCTAACCTACTTTTTCATTCTTAGATTAACCTATTCCTCCTTTATACACCTAGAAATTCAAGCCAAATTAAACTATTAGTTGTTCCTCATTTTGTTCCACTGTCTCCAGACTCCCTCTCATTTGTATACAATTTCCCATGCTCATGACAGATTCCTTTGACCCACCTCTCTATTTGATTAAATTATTTTTTTCTTACAAGTCCCACCTCAAGTGATACCACTCCTATGAAGCCTTTCCTTCATCTTCTTCTATCTCTCTCCTAATTTCTCATTCTCCCCATGTGCACTTTTCACATGCTAATTTGGATTTTGATCATCTGAGTACTTGTCTTATTTCTCTGCTATTACATTTATTTTGTAATGATCTAATAAATTGTCAAATCCCATCACTTCCATTTTGACAATATCTCACATCTCTCTTTTCCATTTACATTGCCTACATTGTCCTAGAAAGCCAGAACTGTGTTGAATCATAGTTGGCCCATAATAAATATTTATCCAAAGAACTTGTTAAATAGAAGGAATGAACCCTGATGGGAAAGCAATGTGTTAACTCTGAAAATGTAAACTGATGTTTAAAAAAAAAACATAACCAAAAAAACACTTAATCTCAATTTTTTACCTGCCTGATCCTTACCATCCATCACTACACTTGCTGAACAAAAAGAAAGTCTTTGGAAATTGGTCCATGTATGGACCCTAGCACGGAGGACCATACCAAAAAAAAAAATACTGGTTTAAATTTTAGGATCAATGTTTCAGTATGGACTAGCCACACAGGGCTGTTGTTAGGAACACATGAAACCAAATAGTAGGAACTTTAAAAAGAATGCCTAATTGAATTGGAATAAAATAACATGTATGGGAGTGCTCATGGTCACACCATGGTGTTATGGGATAGAACTGAAAGAACTTAAAGTTAGAAGACTTGATTCTGCCACTTGTTAGCTTTGTGAAAATAAACAAGTTGTTCTACATTTCTGAGACTCATTTCTCTCCTCTGTTAAATGGAGGTAATGATACTTATAGCACAGTGGATAAAGTGCCAGACCTGAAGTCAGAAAGACTCATCTTCCTGAGTTCAAATCTGACCTTAGACACTTACTAGCTGTGTGATCCTGGGCAAGTCATTTAACCTTGATTGCCTCAGTTCCTCATCTGTAAATGAGCTAGAGAAGGAAATAGCAAACTACTCCAGCATCCTTGCTAAGAAAACCCCAAAAAAGGGTCATGAAGATTCAGCCATGATTAACAAACAGCTGAACAACAAAAACTACATACTAAACAGAATTATCATAAGGAATACACCTTGTAAACTGTAAGTATTGTTATGATCAGAGAAGTTTAACAGATAAGTTATTGTTGATCATGATAGTGATATTGATGGTTGTAATGGTGGTGCTACGGAATAGGGAACATTTATACAGCACTTGCAATGTGCCAGGCACTATGCTAAAATGCTCTACAAGTATGATCTCATTTGATCCTCATCACAACCCTTGGAGGAAGGTGCTGTTATTATCCCCATCTTACACTTGAGGAAACTGAGACGGAGGTTAAATGACTTGTCTAAGGCCACGTGACTAGTAAGTGTCCAAGGCTGGATTTGAACTGGGATCATCCCAATTCCTGGTCCAATGATCTATCCATTGTACCACCAGCTGCATTCTGGTAGTTGTGATACCAGTGTTGGTGACAGGAATAATGAAAGCGGCAGGACTAGTGGTGGTGATGGTGGGGAATTACTAAGAATAATGACAGTGATTTTGGGGTGATATTTATTATACTTCATACAGGTTGCCTAGTCTTAGAGGGAACAAGGCACCTGACTTGCCCAGTGAATTTAATGTTGGGGTTGTATCCCTAGAGTTTACATGTGGGGGACCTCATCTGGGATAAATATTAGGCCTATCAATATCACTCCAGTGTATCCAAAAGTTTTCAAGGACTTTACACACTGAGACTAAAGGGTCTCATTACCACTTAAGATGTGTTCTCACCTGGCTAAAGTATAGGATATTACATCTCATCGCTTACTTTAGCAGGAGTGTAGTAAGGGATATGCTGATAAATGTTTAATAACCAGCTCTCAAAAAAAATAAGCATGACACACTTTTTAAAAAAGATTAATTTATTTTGAATTATCAACAATCGCTTCCATAAGCTTTTCAGTTTTACATTTTTCTCCTCCTGCCTCCCTACCTTCCTCCTCAAGACAGCATGCAATCTGATAAAGGCTATACTTATACATTCCTATTAAGCATACTTTCACATTAGTGATGTAGTAAGTAAGAATTAGAACCAGTAGAAGGAACCACCAGAAAGAGGAAACAAAACACAACAGAAGGGAAAAGATAGCAAATAGTATGCTTCAATCTGTACTTTAACTCTATAGTTCTTTCTTTGGATGTAGATAGCATTTTCCATCATGAGGCTTTTGGAGATGTCTTAGACCCTTGTACTGCGCATGACACATTTTAAAATTTAATCTCCATTAAAAAAATTTTCTCCATCATTTTAAGTCTAAACAAATTAACAGATCAATAAATTAAGCCCTGATGTGTAGCATTTGCCAATTTCTGGAGTATATATGCTTAACACTGAAAATTCAACAACTGGCTCTTGCAACTAAGGGAATTGTAGGAATTCAGTGAACTACACTGACTCCATCTTATATATCAATTCTGGAGCTAGCTCAGTTACCTTTCTATTCTATTATGGCTCTAGTTTAATTTCTATCTTGTGAAAAAACCTTATTGCATTGTTTGATCCTAGCCCTGCATGGATGGGAAGCTGGACCACCTCTATCTATTGCTTAGAGAACCTCAGGGGCCATCTCCAGTCCTCTTGATCTATATCTCGCCACCGGACCCAGATGGTTCCTGAGGAGAAAGTGAAACTGGTGACCTTGCCCAGCTCTCCCTCACTTCAATCCAATTCACTTGCATGTCATGGCATCACCTCCCTGATGTCATGGTCCTCTTCGAGAACAGAGGACAGACAACAACAACAACAACAACAACAGAGACCCTTAACTAAGGACCTAGGTTATGCTGACCAGAAACCCAGTGAGATCCAAAGATTGATGCAAGGAGTTTTCTCACAATTATGCATCTTAAGTCTTATCTGAAAACTAGCCCCATAGAAGTCAATCAGTCAGTGTTTCTTTGTTCCTTCGATTGGATACAGACACTTGGGGTGGGGGGAGGGAGTATGACACCTCTTTTTCTGATTTCAGGGAATTGCACCTGTTTTGCTATCTGCCTCGCAATTCAAAAAGCCCCTAATCTTTCTTCCAATTAGAAATCAGATCACCTAATGTTGTATCCTGATTTATCCTGTTAATTGTTGGCTTTTGATGTGTGAAAGTCCTTCTTCCTCTGTATTCAAGTTCCATTGCCAACCAGAGTAGGCCTGGTCCCAATTTGTTACACAATTGGCATGCATTGCTTAATAAATCAATATGCTAAGGAGCCTTTGTTTCCTCAGTTATTCCAGATTCCACCTACTACACAAGCCAATTCCAGCACACAGCTGGGTGTGGTAATTGATCAACTAGCTCAAAGATGCCACCCCTTCAGATATTTTTAAAAAGTTAGGGGGGCAGCTAGGTGGCACAGTGGGTAGAACACTGGCCCTGAAGTCAGGAGGACCTGAGTTTAAATCTGGCCTCAGACACTAGCTACGTGACCCTGGGTAAGCCATTCAACTCTGATTGCCTCCCCGCCCCCCAACAAATCATAGTTTCGTGTACATGTTGTTTATATTGGCTATATTCATGTTGATGTTTTTCAAGTTTATAATAAAAATGAAAATTCTTTCCCAAATAAAATGTTAAAGGCAACAAAATTAAAAAAAAAAATTTAAAGCAAAACAAGGAAAAGATTGATTAACTGCTTGAGGGATATGGGAAAACGTTAACAGGCTCAAAAAAAAAAAGTCAGAGCACCTGCTATAGTACTTGCACATATGTGCAAGGCACTATGCATATGAATAAGATATGACCCCTAGCTTTCATGGAGCATAATTTATAAGCTACAGCTTATAAAATCTAGCTTATAAAAGACAACACAAAGAAACGAACTATTCAACTCTTGGAGTATAGAAAGAGTGGTGGACTGCGGCAGCAGCCATGGTTGTAGGCTCAGCAATGCCACTAAATCCTTGTGTAGTTGTGGGTAAGTTGCTTGACCTCTCTCTGTAAGAGGAGAAAATTGGACTAGATCTCCAAGGTTTCTTCAGGCTTGAACATTCAATGATTCTAACAACAACAAAAGAGACTGTTTGCTCTTGCAATCATCCTCAGACTAGAAGTGCTAAAACATAGTTAAGAAGGAATTAAGATTTAAATAGGAGAGTAGACAATAATAGAATACCTGGTGGCTTTAAATGGGTTAGTTTTGACATTAGTTTAAAATGGGTTAGTTTTCTATCTCTGCAGTTTACATTTTTACAGAAATGGTTACAAAAGCACTATTAATAATGTCTGAGGAATCCTGAAGGAGACATGTCAGAAGATTTGAAATTGGCTAACATCCTAACTTTCCAAAAGGAGGAAAATATTGATTCCAAAGGTATATCCTTGTGAATTTGACATTGATCTCTAGCAAAACTTTACTATGAATTATTATACAGATGATTTGCAAGCACTTAGAAAAGGAAGCACCAATAGGAGTCATTATGGCACAAATCATGACAAACTAATCTAATTTCCTTTCTTTTTTTTTCTTTTCTTTTTTGGTGAGGCAATCAGGGTTAAGTGTCTTGCTCAGGGTCACACAGCTAGTAAGTGTCATGTATCTGAGACTGAATTTGAACTCAAGTCCTCCTGACTCCAAGGTTGGAGCTTTATCTACTGCGCCACCTAACTGTCCCCTCTAATTTTCTTTCTTGATATGGTTATTGGGTGACTGTCATAGACAGTGGATTTTGAAGCCATTAAACAAAATGTCTGCTGGTATGCTTGTGGAAAAGATCTCAAAACATGGCTGGATGCTAGTATAATTTAGGTAAATTCATAACTGGTTGAAAAACTGCATCAAAAAAGTGTTGATTAATGGATAGATGTTTATTGAGAAACAGCACAGCATAGTGGATAAAGTACCAGATGTGGAGTTGGGGAGACCTGTGTTCGGATTCAGCTTCAAATACTTATCTTGTGATCTTGGACAAATCACTTAGTCTATCAACCTTAGTTTCCCTATCTGTAAAATGGGGATGATTGCACCTACCTCGTAGGTTGGTTGTGAGAATCAAATGAGAGGGGCAGCTAGGTGGTGAAGTGGATAGAGCACCGGCCCTGGATTCAGGAGGACCTGAGTTCAAATCCGGCCTCAGAAACATAACATTAGCTATGTGACCCTGGGCAAGTCACTTAACCCCATTGCCTAACCAAAAAAAAAAAAAGAAAGAGAGAGAGAATCAAATGAGATAACACAAATGTAAAGTGATTTGTAAACCTTTATAAACTATGTAAATGTTAGCTATCATTACCTGGACACAAGCCTTTAGTGTCATGCCACAGGGTTCTGTATGTGTCCATGGACCAGTAATTTTTGTCCTTGACCTGGAACATAGAAAACACAGTTATTACATTTTCAAACGATAGAAAAAATTGGAGCATAAATTAGTGCTAGAAGGGATCTTAGAGATCATCTAATGTACTCCTCATTTTATAGATGAGGAAGGTGAGGTCTAGACATATTAAGTGACTTGCCCAAGGTCAAGTAGCTAGTGAGTGATTAAACAGGGAACTGTAATCAGATCTTCCATCTCTAAATCTAGTGTTGTTTCTACTGTACCATGACACTGATACACTGGCATCTAGATCCAAAAATATCTCAACAGGTTGAAAACATATGATTAAAATTCTTTTTATCTTATCTGTGATTTCATCTTTATAGAGAGATCCCCAGGGAGGAAACTCTAGCTATTAATGTAGATCAGCAACTGTTTTGCAACTTATAGAGTTGCCTGGGGCACGGAGAGGAGGTTAAGTGATTTGTCCAGGGTCACACAGTCCATTTGCCTGAGAGGCAAGATTTGAAACCAATTATAAGAAGAGCTCTCCAGCCTTTCTACTACACTGACTCAGGCTAAATGATTATATGATCGAAATAAATATGAATAAATGCAAGGCCTTTAACTTGGGCAAAAAATAAAACCAACAGGTATACAAGTACAGGTAGGGACTTAGGAGTTTGTGTGAAAAGGACTTTTTTTTTTAAATTAGTGGACTATATACGTTCACTTTGAGCCAACAGTGTGATATGGTTGCCAAGAAAAAAATACAATTTTAGGCTAGGCTGCATTAATAGAAGCTCAGTGTCCAGATGAAGAGAAGTGATTATTCAGCTGTGTTGTACTCTATTCAGGGCACATCTAGAGATCTGAAGAACTGTGTTCAGTGCCCCGTTACTACTTTTCCTTTAGGGAGACACTGACAAACTAGAGGAGTGTGTAGAATGGTGAAAGGTCTGGAAAATGTCAAAAAAAGGAATGGCTGATGGCATTCGGAATGTTTAGCCAGTTGATAGATAGTATAAGGTATTCACCTAGGAAACAAGGTCTTCTATTTCATCTGCCTTCTAAACCACTTACTACTGCCCCTTCACAGGTCTGCAAAATACCTAGAAGGTCTGTGAAGTCTTATTTATGCCAAAATTTTGTGTAAGATTAGTTTATTCTACAGTTTTCTGACACTTGCTCCTTCCTCTGCACCATGACCAGCAAATCCCAACTTCCTGATGCCCTGGTTCAGAACAACTAACTGAATGGGTGAAAATTGCTTTCCCTTGTGACCTCTTGCTACAATACTATTCCTATCCAGGATAGCAATTTCATTCCCTACTGCAGTGATTCTCAGACTTTTTGGCCTTGGGACCCCTTTATGCTCTTAAAAATTATTGAAGACCCCAAGGAGCTTTTGTCTGTTATATCTTATCTTATTGTTATATATTAGCTATATTTACATATTAGATATGTTATTAGATATCTATTATATATTAGATATCTCTATTATATATTAGATATATTGTTATATCTATTGATATTAGAAATTAAAATACATATACTTTAAAATATTTATTTTAATTTATTTAAAGATAATAATAAACCTGTTATATGTGAATATTCATAAAATATTTTTATGAAGAATAAAGCATATTCTCAAAACAAAAAAGTGAGAAAAATGGCATTCTTTTACATATTTTCGCGAATCTCTTTAATGTCTGGCCTAATAGAAGATAGCTAGATTCTCATGTCTGCTTTTGCATCCAGTTTTTGCAATATGTTGTTTTAGTCAAAGTATATGAAGAAAACCTGACCTTTTGCATATATATATGTGTATATATGTATATATACATACATATCACATATATGCATAAATGTATAGTTGGAAAAAGGAGGAATACTTTAATAGGCAAATCATATCTTTGTATTATTATGAAAATAGGCTTGACCTCAGACCCCCAAAAGGGTCTCTGAGATCCTCAGGAAACCTCAGAAAAGATTTTGAGAACTGCTGCCCTAATAAGGAGACTTTTATATCTCTCATTTCACTACCCTCTGGAACAGTTTTCAAACTTTTTGATCATGTAGCTTTACTATTAAAAATTTGTCAGTATATAATTCAATATGTATTTATTTATTTACACATGAAGTATCCATGTACTACTGTACTAATAATTACATACATTGTACAATTTACAAAAAAAAATTGAAAATTTAAAAGGATGAGAGGTAAAGATGAATAGTATTTGGTGCTAGAGTCAATAGGGAGTGACTGGCATTTATTCAATAAAGTAGAGTTTTAAGCTTGGGCCCAACAGAATGCTGGTAGGCTCAGGATTAGCATGAAAGGAGATGCCTGTAGACCATCTAACATTTAACAAAACAATAGTACAGAAAGATTATTTAGTAAGCATATGGCATTAATCCAGTTGTACACTTCTCCCTTGCCTCAATATTTGCCCTTGTGGGGTACCTCAGGTTAGCAGCATGTATCAAGCCTGAGGAACTATCAGATACTTACTCATGCTCTGGGACTTTTTATATCTAATTGATCAGACAACTTTGTCAACAATTTGAGACTTAGTGTTCTAGATCAATTAAGTCTCTTGAGATGTTATCATTACCTTTTAGGGGAAAATGTTTGCGATACATATGGCAATCTACCCATGCTAGTTCATCCTGAGTGATTCCCTCTGTCCTACACAAAATGAAAAGGGGAAATATGGGTTCTTTATTCACCAATCACTTCAACAAAGTCAGAGCCTACTCTAAGGAGCACCAGCCACAGCTATGAGGTAATCTATGGAAGAAAGAGTGAGTATGTTGGTGGGAAAATTATCTCATGTAATTGCACATGTTGATATCTATGTTTTATATATGATTTTGTTTTGTTATTTTTGTGATCATGTTTAGATCACGCTTGTAATTTACCACCTCCTCACCTTATCTTGCTTTAACCCAATGCAGATGCCACATTCTCTATCTCCACAAATTATCTTGAATTTTACCTTTCTATGTTTATGTTGTATTTCCTAGTAGAAAATAAGTTCCTTGAGAACTAAATTTGCTTTTGTATTCCTAGCACAGCTCCTTGCACTAGTAAATGTTTAATTAATACTCATTGAAATGAATATGTGAAGAAATATGATAGAACAGCAAAGATGTTGCACATATAACACCTTACTATACTAATTAGCTCTGTTAAGTTGAGGAGCAATATAATATTTCCTAAAGTCCAAATGGTTCTTTCCCCTTTAAGCTTTAGAGAGATTATTTTAGGTCAAAAGTTATCAGTTCAATCACAATTGCTCTGAGCCCCCAATTAGGAAAATTCTTTTTTTTTTTTTTTGGTAAGGCAATTGGGGTTAAGTAACTTGAGTAGGGTCACACAGCTAATAAGTGTCAAGTGTTTGGTCTGAGTCTGGATTTGAACTCAGGTCCTCCTGACTCCAGGGTTGGTGCTCTATCCACTATGCCACCTAGCTGCCCCAGAAAATTCTTAACATTAGGAGGAGGTTAGATTCTCTCTCTGGTTAACACATTCTTTCTTTGTGGTTGAGGCAAAATTCAGTTTACTGAAAACATTTGGGCACAAAACTGTGGATTGCATTACAGAATCCATAGATAGATAGGCACTGAGCAGGGAAGCTGGGAAAACAGCCAATTTTTTCTCAAGACTTCTCTAAGCCCAGGTCTGCTCCAAAATTCCTATAGGTCCAATGACCTTCTTGGATATCTCCTTTCTTTGTCACAGCTCAGTCCTCTCTTTGCCCCTAAGGGTGTGCTGGAATGCCACACTTTGCTCCAACCTCTTGAATGAATGTAGTTCTAGCCAGTCTGGTAATTTACAGATGACCCCTGATTTGTGGCCAAATTTCCTTGGCCTATCAAACAGAATTCTTGGCACTTGTGCAACAGTCACTTAAGTCAGAAGGACTTTTCCACGAGGTCTAAGGCCTGGAAAAGTGGTTGATTGGGCATCTTTTCACTTTAAGAGGGGTGGAGCTGAGTAAATCAATCACCCCACACCACCCTCACAAACACTAAAACACTGCAGAAGTTTCAGGAGAGATTGATGACTAGTACGGTCAAGGAAGGTTAATAGAGGGAAGATATTTGAACTGGGTTTTGAAGCATAGGTAACATTTTTATATGCTGATAAAAAGGCAGCCACTGATGCTCTCAGCCAAGCTTAGAAATATTTCATCACTGTGACAAACCACTGAACTTCAGGCCATAAAATCTCTAGGCAGTCCCATATTTCAGGGAAGAGTGTATAAGCAGCTCCCTCAGCATGCTAATTCCATGTTAATGGGTTGGTGGCAGGGGAGACATAGGCATTGCTGTTTGTAACTGTTCGTCAGGGAAAACTTGACAGCTTACCCTGATTTTGCAAGCAGCTAAAAATTTGCAAAGAGCCATTCAGCTTCAAGTGCATTTCCTACAAACATACAGAAAACCCTAGAGCTTCCCCAGAGTCATCCAAAATACTGGCAAAAGAGAGATGAAACAGAAAAACTCAAAGAGGGAAAAAGGACATTTGATGTCATCAACATATAGCATGCTAACTAGATGCTCACCTTCCTGCCCACGCTTAGGGCACAGATCCATTGAGCCAGGTAGGCAACCATTTGTTCAATGTGTGCTATGTAAGTGGATTTCAGAAAAACCTGGAAAGACTTATATGAACTGATGCTGAGTGAAGTGAACAGAACTAAAAGAACATTGCACATAGTAAGAGCAATATTGTGTGACGACCAACTTTGATAGACTCTTCTCAGCAATGCAATGATCTAAGACAACTCCAAAAGACTCATGACGAAAAATGCTATCCAAATCCAGAGAAAGAACCATGGAGTCTGCAGGCAGATTGAAGCATACTATTTTCTCTCTCTTTTTTTTCTTTCTCATGGTTTTTCCTTTTTTCTGATTCTTCTTTCACAACATACTAATATGGAAATATGTGTAATATGACGGCACATGTATAGCCTATATCAGATTTCAGGCTGTCTTGGGGAGGAGGGAGGAGAGGGAAAGGGGAAATTTTAGAACTCAGAATCTTATAAAAGTGAAAACTGAAAACTAAAAATAAATAAATGTGTGCTATGTGCAAGGCTCAATGGGAGACACAAAGATATAGAAGTCAGGGTGCCTGGCCTTTCGAAGCTCATAATCCAGTAGGAAAGATTGTATATATATATATATATATATATATATATATATATATATATATATATATTCAATCAAGCAAGCATTTATTATGACAGGAACTGTGCTAAACTCCAGGGATTCAAAGACAATAATGAACCAGTTCCTGCCCTCAAGGAATTATAATCTAATAAGTAAGAGAAGCCTTATATCCAGAGGGAAAAATAATTACAAAGATAATATAACCTGATAGGTGCTTACAAAGAAGTATTATGAAGTAACCCCCTAGGGGTAGCTAGGTGGCACAGTGAATAGAGCACTTGCCCTGGAGTCAGGAGGACCTGAGTTCAAATCCGGCCTCAAACACATAATACTTCCTAGCTGTGTGACTCTGGGCAAGTCACTTAACCCTAGTTGCCTCACTGAAAGAAAAAAAAGTGAAGTAACCCCCGAAAGGGCAATGAATTCAAAGGAGGAGAACACCCTGTGTTCTCTACTGTGGGGATCGAGTTAAGCCTCTTGAGGGAGATAGCATTTGAGCTGTCTTAAAGGATTAGTAAGATTCCAGCAGATGGAGTTTCTGAGGGAGAGAAGGATGACCCAGTATTCCTTTCCAGTGCCACAAATGCAGTAACAGAAAGTTCATGGAGCTGTTAGTTTTCCTTTCTTCTGAGAACTGGCTGCAGTTTCCTGTTTCTTCCTTCCCAGGAGAGCAGCCTCCTGGCCTGGGGGAAGATACCACTTCTATGAGGCCATGCTCCAGGCAATGGGGCATTTTGTGGCCATTCCATCTTGCTGGAGGGGAGAAGGCTACCTCTCCAGTCACTCTCCTGGATCCAGTTCATACGGAACCCACAAGACACAGAGTCTTGCTGAGTCACCAGACCTATATCAGCTGAGTCACTAGACCTACAGAAAGGAAAGAACAGTCACAAAACTGGAAGAACTAGATGCTGCCTGGGGAGACCAAAACAAGGGCAGCAGACCCAAGTCTTCTGCTATCTGGGCCTCCCAGGACTGGGTGTTCTAATTCTTTTTTTTTTCCCCACAATTTATGTGGTGGGGTTTTTTTTTACTAGTTTTTTTTCTTTTCTTTTCTTTTTTTTTGCACCAGGCAATTGGGGTTAAGTGACTTGGCCAGGGTCACACAGCTAGTGTCAAGTGTCTGGTCTCAGATGGGATTCGATCTCAGGTCCTCCTGACTCCAGGGCTGGTGTTCTATCCACTTCGCCACCTTGCTGCCCTGGGTGTTTTAATTCTTAACTCAAATTAGTTCTTATAATCTAGTAGTAAGTGAATTAAATTAAGAAGTTGCATTTGTCCTTTCAGGTCACTAGAGTAAGTGTGCAGCTGACCTACTATCAATGAGACATATGATTTGAATTGGTCAGAATTTTTTCTTGATAGCAGGGATGGATGTCCTTCAACTATCCACCTTCATGAGCCCATGATCACAAAAAAAAAAAAGAATTTGCTGGACAAGGGATGTAGTGTAGCCTGCGGTCATGGGACGGTTTTTCTCTTCAAAGCTAATGGAGGGGCAGCTAGGTGGCGCAGAAGATAAAGCTCTGGACTAGGAGGCAAGAGGACCTGAGTACAAATCCAGCCTCAGACACTTGACACTAGCTGTATGACCCTGGGCAAATCACTTAACACCATTGCCTAACAAACAAACAAACAAATGAATGAATGAATGAATAAATGAATAATTAAATAAATAAGCAAACAAACAAACAAATAAATGAGCACATAAAAAGATAGATGAATAAATAAATGCATGAATGAATGAATAAATAAATAAATAAATAAATAAATAGCAATGGCCTAAGTGATCTCTCCTAGGTGATAATAGTCTCCATTCTCTCCCCTCTCCCGATTAATCTTCATTCTAGTTAAATTTCACATTCCCATTTCATATTTTGGGGCAGCTATGTGGTACAGTGAATATAGCACCGGCCCTGGAGTCAGGAGGACCCGAGTTCAAATGTGGCCTCAGACACTTGACACTTACTAGCTGTGTGACCCTGGGCAAGTCACTTAACCCTGATCGCCTAGCAAAAACAAAACAAAAAAACAAAGTTAATGGAACCACTGTGGGGGGGGAGGGGAGAGGGGAGAAAATTTACCTCAGTCATTTGAGCCTCATGCTCTAAAATTAAACCAAATGGACAAGACATGGGCACAGAATCACAAACTTTCTGATTTGGAAGAAACCTCAGAAGTCCCCTAATCCAACAATAAGAATCCATCGACTTACCCAAGGAGTGATAATTGGTGCAGACTTCCAGTTGGAGGGAGCCCACCACCTTCTAGGGCAGCTGGTTACACTTATAGATAACCCTAATTGTTCAGAAGTTCTTTCTTACAGTTGATGCGTACTGCGTACTGATAAGAACTTGTGGACCAAAATTTCCATGGTGCAACTTCTTTCCTCCCAAGAAAGAACCTTAGTAAGCTAGGTAGGTCAGTGTGTTAGAGTACTGGGCCTGGAATCAGGAAGTCCTGAGTTGAAAAATCCAGACACAGCCTGTGTGACCCTGGACAAATCAACTACCCTTTGTCTGCCTCAGCTTCCTCAACTGTAATATGAGACTAATGACTCCCTTGGTTGTCGTAAGGATCAAATGAGATAACATTGGTAAAATGCTTAGCACAGTGCCTGGCACATGGTAGGTACTTAATAAATACTGATTTCCCACACCCCTAAGAGAAAACAAAGTTGTCCCTTGAGACCAGATTGATCTTACCTAATGCAGCTTCCTGGTCATTTAGGGGCATAAAAAGTCCCAGTTATTTGGAGATTAGGATTTTTAGACGTGGTGGGTGTTGAAAACATTGGAGTTGCCACACCCTGAAGACTTGCTGATCAGGCATGTTTCAGTGAAGAGGTGAGGTCGGAGTCTACAAAAACTACCAAAGTCTACTGAAGACAAATACCATTGTATCCTTGTTGCACATCCTCACTATATTAGGGCAAAGAAAACCTCCTTTTGTGAAATGTCTAATGACTTCTGAGTCTCATTTCCTCCCCAAATCAAACCTGACAATGCTAGCATCTGAGCCGAACCTCTGACATGTCCTATTTTAGGAGTCTTGTGGGGAGGCACATAAAAGTCCTGGTGGTATGCTAAAGATGTCAGTTTGTATGACACCTCTAAGAGGGGTGTCAGGATCCCCATGCCAAAACCACCCCTCTCTTTTTCCTCCTCTTTTTTTTGCTATTAAGAGACACTCTGTCTTCCAGAGCTAAGTAAGGCCCAGCAAGCAGGCTGTGCCCTGAGCTTGGCATAACAATCCTTTCACCCTCTTGATGAACTCTGCTGGGGCAAAATCCCAGAACTGTTTCACACCAGCTCCAATTGGTCCCTGAGTTCAGACGAGAACCTAAAGGAACCATATGCTATGTGTCTCTCTATTCGTCAAACTCTCCTCATTGTTACTGTTCATGACTACAGCTCCCTGAGTAGCCACTGCTATATGTATCAAGAGGACACCCCAGCATTCGTGTCTAGTTTTCATCCTCCAACAGAATAAAGAATGCTTTTTGCTTACAACCACTCTTTGGTTTTATTTTATTTTGTTTTTCAGAGTTAACAGTTGGATGTTACTTCTGTGAGTTCTTTGGCATTTTTCAGAGTTAACAGCAGTTGTACAACCTCTCTGAATCTTTGGTCATTTATTTTCAGGGTTTGACCGGGGTTAAAAGGTTTTGTGGGGAACTGAGCTAGCTCAGTCCCACAAGAGGCAGAATATAAACAACCAGGGAAAGGCCGCCATAGGATTATAGACTTAGAACCAGAAAGGATGTAAATGGTAAACTGGTCCAACCCTGTGTGAGAAAATCAAGGTCCAAAATGATGACTTGGCTAAAGTCACACAGGTCGCATGACTATCAGAATCCACATTAGAATCCAGGTCCTCTGAGTCCAGATTCAACATTCTTTCTACTGGCTACCTCCCGCTTCTATAAATGTATGGTTTCACTTTGGCCTTATTCTCCTAACATGTGTGTATTAGCAGGTTAGGTTCCCACAGCTAGACTGGCTACATTTTTCTCTAGTGGTATTCCTGAAGGTAGAGGGTAACTCGAGGGAGACTAGGTGGCAAAGTGGATAGAATGCCACACCTAGAGTCAGGAACACTCATCTTCCTGGGTTCAAATCTGGTCTTGGATACTTACTAACTGCGTGACCCTGGGCAAGTCACTTAACCCTGTTTACTTTGGTTTCCTCATCTATAAAATGAGCTGGAGAAGGAAAGGCAAAGCACTCCAGTATCTTTGCCAAGAAAATGGGTTATGAAGAGTTGGACACAATGGGGGAAAAAAACTAAGCAATAACAAGAGGCTAATTCACAGTCTCTAATGCTGTCAATGCAAGGCCCCACTCTGATGTGATCTTTCCCATGTTAACCACCAGCAATTAAAGCCCTAGTATCATTTAACCAATTGACATCGATTAGCTTTTACAAAGAGTAGTTTATTGGGAAGCCAGAAAAACAAATAATTTCCTGAACTACCTGGGGTACACTGTCCCCTATTCTATCTCAGTGCCTGAAGAGATCTGTAAAGCATTTCACTTCTGCGTTAGGAAGCAAATTCACTGCTACTGTTCTAAAAGAAACGATGAGCAGGCAGATTTCAGAAAAACCTGGAAAGACTTACATGAACTGATGCTGAGTGAAGTGAGCAGAACCAGGAGAACATTGTACACAGTCACAGCAACATTGCACAATGATCAACTAGGATAGACTTAGCTCTTCTCAGCAATACAACGATCCAAGACAGTGCCAAAAGACTTGTGCTGGAAAGTGCTATCCACATCCAGAGAAAGAACTATGGAGTCTGAATGCAGATCGAATTGTACTATTTTCACTTTTTTTTGTTTTTTTCTTTCTCATGATTCTTCCCTTTTGTTCTGATTCTTCTTTCACAATATGAAGAATATGGAAATATGTTTAACATGACTGTATATGTATAACCTATATCATATTGCTTGCTGTTTTGGGGAGTGGTGAGAGAAGAGAGGGAGGGAGAAAAATTTGGAGTTCAAAATCTTACAAAAATGAGTGTTGAAAACTGTCTTTCCATGTATGGGGGGAAAAAAATAAGACACTATTACGTGCAGAAGAAAATTCACCTTCTGAATTTGGGCAAAACCCCTAGATGAGTTAGTTGTGACCCTGGGCAAGTCACTGAACTTCAATTGCTCCTCAAAAAAAGTTCATGTAACTTTATGCTAAAGTGTATTGTGGCAAACTTGCCTATCTTAGTGGCATGCATCAGTAGTTACTACAAGAGCCAAAAACAAAGAACTTTTGCCTAGTTTCCTATTCATGTATGGTGGTGAGATGTTCTCTTCTCCCCCAAACCTTTGAGACTATGAAAGTGGAGATACAGAAGAATTCCCTTTAGGAAATTTCCTTCAGACTAAGGAAGACTTGTGTGAACTGATTCAGAGTGAAGTAAGTAAAACCAGGGTTACAATTTACACAGGAACCACAAGAATGTATGGAAAAGCAATACCTGCATGACTTCAGAACTCTAGTTAAGTCACCAATCATGACTTCAGAGGACTGACAGAGAAAGTACGCTTCTGGACCCTTAGCAGAGAGATGATGGATTATAATTAGGCAGAATTAGGCTAATAATAATAATTAATATTTCCATAGCACTTTAAGGTTTCATTAATGTATTTATTAATTTTACCTAAGTGTACTTCATTATTACAAGAGAGAACCCTATTGAGGGAGAAGGATCATTTGTAAGTGAGAAGGATGTTCTTTTAAAAAGAGCACCAATAAAAACAGATTGTTAAAGAATAAATAATTGCCTCCCAAAGTAATTAGTTCGTTTTAACAGTTTGAGAATCCACCTCAATTTTCAGGAGGAAAAAATAGGAAAAATTCAATAAGACAGACAGCTACGTGGCAAAATGGATACAGCACAGGCCCTGGAGTCAGGATGACCTCAGTTAAAATACAACCTCAGACACTTACCAGCTGTGTGGCCCTGAGCAAGTCACTTAACCCTGATTAAACCAACCAACAAACAAATAAACTAAAACCTCAATAACAAAAACTAAATGTAAATTGAAGTATCAGATGTAACTGGTCCTGGGGACAGAGCTCTCCAAATGTGTTCAGATTTCACTTGTCTCTTTGCAAGCAATTCTAAATGTTTCCCAAGCCTTAGAGAAAATAAGCTATACACTGGAGATGAAGGAGGACCAGGTTAGAAAATGGAGAGCTCAGAGTCTTGAGAACTTGGCACTACAACCTTAACATATATTCTGAACCAGTTATATCAGTCCCTAGAATCAAAGAATTTATGTTTCAGTGGAAAAAGAAACCAGAAAGAAATTATTCCAGGAAGAGAGGGATTTTTGTTAACCTCTATGCAAGAATCAATCAATCAATATTTATTAAGCTCCTACTATGTGCCAAGGCACTGTGGTAAATGTCGGGGAAACAGAGAGGCAAAAGACAATCCTTATCCTCAGTCTAAGGGGGAAACAACATGCAAACTATATACAGGATAAATAGGAAACAGTTAACAGAGAGACAAGGCTATAGAATTAAGAACTAAAGGGGAATCTTGGTACCTCAAATTTGAAGAAGGAGCTAGTGGCAGAGGAAACAAGAGAGAAGAGCCTGCCTGAAGAAATGAACACTTCAGTTCACTGAAGTGTCAATGTATCTTTCATATCAGGAGTGTAAGAACTCCCTCCTCCACTGAGTTGTCTGGTTATCCCTTTCTTTTCAAATGTGACTAGCCCATCTTCTTTTTATGTCATACATACATATATGTTTTTCTTCATCCATATGTAATAGGGATGCACCTCAACATTTAATAGGCATTTATACAATGTGTAACAAGGTCACTGATATGCTGGGTATGGCAATAGATGTAACAGTGAGTTGTGTAGATGTAATGGCAATAGATGTAACAATGAGCCCCAACAGTGGGTGAATTTGGGGGCTTCCTGTGGAATAAATGCCCACATGTAGTGATGAATAGAGAAAGGGGGACAGAGGAACCTAGGAGAACCTAGGAGAGTTCACATTGAGTCCCTCTTCTTTTCCCTTTTTTGCAAGGATTATGTCTTGCCAACAGAACTAATAGAGGACAACAATGGCTTCAGATTACAAATTTCTCTCTTTGCTTTTATTTCTTCTGCTTTTCACCTTGGGCTGGTTTAGGAAATGGTTGCAGGTAGCTCATCTACTGATGCTTCTGCTGCTCTTATTTCAGATTCATCTATGTTTTCAACTTCTACCCCCCCAAATAAAACTTATTATGCTCATTTATTTTATCTAGCAGTGGAATAAATAAGAAGGGAGGGGAAGAAAACAGAGGGAGAGGGGAAGCATGAAGGGCTGGCTCCCCAGAAAGGAATGGCTTCTTTCTTCTTTTACACTGAAGGGGTAGAAGTACAGTTAATACAGCAGCTACTTCCATGGCTTGGAATTGGGGGTGAGGGAGGGAGAGGGGAAGGGAGGCATGGATAAAAAATGTTTCACACAGCCTTTGGCAATGGCAATTAGCCATGCAATCTCCCTGAATGAAAGAACTGAGGCAAACCTGGGCACCCTTGTGCTCCCTTAAGTTCCCAAGATAAAGGACAGTACGTGAACATACCAAAACTCTTCCTTTTCCTCTTTCTGACATCAACTCCTTAAAATTTTCATTAGCGATCCCAGACACTTTTACACAGCCCTCCATATAGTTGATCTTCCACAATATCCATTGCTGCCAGATTCTGGGATGGCTGGGCATCACGATTCCCCTGCCTTATGCACATCTCCAATGGCAACCTTTATACTGTTTCTCCATTATTGGTGATTGTTGCATCCCGCTCAAAAACACCAGGCTCAAAAACACCCTTTCCAGTTGGGTCATCTTCAACTCTATTTTCCCTAGAGACCGTGGTTTTCCATGACTTGCAGCCATATAGTATCACCATGTCAGAAAGTAAAGAAAAAGTTTCCTGAAGACTACAGGTACTCGAGAGTATTCTCTGACACCAGTGACTGGTTCTTTGTGGAGCTGCAAGTAGCAAGATAGTCAAACTGCCTTCCCTTAAAGAACCAATCTAGGGACAGCTAGAAGATGCAATGGATAGAGCACTGGCCCTGGAGTCAGGAGGATCAGAGTTCAAATCTGGCCTCAGACATTTGACATTTACTAGCCGTGTTACTCTGGATAAGTCACTTAACCCCATTGTCTAGCAAAAAAAAAGAACCAATCTAGCATATCCCACCAGCATGCCACCTAGTATGCAAAACATCAGGTGGGGCTTCCATGAAGACAAGGGAATTTAAAGTGATGGGGCCAGGTCAATAGGGTTAGGGAGGGAGAAGCCCAGAATGCAATCAAGCAGTGGTTAGAGCATACTGAGACCTAAGGGGCTGAATGCTACACCTTAGCTTCAGCACCCCACTCATCACCCATATAAAACCTGCACAGCACTTAACACCTCTGTAAAAAGTGTTTTGTTGTATTCATAAAAGTCCCATGTGTCTTTGTAGCTATGCTCCAGGTTACTTTATATATTCTGTAGTTATTTTGAAAGTATGTCTTTTTCCATTTCCTTTGTCAAGGTTTTGTTGGTAATATACAGAAAGATCAATGATTTTTTGTAGGCTTAATTCATATTCTACTTCTTTACTGAAGTTATTAATCGTTTCAACTAATTTTTAGTTGAGTCTCTAGAGTTCTCCAAGTAATCCATCATATCATTTGCAAAAAGGGATTATTTTGTTCTCTTTTTGCCTGTTTATTTTCCTCAATTTCTCTTGGGCAGAGGTATCCTTTCAACCTTGAAGTTAATTTATTTTAAGCTCTTAATTAGAAAAGTAGTTTTATTGCATTTTATGGTCCATAAATATCTCCTTGCATTTAACCTTTGGGCCTGAATCTCTCTGCTGACTTCCAACTCACATCTCCACCTGCCTTTCAGACAACTCCAACTGGATGTTCAGTAGACATCTTAAGCTCAATAGGTCCAAACCAGAACTCATTATCTTTCCCCCCTCAGCCTTCTTCCCCTCCTGCCTTCCCTATTAGTATAGAGGGCAGCACCATCCTCTCAGTCCCTCAGGCTCACAACATAAGAGTCATCTTGGATTCTTCACTATCTCTCACATCCTCTCCACCCCCAGCCCTCATCCAATCTGTTGCCAAGGCCTGCTGATTTCATTTCAGAGAGGTAACACCTCTCTTCTGACTTTGCCACCATTCTAATGCAGGCTCTCATCACCTCACATCTAAGCTACCGTCCTACTACATGGACCACTAGACTGCTAATGGATCTACCTGCCTCAAGTCTCTTTCTACTCCAATCCATCCTCCATTCAGCCACTAAAGTGATTTTCCTAAAGCATAAGTATGATCATATCATCTCTCTCCTCAATAAACTCCAGCGGCTTTTTATTGCCTCCAAGAGCAAATACAAAAACTTTGGCTTTCAAAGCCCTTTATAACCTATCTTTTCAGTCTTTTTTCACCTGATTTCCCTATGTACTCTTAGATTCAGGGACACTGGCCTGGCTGTCCTATGAACAAGGTACTCCATATCTCTTGGCTTCAGGGATTTTCTCTGGCTGTCCCCTAGCCTGGAACCCTCTCCCTCCTCTATTCTGACTAATGACCTTCCTGGCTTCCTTGAAGTCTCAACTAAAATCCCACCTTCTATAGGAAGCCTTCTCCAAATCCTCTTAATTTTAATTCTATTGCGCTCTGTTAATTATTTCCTATTTATCCTCGATTTAGTTTGCTTGCTTTGTTTTTTTTGTTTGTATTTTGGCTAGGCAATGGGGTTAAGCGACCTGCCCAGGGTCACACAGCTAGTAAGTGTCAAGTGTCTGAGGCCAGATTTGAACTCAGATCCTCCTGACTTCAGGGCCTAGACAGCAGAGGCTTCAGATCTCAGCCACTCAGGGAAGGTATTAATCTGAATCTTCGTCATCAAGATATTCTTCTGCATTGCTTAATGTCCGAACTACATCTGTTCCTTGCTTCTTCTTAAGCAGAGCAGCACAGACATCATTGGTTGCCATGTCCAGGGCCAGCTTCTTCTCATTATTTCTCAAGTCTGTCCTAGCACCTTTCACCAGAAGCATCTCTACAATGTCGGCACAACCCTTCAAGGAGGCAGCATGCAAAGCTGTGTCCCCCAACTTATTCTGCTGATTTAGTTCAATATTTGGTTGGGTAAATAACACTTCCACTACATCTTTGTGACCACCATGACAAGCCCAGTACAGAGAGCAGTGCTTCCAGCTTTATCTAAGCTGTTGACGCCAACTCTGTTATCCAAGCATTCTCTCAACCAGCTCAAGTTGCCTCTCTTGGCAGCATCATGAAGTGGATCATCTATGGACTCAGCTTGTTCAGCCACATAGTTGCTTGGAATGAGTCCAGTCCTGCCTTTTGAGGTCCCTTTCCACCAGTTGGTATCACTCATGTCAGAAATGTACATAATATCATCTTCTTCAAAGTACAATTCATCAGGAGTTCTGGGTTCAAATGTATACAAAGCTCAGAAGACTTTGACCTGCCATGTGCACATATCATCTCCTCTAAGACAACTGAAGCTCCTTGCAGGCAGGGGCTTTTTATCTAATTCCAATATCCCCAGCTGACGTGGCTTAGGGGTTCAGGGGTCCTGAGACCCCAAAATCACAACACACGGGTCCTGTCCGAATGAATTTGACCCAAGCCTTCTTTCAGCCAAAGATAAGGTTTATTAGAACATCCAACATATTGGGCAGACTCTTAAGGAGTCCGAACGTGGGTGAGCAGTGGCTAGATTAAAAGAATCTAAGCTGTGACTAGACTTTAGGAATCTGAGCCTCAATGTATACTTTCAGAACCATAAAAAATGTACCCTAGGACATTTGGAAAGCATCTTCCCAGAAACCAGTACAATAGTATACAATTGTGATGAAATGCAGGACCCATCACTGTAAAGCAGTATAGAAAAGTTAACCCTTCTTTACCAAAAAGAGGGAAGAGGATTTATATACATTCTTAGTGCACATGACAAAAAAGATAAAAACCTATAGAAATTATTTTGGAACAAACATGTCACTTTACCAAGCAGTAATACCTGCTGTCAGATTTGTTGAACCTAGTTGAAAGTACTTTATTACCGTGTGGAGACTGTGAAATGGCTAAGATCCAAGACTGGAATCAAAAAGCCTTCCGAGGACAACATACACATGAACTCAATCAATAATGTGTCAACAAAGAAGGGTTAAACTAATGACTGAACATGAGGATTTGTTTGCGGAAATAGATAATGACATTTCAAGACCAGGTCACTGCCACCAGAAGTTATAGAAGGGTTATCATTATGGAGTCTGGACTTAGTGATCCATGTATGCAAGTGAAACCACTAAGTATCACTCTGGAGGGCAAAGGTATTTTGCTCCTTTGCTCCCTCCTCCCAACAAGAAAAAGTGATTGAGCTGAATCCTCCCAAGTCACAACAAACTCTAGCACTGGATTATTGTTTTGTCTAGAGGCAAAAATGGCCCCTGGTCCATGTGCCTCACTTTCTTGGCTAGGTTAAAGTGTTTATATAAGATAAACATTATTAATAAAATCATATAAGCTCAGTGTCCCTAGTCAAGAAAATGCTTAATATTTGAGCAGAGATTCCTATCCTATTCACATTCCATGTATTTTTTTAGCTAGCCACTGATTTCCACTTTTTCTTTTTTTTTCCCCCCATGGATTAATATATACAGACATGCACTATGCACCAGTCATGATTGAGCATGGGGTTTTTTTTCATGTAAAGGAAAAGTATTTTCAAAGAGACAAATAAAATCTGAAATTGTAACAGATTTAAAGGACACAGAAATTTCAGTGCTAAATTCCCCTTGTTTTCAAGTAGAGATCAAACAGACAAGAAAGGAAGAGTTTCATGTCACCATTTTCAGCAGTCTCTGGGGAAGAGAAACAGTTCCATACTACACTTTCTCCACAGTATACCTTTCAATAAATGAAGCAATGAGAAAGGAAAGCCCCTACCATGTCATCACTCATCTATTTCCAGTTCCAACACCTTCCATTATGCTGCTGCCTCTCCTCAGCTTTATTGCTTCTCTGACTCACTCACTTCTTTGACTGTTTTCAAACTCTCATATCTTTGGACACAAATTGCAAGTTTCTCTTTTCAAAACTCTTAAGCACAGCTCAAGTCTTCCTCTCAACTCAAAGATCACATTAGTTCAGTCTTTCTCAGGGCTGGGTGAGAAACTGTACCAGTCTGAA
Organism: Phascolarctos cinereus; assembly: GCF_003287225.1. NCBI lineage: Eukaryota > Metazoa > Chordata > Mammalia > Diprotodontia > Phascolarctidae > Phascolarctos > Phascolarctos cinereus. The sequence continues at coordinate 266,271,037 of NW_027555958.1, read as the reverse complement.
CTACCAATTTATCCCTGAAGGTCAATCTGAGCCATGGTTACCCAAGAAAATGGTAAAAAAAATGACAACACATTGCAGACGGTAAAAATTTAGTATCTACGAAATGTCCAGCAAGATTCAAATCTGGTGTCTGGAATTATACATCAGAGGTCTACTATTTTTCATGAACTAACATATAAGAAATCCCCATACTACAAATAAAAACCTCAAAATATGCTAGAGAACTCCACAAAAATATAGACGAATAATAGTGGTACATAACAATTTATCTCAGAAGGTTGTTTTTTTTTTAACCTATCAAAAAAGATTAGCATGAATGGTGCTGGTGATAGTGGGGGTGACCAGGTGATCAATTTCAAAAATTACATATGGGTTCTCCTTAAGGAGCTTGGATTTATTTATCAATTCAGATTATGCAGTGAAGCAACAGAAACTGCAATACATCATGGCAACATTTGATCTAATGGCTAGAATTATACATCAGAAGTTTGGTATCTTTAATAAACTAACATGACAAATCCTGCTACTACAATTTTTGGACTGGATTGGTGATTTCATCAGTAGAGGAAGTTTTTGATTGAGAGCAGATTGGAACCTCATCTGCAATTTATATTCTTAGAAGTTGCCTGGGGCAGCCAGAGATTAAATGACTTGCCCAGGGTCACAGAGCCAAAATGCCAAAGGCCAAACGTGAACCTAGATCTCCTGACCCTATTATGGACTCTCTTTTCTACTCAATCGTAGACCTCAAAATACCCTTGAAAATTAAAACAATGAACTACTAGGATGAGACAATTATCACAGGCATAACTGTTACCCACAATCTCCCGGACATAGCATCCATACATGAAAAGGTAATAACTGTATTTTAATAGATTTCACAGCACTAAATACTAATCATCTCCAAGTTATATGAAATGAAAAACATCTGAAATATAGAGACATAGAAGAAGATATTAAAATCAAGTGGGAACTGATCATGGTACTTAATCTCTTCGTCCTGTCTACTACTGGAGTTATCCCAAAGATACTTCCAGGCTACAAAAAATGAGCTTCAAATCCACTATTTTTATTCAATTTGTTAAAAAGTCAGTTGTTTTAGCCTAAAAAAAAATCAGTTGTTTTATATAGCCAATGCAAAAATTTGCATAACATTAAATATAAAAGAATAATAGCAAGATAGCAACTTGTCCCAGGACCATTTCTATCTCAACTCCATTGGAAAATATGGGAAGACTAGGATTATTATTAGTAGTAGTTGTATAATAAATAATAATGATAACAACAATGGATAAGGCACTAGACTTATGTGACACAGATTGTCTTGTATCTCAGAAGACCAGGGTTTGAATTTGTGCTCTGCTGTTCAGAACACATTTAACCTTTACCTTTTGGGGTCGCAGTTTCCTTATCTATACAATAAGGACTAAGAACTCTTCCAGCTCTGAGATAATTTGATTCAGTATGATATCACTTATCAGAGCTAACATTTATATGGCACTTTAAGGTTTGCAAAATACTTTACATATATTATCTTAGCTGATCCTCATAATAGTCCTGTAAGATAAGTGCAATTGTTATTTCCCTTTGTACAGATAAGGAAACTGAGGCTGAGAAAGGTTGGGTGACTTGCTGAGAGTCACAAAAGTAGTAAGTGCCTGAGGCAGGATTTGAACTCTAGGCTCCTACTTTAGTGCTGTATCCAAATTCTGCTGTGAACATTTATTAGCCATGTGATAATATGCAAGTTACTTGACCTCTCAAGTGCCTCAGTTTTATCATCTGAAAAAGAGAGATAATAATATTTTTTACTTATCTTAGAGGAGTTTCCTGAAAGAAGAGCTCAATAAAGGCCTATATAAATGTCACACACACACACACACACACACAAAATATATAATGTATATAATAATTGGAGTTAAAGTGACTTACCCAGGGTCACACAGTTAATAAGTGCCTGAGGTCAGATTTGAACTCAGGTCCTCCTGACTCTAGAGCAGGTGCTCTATCTACTGTACCACCTAACTGCCCCAATTATGCTATTTTTAAAAAAATAGTGCTTACCTATTATAAAGCTTTTTCACGTGTTATCCCATTTGGTCTCTATGCAGTAGGCAGTGCAAGTATTATTGAATCGATTTTATGGATCAGGAGCCAAACTTGGGGAGGTAAAATTATTTTCCAAGTTGATACAGCTAAAATGTGAGAGAAGTGGAGCTTAAGCCCAGATCTCCAGACAGCAAATTGCAGTCTTCATCTTGCTGACTGTCTTTAAGAGCAGCAGGGGAACTCCATTTGGCTCCAAAGCCTTTGACTCAGCCAGTTCCTCCTCCATTGCCCCAACCCTCCTGCTCCTTCCATGCTCCTTTCACTGACCCATGATCCAAACCTAATATTATTGACCCTCATCTCCTATCCCCTTCTCTACCCCATCTAGGAATAAGATCAGAATTTAGGAGGCAAGATCATTTAGTTGAAATCCACAATTTTACAGGTGAAGAAAACTGAGTTTCAGTGAAAGAAGTGACTTAAGTGACACGGTTTCTTAGTAGTGGATCCAGGACAGAACTCTGGTCTCCAGATTCCCGATCGGATGTTCTTTCCATGAGTTCACCCTATGACCACTGATAGAGTATGTCAAACCCTGGGCAGAATAGTTAAACAGGTTCCATATGACCCCATGGTCTCCTCTTCAGGTGCCACAAGGATTGGGTGGGGGAGGGACGTGAGGCTGCCCCAGCGCTAGCTCCATCAGCCAACTGGGAGAGGAGGGAGGAAACTGACCCCCTCCTGGTAAACAAAGAACTTCCTTCTCCTTAGCCCTTGCCCAGAAAACCAAGGCACTGACTGCACAACTGTTTATAGAGACAGATGTTTGGGATGGAAAGAAAGACAGTACTCCCCCGTCCCCATGGAAACTGAGGAAGTTTGCATCCCAGGCAACTGGAATCTGAAAAAGAAGTAGTGATTTAGGGAACCTAACCCAACCCACTGACAACATTTTGACATTTTCAGATGCAGGTTACTAACAAAGACGGGTTGCTGTGGCAACCGGAGCCAGAGGCAAATTGTTGCCAATCCTCACCAGATCTGGGGAAGGAGCCAAGGAAACAGGAGTGAGAGGATGGGAGGAATGAATGAAAGGGGAGGGGAGAAAAAGAGAGAGGAAAAAGATTAAAGGGAGGGAAGAGGAAAGGAAAGGGAAGGTGAAACGAATGTGCAAGAAGGGGAGAAAATAAGGGTGAGGCTAGGGGAGAGAGGAAGAGAAGGTAGAAAGAGTAGGGGAGGAAAGGAAAGGAAAGGAAAGGAAAGGAAAGGAAAGGAAAGGAAAGGAAAGGAAAGGAAAGGAAAGGAAAGGAAAGGAAAGGAAAGGAAAGGAAAGGAAAGGAAAGGAAAGGAAAGGAAAGGAAAGGAAAGGAAAGGAAAGGAAAAATGACAGAAGGGATATAGAAGGAGGGAGAAAGGAATGTTAAGAAAGGAAGTAGGGAAAGAAAGTGGGGGGGCAGCTAGGTGGTGCAGTGGATAGATCACCAGCCCTGAATTCAGGAGTACCTGAGTTCAAATCTGGCCTCAGACACATAACACTGACTAGCTGTGTGACCCTGGGCAAGTCACTTAACCCCATTGCTTAGCCAAAAAAAAAAAAGTGGGAGAGAAAAGTGAGGCAAAGAATGGGAAGAAGAAAAGAGGGAGGGAAGATTCCATAATAGAGAAACAAATAGAGAAACAGATATTCTGCATTATAAACTTTCTCTCCTTCAAGAGATCCGAAAGAAGTTTGCATTCTTTCTCTCTTAAAAAAAAAATCTTCAGCATTTCCTCTATCCCTGATCAAGGGCAAATCTCTCTGTTTTTCTGGGTACCATTCAAAGACTGCCATCTGGCATCAGTCTCTTGACGTGCCTGGCACTAGTTGGCTGTGTTTGGCCTGTATAGTAAGGATCCCCTGGGGTGTGCCTAGTATCTCCCGTAACAGGCTCCAGCTCACTAAAAGCCATAGACACTAAGCAACTCTGGCTTCCGAGTATAATAGTATAAGATTAAAAGAGACCTTAGAAATGATCGAGTATAACCCCTTCATTTTACAGATGAAGAGACATGCCCAGAGAAGGTAACTGACTTGCCCAGGATTATAGGAGAGCAGACCCACATTGTACCTTGACCTTGGGGTAGTCCTCCTGCAGAGATCCAACTTGCAAGTATGAGCCCCAAAGGAATATATTTGTATCCGAAGTACCTAGCATGATGCCTTGCACATAATAAAAGCTTGATAAATGTTTGCCAAATGAATAAATGCTAGACATGCCCTGGGGCAGTGCCATGCAGAGGGTTTGTCGAGTTTAAATCTGGCCTCCTGCAGAGCTGTTGGCAGAGGTCTTCCTGGCTCAAGAAACATGTGTAGTGGCTGGAGCTGGGAACCATAAGATCTTAGATTTAGAGTTTCATGGGGCCTTCGAAAGTGGCTGGCCCTAGGTAGGAATCTGGTCCTACCCCACAGGATCCAGACTACGAAGCCATGGAACACTTAGCCACAGAAAAGAGAGCCAGAGAACCGTGCCCTTCCCGTTGAGAGAGCCTGGACCTCCGAATGAATGGAAGCAGATGGGAGCTGAGGCAAGATAAAGGGATTGAGAGCTTCATTGACCTCCCTGCAAGAGACAGATCAAGTAAAATGTTTACTTGGTCTGGGGTTCATACCATGGCAACCAAGACTTAGGCTAACAGGATTTTTAGAGCTAGAAGGAATCTTATAGATGATCTGTGTTGGCCAACTCCAAAATTATGAAACTGAATTCCACAGAAGTTTGAAAAAGTTTGCTCCTGTTATTTAGTCTTGTCTGGCTCTTCTTGACCCTATTGGGGGTTTTCTTGGCAAAAGTACTGGAGTGGTTTGCCATAGCCTTCTCCAGCTCATTTGACAGATGAGGAAACTGAGGCAAACAGGGTTAAGTGACTTGTTCAAGTGTCATACAGCTAGTAAGTATCTGAAGCCAGGTTTGAACTCAGGTCCTCCTGAGCTAAACTAGTTGCCCATTGTTCAGAGCTGTACAGGTAATAAATAGCAGAGCTAGGATTCAAGCCAGATGTCTTTGTTTCAAATTTAAAGCTTTTGGCTGGGGTTAGAAGAAGAGTGTTGAGCCTTGGAAAATATAGGACACTCCCCCCCCCCAAAAAAAAAAACCCAACCATATGTTGTTTTTGACATACAGACATGAGGTCCAGCACTGGACAGAAGATACAGGTGTAGGCCTTTACCTCCGCTCCCTGACTCTGTGTATAATGTAGATTCTCTTGCCAGGGTAAAAGGAAGAATTGACCTTCAGCATTCCAAACTCAGCAAATAGGCATGGAAAAGACAAACAACATGATTCTAATCTCCCTAGGAATTTACAGTACTGTGGAGAAAACAAGAGCAGTTAGGTGGTACAGTGGATAGAGCACCAGGCCTGGAGTCAGGAAGATCCATCTTCCTGAGTTCAAATCTGAACTCAGACATTTACCAGCAGTGTGATCCTGGGCATGTGACTTAACTCTGTTTATCCAGTTTCCTTATCTGTTAAATGAGCTGGCGAAAGAAATGACAAACCACTCCAGAGTCTTTGCCAAGAAAACTGCCAATAGGGTCAAGAAGAATCAGACATGACTAAATAACTAATTATTGTTGTCCAGGAACAACAACAAGAGGAAACAAAGGGAAGTGAGGAAGCCATTGATATCTTACCAAGTGAAGCAGTCAGTGAGGAAGTTTAATTCAGTGAAGTGGCTTTGCTGTTGTCGTTCAGTCGTTTCAGTTTTGTCCGACTCTTTGTGACCTCATTGGGATTTTCTTGGCAAAGATACTAAAGTGGTTTGTCATTTCCTTCTCCAGCTCATTTGACAGATGAGGAACTGAAGCGAACAGGGTTAAATGACTTGCCCGGGGTCATATAGCTAGTAAGTATCTGAGGTTGGATTTGAACTCAGTTCCTGATTCTAAGCCAAGCACTCTATCTACTGCACCACCTAGCTGCTCTATCCAGCCTCAGACACTTATTACTTGTGTGACCCTGGGCAAGTTACTTAACCTCTGTCTGCCTCAGTTTTCTCATCTGAAAAATGGGAGTAATAATAGACTCTATCTGTGGGATTGTTGAGAGAATGACAGAACATTTTAAAGTGCTTTGTAAACCTTAAAGTGCTACCTAAATGCTAACTATTATTATTAATATAAGATTATGACAATTGGTCTCAAGTTTCCTTTTGATCTTTCCTTCCTTGTATAGTTCATTCCTTTTTAGCAAGCATTCACTCAGAATGCAATTAAAATCACCTTAGTCTTTATGTGGAGACAAAGCACCTTAGAAAAGTACAGACAGCAAATACACAAGGTTTTAATAATTTATGGTAACTTCTGAGGGTAAATGTCAATTGGCCAGGCAGTAATGAGGCAGGGGAGAGGGAATGGAGAAGGGATAACTTTACCAGGCCCCATAGTGAGGCAAACAGGCACATCCAGGCAAACAGAAATTCTGTGCTGACTTTATCATTCCTTTAAGTGGGTCAGTGAGTTGGACAAGGGTCTAACTGATCAGTGCAGGGGAGCAGCATCCTTCCCTGCCATCACTTCACCACCGATACCTGTATGCCTTCCCCTAATTCCTCTCCTGTAAAAGCAAAAGTTATAGGGTTTCCCTTGCTCTATCAAGTTTCTGCTCCCATACTTTAACCTCACTCCACTTCCCAGTTTGGGAAAAAACAACAACATCCCACACTTTTCATGAGCCCCCTTGCCAGTAAGGAACTACATTCCTCTTCAGGATTTAGTAATATTGCAATCCCTTGCAAATCTGTTGTGGCAACTTGACATCTGTAATTATATAGAATAGCATCAGATTGCATTTTAGCACTTTACAGAATGAGGGTGAATAACCCAGCATTCCAGGTAATATATCAAAATATATGTAAGAGACATAGTGGTAGTTATAAGACTACTTTATTTATTTATGGTGAGGCAATTGGGGTTAAGTGACTTACCCAGGGTCACACAGCTGGTAAGTTTCAAGTGTCTGAGGTCGAATCTGAACTCAGGTCCTCCTGACTTCAAGGCCACAGCTCTATCTACTGCGCCACCTACCTCCCCCCAATAAGCCTACTTTAAAAAGGAAAAAAAATTAGACAAGAGTATAGTTCTGATGGGGATGATTTTGTTTATGATCAATCCATACCTTTGATTAGCACAAATATAGGGAAGATAGAACAGAAGGTCACAGGAGTATTAGGAATACCTAAATGTCCCAGGTGTAACTGGAGAAATGGTTACACAGGTAGCCAGACAATAATACTAATGCTTATCCATGTAATGTATGTCTTGATGTAATTTCTCTCATTCCAAATGGTTTTCTTTGTACCACAATAGATATTAATTTGTTGATCAAAACAAATTAAAAAGGTATTCCACCAAAAGAAGCAGTAACACATAACATCTTTCCTTGTGGCACTAGTCTTCTTCTTAGAGCTGATCTTTCTCATCGCAAGGAGACAAACAATCCAATTCCAATTGCAGTGAAACCTTTAAATTCCATGTCAATTAGTCAATTTCAATCTGAATGTGCTTCTCCTTTTCAATTATGTCTTTCTCAGTAAGCACAATCACTTTTGCTGTGATTCTTTTTGTTAATGAATCACGGATGCCCAAGTCAAAATCTCCTTCCTTCTATGTGAAGACTAAAGTTATTTTTTAAAAATATTTTATTGGTTTTAATCAGTCATGATCCATCTTCTTACCATCCTCCCACTCCACTGAGATCGTAAAAAAAAAAAACCCAAACAAACCAAAATCTATTAGAAACAAATTTTCACATTGGCCTTTCCCAATTTTTTTTTCTCATTCTGCATTCTGAGTCTCTCTCTCTTGCCATTCTTTGCTTAAGATATGATGACATAACAGATCCACTCCCAAGACTTGACTATTTAGACTCTCTTCAAGGACCCTGATGATGGGGTCACATATATCATCTCCCCATGTTTGAATATAAGCAGGTTGTCCTTATTTAGTCTTTTATCATTGTCCATTTATGTTTACCTTTTTATGTTTCTTTTCACTCCATCAGGACTGCTTGGAAGTCCTCTATTTCACTTAAGGTCTATTTTTCCCCCTATAGCTTTATACTCAGTTTTGTTGAGGAAATTATTCTTGGCTATAAGTCCATTTCATTTGCCTTCTGGATATCAGGTTCCATTTCTCCATTTTTTAGTAGTAGTGGCTGTTAAATTTTGTGTGATCCTGATTGTGGCTCCTGAGTACTTGTATTCTTTATTTCTGACTGCTTACAGTAATTTTTTCCCCCTTTTGACTTGAAAACTCTGGGTTTGGGCTGTGATGTACTTAGGAATTTTCATTTTAGAGTTTCTTTCTGGAGGTGATTGGGTGGATTGTTTTTATTTCCATTTTTCCCTCTGGTTCTAAGATATCTGGGCAGTTTTCTTTGAAGACTTCTTGAAATATGTTGTCCAGGCTCTTTTTTTGATCATGGCATTCAGATAGTTCAATCATTCTTAATTTTTTTTTCCCCTTGAACTGTTTTCCAGGTCAGTTGTTTTTGCTATGAGATAGCTTATGTTATCTTTTTTTTTTCAGCTTTTTGACTTTGTTTTAATGTTTCTTGTTGCCTGATGAAGTCATTGGCTTCTACGTGGTCCATTCCAATGTTCAGGGAATTTGTTGCTTGGGCCAGGTTTTATAGTTCTTTTTTCAAGCTATTAATTCCCTTTCCAATTCTTTCTTCCATAACTCATTTCTTTCACAACTTTTTCCTCAAGTACTCCCATTCCATTTATAAAACATTTTAATTCTTTTTTTTTCCAACTCTTGCTTCATCTCTTCCAGGAATTCTAGTTGAGTGTATATACAAGCTGAGGCATTCTTTAGACAACATTCTCTAAGATATTTTGTAGTCATTCTCTTCTGTGTCTATGTCCTGAGCTCCCTTGTCACTGTAATTGTTCATTAATAGCAGGGTTCTTTTTGTTTGTTTGTTTGCCCATTCTTTTCCTTTTTTTTTTTAGGTTATACATGTGCAATCATGTTAAACATATTTCCATGTTAGTCATGTTGTGAAAGAAGAAACAGAACAAAAGGGAAAAACCATATAAAGAAAGTTTAAACAGTATGATTTGATCTGCATTCATATGTCATAGTTCTTTCTCTGGATGTGGATAGCATTTTTCCATCCCTGAGTCTTTTGGAATTGTCTTGTATCATAGTTGATCATCGCACAGTATTGCTGTTACTATATACAATGTTCTCCTGGTTCTGCTCAGTTTACCCAGTATCAGTTCATCTAAGTCTTTCCAGGTTTTTCTGAAATCTGCCTGCTTATCATTTCTTATAGCACAATAGTATTCCATTACATTCATATACCACAATCTTCCAGTTCTTTGCCACCATAAAAGGAGCTGCTATAAATATTATTGTCCATATGGATCCTTTCCCCTTGACCTCTTCGGGAGATAGACCTAGTAGTGGTGCTGCTGAAACAAAGGGCATGCATATTTTATAGCCCTTTGGGCATAGTTCCAAATTGCTCTCCAGAATGGTTGGATCAATTCACAACTCCACCAACAGTGTGTTAGTGTTCCAATTTTTCCACATCTTCTCCAACATTTATAATTTTCTTTTTCTGTCCTTTGGCCAATATGATAAATGTGGTGGTACCTCAGAGTTATTTTAATCTGTATTTCTCCAATCGTGATTTTGAACATTTTTTATGTGACTATAGATAGCTTTAATTTCTTCATCTGAAAACTGCCTGTTCCTATCCCATGACCATTTATCAATTGGGGAATGACTTACATGCTTATAAATTTGACTCAGTTCTCTATATATTTGAGAAAGGAGGCTCTTATCAGAAATACTTGCTGTAAAAATTGTTTCCCAGCTTCCTGTTTTCCTTCTAATTATGGTTGCATTGGTTTTGTTTGTGCAAAAACTTTTTAATTTAATGTAATCAGAATTATCCGTTTTGAATTTCATAATGCTATCTCTTGTTTGGTCCTAATTCCTTCCTTTATCTGTAGATCCAGCAGTAAATTATTCCCTGCTCTCCTAATTTGCTTATGGTATCACCCTTTATGTCTAAATCATGTATCCATTTTGACCTTATCCTGGTACATGGTGTGAGATGTTGGTCTGTGCCTAGTTTCTGCCATACTATTTTTTAGTTTCCCCAGCAGTTTTTGTCAAATAGTGAGTTCTTATCCCAGATGCTGGAGTCTTTGGGATTATTGAACAGTACATTACTATAGTCATTTACTACTGCCTCTTGTATACCTAACCTATTCCACTGATCCAGCATTCTATTTCTTAGGCAGTACCAAATAGTTTTGATGATTGCTACTTTATAATATAGTTTCAGATCTGGTGCAGCTAGGTGTTCGCTCATTCTTCCAGCCTACTTCCTGTCTTCAGACTTGATGTTAGGGTTGGGCTTTTCTATGCTTCTAGAGGGGAGATCTTGGCTTGTTCTTTTGCTGCTTTTCCAGAATATTGAGTGTTTTGTTATTCCAGCATCTCATGGACAATTTGGGGGCCTACAAGCTTTCTCTCAAAATGGTCTGAATTAGGGAAAAGTCTGACTGCTATTCTCCTGTTGAGCTCTGCAAGTTCTTTACTTGGGTTTGGGACTATGCAAAAGTAAATTGCTGCCATCTGGAAAGCTCTGCTGGTTCAGAGTGGCAGAATTGTAGGCTCCCTTTTGGGCTGGGATTCCTGCCTGGGTTATTTCTCTGCAGTCTGGGCTAGATGCTGGAAGTGAGACCCTGCTCTGATCCTGAGATCTGAGACATACTGTTGCTGCTGTTTACTTCAAGCTGAACTTCCTCCTTTCTCAATACACTGCCCAGGTCCTCTCCATCTGTCCTTGTATCACCCCGCCCCACCCACCACCTAATTTAATGTTATTGGAATATTCATCAACTGTTTTGCAAAACTTAAAGTACTATATCAATACTAGCTATTACTATTAGTTACCATTATTAACTAAATTTGGGCTGGCTAGCCATGTTCTATGTTCTGAGGTATGTGTTTCTAACCTGAGGGACTCGGGTTTGTCTTTACAGAGCCCCTACCAGTTTTCAGCTCTATTTTGTGAAGAGAAAAGTTGCCCACTATCTCCACAAGTAAGTATGAAGTAGCTTTCCAAGGATCCACTAACTTGTGTGTCCCATGAACATTAGGGTTTCGCAGCAGTATTCTCACCTTTGTTGAAGGTGTGGACATTCATTCTGTCATTTTTTTACTTTTGGTATTATTCTGAGCAAAAGATATAGCTAGGCAGTAAACTTTCTTTGACTTCTCTCTCAATTGAGAGATGTTAGTTTGAATGCCTACAGATTCTCCGTTCTTAGGGACTTCATAACAGAAATCAACAAATAGCCCTGGTTTGTGCCTCATGACCAACAGGTAGGGTATAAAGCTAGAATCATCATTCCTGGTGGATGTGTACAAGCCATACTGGCTCCACTGATGATTTCCCCCCTCATCTCAGTGTCCCTATCATATTCATCAATGAGAAGTTGAAATTTTCAGCTTACAGATTCCTTTAAGGGTGATAAGGTGTTGCTCTAGATTTTCTGATGACAGCCAAAGCTAACCTCTTCAGCAGGGTACTTTCAAAGTCTCTACCTTTAAGGATCCAAAGGCTATACACTAAGAAATATTCCCCCCCACACACCCCCCACAATACTTTAACATTTGTGGAAGCTTTCTGGCTCCTGGTTTGGCATGTCTGCAGACTTTGGGATGATATAGTCAGACCTACACTTTAGGAAGATTATTTTGACAGCTGAGTGGATGCGAAAGTTCTATGTGCCATTGGGCAGCACAACTTTCATAGTGCCATGTTTGGGATCAGTGACAGGCTACTACAGTACTCCACTGCATAGCTCCAACTTCTTCCATTGTCTCAACAGTAAGGTATGTTACAGAAAGCTGGCAACTGTACCACATCTGGGACTGGGATAGATAGTGAGGAGTCTTCTGCCTCAACTAAATATAAGGCATTGCCAAAAGCCCTCACTCTCACTTGGCAGTCCTGACTCCCCCAAGTCTACTTTCCTGACCTGAGGTACTTTTTGGGATGAATCTCCCCAGGACCCAGGTTTGGGTCATCCTAACTGGAAAGCCTCAGGGAGAACCAGAGGCCATATGCCTGAATCACCATGGCCTTAAAGGGAGAGTGGGTCACTAAATATATATGAGGCTATTGGTCACTGGCTGACAGATGACTATAACAATAAGAGACTCCTCCCTCCAATGGGCTCATTAGGACATCCTTGTTCACGTGGAGGTAGGTGGAAAAGCCCCATCTAGGTTATAGTCATGGCATCTAATTAGGGCACAGTTATCATGAGAATGGATATTATGTCTCACACCTGAAGAAGCCCTTAAAAGCTCTAAGTTCTATCTTCATTTCTTTGATATTTTTACCTTATTTTCCCTTTTATATTACATCTTTATCATTCCCTCACTTCTGGACTTCAAAATCATCTCTGCAACTGACTTCTACAGTTCCTTCGCTTACCCTTAGCATTTGGTTGTAAAAGAATTGAAAATGGGTTCTCCTGAACACTTCTGAGAAGGGTTCTTTTAGACAACTTTGCATTTGGATCTCTTCAGCTTTTTCTCAGCACTTCTTACTGTTTGTTTCTGCTTGGTTGTATTAGTTAACTGAAATCAGTCCTGAATTTCTGGTTTCCTCCCTCTTCTACTTTCTTATCTCCCAGGCTCTATACTACCCTATGGCCATCTCCTTTCCTTCCTCTCAAGACTAGTGGCTGGTCTGGTTCGTGGACCCTAAATCACTCTAATAGTGGGGTTACCCCTGGGAAACAGCTACAAAAATAGCATGCTAAAATTGCAGTAGATATGGGAATGACAAAATGTCTAGGGCCAGCCAAGACAAGTTTAAAGATGAGAGGACCAGGAGCAGAGAGTAATAGATCTTCTTCCTATCCTGACAGCAGGAACACCGCACCCCACCCCCACCCCAAAATTTCAAAAGGAGTTTATTCCAAAGGAACTTAAAATTAAAGTAGCTGCCAGAGTCACAGGAGCCACCTAGGGGTTACATATGGGGTTGGGGAGACTAGAGGTAGTGATAACGATGGACTGGTAAGTTAGTTCTTAGTTATTCTTCCTGTAAGAATTACCTTGTAGCAGGTCCTTTCATTTATATTCTTCTTGACATTGCTGAGTTTTCTGTATCAAGGTAGTTTTTTTTATTTGTATTGTTTGGCGTGGTGAGCAGGGAGCTGCCAACAAGAAACCTTTCACTCCTCTCATCATAGAAGGTTCATTTAACACCAATCTGGTGATTTTTGGCATGGAACATGATAGACTCCAAAGAACTGAAGTTGAAAATCAACCAAAGGGCAATGAAGGGTACACTGTAAGTGTAAACAGGCTAAAACACATTATAGAAGTATTATGTAGGAGAAGTGGTGTTCAGGACATCACGTAGGGCCATTAAAAAGGAAAGGTCGGTCAGGTGAGGCAGCATGAACAATGGATAGAGAGCTGATGTCAGATCCAAGAAAATCTGGGTTCAAGCCTCACTTTTGTATGACCCTGGGCAGGTCATTTAACCTCTCAATGCTGGAGGTAACTCTTTAAGACTATAAACCGCAGAGAAAGCACCAACGTGTATTGGAAGATAGAGTTTTTTTTTTCATTCAGGAATTCCCAGTTTCCTTTTATATATTGTCTTCTCCCATTAAAATATAAGTTCTTTGAGGAACTATCTTTCTTTCCTGTATTTGTATACTTATAGCTTGGCACAGGGCCTTTGTAAGTAGGTATTTCTTGTTGTTCAGTCATATCCAACTCTTCGTGAGTTTTCTTGGCAGAGATACTGGAGTGGTTTGCCATTTCCTTCTCCAGCTCATTTTACAGATGAGGAAAACAAAGCAAACAGGGTTAGTGACTTGCCCAGGATCACATAGCTAGTAAATGTATGAGGCCAGATATCTAATTCAGGAAGATGAATCCTTCTGGATCCTGGCCTAGGTCTCTATCCACTTAGCCACCTGGCTGCTCCTTTGTAACTAAATGCTTAATAAATGCTAATTGACTGACTGACAGATACATTGGGTAGATTGCATGTAGAAAATTTGTGAGAAGACTGAAAAAATAACACACCGAATAGGCAGGCATAGATGGACTACAAACCTAATTGTTTAAAGGAGCATTTTTTATATTTTTGCTTTCAAATAAAAGGACATTGTGAAGAGAAGTTAGCTCCTTTCTTCCTAGAGTTTGAATGCTAAAAGATGAAAACATGAATGTGAATATGTACCAAGAATAACCACCCATTTTCATTTGTACATGGATAAAGGAGCTAAATAAACCCAGGGTATACTGACATCCTAATAAACTCAAGGTTAACTGCCTTCAGTAAGAAGGAATCCCTTCTGGTAGAGGGAGACTAGGTGGGGATCTCCATTAGCTAGTTCTAGGGCCGGTGCAACTACAGAGAGAGGAAATCTCACTAGTCCTAGTGTTACATCAGGCCCTCTCCCTCCGCTCCTAATTTCAGTCCTGCTTGGCTCTACCTCCTGAGTAGTCTCTGCTACCTTTGTAGTGGAGGGGGACAGGGTGGGAAGGAGGAAAGGGTAAGAAGTGCAGTCACCTTCTTCCTTCCCCTTTCCCAAAGGGGAATCAGCTCAGTCTCCAGTGCAGGTAGACACACACACACACACACACACACACACACACACACACACACACACACACACTCATATCCTTCTTGACTCCAACATCTTGGGTATTTATGTTTCAGGGTACTCACCCCTTTTATGTACTAACTCCCACCCTTTCCCATGTTACCCCAATCCTTTCTCTATCTCTCCCTACCATCTAGACTTCAGTCCTTTGGGGTGCTTTCCAAATCTAACTCTCTATGCCTAGCCCTTCACCCAAAGATCCTAGATTTGAAAACAAAGAGATTTTGAGAAATTGTATTTAATGTAGCCCCCTCTTTGACAAACAACACACACATCTCAGCCCCAGACATTCCATACTCTCCACTGATACACCCCACAATCCTATGTACACATGCACAATTCCCTCCAATTATGCCAGCTGTGTTTTCCCTCCCTAGGTTTGGTGGGCTACAGAATTAAGTCTTTGAAGGCCCAAGGAGAATGTAAAGAAGCAACCTCTGGATCCCCAATTGCCACCTTGGTGCTGGTGGGCAGAGCTCTCCTTCTTATTACAATGTACCCTTTCATTTCTACTGCTCCCCATTGTGAATTCATGATGCTCCAAATCCATCTTGAAAGACAAGATTTTTAAAAGTCAAAAGTTGCCCATTATTTTCCAATATTTGGGGGCACTGGGAGAGGGGGAAGGATCTTGTCCACAGAGACTAGCTTCTCTGGGAAAGGGACTTTCCTTAGAAGGAACCAAGACATTTTATATCAGCTTTTAATGATTTGGGAAGGGAAGCTGAGCGGCTCTTTACTGTAATTTGACCAACTAAATTATTCATTGAGAGAAGTAGAAGGATATTGGATGATGACCAGAGACCCTGGCCCAACCTCTGACCCTGGCATCAGGCTGATCTGTCCCCCTCCTCACTTCAGTCCTAAGGGGCTACAGCACAGTTTTGTAGATCTGGGAAGTGACTGGTCCCCCCGAGGGCTATATTCAGAGCACACCAGTAATTCACATTTATTGGGGGGGGGAGGGGGAAGGGTAGACAAGAAAACAAAGAGTCACCAGATTCCAGAGAAAAATGTTCTGACCATCTTGCCTCAGGGGGGGCTACCATAGAATTTTCTTCTTGCTCTGGTGGTGAAAGGGAGCTAGGAGATAAGGAGGGCTGGGCAAGTAGAAGAGTGCTGGCGGAATGGAACAACCTTCCCAGAGCAGAATGAAGATATTCTCAGGTATACATGGGCACAGAATTCAAAGGTTTAGGTTGGTGCAGCACCCCTCCCAAAGGCAAATGCAGTAGACAAATCAAATGTTTTGTGGGGGGGGAGGGGGCATCTCGAGACATGTTCCATCCTTATTAAGGGATAAGAATGAAGAATTCTGATGTGGTTGAACAAACAATGGAATTGGAGGCAGAAGACCTCCCTTCTAATTCCTGCCCTATGGCTTACTAGCTGTACAAGCTTGGACCCTTTCTAACCCTTGGTTTCCTCATCTGTAAAAGGGGAATGATAATACTACTTGCATTATGTATGCAATTTAGGGGGGCAAACTACAAAAATATGTTATTATTATTATTATTATTATGAGTGAAAGGAAATTCAACTTTGACAGGCTGCTGCTAATATTTCTCTGAAACCCAAGGCAAACCATGGGAGGTTCTGTGAGGAGGTAAAATCAAACACTAGGACTTTTTTACTTCATCAGTTGCCAGAACCATTTCCACCACAACCCCTTCCAACCTCCAACCTCCCTACCCTGCCCTTCCTAGCAAAAGAAAAAAAAAGTAAATCCACATAGCCTCCTCCTTCTAGCTAAACTTCATGGTCACTGAATCTAACTGGGCAATAATAATGCTAACAAAAAAACCCCCAGCCAACATTCATATAGTGCTTTAAGACTCGCAAAGCATTTTACAAATGTTATCTCATTTTATCCACACAACAACCTACAGAGAAGTAGGTGCTGTTATTATCCCCCTTTTGCAGATGAGGAAACTGAGACATATAGGGGTCAAGTGATTGTCCAGCATTACATAGCTAGTAAGTGTCTGAGGCCAGATTTGAACTGAGGTTTTCTTGACTCCAGCTCCAGAGGGTTATCCATCACTCTGCTTAGCTGCTACCCTCAACTGGATTTGAGATCTGGGCAAAGGTGAAAAAGATATTTTGTTTACTTCTTCCTCTCTACAACCTCAGACTACCCTCTTCCCCTTGCTCCAGTACCACAAGGTCAAAAGAGTGGGCGCTGAGTCAAGCCAAGTTATCAGTGTATGTAACCTGTCACGTATCCACCATTAGAACATAACTAGTAATTTTTGTTTGTGGGGCAAATTCAGTTGAGAATGAGAAAGGGGTGGGGTAGCAGAGTGACAAGTGACACAGAAGACAGTCTGATTTCAGGTGTGGTTAATTAGCAAACTAATTAGCAGCTGCCCCTCTTTTTCTACCAGGGAATACTTTGGTAGTCTGGAGAAGCCTATGGACCCCACCCCCCTTAGAATGTCATTAAGTGAATTTAAAAATACATAGGATTACAAAGAAAACCAATTATATTGCAATGCAGTTATAAAAATATTTTTTAAATGTTTACAAACCTCAGGTTAAGAATCCCTGGGGCAGTTAGGTGGTGCAGTGGATAGAGCACCAGCCCTGAAGTCAGGAGTTCAAATCTGACCTCAGACCAAACACTTCACACTTACTAGCTGTGTGACCCTGGGCAAGTCACTTAACCCCAATTGCCTAAAAAAAACCAAAACCAAAAACAAACAAAAAAACAACCCCCCCCAAGAATCCCTGCCCTAGAGGGCTGGAAGAAAAGAGGTTCTGGGAAGATCATACAGATGCTTGGGGATGTCAGCCTAAGAAAAGCTGTACTGAGTGACAGTGAGGTGGAAGGGAAAAAGTGTGTTCCTCCGCTAAGGAAAATTTATACCCCCCAAGTCAGCTTAAGGGTAGGAAGTGTGATTGATTCGATCAATTACCCCATCTCAATTAAAAGTAAGTGACAAGATACCATATCCTGATACCTTTGTCAGGTGAAAATAATTAATCAGAGGTATATACTAAGTGTTGCCTATTGAATCAATAAATGATAAGCATTAGATTAAGTCCAAGAATCCATTGATCAATTCAGTAGTGCTTAAAATCCATTGGATGAAGAGAACGACAATATATGGGAAATCTGATCAGAATGCTTGAAGAACTTGGACATGCCCTGTGAAAAAGATAAAAAAATCAGCAAGCTACTTTGAAATTGAAGATTTAAGGCTCTAGCAGCTCAGGGTGCAAGCTTCCCAACCAAATTCCTGAGAAGGAATTACTGGGGCTAGAGGGGAAGAGTCCTAGCCCTGGCCTTGGCCCTAACTCAGTTTCCTTTGGAAGGCTGAAGGATTTTGGACTTTGTTGGCACCATCTTTTGCTAATGGGGCAGTATCTTTAGGGGGAGTCGAGGACACATTGGACCAAAATGACGAAAGACAGATCCAAGATTATACAAGTAGCCTAGCAGACACAATGCACCATCCCTAAACGTGACATTTTGAGTCCTCTAGCAAAAACACTTGCCAGAGCTATGAGTTTGCCCATGTGCTCCAAGCTTGAGTCCACCTTCCCCCTTGGACTATACATGTATTGGTAGGAGAGTGTCATGGACTTTTAGAGGTATGTTTTATGCCAGCTGTACCAACTATATAACCACAATAAATATCCATCCCAAAAAACTAATTAAGCCTAGTTGACTAATTGACATCAACTGATAATCAATGGGGGATGCACATTGGAGGGGGTTTGTAAGCTATAGTGCTGAAAAAACAACCCTACTTCTTCACAATTCTCTAGACGGTAGAATGAGCAGCTTTATTCTGGGGACTCAACTTGCCAATGTGAGTGTTAGTTGAAACTGTAGCCCTTTGAGGCTGTTATACATCAGTGTTCTGGGACAAAGCTCTAGCCATCTAGTTATAGAACTATCCTGCACTGTATATTCCAGGCAGAACAATCTCCACAAATGGCCTCCCACCCTTCACCTCATAGGAAAGAAGATTAGGGTGGGGAGGGAGGAAAAAGGCACAGAAAGAAAAGGGAAAGAAGTATTCTGAATTAGAGGAGAGTCCCAGTGAGCTCTTTCATTTGATTACATAGCCCTTTTTACTTCTCTTGTAAACTTAGCTTATTACAAGTAGTAGTATATTTATCTGTGTGCACAATTTGTCTCCACTCAGAGATTGTAAGCTCCTCAAGGACTAAGCCTGGATCTTATTTATATTTGGTTTTTCTCCTCCAGTGCCTAGCATTGTGTATTTATTACACATAATAGATGCTGGATAAAAGTTGGTTGGCTAAAAGAACGAAGGATCTTATTTGTATCTGTTGCAATAAACAAACATTTATTAAGCTTCTACTATTCCTCAATGCAAGGTACTGGAGAAACAAAGAGGAAAAAAATAGTCCCTGATGTCAAGGAGTTTAAATTTAGTAGGAGAAAGAATACAAACAAAGAAACTAAGATATATTAGATCAGTTATAATTTGTTAAATGGCAAACCATTCCATTATCTTTGCCAAGAAAACCCCAAAAGGGGTCACAAAGAGTAGGACATGACTGAAAAATGACTAAACAGCAAAAAACATGTTAAAAAATAGTGACTAACATTTGTCTAGTGCTGCAATATTTGCAAAGTACTTCACAAATACTATCTCATTTTATGCTCACAACAAACCAGGGAGGTAGATGATAGTAATACTCTTGTATTAATGAGGAAACTCAGGTAGACAGCAGTTACAAAGGTTAAGTGACTTGTCCATGGAACACACAGCTAGTGTCTGATGCAGCATTTACACTCAGGTCTTCCTGAGTCCAACTCTAGTACTCCATCCACTGTGCCACCTTGCATCAGAACAGTCCAAACATAACATTGTGGTAGGAGAGATACCAGAAGAGGGCTGAGAAATTGGGAAAAGGATTCATGGAGCACATGCCATCTGTGCTAGGCTTTGAAGGAAGGGAAGGACTTCCACAGGCAGAAATGTCAGGAAGAGACCATTCCAGTCACAATGGAAAGCATGTACAAACACATGAAGGTGGAAATGGTTGGAAGGCTGTGTTTGGAGCCAAGAATGCATAACCTTGAATGTTGGACTAAGTTTGTATTTGTCTCCTCCTGTAGGAAACCTCTTGGAAGGCAAGATCATATGATATTTCTGTATATCCCACAGTGTCTAGCTTTGTGCTGACTGTATAGTATATGACTCTGCCAAAGATCTAAGATTTTGTCATCTTGGGAACTCCCAATTGGGAAGTCCATCCACCATGTTAGATCACAGGTTTAGATAAGTTTTAGGAAGTTGCTGGAAGCATACAGAGATTAAATGGCATACCTACGGTCACATAGTGTTAGAGGTGATATTTGAACCCAAGTCTTACAGAGCCCAAGCCCAATGCTCTTGGACTTGCAACCATGCTGATGCAATATGCTTATCTAGTAAATGTTCAATACATACTCAAGTAAACACCCTTTCCAGAAACAGCCCAGTTTTTGTCAGCCTGGGCAAGGAAGGAAAAGTGAATGAATGAGTCAACGAATGAGTGAATGAGTTAGTGAATGAATGAACGATGAGAGACAGAGAAAATGAAGGGTATCTAAAGGAGTAAGGGAGAGAAAGAAGGCAATGGAGGGAAGAAGAAGATGGGAGAAATATAGATGAGAAGGGAAAAGAAAGAAAAGGAGGAAAACAGAAGGGAGGAGAGGAAGAATGAGCAGGAGCTAGAAAGAGGGAATGAGGCTAACAGTGGAAGAAGGAGGGGCTGAGAAGGGGGAGGAAAGGAGGGGGAGAGCTTTTGGAAAATGGAGCCCAGAGGGGAACATGTTGACTCAGCCTCTTGCCTTCGATTTTCTCCCTTTCCCCAGGAATCTCATTTTATTTTATTTTCGGGAAGGCAGCTTGGTTCTGTGACTAATTTGTTCTTAAACAAACCAAACCCAGGAGGTGGGACAGTTGGGGCCCTAAGTGGGGAGACTGGTTGGGGCCTGAGTCACTGACTATCCAGGGGGCAGTTCGAGGCCACCCCTAGGAAATCCCTTCCCAATCCTGCCCCCACCCCCGATGAGGTGGGGGAGGTACACTCCTGTCCTACCCACTTTCTCACATGCTTCTTGGAGAGGTGGGGATATGCTTGGGAGGCCTGGGGAGCAGGTTCCTGAATCAAGCTGGCTCCTGTAATCCTTATCAGGCTCTGCCTAAGGAAGACAGTTCTCACTCTGCTATGCAGCCTAGAGATGGGGGTGATAAGTGAGGGGCACTTGGAGGCTGTTCCATCCTTTCTGAAGTTCAGTAACCAAATTGTCCAAGGAGTTCTTCACTACCTCTTCTTCTTTCCCTATAGGATCCC
The DNA here is from genome assembly GCF_003287225.1 of Phascolarctos cinereus. NCBI lineage: Eukaryota > Metazoa > Chordata > Mammalia > Diprotodontia > Phascolarctidae > Phascolarctos > Phascolarctos cinereus. The sequence continues at coordinate 266,249,953 of NW_027555958.1, read as the reverse complement.
CTTTTTCAAGAGCCTAGCATGGAGTCTGACACATAGTAGCCTTATTAACTGAGTGTTTTGTCTAACCCACTGATGGTGGCATCCAATGCCCCGTGATTTGTCTACACGGCTCAGAAAAGCAGGCAGTTTCAGTTCCTGAGGAATCAAGTCCCATATGTGCCAGGAAAGAGGTCGTGGTGCAGGGTCCAGGCCAGACCTAAGGCATCTCAACACCTGGGGCACATGGCCAGAAAATGAGACTATTGGGGGAGGTCATAGGGTAAATGTGCTTTTGTGTCCAGGTACCAGCAGCAGGCTTCCCTCCCCCAGCAGCTGGATGGGGCTGCCTCGGACACAAGCATTTAGGTTGGGTGATGGGGGCCGGGGTCCCAGGGCTGGCTGCCTCCTGCCCTTCCCCTTCCATTAAAACCGACCCGAAAACATTAGGAAAAACAATTAAGGGGTGGGCAACAGTGCAGCGCGGCGGGTGGGGGAGCTGGCTTTGGCCCGGCTCTCAACGCCCATTGATTTGCTATTATTAAAAACAGCAGCAGGGGCAGCTGCAGAGCAGACGCTGCAGCGGAGCTGTCGGGAACTCGTTTGGGGCTCCTCGCTCCCAGTTACTGGAAAGGTTACTCCCGCGTGTGGCAAGGTTGAGATGAATGGAGCCCGAAAGCAAGCCTCGCTGGAGTTTGCCTGGGGGTGGCGCTGCCAGCCAGCGGGCAGGCCTAGCCCTGCGGTCCAGCATGGGGGGAGGGTGGGAAGGAGGGGTGGCTGCCGGGCATCCCCGCTCAAGGAGGGAGGGAGCGGAGCGCCCAGCTGGGAACGCCCGCCCCGGGGTCCTGGCCCTGCCCCTTCCCTACCAAGCAATTCCCCACAGGAGGACGACCGACCTACCGCAGGGCGGACTCGCTGGACTTTGAGTCCCACCCCTCCCCTTTAAGCCTCCGAGAGCAGAGCCTTCCTCCCCACGGCCCTCAGGACAGCTAAATCCCCTCTCGGGACAAGTGCAGTGTTTGTGCCCTTCTTGGAAACAGGGAGGGCTTCTGGATGGCTGGGGCGGAGACGAGGGTCCCCGAGGACTGGAGGAAGGAGGGGGCGGAGCTGGGAGGGGACTGGAGGCAGGGTAGGATGGAAGAAACCTCAAGCAGTTTATCAGCAGCTGCAAAAAGGATCTATCTCCTTTCCCGGTATCCTCCCAACCACCCCGCGGGTCAGTTCCAAAAGGAGAATTAATGCTTGTGGGTGGAAGGCGGGGAGAGGCCTAGGAGAGGCTGCCTGAGGAGGAGCTAAGCCATCTGGTTCCAGCTGGAGCCCAGGCCCCCCTCTGCAGCCCTGCCCCCTTAGCCCATCAGCTCTTGCTTCCTTGCCAGGCTGAGGAGGCCTCTTTCCGAGAGGTGGGGAATGCTGCACTCCCATCCAAGGCAGCCTATGAGTCACCCTCAGCAGGAAGCCGGACCTGGTTTTTGGCCACAAGATCAGTGGGTCTGGACTAGGCTGGAGTGTGGACTGGAGGGGCGGAGAGGAGAGGGGGAGCTATGTCTTCAGCCTGTCTGGGCTTCCCTAGCCCCAGATAGAGGGCAAAGGATCCCCAGCGCTGAGTCTTCTTACCTTCATAATACTTCCAAACATCACCTGACCACTATGGAGACTCTTTAATGGGGGGCAGTAGGGGAGTTTGAGATAAAGGGATTAACAGCCCCTAAACTAGTGGAGCATTACCCTTCCCACCACCATTTCCAATCCCAAGCCTATGAACTCAAACCTGAGGCAGGAATCCCTAGCTCCCTTCACCTTCAGCCACCTCCCAAACAATAATTACCTGAGTGATACTGGTTTTAAGGTTTACAAGATACTTAATATAATGAATAATGCATTATTTCACTTACTTGGTGATCTCATCAGTTTCTATGGGTTTAGTTATATCGCTGTGCTTTTGGCTCTCAGATCTATATATCTAGTTCTAGCGTCTCCTGAACTGCAGTCCCACCCAGAAATTGGCCTGTAAGCATCTGAAACTCAGCATATCCAAAACAGTACTCATTTTTCCTCTCATTCAACTCTTTCTAACTTCTTTATTACTAGTGAGGACACCACACTCCTCTCACAGTCATCTGTGATTACTCACTCTTATCCACCCTATACAGACAACTAGTTGCGGAATCTTGTTTCTACCTCCACATTTCTCATAAACAGCCTTTTCTCTACAGCCAACCAATGTGAAGCCAGGGTCCCATCATTTCTCCAACCCACAGCATACTACAGGTTGGTCTTCCTGAGTCTCTCCACACTCCAATCCACACAACTATCAAGTGATTTTCCTAAAGTATAGGTCTGACCAGGTCACACTCATACTCAGCAAACTTTAGTGGTTCACTATTACCTTTAGCATCAAAAATTAACTCATTTAAAACTCTTCATCACCTGGCCCCTTCCAATCTTTCTAGTCTCCTTTGATATTACTCCCTTCTATGCAATGTTCAACCTTACTTACAGATGCAACTCTCCATATCCTGCTTCCATAGCCTGCCTTCAAATTGTCAGTCCTTCTCTCCCCTTTGACTTTTAGAATCCCAGACTTCCTTCAATGCCTGAGGTCTTTCCTGGTCTAGTCACTTGCTAGTTCCTTTACATCTGTTTTTTCAGTAACTACTTTGTATGTATTTCACACAAGCCCACATGTATACATGGTCCCCCCCCCCTTCTCTGTCAGGTGGGATTCATCCTTTATTTTTTAAATTTTATTTTTAATTTATGGAGTAAGACAAGCATTTCCATAATATAGGACAATAAAAAAAGGATGATTGTACATGAAACTGTAAATCTCCTATGTACAACTTGCTATTCCTTTTAAATATACAACAAAGTTATCATGTAAATTTTTTTTTCCATCCCTCCCTGAACCCTGCCCTAGAGATGGCCACCATTGGACACACATAGGTATATGCACACACATATGTGTATACATATATGTAAAATTTTTTATGCATACTTCTATTTATCAGTTCTGTCTGGAGGATATGTCACCTGTCTTCTTAAAACAGGCTCCTCGGAGGGAAGGAATTTTCACTTTTTCTTTATAGAAGTGCTCCTTGAGGCAGTAACTGGCAATTAATTAAGCTAGTTTGTCAATTGATTGATTCAACAATGCTGAGAGGTAGGGATATTACCAGTTGGGGTTTTGTTTTGTTTTGGTAAGGGTGTGAGACAAAAGCCCTTTAAAATTTCCCCCAATTCAGACCTAAAGTGGAAGTAGGATTTCAGATGAGAGATTAGCGGAAACAATGGCTTTGCCTCCTGGGTGTAGATGGCCTGTGTACCTTTTCCCTTTTACTTGGAAAAGTAAAAGTTCAGAAGTTTTAAAAATGTTGAACAGATTCTGATTTTTTTAAATTTCAGAAGGCAATTTTGAATCTTGTAATTTCCAAGAACATTGGGGTTTTTTTGTCTTATTTTCCCCTTCTTTCTAAATTTTTAAAATTCAGAACTTAATTCCAAATAAAATGAGCATTTCCATATGTATAGAACAGTATATGAAACTGAATGTTATGTACAGTTTGCTTTTCTTTTAAACTATATAATAAATTCAACACATAATTTTAAAAGCTGTCTTACTTCTACATGATTCTTTCTGGCCTTCCTTTGGTTCCCTTTTGTGCATTTTAAAAAATGTTCCAAAGATCCTCTTTCTTTTCTTTTTCTTTCTTTTTTCTTTTTTTAGGGGCTTTTCTATTCCTAACACCCCTCACTCTCCTCCATTAAAAAGGGGAAAAAATGAGACTTTTGTAACAAATATGCATAGTCAAGTAAAATAAATTTCGACATTGGCCATTGTCCAAAAATATATGTCTTATTCTACATAAATGCATTACATGTTTGTCAGAATGCCTCAACATCACTTCTCAGAAATCATGGTTAGTCATTGCATTGATTAGAATTTTTAAGTTTTCAGTTGGGTTTTTTTCTTTATAATGTTGTTTTTCTATAAATTATTCTCTTGGTTCTACTTCCTTGCTTTGCAGCAGATCATACAAATAGTCAATAAACAACAAATAAATAGACATTTATTAAGCACCTATTTTGTGCCAGGCACAGTACCAAGTACTGAGGATACAAATACATTTTGTTTTAAATGGAGGAAGAAAGAAAAAAGAAAGACCACCTCTGCCCACCAGGATCTTACAACATAAAGGAAGAAGAAAACACATAAATGGAAGCTGGAAAGGGGAAGGAGGTACCCCACCCCCAAGGGCACGGTAAAGAAGTCAGAGATGTCCCAAAGTAGTACAGCTAGGTGAGAAATGAGAAACTCTGAGCTGATCTCCCTTTTTAAGCAGAGGTCTAGGAATCTTTTGGAGGGTTTAGGGGAATACAAGTCACCCCACGTTTCTCTGAAACTGTCTCTTCTGTCAAGAGAAATTCAGAAGTAAAAAGTAGGTGGAAATATTTTGGGGTTATTGGAGAAATGACCATGCTTGGTTTATAGCCTAGCCTTCAGAGATGCAAATTTAGGAAGTCCTTTGGTTAGTCAGGATGAGTTCACCCAGCCCTTTACCAGGAAGGGGTGTGGGGGAAAAAAGACTAAGCCTGAGGTCAGTAGTTTGCTGCAATGACCTTGCTCGTTGTTCTAAACAGCTTTGCGCCTGGGGCTGAGCAAAATCGGGGAGGCTTTTGTTGGTGCTACTGTAAGAGTGTCTACTGTTTCTAAAAGAACTAGCTGAAACAGCATAGCAGGTCCCCAGCCAAGAGTTTCAGCAAAGCAACGTCAAACAGCATCAAGAGGTGCAGTACCCAACTGCGATGAGCAGAGACTGACTGGCAGGTCAATGGGAACAGCATGAAGGTGGAGGCGTGAATTGCTTCTCCACCCAGTCACTCTGGCTCCTTGTGTAGGTGACTCTCTATTTAGGGTTTTTATTGTGTCCTTTGTGTCCATTCTACCAGCTGATACTGTGTGTATTTTATAGGAGAATGGACCCCCAGTTTATAAGGGACGTGTTATATTTCTTACTCTGCCATTCCTGTACATGCTGTTACTTTGACCTAACTACTAGCCGGTACCACCAAGGTAGCTAGTTACCTCCCCCATTATTCAGCCTGAAAGAAAAGGAAGTGTGAGAGTCAAGCAACAGCTATAGATGCTAATAAAAATGCTCCATTCTTCCCATGTGCATGGTGCTTGTTTTGGTCTGAGTCTAACTTAGACCAGCCCTCTTAATTTAGGTTCTGTTATGGTACCAAATGAAACATTTGTACCACATTCTGTCCTAATGCAGAGAATTCAATAATGAAAACTACCTTTTCATAGGGAGGAGGCCTGTTCATCAAATGAGAAATTATTTTAATCCTTCCTGGAATGTACCATTGATGTGATACAGAGATTGTACAAGACTGAGGTAGAAAAATATGGAGATTGTTGAAGAACCAAAGATAGAATGCTCTGTGACTATAATATTTGAATGTCTTTAAGTATTGGGTAGCCAGTTCCAGTTTTATGATGCAGAAAACATCAATGATACTTATGGGTCATAATTCAGGGTACAATAAATATGTAGTATGTGGACCATATGAGACTGGCTCAATTTCTCTTTTAAGAGTATGGTGGCCCTCATCCTGATGAGGGGTTCAGGGGTCCTGGGGCCCCAAAATCACAACGGGGGTCCTGCCTGAAAGAATTCGACCCAACCCTTCTTTCAGCCAAAGACAAGATTTGTTATAACATCTGTCATATTGGGCAGCCTCTTAAGGAATAAGCTATTAGTAAGCTCATGGCTAGATTATAAGAATCAGAGCATCTTAATGAAGACAAGATGGACCTTATATACAGAAAGCCTGTGGGAGGGATCTAGGAGTGGCCAATTAGTTTGGGGTGAAGAGGAGAAGCCTAAGGAAATCTGGATGGGAGGGGAAATGGCCAGGGGCCTTAGGGAGGTAAGACAATGGAGGGGAGATTGGGTATAGCCACAGTGAAAGGCCAGTTGATGGGATTATAGCCTCAGGCGAACACCAGAGATTTGACCTTGTGGGAAAATCCAGGGTTTTTCCTTTCAGGGGCCCAGATTCCAACCCCATCAATCCTACTGTTGCAGTTTGGGGTTGCTGGAAACCCTGAAATATCAAGGTATAGGGTGGCTTCTGTCTTGACTCAAACTTTCTTCCAGTCAAGGAGCATTTTATTGTAACACCAATAGAAGTGGGCTAGATTCCGATTGAGTCTTCTACTTAAAGGGGGTGAGAATGATACTTTTATACAGAAAAAGGAAAAAAAGATTAGTGAAAAGATCTAGATAGGATTAAGTAAGTGGGGGGGGACCCCAGTGGAAACAGTGGAAGAAGTTAAGTGGTCTGGGCTGAGTGGGAGTGCCCTAGTGAAGGTACTATCAAGTGTTTAGGTGGGCTGGGCTGGGGCAGGTGCCTTGGGTGAAACACCAGGGACTGGGTTGTGTGTGAAAGTTCAGGTACTGGGCTGCTTTCAAAGACATGGTATTTTCCTTTTAGGGGTCCAGGTCCCATAACCCCATCATTACTACTGACTCATTACCCAGCTGGATTTTTCTTTTTATACCTAACTTTCTTCCATGGACTCTGTGATCTACTGACACTACCTCCTTGCTATTTCTCACCCAATGCTGTTCCTCCTCGTCCCCTCTTGGTCTCCCTGGCTTCCTTCCATTCCCAGATAAAAATCCTACCTTCTGCAGGAAGTCTTTCCAGATCCCTTACTGCCTTCCTTCTGTGGATGATCTCCTATTTATCCTATATGTAGCTTGTTTGTACTAACAAAATTAACATAATTGTTAATATTAATAAGGACAGAAATTGTTAATACCAAATGTAATATTACTTGCCATTCCCTTAAATGATCCTTGTAATGTCAGAATTTCAGTAATGTCCTTGCCTTCCTACTCTTAAGTATTTATTCTTGATACTTGAGCCCCTCCTCCCCTCAGGTCTTGCCTTGTGGGGGAACCTGGCTCCTGCTGGATTTAGGCCTTTGATGTCCTTGCCCTTTTCCAGTGGGATTTATGGCATGAAGAGCAAAACAGCCAGAATGAAGTAGCTTTCCTGGCCTGGATTGCCAAGGGCCAGTGAGGTCTGTACTAGCTAGGCCTTGCTACCTCATACTGTCTCCTCTTCTCCTCCTAAAACTATGAAAACTTTTTCAAGGGTCTCTTTGGGCAATCCACTGGACATACCCCAGGATGGTAGATTTTCTGCCCTATTACCTCAAATAAAGACACTTTATTCCTCGACTCAAGGTTTTGGTTTATTTTAGGACCTGACAGTGCATAGTTGTTTGCATGTGAGACTGTGAGCTCCTTGAAAACAAAGACTGGTTTTTGCCTTTCTTTGTATCCCCAGTGGTAGGTACAATGCCTGGCACATAGTAAGTACTTAATAAACGCTTATTGACTTGACTTCCCAGTATTAAAACACTTTCTCAGTTCTGGGAAGTAATATCAAAAGATATATAAATTATCTTTATCTTCTTGTTAGCTCTAAGGACCCAGCTAGAAACTGAGCTTCCAACATAACACCTCAGTGTTAGAGCTATTGCTCTTTTCTAGCCTTCAACTTGCCAAGAAGCTCAAGGCAGGGAAGGAGAGACTGGATTGAGACTTTTGGGTTTATAGTTTGTGGGGGGCACTGGAATGGGGGAAGAAGAGTCAGCCACACAGCTTCTGTCCTGACAGCACTTGAACCCCATTGGTTCAAGCAGCCTCCCAGAGTCCTGACCTTTTCGTGGAAGTTGCCTCTCCCTGATACTTCTGCTCTCTCAGCTACCCTGGCTTCTCAGAGCTCTCCTTTCTGTAACTCCATGTGGCTTTCTACCACTTCCCTTTCCCCAACTCCATACTTCTTCTTTTTGTAGCCCATATAAGCTTCTGGGAATCCTCATCTCAACTCCAACTCTGGTGGAAGAATTGTGTTCCTGGAACTAGGCTAACTCTAGCTCCCCCTCAGGGTTCAAAAGGTAGCCTGAGGGGTCAGGGATGATCCTGTAATAGCATTGTTTGAAGCTCCCAGTGGAGTGCTTCCCCTTCCCCCAAGATTATTAGTTGAGAATCAGTTTAGTCAGCAAGACTCTTACAAAAGGATCTTTACTAAGGTGGCACAGAACATCAATGGGATCATGAAGAAACAATTATTTGCTGATGGATGCTGGATTTTTTTTTTTAAGCCTAGTCAACATTTTTTTTTTCAGGGAGGCGGCAATTGGGGTTAAGTGACTTGCTCAGGTCACACAGCCATTAAGTGTCTGAGGCTGAATTTGAACTCGGGTCCTCATAACTCCAGGACCAGTGATCTATCTACTGTGTGCCACCTAACTGACCCATTTAGCAGTTTCCACATAGCATTAATCCCACCTAGTTGGTGTCCAAATGCAGCATTATTGCCTTATGGCTCCTACAGCATCCAGGGCCATCTTTAGCTGTCCTGATCTAAATCTTGCCACTGGACTCAGATGGCTCTGGAGGAGAAAGTGAGGCTGGTGACTTTGCACAGCCCTGCCTCACTTAAATCCAACTCACTTGCAAGTCATAGCATCACCTCCCTGATGTCATGGTCCTCTTTGAGAATGAAGGACAAATAACAACAAACATATTGCCTTATGAGTTCTTGTGTCAGCTGAGCCAGAACATTACTCTTCATTCTTTGGGACACTTGATGCTGCAAAATTCTGTATAGACTTAACTCCCAGGTTCCCAGGCTCCCTCTCCCAACCTTTAAAAACTCACAAGGTCAGAGCCTCATGATAGATCTCCTTCACCTAAAATGAATGGTGAAGCAGGCAAAAAGTAGAGGACCATATTCATGGGGCTGCCTGGTGGTCTCAGAGAGAAGGTCAAGGCCTCACCTTTCAGCATTGTCTCTCTAGGACGTTGTCAGCAAAGACAGTGATCTACCAAGAGTGGACGGCTACAGAGAATGACCAAAGCCCTGGCTGGTCAGTGCCTTTTGAAGGTACCCACTGTCTCAGCTATGTAGTCAATCAAAAAGACTTCTCCTAACTCCATGATTAGGAGTGAGAACCAGTTACAGAGTGTCTATGAATGTCCCAAAGCCTCTCCCAGGGGTTTCCATTACCTACCATCACTACCCTAGAAGTAGGCTTCACACCCTCTTCCACCAGATTAACTTCAAAGGTGATCTGGTGGGTGTGTCAATTCCCCCTGTTACAAAGCAAAGAGTGACAAAGTATTACTCCAAAGAAATTAGCTGTGCTTCTCAACTGGACAAATCCTAAGAATCTTTAACAATGAAGAACTAGTAGAAGCATATTTAAAGCCTCATTTGTGTTAAAACTAAAAATATTAAAAATAATATTCTTCTCTGAAGCCCTTTACAGATTCCTGGGAAAAGCCCCAGGGAAAGGTGGTTAATAGGTTGAGACAAAAAAAAAAAAGGCCTCTTATTAGATGAATGGATTAAAGGAAAATCTTTTTATCTCCTGAATGGATTAAGCTAGGGTCTATCCTATGGGAATGCCATCTGAGAGAAATGCCACAAGCTACTCAGAGAATGTGATACTGGTGGGAAGTCAGCATTGGGAAAAACTGAGAGGACAATTTTAGCCTCAGTCTAAGATGGGATCCTCCTGGCTCAGTTTCCACATTGTGTTCCTTTAAAAAGGAATGTTACCCACCTGGCTATTCCTGAGTCTGGCTATGAGGTAGATTTGAAATGGCATGGTTGGAAAACGGAATTATCTGAATCCAAACAGAGGTAAGGGTGTTTTATCCTGTCATATCTGAGCCCTGCAGTCTTTTCTGTCAGATTTGTCTTCCAGACCACAGGCCATTCACCTGTGGTTGGTAGCAAACAGTGGGTACCAGCCAATGTCCCTCCATCATTCCCTGGATGCAACCTGTGCTCTGTTCCAGTCCACCTCCTCTTTGGGACCCCCTCGAGGCAGGGACAGCTCTATATCCCTTGCCAGCAGGAAGCAGTTTCAGAAGTCAAGACCTGTGCCCTTTACCCCAAAAGAATTTGGGTCCCATTTGTTTGAGGGGGGAATGATGGGGTTGGGATCTGGACCCCAGAAAGGAAAAACCCTGGACTTTCCACATGGCCCAATCTCTGGCATTTGCCTGAGGCTATAATCCGATCAACTGACCTGTCATTGTGGCTACACCCAATCTCCCAATTCTATTATATTCTAATAAACCTTGTCTTTGGTTGAAAGAAGGCTTGGGTCAAATTCTTTTAGTCAGGACCTTCTTATTGTGATTTTGGGATCCCAGAACCCCTAAACCACTTAACCTCAACAATTTGGACCTCTCTTTCTCCAAACTAGAAATGGCTTGTATATAGATTAACAATAAATTAATTAAAGCTGAGGCTGGTAAGCTTGAGCCTAAATTGCAGAGTACAGTATTAGTATTAATATATAATATGTGTGTATATATTTAAATTTATTTAATTTTTAATTTATGGAATAAAACAAGCAGCAAAAGAACAAGAAAAGACAGCTTGACTTAAACCTTCTGAAGCTATTTGGAGACAGTTGGGGTAGAAAATGCAAACAAGTGCTTAAAGGTTCAGTCAGCTTCCTCACCATCCACCCTTATTGGTCTATGCAGATTCAGGCAAGCCCTTTGTGTTCCATACCAATGCATGAATGAAAAGCTTGGCAAAAATTCTGTTCTAAGATAATGATGTTTACCAAGAATATGTTGCATTTCCTAGCAGAAGAATTATGACAGTGAGACTTAGTCCCTAGTACACAAATTGGATTTCTTGGCCTTGAAGTGGGTGATCATTGAGAAGTTCAAAGATTATAAGTACGGGACTAAATTCCAAGTATGGACAGACAATAATCTATTGATATATCTTGACAAGCAATGGGTTGGATGGCACCTGGAAGAGATGGATAGCAACAGTTTTAGCTACCTAATCAGTTCTGTGTATACTATCAGCCAGAAAGACATACACAGATATAGGTGCTCTGTCCAGAGGGCCACATGATCCTGAAGTTGTGGTCACACTTGAAAAAGGTATGAAGGCTATATGTGGTACCCAGGTAGCTAGGTGAAAACTAACTTGAATGAGTTGCAGAAAGTGGGGTTGGGGGAAGGATGCAGAGGAAGTGCTAAATACGTTTTCCAACTGGGCTGGCCCCCATGCCTAGAATGCATTTCCTTCTCAACTCTAACCCTAGCTTCCTTCCAGGCTCAGTTTTTGTGATATCTAACAGGAAGTCTTTCCTGATTTCTCCAGTTATTAGTGTTCTCTCTTCATATACTTACTTGTTTACATGTTGTATCTTTCCCCACCTCTCCCATGCTCCCAGTTGACTACAAGCTCCTTGATGGCAAGGACTGTGTTTTCTTTTTTCTCTTCTTTTCTTTTTATATTCCCAATATTTAACATAGTATCTTTTACATAAGAGTCTATTAATAAATGTTTGTTGGATTGTATTGGATTAGGTTAGAAACCAAGTTGTAGAGAGGTTGTTACTTGCCCTGGGTTGCACAGTTAATTAGTGTCAGGGACAGAATTAAAACCCAGGTCTTTCCAGCACTCTTTTCCCTTATGTCACACTGCCTCTAGTATCACTAATTATCTTGGGCTTTCTATTCACTCTAGACAAGAACAAAACATGATAGGAATGTTTTGGGAGGAATCCAAGGAAGGGCCAGAACCTGAGGGGTTGGGTCTGAAGACCAGCCAGGAAAGACCTGAGAGATCCAAAAATCAAGGGTAAAGGTGTGAGAGAATTGGCCTGAGAATGAAACCTAGAACAAGAACCTAAAAGCCTGGCTGATGAGTCAAGCTCATTCAATGACAACACTGTGTGCTTGTAATTTACCTACTTATGTACTCGGAGACCTTCCATACACTATATGAAAGTATTCCAACCGGCCTGTTCACAGTCTAGTTCCAACCAAATCTCCAAATGAATCTAGCCTATGGCAAATGGTCTGCTTTGGTTGTATACTCTATATGGCCTTAAGCCCAAAGCTCCTCACACTGAATCCCATACTGATTCCTTTAAGTCAATAAAAATTTATTCAATTAAACATGAGTTGTTTAAAAAAAATGTCAACCAGCAAACATGTGCCATTATTTTCAGGGTTAACAAGCTATAGAAAGATGCTTGGAAAAGCCTTTAAACTAGGAGCTCTTAACCTGGGGTTCATGAACCCCCAAAGGATTATCAGGATCCCCATGCCAAGACCACTCCTCTCTTTTCACTCCTCTCTCTTTTTTTTCTTGGTAAGACAATTGGGGTTAAGTGACTTGCCCAGGATCACACAGCTAGTGAGTGCGAGTTCAGAGCTGAACTGAGGTCCTCCTGATTCCAGGGCTGGTGCTCTATCCACCGCTCTACCTAGTTGCCCCTCACTCCTCTCTTTTTACTGTTAGGAGATACCCTGTTTTCCAGAGTTAAGTGAGGCCCAGCAAGCAAGCTGTGCCCTGAGCTTGGCATAACAACAATCCTTTCACCCTCTGGATGGACTCTGCTGCAGCAAAATCCCAGGTCATTTCCACACGAGCCCCAGGTGGTCCCTGAGTTCAGACAAGCACCTGCAGGAACCACATTTTGTTCATGCAGCCCTGCTATGAATCAGAATCACCTTTTCATTGCTGTCACGACTACAGTTCACCGCCTTCTTTGTCTAGCCACTGACTTGTATCAAGGCTTGGTCTCACTGTAGTTTCCTCCTAGAGGAGACCCCAGCACTTGTATCTAGTTTCTCTCCTCCAATGGAATAAAGAAAGCATTTTGCTTATAACCAGTAGCTCTTTGTTTTTATTTTATTTTTCAGAATTAACAGTTGTGAAAATCTTTGTGAGCTCTTTGGTGTAGTCAGAATTAACAGTGGTTGTATAACTGCTATGGCTGTTTGGTCAGTTATTTTCAGGGTTTGACAGGACCTATGGATAGATTTCAGGGTATCTATGAACTTGGAAGGAAAAAAAAATTATATCTTTATTTTCATTTACCCCTCACTGAAAATTGACATGTCCTTCAGTTATGAATATAGGTAACAAACCACAGTTGTATTAGGCTTCCCCAAAGGAGTCCATGACACAAAAGAGGTTAAAAAAAAACCCCCAAAACCCTGCTCTAACCAATCCATTCCTATCTCCCACAGCTCTCAGCCCCCAGCTCCCAGGGTAGGTCAAAGAGAATCAAAGTGGGAAACACAGACAAACACAGAGACATTCATGGAGATAGACACACAGAGAAAGAGACACAGACTGAGTGAAAAAAAGAGACAGAAACATAGAAGTATACAGACAGAAAAAGGGAGACAAACAGAGATATAAAAATAGACAGAGAAGGAGATTCAAGTTCAGCAGCTCCTTTCACCTCTGGGAGAGGAGATACCTAAGTAGTCCCTTATGGAGGAGGGGCAGAGGGGAAGAGAAGAAATAGGGGTTGTCAAACTGGTATTTCACTTTCTCTTTTGTTCTTCCTTTCAGCCTCAGCCCCCTACTCAGAGGCCCATGCTGATATAAGGCAGGAAGAGCCCAGTTTTGGCACTCTGATCTAAATCAGAGCCAGCAGCCTGAGTCAACCTGCTCTCGGTTTCTGTCCTCCTAAATTAGCTTTACCGGGCCATGAAGAGTGGGTTTTCTGATGAAAGGGGGGATGAGGAGAATGGGCAGATTCAGAGAAAGAACTGAAAAGGCTATACTGAGATAGCAGTGGGGTTTCCTCCATCTGTATTGTGGGGGCAGGAAATGTAGCAGGTGTGGGGGGGGAGCAGAGAAAGGAGGGGTGGACAGTTCTCTGTTCTCTGTTGCATGGGTGTTTTACAGTAAGAGAGCTAAGCTCTCAGAGGAAATGCAAGGAATGTGCTTGTGACCCACTCCAGGGCCCACTCATCACTAGCATTTAGTCCCCAGGATTCTGTCCTAGGGGTCCAAGAGCTGGGTTTAGCAGTCTGCCTATATGGTAGTGTTTTTCAAATGTTGGGGAAGAGGAGGGAGGGAATGGTGAAAAGAGGGAATGCTGATCAATCAACATTTTTTTAGTATTCTCCAGAAATATGCCCCTAGACAGCAGAAAAATCCTTCTAGTTGACTTTCAGGCCTGTTATTTAATTTAATAATTCACATTTACATCACGTTTTCCAGTTTGTAAAGTGCTTTCTTCACAATTAGCTTGTTAGGTAACTGGGGGTCTGAGGGTGGTTAACTTTGGTTCACAATTATAGCTAGAAATTCTGGCAACAAAAGCAAATTCAGTGGGTGGGGAATGGGTCTAAGACATCATTGTTGTGTATTATTGAGGCACACTGAAGACAGAGGTCATGTGAGTTGAGGAGGACGAGAGACTGGAATATTTGAAGGAGTAGAAGTAGGAGTGGAGAAGACTGGCCAGGCATTAAACTTATTGGAGGGATAGGGAAATAACCCAGAGATGCACAGAAGACAACATGGAAGCAACAAGGATCTAGACAATACAGAGTCAACTTTAAAAGAGGGGGAAAAGAAGAGAAGTGGTTGCTGAAGATTGATGGCAGAGGAGATGTATGAAAGTGGCAGTGGAAAGGAGGAAAGCAATATGCCAATTCTTCTTCTTGGCAGTGGAGGAGGAGAGAAGAAGCCATCTCTTGAAGAAGGTGCCAAGAGATGTTTGTGTCTTTAGGAGAAAACTAAATTTCAGGGAGCACCAGAAGATGGGAAGCCTGTAAAAGGAAGAAAGCTAGGATGATGGGGAGTTTATTAGTAATAAAGTGAGGTTCCAGAGAGAAAGAGGGCAAAGGAGATTGGGAAATTGGGAGGGCAAGAGTGAGTTATGATAAGGACAGCATCCACCAGCAAATAATCATTTCCTTGATGATCCTGAGGATGAGGTTTGGGGTTGTCTGGAAATAATAGGTGGAATGGGGAGAGAGGAGTGAGGAAAGATTGGAGAAACAGAGTTCCAGACAATTGGTGGTGATGTTGGTAGTTTTAAAGCAAAGGTGAGAAAGTAATGTAGGTTTGGAACCTTACAGTTCCAATCAGTACTTAGGAGTACTCAGGAGAATGTTGGAAGAGAATTATAATTTCTCTCAGAATTATGCCTATCTACCTCTACAATATCTCTTCCATCTGTCCTCTCCACACAAATGGTTTCTACTATAGTTCAGATCCTTATCTACTGTGGCAATCTAGTATTGCATTAACTTCCTAATTAGTGTCCCAACTTCCAATTTCTTCCACCTCCCACAAATAGATATGACCACATCACTCTCATACTCAAAAACTTAAATAAATTCTTATTGCCTCTAAGACAGGGGTTCTTTTTTTAAATAATATTTTATTTTCACCTCAATTACATGTAAAAACAATTTTAACATTCTTTTTTTTTCAAATTTTGAGTTCCAAATTCTTTCCCTCCCTCCCTCCTCTCCCCACCTTCATTGAAAAGGCAAGCAATTTGACATAGGTTATACATGTGCAGTCATGCAAAACACATTTCCATGTACGTCCTGCTGTGAAAGAAAACAGACCAAAAAAAACCCAACCCCAAAATAAAGAAAAAATTATGTTCAATCTTCATTCAGGCTCCACTTTCTCTGCAGATGGATCGTGCCTTTCATCATAGGTAGGACAAGGGTTCTTAACCCTTTTTGTGTCTTATGCCCTTTGGCAGTTGGGTGAAATCTTTCAATCCCTTCTCAGAATATTTTTAGATACATAAAATACATAGGATCAAAATGGAAGCAAATTGTATTGAAGTATAGTTATCAAAATCTATATGAAAAGAGTTCAGAGACCCTTGTTTATGATAAAATACAAGTTCTTCAGCCTGGCATTCATCTGACCCTCATCTAGTTTTCTAATCATTTCATCTTGCTCCTTTTCCCACATTCTCTATTCTAGTCAAACTGGCTTGCTAGCCATTCCATCATCCGCTGCCATATCTTTGCACAAGTGGTCAGTCATGTCTAGAATGCACTCCTTCCTCATCTCTACCTCCCAGGATCACTGACAGTTCAGCTCAAGGTCTTTCTTGATCTCACCTGTTGATAGCACTCTCTGCCTTTTGAAATTATTTCGTATACAATTGTATTTACTTGCTTCATTACACATTATGTCCCCTCCCCAGTAGAATGAAAGTTCATTGAATGTTGGATGATAGTTATTTCTTTTTACATTCCTTTATAAGCTGTTCCTCTGTTGGAACTCCCTCCCTCCCAATCGAATAAAACCAACAAAAAAAAAACTCCTCATAAAAACCATGCATAGTTCAATAAAAATTCCCACATTGGCCATTTCAGAAGACAGATGTATCTTTGCATTTCAAGTTCATCATCTCTCTGTCACGAGTTGAGTGGCATGTTTCATCTTTAGCCTTCTGGACTTGTGATTTGTCATTTTGTTGATCAGATTTCTACAGTCTTTCAAAGTTATTATTTTTTTCTATGATATTATTGTCATTGTCAAAATTATTATCCTACTTCTGTTCATTTCACTCTGCATCAGTTCATAGACATCCTCTCAGTTTCTTTTAAAATTACCAATTTTATCATGGCAGCCGTGAGACCCTTGGCAAATTACTCAACCTCTGTTTGCCTCAGTTTCATCATCTGTAAAATGGGGATAATAATAGCACCTATCTCCCAGGGCTGTTGTGAGGATCAAATTAGATAATAATTGAAAACACTTAAAACAGTGCCTGGCACATAATAGATGCTGTATTAATGTTAGGAGACAGCTACAGTGTTCAGTGGATTGAGCACTAGGCCCAGAGTCAGGAAGATCTGAGTTCAAATTTGGCCTCAAACACTTACTAGATGTGTGACCCTGGGCAAGTGACTTAATCTCTGTTTCCTTAATCCGTTGAAGAAGGAAATGGCAAACCACTCTAGTATCTTTGCTAAGAAAACCCCTTGGACAGTATGGTCCATGGGATCACAAAGAATCAGACAGGACTGAACAAAACCAAATGTAAATATTAGCTATTTTCATTATTATTTCTCACGGCATAATAATATTCCATTAAAGTTATATACTGCCATTTGTTTAAGTCATTCTCCAGAGACTATTTCTTTTTTATCTTTTTATCTCTTGCACCTAGCAGAGTACCTTACACACGTATGGTTAATATTTGTTTCTTGAATTGAATGAACTGAACAAAATTACAAGAGCTTTTGGGATTGAGAATGAGAAGGGACCTTAGAGGTCATTTAGTCCAATCTTTTCATTTACAGATGAGGAAACTGAGGGCCCAAAGTGATTCTCACTAAAACCATTGATGGATTAAGTAAGCTATAACCTCCATAATACTCCACGGACCTGGACCCCAAGACCCATTCTGTCTCCCACATTTTTCACTGTAGGATAGTGAGCACTTGGCTTTGACTGATACTGCTTGCCCAGAGATGACAGGAGAATTCTGGAAGTAAGGGGGAGACATTTACCAGAAGTTCAGATTAGGGGCCCAAGACGCCTGATGTGGCTGCTTCCCCATTTTTCCTGCTTGCTAAAGGATGAGAATCAGAGAGGAATTACTCTTCCTATATGGTCCTGTCTCCTGTAGTGCATCAGAATTCTTAGAAACACATGAATGTCTCTGCACCCTTCCAACTATCAGAGAGTCAAACAATAGCTCACCTCTTGGTATGTGAAAAAGATTTGCGTTTGCAGTGGGAGCCAGAAAACTAGGGAGCTAGTTATTCCTGGCATTTTCAGTAACTGTCTCTGTGACTCTGGGCGATTTATTTCCCCTTACTGCTTCCTCATCTGTAAATGAGGAAGTTGGACATGGTCCCTTCTGGTTCTGATATTCTGTGGTCTACAATTGGAAGGAATGGGATTTCAGGTTCTTGTTTCATCCTACTTTGTCCTAGGAGAGTGAGACATTATAAATAACCTTTAGAATGCCTAAATTGGCTCATTTTTTTTCTTATCAAATGAGAGAGGGATGGATGGGGTGTGTGTGTGTGTGTGTGTGTGTGTGTGTGTGTGTGTGTGTGTGTGTGTGTGAGTAGTCAGGGGACCTGGGTTTGAATCCTGGCTACAGCATCTATCAGCTATTATGATTATGGACAAGACACTGAAGATGCTACAGAAGCAATAGCTCACACCTAACTCATGCCCACTTTCTACAAACCTACAGAAGAGCAGGTAGTCATTTGGTCAATTAATTAATTAACCAATCAATCAACCATCAATAGAGTGTAATAACCTCTGTAAGGTGGCAGTCTATTCCAGCCACCAACTAAGGTAAGGGTGGGGGTGGGGAGGGTGTTGATCTGGTACAAAGTTTGTCCAACAATTAAGAAATAGATTCCCTCCCTCCTCTTCCCCCCCACCATGAAGCTGAGCAGGTTTAGCTACCCTTGCTAGCCAGAGTCAAAATTCAACCTAGAGGAAAAGGAAATGGAAAATTGATCTGAATAATGAGAATTATAGACATCTCTATATGGCTCCAACCCCATCCTCTATCTGGAAAATTTCTTTCAATCCTACTGACCTTTTACATTTATATCATATAAGCAAGCCACATTTATTGTACAAAGAAAATTTATAAGAAATTTCAGAATTACTCTGTAGAGGACTTGCTTTTAAAAAAAAACACACATTAAAAACATGTTACTTTCAAAGTTGTTCTCCTTGTCTTTATTTCTTTCTGAACTTTCTTCCGATCTCTTCTGTACATTTAAAAAAATATTTCAATGACCCTTTTCATTTTCTTCTTTTTGGGGGGGGGAAGCAACACTATTGCTAGCTTCCCTCCCCTCACCCCAAATAAGAAAGAAAAACAATCCTTCTAACAAATAAGCATGGTCAAGCAAAACAAATTGTGTTGAAATTGTATCTTGTTCTGATGCCCCAACCCCCTACACCCCTTCTAGCATGTTTATAAGTAGCAAATATAAAGTAACAATATCAGGAAATAGAAGTGCAAAAGGGAACCTAGAAGTCACTTACAGACAATTCCGAAGGTCAAAGCAGTACAATTTGCCAGCTGTATTATATATTAACCAAAAATCACATCCTGAGACTGTGTACTAAATCAGGGGAAGCCATTTAGGCTTTTCGGTTGGGGCTTTTTGGTACTGTGATAAGTAAATCTCAGATAAGTTCTAGACATCTGCCCTAAGACCACCAAAACGCGAAATGTGCAGCATTTCCATAACACCAAACAATAAAAAGATGATTGCACGTGAAATTGCAAATCTACTATGTACAACTTGCTATTTCAAATATACAACACAATAACGTAAATTTCTTTTTTCCCTCTCCCCAGAGATTAGACTCATATATAATATATACACATATACACATACATATGTAAAATTATTCTATATACACTTCTATTTATCAGTTCTTTCTCTGGATGCAGACAACATCTATTCTTCATATGTCTTTTGTAGTTAATTTGGGTGTTTATAATAGCCAAAACAACTTATTTGCTCAAAGTTGTTCTTAAAACGATATTGCTGTTACTGTATACAGTGTTCTCTTGGTTCGGCTCATTTTGCCGAACCATTATTTCATGCAAGCCTTTCCATGTTTTTCTAAGATCATCGAGCTCATCATTTCTTATCGCAAGGTAGTATTCCATTACATTCGTATGCCACAACTTGTTCAGCCATTCCCCAACTGATGGGCATCCCCTCGATTTCCAATTCTTTGCCACCACAAAGAGAGCTGCTATGGCCTTACACCAAGCCTGGGAAGTAGGTGCTATTATTATCCCCATTCTACAGAGAAGGAAACTGAGGCAGCTAGACAAGTTGAGTGATTTGCCAAGGTCACATAGCTAGTGAGTGTCTGAGTCTGGATTTGAACTCAGGTCTTCCTGAATCCATGACATGCTGGGAGGCAGGGATGAAAAAAAAAAGGCTGACAGGATATTTTTAGAAAAAAAAAACAGATCAGAAAGCATAAGAAAATGAGAAAGCAAGCAGTAGTGTAATTTGATGCAGGGTACAGGCCTGCTGACATAGGTAGAAAAAGAGTACCTAGAAAAAGACATATGTGGAACTTCTGACTATCAGAAGAGGCCTAGAGGAGAATGATGTGTTAGGGACGCTGAGAGGAATCCCAAGGAAAATAAAACCACTAAGTCAGGGTTGAAAAAACACTTGTGGCCTGGGACTGAGGGATGGATCTGAGGACCAGAAAGAAAGACTTGATTTGGTCAAGAATCAGAGCTAAAGGTGTGAGATATCTGGCCTGGGAATGAAGCCTAGAGTAACAGCCCAAGAGTGACTAATGAGTCAAGCTCATTCACAAAAACACTGTGTGCTTGTAACTTGCCTATTTATATACCCAGAGGTTTTCACACCCTATAGGACTATAACTGGCTTACTGGGTGTGTGTTCACAAGTTGGCTCCAACCTATCTTTCAAGACTGATTTCACAGGACTCCTCAGTGCACGGCCTTACATGTCATCTCCTCCCTCCATGCCCTTTCACAGGGCTGTCCCTCCACCTACTCTTCCTCTTCTGCCTTTTGGAATTCCCAGCTCCTTCAAGAAACCTTCAAGGGCCAACTCCTATACTAGCCTCTTTCCTGACCCTTTCTCTCCACCACCGCTAACAAATTTTTTTGGATAGTTTTTTTTTTGAGGCAATCGGGGTTAAGTGACTTGCCCAGGGTCACCCAGCTAGTAAGTGTCTGAGACCAGATTTGAATTCAGGTCCTCCTGACTTCAGGTTGGGTGCTCTATCCACTGTACCTCCTAACTGCTCCAATAAATTATTTTGTATTCACCTAGCTTTACACATGTTGTTTCCCTCCACATAGATATAAGCTCCTTCAGAGGCAGGAATTCTTTTTCTTTTCTCTGTATCCCAAATGTCTAGCATCTCAGTAGGTGCTTAATAAATGATTGATTGAATTGTATTGTGCTGAAGATTCAGAGGAGAAATAAAGAGAAAGACTTAAGGGTGGCTTTGCCTTTATCCCCCACCTCCCTTGTGGGAGCAGAAAGTTATCAGTAGAAGAACAAGGAAAGTCTTCGGTTTGGGAGTTTGTAACATTATAGATTGAGGAACAGCTAGGTGCTAAAGTGATTAGAGTGTTGGTCCTGGAGTCAGAAAGACTTCTCTTTGTGAGTTCAAATCTGGCCTCAGACACTTCTAGCTGTGTGACCCTGGCAAGTCACTTCACCCTGTTTACCTCAGTTCCTCATCTATAAATAAGCTGAAGGAGGAAATGACAAACCGGTCTAGTATCTTTGCCAAGAAAACCCCAAATGGGGTTGTGAAGAGTTGGTCACGACTGAATCAATTCAACAACAACAATATCATAGATCAAGTGCTGAAACCTCAGAGGTCACCAGTCCACCCACTCACTCCATAGACAAGGAAACTGAGGCCCATACTTGTGACAGAGTGACTTGCCTAAGGTCACACAGGTAGTAAGCTGCAGAGCCAGCATCAGAACTCAGATCTTGGGACTCCAAGTTCATTTCTCTTTCCCACTTTACCTACCAAAAGCTATATTGTCACAAGGTTCATTGTTGGAACTAGGATTGAGAACTCAAGAGTCCTGGATCCCATCCTACTGCCTTGTACCCAATCTTACTGCTGCTGGTTCCTGGGACAGGAACCAAAAACAACTGAGAGGGATGGGCAAATCAATCAGTAAGTCAATTTGTCAATCAACACTTTGTGCTCATGATCCCTGAGGGTTCTAAAGTTTACAGTCTAATGAGGCCTGTGTGGTGGTTGGACACTTCTTCATATGCATTTCTATTAAGGAGCTGTGGACTGGGTCCCTAACTTCTTCCAGCCTCAAGGAGTCCTGACCTAGAAAATGAGTATAGCTTAGAGCAAAATTTCCCCACTACTGGATAACCACTTCAAAGCACATTTTCCCCCGGGTTTATATTAATAACATTATCTCTGTATAGGAGGACAGGGAGGTGAAAATTCCTAGGGAAGGAAGAAAACCAGAAGATATAGTTTCCTATGCTTGGGGATTCTCATAGGGAGATGGGAGGACATAAGACCACAGCACAACAGACATAGATCTTAAACGCTAATTGCAGTGCTATAGGGGCTATAAAGGTGAGTTAAGGTGGTTAGTCAAAGAGAAAGTCAAGTGTTGAGCAGAACTTCAAGGGTTGAGCAGAAAAGGATGTGATTCTTTTGAGGAAGGGCATGGGGGAGATTGCAGAAACAAGAAATGGCACTTGTTCCGGGAGACAGAAATGAGCCAGTAGTCACATGGGAGGGGGGTGTTGGGGTGGGGTGGTTACTATGTCTGCTTAGCTGGAAGAATCCAAGAGGAAAATGAATGACAGAAGAGAATAGGTTGAGTAAAGAGAGAGAAATAATCAGTGAAGTTAAGGTTTTTGAAAGGGATTTAGTCCATCTTTTCAGATATGATCCACGAGGTTACTGGGGACTACTACGGGCTTCTAAGCAGAAGAGTGGTGGGTCCACTCACAGCAAATACTCTCAGATTGGTCAGAAGGAGGCTTCAAGCTCAAATGACATTGCCTCCAGAGAGTCTTCCCTGATGATGCTAGCAGGGGATTTAGTTACCTTTGCCCCTCATTGGGCAAAAATCTCTGGCTTTATCTTGGAATTATTTATGTCTAGGCTTCACCCTTTCTACAAGATTGATCCAGAGGGCAGAACTAGGACCAACGGACAGAAATGAGCATATTCGAGTTTAATAATATTGCCCAACAATAGAATAGGCTGCCTTGCAAAGTAGCGAGTTCCTCATCACCTGAAGCTTTCAAATATGGCCTAAATGACACTCCTCCTCCCCAACCCAGGATGCCAGAGAAAAGATGGATGATCAGTGAGGTCCTTTCCAATCATCAATCCTACTATGTGCCCTGGCACATGATAAGCACTGGGGAAACAAAGAAAGGTAAAAATAGTCCCTGCTATCATGGAGTTCACAATCTCATGAAGGAGTGGGGAGTACAATGTGTAAACAACTACGCAGAAAAAAAAAGGTATATACAGGATAAGTTGGGATAGTCTCAGAAGGAAGGCACTGAGATTAAGAAGGACTGGGTAAAGCTTCTTGTAGAAGGCAAGGCTTTAGCTGAGACTTGAAGGAGCCAGGGAAACGAGGAGGCAGAGATAAGGAGAGACAGAATTCCAGACTTGGGGGTGGGGTGATAAGCAATGAAAATACTCAGTCAGAAGAGTCAGAAGATAAGAGCTTCAAGTGTGAGGAATAACAAGGAAGCCATTGTCCCTGGATCATAGAGTACACTGAAGGACTAAGGTGTCAGAAGACTGGAAAGGTAGGAAGGGGCCAGGTTATGAAGGACATTTTTCTAATCATAAATTCTATAATTCTGTTATAGTCAACTCCTCGAGGGCAGGAATTCTGTCCTGTATGAAATGCTTGAATCTCACATCCTGCCACCAATTCTAGCCATATGACCATGGATGGACAAGTCACTTAACATTGGTGAACCTGTTTGCTCCACAGTTGAACAGAGATAATATCCCTAATTGTGAAACTTTAATAAGATAATGCATGTAAAGCACTTTGCAAATCCTAAATGCTATAAAAATGTCAGTTATGGGACACCAATACAAGCTGTGTATGCCTTATACCTGTATAAGGGTGGGATTCCTCCCCATTCCAATTAATCAATCAACAGATATAATGAAGTCTTAAATATGTGAATAAATTGTTTATACCCCAACACCTCTGAGGTATGAATCTCTTTGGGTCAAAAAAGATAGCAAAGTGATTGGCTGATGTCATATTCATTGGGCATATAAATAAAATAGCAGTCAGTCTACCAAGTGACTTCAGTCTAAGAATTTCAGCCCAGTGACAGATTTCATTTTTGAAGTTAAGAATTCTAAGTCAATCCAATCCAGCTCCTGAGAGAGAATCACTCTTTGGGGAAAGAGAGAGTTTCTTCCTCCCCCCCCCGCCCCTTTTCATTGACCATGTCATCAGAAAGAAGGGACCAACAGGAGACAAATTGGGGGAGAGAGAGGCACACCAAGGACAAACACAGACACAACAGAAATAGAAGATAGCCAGACAAATACAAGAGGAAACACATTCACAGAGGGTGACTCTTCCCAGCACCCTAGGGAGAAGGTGTCAGATATGTGGGCTCTAAAAGGGGATCAGCTCTTATAGTCCAGGAGAGAGTTGTACCTAAGAGGGACTTCATGAGGAATCCACAAGGAGAGAAAAGGACGCCTAGTACCAGGACCTGTTAGGTACTCTTTTTTTTTTTTGGCAATTGGGGTTAAGTGACTTGCCCAGAGTCACACAGCTAGTTGGTGTCAATTCTGAGGTCGGATTTGAACTCAGGTCCTCCTGACTTCAGGGCCAGTACTCTGTCCACTGTACCACCTAGCTGCCCCTGAGTTAGGTACTCTTTTGACACACATGTTCTCTACATATATGTCTCTCTTTTTCTCACTTTCCTAGGGAACCGTGTGTATGTATGTGCATATGTATATGTATGCATATGTGTATACGTGTTTTGTATCAAATATTCTTACTTTAGTAAATATTACTTCCTAAAAGCTAATTGAGGATACCAGCTCATGAGTAATAGTACTAGAAACACTTAACCCCTTTAAGGGTTAGGTTACTCTAGGTTACTCCTAGAACCCTAAGGGAAGCTGTAGTCATTGTCCTTTGGGGACTCAGTCCACCAATTTGAGAGATAGCTGGGGAAAGTAACTCTGGAGAGGATACTACACTATAATTCTTAGGGAATTATTGTAACCCTGGTATTCTACATTGGCTCCTGTACCAAGCTGTTACTTTATTATCAAACCAGATGCTATAATGTTTGGTTTGTCCACTAGGGGGCACTATTGGGGGGGCCCCCACCAGTCAGATGGCTTTCCTAGTGTGTATATTGGTGTACACTCAAGTGCCTTTTCTCGGTTTTTACCCCACTAAACTCTGTGGCTCTGCATGTGGGGTGTGGGGTGGGGAAAGGGTAAGAGCAAAAACCACACTGGGTCTCAGAATGGAAAATTACAGATAAATTAATGTCTCCATCATCCCCATTCCAAACTGGACTTTCCCATCTCAATGAACCAGCTTGATTCACTATGGTCACATGGTTTCTTAGACACAGTAAAAATGCAAGGAAATTCAAGCACTCCTACATGGGGTGCCTCTGTCCAACTATTTCTCAGAAAGCTCTACTTGTTTGGCCTTCCAATCATTCTTTCTTGGGACTCCAAGGGATGATCTCAAAGCATATAGACTATAGAAAAGATGAAAGGAAATAGCTGTATATCCAGGACTCCTTCTTAGGGCTGGGACTAAACATAGGGAAATAAAAGAGAGTTGCTGGTGTCCAGGCCCCTGGATCTCTCATTCTAGACTAAGACGGGTAAAAAGAGAAGAGTGGTGAGATGATCAGTCCTTCTGCCTTTGGCTGACTAACAGAGTTTTTAAAAGCTGCCAATTCTAGGATGCCAGTCTGGTCTCTTCTCTGTTGAGGTCTAAGGGTGCTGGGAATTCTGAAATTCAAGGGCAAATGACACAGGTCCTGCCTTGAATGAATCTGACTCAAGCCTTGTTTCAGCCAGAGACAAGGTTTTTTAAAACACTGGTTGAGCGAGATTCCTAGTGAGCCTATGCTATTGGCCAGATTTTAAGAATCTGAGCCTTTGTAATGAGAACAGACTCTTAAGTAATCTGAGCAATTTAATGGGGTCAAGGTGGACACTTACATACAGAAAGGCTATGGGAAGATCTGGATATGATCTAAGAATGGCCAATAGCCTAGGGTGACTGGGAGATAACAGAGAAGGACTTGGAAGGCAAATGCCAGGGACCTGGGCCGTGTGGGGTCTAGATGGAATGAAGGGTGGAAAGTGGTCTGGGGCCATCTAGATAATGAAGGGCTAGGCTAGATTAGAGGTAACAGAGAATTGGAGATTGGAGCAGGGTCAAAGCCACAATGCAAGGACAGTTGAAAGGATTATACTGAGATGAGCCTCAGGTGAATGCCAGGGATCTAAATTCAGGGGCTCATAGGAGAAGGGGCCCAAAGCCCATACCTTGTTGACCTCCACTGACTGGTCCCCAGCCATCCATCTCTCTGACACACTCTCATCTCTGTACATTAATTTCTAATCACCAGAAATGGTGGTGTGGGCCACTGCCTGTAGTCCAGAGTCCAACTCCCAAACCTTGCTGCCCCTTATCCATGTGCTGGGCCAGGAGCCCAAATCTAGTGGCCATGAGTCTATCTATTCCTATACCCTGAAAATGGCTGAAATATGTGATCCTCAAGGGCAATAGAGAGAAAATGTGAAACTCCAGAAACCTATGTACCTAAACCCAGATTCTAATTCTTCCCAATGCTTCATCAACTTTTTTTTTTCCTTTCAGGAACTTTTGAGGTTCTCTTCTGCTCCCTATAGAAGAGAGGAAGGGTTGGAAGCAAGAAAATTGTCCACCAGGCATTCTTCACCTCTTTGGGACCTATGGATAGATTTCAGGGAGTCCGTGATTTGGATGGGAAAAAAAATTCAATCACAGGTAGGGAACTTGTGGCCTTGAGGCCACATGTGGCCCTCTAGGTCCTCAAGTGTGGCCCTTTGACGGAATCCAAACTTCAAGAACAAATACACTTAATAAAATAATTTGTTCTGTGAAACTTGGACTCAGTCAAAAGGCCACACCTGAGGACCTAGAAGGCCACTTGTGGCCTCAGGGTCACAGGTTCCCCACTCCTGATTTACTTTCACTAACTTCTAACTGAAATTTAGCATTTCCTTCAAAATTAACATAGACAACAATATGTAGGGGTCCATAGACTTTACCAGACTACCAAAAAGATCCATGAGACAAAAAAGGTTAAGAACCCCTACTATATAGGTTATCACAGAATTTTAAGCATTAGTGGTCTAGGAACTGGTCTATTGTGTCGACAATTTTTCACAGAATGGCTGAAAGGAGGGACCAAGTAGACAAGGAATTGAATCTTAGAATGTCCAGTCTCTTGCCTCCAGGTTTCCCATGTCAGGCAGGTTCACAGCCCTGTTCCCAGAAGGTGCTGTGTTTGATAGGTCACTTACCTCTGCCTGGCAAACAGAGGACAAGGTAAACAAAGAGGTGAGGTAAACACTCATGAGGTGTTTACTCCCATGGGAAATAGAAATACAGGGAGAGCCCTTTCTTTTTCTTTTTTTCTTTTTAAATTATTTATTTTTAACTTTTTAAAATTAATTAATTAATTAATTTTTAGCATTAATTTTTAAAAATTTTGAGTTCCAAATTCTCTTCCTCTCCCCAGCCCCTCTACTCACCCATTAAAAGATAAGCAATATGATAGCAACCATACATGTGAAGGCATGTAACATTTATATGTTATTCACGCTGTGTGTGTGGGAAACACAAAAAAAAAAAAGAAAGTGAAAAAAGTATGCTTCAATCTGCATTCAGAATTCATCAATTCTCTCTCTGGAGGTAAAGAACATTTTTTATCATGGATCTTTCAGAATTATCTTGGATCATTCTATTGATTAGAGTCTCTTATAGTTGATCATTTTTATAATATTGCTGTTTCTGTGTACAACATTCTCTTAGTTCTGTTCACTTCACTTTGCATCAGTTCATATAAGTCTTCCCAGGTTTTTTTTTTAAAGCTGTCCTGGAGAGCCCTACCTTTTCCATGCTTCTGGTGATATGTTTCAAACCAAAGAGTGCCATTTGACATCAGGGCACAGAAGACAGAACATAGGCGTAATCCAGCACTAATCCCTTTCCTGAACTCCATGCACCTCATTGGAAACTACTTGTCAGATCCTTTTTTCTGAATGTCTTGTTGGCATCTCAAATTCAATATGTTCAATTCCACTCCCTTCTAAACCTGCTCTTACTCCAAACTTCTCTATTTTTGTTGATAGCACCAACATCCTTATGGCAACTCAGGTTTACCCACTTGGCATCATGCTTGACTAGTCCCTCACCCTCACCCTTATTTCTCCAGTCAGTTGTCAAGTACTGCCAATTGCACCTCCATAATGTCTCTTGTACCTCTACCCTTCTCTCCATGTACATGGTCTTTGCCCTTGTTCAGGGCCTCATCACATCTCCCCTAGATTACCGCAATAGTCTCTCTCTTCTTCAAGGCTGTCTTGCCCTCTACAATTCATATTCCACAAAACTGACCAAAATAAATTTTCCTAAGGCAGAAGTTTGATCATGCCACTATCTTCCTCAAAATTTTTAGTGGGTTCATTATGCCTCTAGAATAAAATACAATGTTAGGTTGGCAGTTGAAGTTCCCCATAGACAGCACTGTGAGGAAGGGTTTGGCTGAATAGGGGAAGGAGTAGCTCCTCATTCTTCGAAATTTGAGGGGTTTTAACTCAAGGTGTGGCCATTCTTCCTAGATAACATTTCCCTCTTCTCTCTGAGGACCAGGGAGGCATAACCTTTCATTAATCCATTAATATTTCTCATTCTAGAGAATGAAAACTTCATTGAAATGCCTACCACTCTAAGCCACTGCATTCTTGCTTCCTCATGGCTCCATGTCCTAGAAGTGAATAGCCCTGAGTCACGTGGTTGTGTGTTTCTGCTGTTTAGGAGCTTGTAAGACCTATTAATAAAATAAAAACTGTAAGATTCTCTCTCACTGACTGAGTCCCAAGTGGAAAAGGCCCACTCCCAACGGTCAGAAAGAGAAAGTACACCTTCTCTTGACTTTTTTATCTCTGTTCTACAAACTCTTCTCTGGCTTCCTCTACTGCAATCACCAAATTAATTTACAGACTTGGATTGCAAGGTAGTTATGCTCAATCAGTTTTATGTGTAGTCTTTATAAACTCTGTGGGTTTTAATTCTAGCTCCTATTCTCTCTTTTTTTTAATTAATTTATTTTGATTTATCAACAATCACTTCCATATGCTTTTGAGTTTTAAATTTTTCTCCGCCTCCCTCCCTATCTCCTTCCCCAAGACAGTGTGCAATCTAATATAGGCTATACATATACATTCCTATTAAACATATTTTCATATTAGTGATGTTGTAAGTAAGCATTAGAACTAATAGAAGGAACCACCAGAAAGAGGAAACAAAACACAACAGAAGAAAAAAAAATAGCAAACAGTTTTGTTTTGATCTGCATTCAAATTCCATAGTTCTTTCTTTGGATATGGATAGCATTTTCCATCTTGAGGCTTTTGGGGATGTCTTAGATCATTGTATTGCTGAGAGGGGTTAAGTCTATCAAAGTCAGTCATCACTCAATGTGGCTGTTACTGTGTACAATGTTCTCCTGGTTCTACTCACTTCACTCAGCATCAAACCAGGTTTGTCTGAAGTCTGCCTGTTCATCATTTCTTATAGCATAATACATTCATATATCATATTCACAATTATGATAACTATCTATGTCTTTCTCTTCATCCTTCTGCCCCCCATTTGTGCTTTTCTTTCTCCTTTTCCCTCCTCAGTAATGTTTTGCTTTTGACCACTGCCTCCCTCAGTCCCACCTCCTTTCTATTAGCCACCTCCATTTTCTTTCCCCTTTTCCCTCCTATACCTAACTGATTATGTTATTCCCTTCTTAAGCCAAATCTGATGAGAGCAAGGTTCAAACAATGCTCTAGATCAATGCTCCTTCCCTGCTTTCCCTCTGCTTTAATAGGTTTTTGTGCCTTTTCCTGTGATGTAATTTACCCTTGTCTGACTCCTCCTTCCCTTTTCTCTCAGTACATTTTCTTAGTTAGATCAGATTAATTCATTTACTTGGATCCATTTAACCCACTTGATTAGATTTTTTTCATCATTACATCAATTTATATTTATTAATTTAAGTCAATTTATACCCACCCCCTTTATGTATACCCCTTCCATGTGGTGTAATAACAATACAGTTTTCAAGAGTCCACAAGTGTCATTTTCCTTTGTAGGGATGTAAAGAGTTTGCCCTTATTAATAACATGTTACTTTCTGTCCCATTTACCTTTTTATGTCTTTCTTGAGTCTTGTATTTGAATATCAGATTTTCTGTTGAGCTCTGGTCTTTTTATCAGGAAGGTATGGAAGTCCCCAATCTTGTTGAATATCCATCTCCTCCCCTGAAAGATCATGCTCATTTTCACTGGGTTAGCTCCTATTCTCACTGTCAAGTCAGATTCCCAGAAGGCTGGCTACTATCTAGCCTCAGAATTCTAGGGGTATCCCTGATGAGATAGTGGGGTCTTTTTTTAGGGAATTAATTTTTTGAATATTTTATTTTTTCCCCCAATTACATATAAAAACAATTTTTAACATTCATTTAACATTCTTTGAACCCTTATTCTGATGTTAAACTGCTACTGCCTTTTAGCTGATCTCAAGGAACAATGACAGTCAATAGTTTCAATCCCTTCTTAGCAGTTTTTTTCCTTCCTAATGATTGGAAGCTGTGATCATTTGAACCAAGCTTGCAATGACCAGACTCTCTAGTCTGTGAGTTTGTCTTGAAACACTTGCAAGAGCAACCTCTTTCTCTGTATCCAAGTTGCTGCACCCTCTTTCCAAATCTGAGGTGCAACTGAACTTTGGGTTCCACCCCTTCTGCTCTGTCTCATCCCAACGCCCCATGTATCGATGCAGAAAATTCCACAAGAATCTCTTTCCTTCATCAGGAAGAAACAAAGTTGTCTGTCCAGAACTACAGGTCTCAGAATTTAAATAGTTGGGTTTCAGAGCCTTCCCCTGTCTGCAGGAAATATCTGAATACTCAGAAGCATTCCTCACTAGGATTTTGGATTTTGCAGTCCTTTACAAAATTAACTGGAGTATACTTGATAATTGGACTTACGTAGCATAGCAACAAAATAAATAGAAGCACTTAACAGAAGAAAGATAATTAATCCGATGTCCCAAGTAATTGCCTTAAGATATCCACAGCAAATGTAAGTGAACTATACATACAAACTCTCACAAGAGTCTCTCCCACGGTGGGGAGAAAATTATGCTCTCTGTTTAGAATTCATAGTTATTCAAAATTCTCATCAGTAGATTTCATAGCCTTTCCCTACTGCAAGGAAAGTTTGAATACTCTGTTATAATTATAAAAGTCACATCACACACACACACACACACACACACACCAAAAAATTAGAAGAGAACTAAACCATTTACCTTTTATACCTCTGGCTAAGCAGAGAATTCTCAACCAAGGAAGGAATAGAGCACAAAAGATGATCACAAACTGTAAATAGGCAATTTTGATTTCATAAAATTGAAAAGTTTTTTTCCCCTGGACAACATAAATACAATTAAGATAAGAAAAGAATCAGTCAAGGGGGGAGAATTCTTTGCATCAAATACCTCTGATTGGGGTCTTATATTCAAGATATGTAGTGAACAAAGGAAGGGAATAAGCATTTACATAGTGCCCACTATGTGTCAGGCACTATAGCAACTCTGGGAAGTAGATACCATTTTTATCTACATTTTATAATTGAGGACACTGAGGCAAATGTAGGTTAAGTGACTTGCCTAAGGGTTACACAGCTAGTCTGAGGCAGATTTGAACTCAGGTCTTCTTGATCCCAAGACTTGTGTTCTATCCACTGCACCACCAGCTGCCTACAAATATTGGTAGAGGGAAAAGTGCCCTTGTTCAAGGTGATGCGTTTGTAAAAGCTAATTAATATTAATAATTAATTATTAATACTTTTTAATAATAAATATTAATAATAATTAATATTAATTGGTTATCAATTATATTGAAGAGATATCAATGGATTAAGTGATATTGAGACGCAAATGATTATATTGGGGAGAACCTACCAGAATGGTAGCTCAAGCTGATAGCGTTAGAAAGACCCCCAGTCCCTCAGGGTTACCCTTAGTACCTGAGGAAAGACGTAGCCAACTGCCTTCTGGGAACCCAACTTGCTAAAAAAAAAAAAGGGTCTACAGTCTTTGGAACGAATTATGTGAATTTTTCCTTGGGCACATCCCACATCACACTCTTTCTATGAGAACACCTTCCTTCTCCTACTGAGCTGCTCTCTCAAATGGTACTTCCACTCTTTAGGTGCCAGAGAATCACCAAAGACAAATTCTATCCTTGAATTGGAGAAATCAGTGCCCTGGTAGCATTTGCTGGCACCACCTGCTTCTATCTCTGCATGAGCTATATTGGTGGTCAAGATATTCAAGTACAAAATTCAGCTTACCACTTAATAGGTGTGTTGGCAGTATCTTGCATAAGCTGGAGTTGGTCTTAATCATGACTAATACAACAGAGATGTTTTCTGGCTCTAGATATATTAAATGCTAAGATATTTATTTTCTAGTCAACACCAACATTTTCTTTAGCAAACTTTGGGCTCGTTCTAATATAGACTAGGGGGTATAGTGTACTCTAGACTTGAAGTCAAGAAGCTCTGAGTTCAAATCCTGCCTCAGATACTTACTGGCTGTATGATGCTGGGCAAGCACTTGACTTTTTCAGTCTCAGTTTGCCAATCTATAAAACGACTGTAATAACAGCACTTGCTTCACAGCACTTTGCAAATCTTAAAATGCTATGTAAATATTAGCTATTATTGTTGTAGTTCCTGTCATTTCGTCCATAGAATCTTAACCCTTTCCTAGGACGCAATGCAATTTTTCTTGCGTCTCTCCTAGAACAGTTGGAACATAATGCTCACTTGGATTCACTTTCCAGTATGGTGACATATCATATTTTCAATCTTTACTGTCACAGCACTGAGGGATATTAGTAAGTCTGGATGGAATAGCCCAGATACAACTGGAGTTCAGGCAAAGCTTAGCACCCTTGGAGGACAGAACAACTTTTATCCCTAGTCCCACATCCATTTCTTAGTTCTGGTTCCTTGATTCACCCCCTTGCATACCAACTCTGCACTCTTCTCTCTAGTTAACACATCATTAATACATCCACTTACACCATAGTTATAGCAGAAGATAGTTGTTGCCCTTTTTCCTGTTTTCTAATTATCACATCATTTCATCAGGTAGACATAATCTTTGGGTCCTTGACCCCTGGCTCCCCAAAGTAGAAAAGTTTTGCTCATTGTTACATCTCTTATCAGGTATTCTGTAGATTCTTGCCCTTGCACTTGAGCAATGAGATGTGGTCTCTTACTTGATTTCTGTGGTCCACACATGGATCTAGGGCTAGGCTGAGCTGAGTTTTTGCCAAGTTACATCATTCTTTGTTGCTTGGAAATGACTCTTTAATTGGTTTACCCTTTTTAACAACTGATCAAAATTTGGCAACTTTCATTCATAATCAAGACCAGTCAGGCATGCTTTCAGCTCTCAAAGGCAGACTATACCTCTGCATATTTGCTCCAGGCTAATTATATACATTTCTCATATTGCATTGTTCCTCTCTCTTAGTTTCTAGAATTGACTGTCCAACTGAGTTACACATTGGAAGGGCCATCTCCCTTCCATTGAATAGTAGACTAAATGAATTTGGTTCATCACCATCAAATCCTTTTTCTTATCTCTGCAAACATCTTTGCCATGTGACTTCAGGTTTTGCAATTTTCAGACTATTGCAGAAGGAGGGCTTTTAAGATTTCCTAGCAGTCTACATTTCCCCCTCCTTCTTCAATTACCTGCCAGTGCTTTCTGACCCAGATAGCCAATGTTTCTTTCTTAAGAAGACATTTTAAAAAAAGGAAAAAAGAAAAGGGGCAGCTAGGTGGCATAGTAGATAGAGCACCAACCCTGGAGTCAGGATGACCTGAGTTTAAATCCGGCCTTAGAAACATCATACTTACTAGCTATATGACTCTGGGCAAGTCACATAACCCCAATTGCCTCAAAAAAAAAAAAAGACATTTGTAGGGGGAGGATCCTGGGAAGATGGTGGAGTAGGTCAGAAAACTTTTGACACCCCAACTTTCCTCCACAAAAAATAAAAGACAGAACATTGCCTCAGAGCAGTAGAAATAAACATGGGGGTAAAACAGTTGTCCTCCTAAGACAATTTGAGAAGACCACAGGAAAGACCCAACCTCCAGGGGCAAAGGTTTGGCTTGAGTGAAGTGTAAACACCTCTGGACCAACTCTGGAATCAACAAACAACAAGTTCTGAAGGCAGCTGGGTTGAGAGGCAGCCCCAGCCTCGGAAACTTTTATTTTGCAGACAGCGTGGGGGTCTGATGTCTGAGTGAAAGATTGAAGAACCTTCCACTGTCAAGGGATGCCAAGCACAGCTATGTTGACCAGACTCTACCTGGGCTGTTGCTGTGGGGAGAAGGAACTCACACTTGGTGAGTGGGGTAGCAAGGAGCGAGGACTCTGTTGGCTGTGGGCACTTGTTGGGGATCAGAGTCCCTGGTTTCAGTTCCAGGGCAGAGAGGACAGCTGTAGTTTTCAGCCACCAGAGGGACCATAGGGTGCAAGATCATTTGCGGGACAGTGTGGCTGGGGGCCCTAGCCATCACTTAGGAGTAGAGAGGAGCGCCCAAGGTTGGGCCTCAGACAGACCTCAGAAAATAACGGTAAGAAGGACCTGACACTTGGAACATTATTCCCCATACTTTGGAACTACAACTTGATTACACTAACAGCTGCTAATAAATAAATAAATAAATGAAATAAAAAATAAAAATGAGTAAGCAAAGGAGAAAGAACCCAACCATAGGTAGTTATGTGGATAGAGAAGATCTGGGTTCATATTCAGAGGAAGATAATGGAGCTAAAAAAGCCACTCCTTTTTCGATGAGAAATGCCAAATGGTCCCAAGCACAAAAAGAATTCTTGGAAGAACTTAAAAAGTACTTTAAAAATCAATTAAGAGAGATTGAGGAAAAATTAGGGGGAAAAACAAGAGCAATCCAAGAAAATCAAGAAAATCATGAAAAGAAAGTCAATCAATTTGAAATAGAGAGTCAAAAACTTAACGAAAAAATAATACCTTGGAAACAAGGATTGGGCAAGGAGAAGCTAATGACATTCTAAGACACCAAAAAATCATAAAACAAAATCGAAAGAGTGAAAAAATAGAAGAGAAAGTGAAACATCTCATCAGAAAAACAACTAATCTAGAGAATAGATTGAGGAGAAATAATATGAAAATAGTCAGATTACTTGAAAAATATGATAAAAAAACACCTTAATACAATATTACAAGAAATTATCAAGGAAAATTGTCCTGAAATTCTAGAACAAGAAGGCAAAGTAGAAATAGAAAAAATCCACCAATCACCACCTGAAAAAGATCCCAGGAGGAAAACTTACAGGAATATCATAGCCAGGTTTCAAAGCTCCCAGGTTAAGGAGAAAATAATGGAAGCAACAAGAAAAAAAAAACTTAAATATCATGGAGCTACAATAAGATTACACAAGACCTAGCAGCTACTACATTGAAGGGCTGTAGGTCTAGGAATACTATAGTCCACTGAGCAAGGGTAATTTACCCAGCAAAATTAAGTATAATCCTGAATGAAAAAAAAAATGGATATTTAATGAACTGAAAGACTTTTAGGTTTCTGTGACAAAAACCCTAGAACTTAAGGGAAAATTTCACATAAAACATCCAGGAAAAATATAAGATAAATATTAAAGACCAAATATGAGGCTCAATAAGGTCAAATTACTTACTTCTTATATGTGAAAATATTATCAGTTTTTTTATGACTGTCATTTATACTTGGGTAGTTTGAAAGAAAGGCTTGGGCTGAGCTGAGTATGATAGGATAATTCTAAAAAAATAAAACTGTGTAGGGTAAGATAAAAAGGCATAATTATCTCATACAAATGAGGTATAAAAGGAAAAATTGATACAGAAGAAGCTAATGGGGGGGATAGTACTGAAACCTTACTCTTATCTGTAATGGGTTAAAGAGGGAAATTATGAGGGTGTGTGTGTGTGTGTGTGTGTGTACGCGCACACGCATATGTGTGCATGTGCGTGTGTGTATGTGTGCATTCATATATATGTCTTCTAAATTCAGAAAGAAATGAGGGCAAGGGGAGAGGGTAGGGGAAAGGATAAGGGAGGGACTTTTAAAGAATAGGTAGGTTAAAGAATAAGAGGACAAGGTAGTGGATAGAAGTAAAGCAGAGGAGTGAGGAGAGATAGGGTAAACAGGGTGAGAAGGAAAGTGAGGAAAAATAGGAAGGAGGAAAATACACAAGTAATTGTAGCTTAGAATGTGAATGGGATAAATTTGCTCATAAAATAGAAATGTATAGCAGACTAAAAATTTGAATTCCACAATATATTGCTTTCAGTAAACATTATAAGAATGAGAGTTACACACAAAGATAAAATAAAGGGCAGTAGCCCTTTATGTAAATTATGTAAAAATTGTGTAAAAAATTTTGTAAAAAAAGAAGCAGGGATAATAATCATAATCTCAGACAAGGTAAAGTTAAAATAGATTTAATCAAAAGTGAAAAATAGAGAAACTACATTATGTGTCACCAATATTATTCAATATAGCTTTAGGCCATTTAAAATACCTAGTCAGTATAAAATACCTGAGTGTATATCTGCCAAAACACACAGGAACTCTATGAACATAGGCATAAAGCACTTTTTATACAAATAAACTCAGATCTAAATAATTGAAGTAATACTTATTGTTCATGGGTAGGTAAAGTCAATATCATTTTTAAATGACAATATTACCTAACTAATCTATTCAATGTCATCCCAATTAAATTACTAAAAAATTATTTTACTGAATTAGAAAAATAATAACAAAGTTCATTTGGAAGAGCAAAACATCAGGAACTTCAAAGAAACCAGGAAAAAAGCTATAAAGGAAGTAGATTCAGCAGTATCAGACCTTAAACTATATTATAAAGGGGAGCATTGTTGAAGTGTAAAAAGGATAATTTTGATTCTTTTAAATTAAAATTTTTTGTATAAATAAAACCTATGTAGCCAAGAGTAGAATGAATGCAGAAAATCAGGGAGAAACTTTCATAGGCTATCTCTCAGACAAGATGTGATTGGGTTGGAATACTGCTGTGGTATAGGAAATAATGAGCTGGTTGATTTAGAAAAACATGGAAAAACTTGGACCTATGAAGGAAGATGCTATCCACCCTCAGAGAAACAGATAACAAGTGGAAATAAGCATAGTACTGTCTTACATATCTGTATATGAGTGTTTAACGTGTATACACGTGCATATTTATAGGAATCTGATAAATATAAAATGATATCTCAAGTTTATTTTAATTTGTATTTCTCTAATCAATAACCATTTAAGCACTTTTTCATGTAATTATAAATTGTTTTGATTTCTTCATCCAAAAACTGCCTATTCATATCCTTTCACCATTTATCAATTGGAGAATGACTTGTATTCTTATAAATTTGACAAAGTTTTTTATATATTTAAGATATGAGCCCTTTAGCTGAGAAACTGTAAAAAAAATTTACCCCCAATTTTCTGCTTTCCTTCTGATCTTAGCTACATTGGTTTTATTTGTGTAAATCTTTGTAAAGGTACCATATACCACTGAGAAAAAAGTACATTCATTTCTATTCCCATTCAGTTCTCTCTAGATATTTATCATATCTAGCTTATCTAAAATTCCATTCACTTCCTTCATTTGTTTCTTATTTATTTTTTGGTTAGATTTATCTAGTTCTGAGAGGGGAAGATTAAAGTCCCCCACTATTATAGTACTACTGTCTATTTCCACCTGTAATTCATTTAAATTTACATTATTTCCCTGCTACTGCTTATTTCACTTTGCCTCAGTTCACATCTTCCCATGTTTCCCCATACTTCATGTTCATTATTTCTTATAGCACAGAAATACTCCATTACATTCAAGTATCAAAATTTGTTTAGCTATTTCACAATGGGCAGCTGCAAAAAGTACTGCTATAAATATTTCAGTGCATATATAGCCTTTCTTTTTCTCAGTGATCTCTTTAGGATATATGTCTAGTATATGACTGAGTCAGGTCGGCCATTTTAGTCACTTTATGTGCATAATTCCAGAATGGTCATTCAAATTCATAATTATACTAACAATATGTTAGTATGCTTATCTTTCTACACTCCTTCTAACACTGACTATATCTGTCTTTTATTATCTTTTCCAATTTGGTAGGTTTGAGGTAAAACTTCAGTTGTGTTTTGATTTACACTTCCCTTAACAAAAATAGTTACTCAAAAGGCAGAGCAAGAAACACAGTTATGTAATATTCACTTTTATAAATGGTTTGCATTCTCCCACCAATGCCCAATAGCCACAGGGAAGAGTAAGGACAATTAAAAACACCATGGTAATAAGGTACATGTGTAGGGAATACATTTGACCAGGATAACTCACAACTGTAGCACAATAGTTCTCAATGTCCTTTCTTGGGGACTGCCCTCACAAAGTTGACTGATAGGTCTGTGTTGAATAGGGGACTGCTTTTCTGCTGGGCTGGCTGCTAATGGGTATGGCTGCTTCTGTACTGGGCCAGGACCTATTCATTCCGGGAGACATTACACTCTTTCAGAGAAGGTAAAAATCCATCATAAAGAGGTATAGCCTCTCTTTCACCAAGCGCTAAGGTCTTTTTTAAGACTGAGCTCCCTGGTTCAGGGTTGGGTCCCTTTAGCAAGAGACCTCACTTTAGCTTATGGTGATTAATTTGTAAGAATTATGAAATCCTCATCTCTTGCTGCCTGGTTTCCAGGATCTTCTCTGCCCTGCACTTTACTTCTTCTTTGGGTCTCCTTCCCTCTATAGCATAGAAGAACTGAGTCAGCAAATACCTTTGTAACCCTTTGGCTAATCTCACAGATATAACTCTCTTGGAAGGAGAGTTAAAGCTTGGCCAGAAACACCAGAGTCCAGATTTCATGATAATATTTTAGCACTAGAAGAGACTTGGAGGTCATTTTATCATTTTACAAATGAGGAAACTGAGAGCCAGACACTTTCCTTGTTGTCATTTGTTATAGCATTTGGAGAGGGTCTGGCTCATCTGAAGAGTACTTTACTCCTTTACTATGATCTTTTTTGCTGAGTGGCCACCCTCTTCCAAATAGACTAGTCATATTCCCAGGACTCCAGGTCATGGGGTAGGACTTTATCAGATACATAATTTTGTTTAGCAAAATTTGTATAAGTATGAGGACATGGTGGGGGCGGCATGCCTTGATCTGTATCCCTTCCTTTCAGGGTATGGGGCAAGAAGTAAAGGGGTAGATTCATGTCCACAGAAATACAGAATTACAGAATATCAGAGTTTGAAGGAACCTCATATGTTACTTAGCTCAACCTATCTCTATACAATCCCTCTGCAACATCCAATGAGTTGGCATCTAGTATCTGAAGAAGAAAACCCCTTACACTCTGAGACAACCCATTCCACTTTTGTAATCATTTAGGAGGTCCACTGAAGAGGGGCAATGAATGTGATGTCTGTATCTAGAACCACAGGGAAGGGAAATAGGGACCACCCTCCCTCTCAAAGGAAAATGGAAAGAAAGGTAGGTACCCTGGGAAATGGCCTCAGTGTCAATCCCCACATCCCATACCTATACTCATTTCCTCAGCTCCTAGATATCTCTCCATGATCTCACAGCTCTTCAACAATCTTCCGGCTTATGTCGGCAGTTTTGCCCAAGGAGCATCCCTACCTCTTTCATCCATCAAAGTCAGATAAAAAGATCTCCATCTAGTGGCTTCTTGAGCAAAAGCCAGTTGTATTTCTTTTTTCTAAACCATTAGAACTAAGAACTAGACTGGCAAGAGTTAAAACATAAGAGTTAATAGACAATCCCAACTGGAAATATTTCTTAGGGCTCTAAATATTTCTTAGGATGCCACTTGGCTGGTCAGATCCTTAGGTATTGCAATCTGAGGATCTTGAATGTCATAACTCCCACTTTCTTGTCCTATCTTGGAGTCAGGGTCTTCAGAAGAGCCCTATGGAATATGCAGCAATGTAAGTCCCCCAATTAGGGATGGGGTCAGAGAAGTGTTGTTCAAAGGATCATAAATTTAGAGTTGGAAGTACCTTAGTAGGTATCCAGTCTAATTCATTCTGTAGATGAGGCAACTGAGGCCCCAAAAGATCACGTGACTTTCTCAAAGTCAAAGGAGCAGAAAGCAGAAGTGTGACTTAGAGTTGTCTTCTGGTGGCACAGTGGAGAGAGGGCCAGTCCTAGAGTCAGGAAGACTT
The DNA here is from genome assembly GCF_003287225.1 of Phascolarctos cinereus. NCBI lineage: Eukaryota > Metazoa > Chordata > Mammalia > Diprotodontia > Phascolarctidae > Phascolarctos > Phascolarctos cinereus. The sequence goes on along the minus strand of NW_027555958.1, from coordinate 266,209,946 downwards.
GAGTTCAAACCTGGCCTCAGACACTTACTAGCTGTGTGACTCTGGGCAAGTCACTTAACCCTATTTGCCTCAGTTTCCTCATTTATAAATGAGCTAGAGAAGGAAATGGCAAACCATTCCAGTGTCTTTGCCAAGAAAACCCCAAATGGGGTAATGAAGAGTCAGACATGACTGCAGAGACTGAAAAATAACAACATCTGACCGTAAAACTAGTTCTGTGTTGTCTCAGGAAACCCCAAGTATGGACAGACTAGTTCTCCATTATTGTGCGTAATTGAATAGAAAAAGGAAAGTAAATCAATGGACCAAGTAATAGTGATTGGTTTTGGGGGTTTTTTTTGGAGAATGAAAGTCTAGGCCTCAGTTTCCTTATCTGGAAAATGAGGGGATCTTTTAGGTTCCTTCTTGCCATAAGATTCCATAACTGCTTCACAGCTCTGATCCACTGATCTTATGTCCCTAAGCTAATCACATGACGTTTATCTAACCTTGGGCAAGTCATTTCCCTTCTCTGGGCCTTAGTTTCCTCTAGAATTTAGACTACATTATCTCCAAGGTCTCTTACCATTCTGAAATCTTCTGCCCCTGTTTCCCTTCCTTATGGTTCTAGATACTTCTGTGGAGAACAGACACCATGTTAATTGCCCCTCCTCAGTGGACCTCCTAAATGATTACAGGAGTGGAAGGGGCTGCTCTTCTTCACCAGATACTGGATGCCAAATCATTGGGTGTTGTAGAAAAGATTATCATTCAGATATAGGTTGAACTAAGTGACACCTTAGGTCCCTTCCAAATCTGCTATTTTGTAATTCTGCATTTCTTTGGACATGAAGCTACTTCTTGTCCCATACCCCATAAGGCATCCTGTCCCTCTACCCCACGTCTTCTAACTTATACATACTTTTGCTAAGGCCAGCCCTAAATGTGGTAAATCTTTGTGCTCTTCTGACCTCCACTTTCTTCATTCCCTTCTCCTCTTGGAAGTTCCTTCTTCTCTGCCCCACCCCCTCACCACCATCACCCCAATTCAGGCCTTTCTCACCTCCCATTTCACTTCTTGTCTCTCTGCCTCCAGTCTTATCCTTCTCTAATCCACTCTTCACCCAAGGGTCCCCTCTTATTAATGAGCTTATTAACATGCTGGTCTCCAGTCTTATTTCATAGCTCATAGTTTCCAAGACTGTATTTTCCGACTCAAGTAGGCCAGACTTGACCCAAGCCAGTCTGGGACCTCAGATTCAAGACTGGAAGAAAATGAGACATTCAAGAGGACATCTGACAGCTAACAAAACAAGATTTTACTTAGCCATAGTAGGGGAAGGACATGTAGGGCAGGGAATATTATATTCAACAAGGCTATAGTCTTGAGTTAGTTGAATATGGCTTCCCTCCTTTTGTGCTAGCTAGGGCTGCCTGCCAGTAAAGCCTAAGGAAGCCTCCAGGAACTCCATAGACATTGGCCTTTTTATACTTGGGTGACCAGGGAGTTACATCAAATAACCTAAGTTTTACTCTTCTGAACCAAATAAATCTTGAAGATGGTTTCAATATCTTTTAAGAAAACAGAACTAGATGGCATTTTGGTACACAGCTATAATCTGTGCCATTGCAGGGCTGAGTTTCAGCTGCATTGGGCTAAGTCAATGAAGTATCCACACCGAGGAGTAATATCCAGCCCAGAATTATTTGCATTCAAGGAATGAAGAGATACAAAACAAAACAGGCAGCCAGAGCCTCCTCTATTCCAGTAAATGTGCTCTAACTGCTCTATATGAGGAAGTAATCATTAAGGCCAAGGTTGGGAGGGCGCCTGAGGCTTACACTATGCGGGAGTTCCTCAACCACCTCTCATTGTAAGTCGGTGTAAGAGACAAATGGACAGATAGAGGCAGAGGCAGAAACTGAGAGAGAAACCAAGAGAGACAGAGACAATCGGGGGAAAGAGAGAATGAAATTATAATTCATAGATGCTGAGCTAGAATAGCAATGGTCTCTCTCTTTAAACTTTATAAACCCATGTCCCTCTGTAACTGGAATGCATTTGTCCATATCTCCATTTCCAAAAGATCTGTGGGTTTCTGGGGAGGATTAAGTACTGTCCTTTCAAATGCCTCTCCCAGTGCTTTGCACTAAAGAATCCCCACAAAGTTCACATGTTTCACAAAGTTCTCAATATCCTTCTAGGTGGCATATAAAAAGTCCCAAAGCATTTCATTCAGGGCAATTCTCAGTTCCAAAATTACAGTATGATGGTGGGTGAAGCAGTCCTATCACAATGGGTAAATCTGGAGATCATTATCACTCCCCAGTACAAGAATTTTACAAATTCAACCAAGACAATTTATATCATTTATCATCTTCAAGATGTTGCTCTTTTTGTTTTGTTCTGTTTTTTTTTTAATTGGGGGTGGAAATCTTTTTGAGACTGAGTATCCCTGTCTCAACACGTTAGAAGTGCATCAATTACTCATGGGTCTCATTCCACCACTGACTGGCACAGAAGCTTTGACCTGCTTTGTTTTTCTGATCTGAGTTGGTTCATCTCTCTGGCAACAGGTGGCCCTGAGTTCCAAGGGATTTAGCATATTTTTGATGGACTTAACTTGGACACCTAATTGACTTAGCTCCCTGCAGCTCAGAACTCCAGTGCTCAAGTGATCCACCAGCCTCAGGCCCCTCTGTAGCAGGGGATTATAGGTATGCACTACCATACCCTGAAGGGACATAGAGATAGAGCACATTCACCTTTGTTTCTAGTGGTTGAATGACCACTTAAAGTTTACTATCTAATCACCCTAGGGCAATGGGAGACACCTTGTGGTAAGCTGGCACAGACAGAAGTACCTCCACCAGGATCACTCAGGCTACCCATGGCTCACCTTCATCCAGACCATCCAAATCACACTTTCTGATCCAATCCTGCAGAGCTGGGTATTTCCCTTTTTTTTTTTTATTAATTTATTTTGGTTTTTCAACAATCACTTCCATAAGTTTTTGAGTTTTAAGTTTTTCTCCCCCTCCCTCCCACCTCCCTCTCCAAGACAGCACGAAATCTATATAGGCTATACTACGTAATCTACCTATTAAACATATTTTCACATTAGTCACGTTGTAAGGAAGAATTAGAACCAATAGAAGGAACCACAAGAAAGAGGAAACAAAACAAAACAGAAGAAAAAAAATAGCAAATAGTATGCTTCAATCTGCATTCAAATTCTGTATTTCTTTCTCTGGATGCGGATAGCATTTTCCATCGTGAGGCCTTTGGAGATGTCTTAGATCCTTGCATTGTTGAGAAAGGCTAAGTCTATCAAAGTTAGTCATCACACAATGTGGCTGTTACTGTTTACAATGTTCTTCTGGTTCTGCTCACTTCACTCAGCATCAGTCCATACAAGTCTTTCCAGGTTTTTCTGAAGTCTGCCTGCTCATCATTTTGTATAGCATGATAGTATTCCATTACATTCATATACCACAACTTGTTCACAGCTGGGTATTTCCAAATGCCCCAGGCCAGTCTGGTATCTGAGGTACAAGACTGAAACTAAGGAAATTGTTCCTAGAACATCTGACAGGTAACAAAAGGAGATTTAACTAAGCAGAGCATGAAAAGGATACTCAGAGTAGGGATATTCATCAAGGATAAAGCTTTGATTCAGTTAAACACAGTTTACTTGACTTTATTTGAATGTATAAGCACTCAGTAGTTTTATTAAAAGTCCCACTACTTTATTGTTAAATCATGTCTCTTTTACTGGATTGTATCATGTCTCTTTTACTAGATTGTAGACCACATCTTCCGCTTTTTCTCTGCTTTCCATAGTGTTTAGTACAATTCTCTGTATACAGTAGGTGCTCGGCAAAGCTGTTAATCATAGAGGTGGTAGCAATCAGGATTATTGCTTTAATTGGTGGGGTTTAAAGGAAGGAACAAAGGAAGGGAGGAAGGGAGGAAAGGAAGAGAAGGAAGGAATAGAGGGAGGGAAGGAAGAAAAGAGGAGAAAGATGGAGGAAAGAGGGATGGAAGAAACAAAAGAAAATTAAAGAAAAAAGAAAGAAATGAAGGAAGGAAAAGCATTTATATAGTGCCTACTATAGGCCAGGTACTTTGCTGAGTGCTTTACAAATATCTCATTTGAGCCTTACAACAACTTTGTTAGGTAGGAGCTATTATTACCTCCTTTTTATAGTTGAGGAAACTGAGGCAAACAGACATTAAGTAACTTGCTCAGAGTCATGCAAGTTATAAGGGTCTGAGGCCAGATTTGAACTCAGGTCTTTCAGACTCCAGGCCCAGTGCTCTATCTACTGCATCAGCTAGCTATGTCCTAGTAGTGTATAATAAGTATAAATTTTTTGAGAAGGTCCTTATTTACATGGGGTTTCTCTAATGATTTACATATTTGCACAGATCAGACAGTATTGATTATGCAGTCAGAGCCCACAAGATAAAAGAACTTAAAGCTAGAAGGGCCCTTAGAATCAAAAGGCCTGATTTTGCAGATGAGAAAATAATCTGGGAGAGGGGAATTAACGTGCCCCAAGTCACAAAGCTAGTATTAGAGCCAAGATTCCAGCCCAGGTCCTTTGACTCCAAATCCATGGTTCTTTCCATTAATTACACCATGCTAAGTGCTTTTGTTGCTTCTCCCACAGGTCTCCTCTCTGGATTGGTCTTTTCTCTACTGCTTTCTCTCCATCAAAAGATCAGAGTTCTTCATTAATACAGCTAATTAAGGAATAAGCATTGAACAGATCCATCAATAAGTTAAAGGTTAAATAAGATGAGCCATTCCCATTATTAAGGAAAAGGGTATTAAGGAAAGGGTAAGTATCTCTCCTGGACCGTGAGTGATTGGAGTTACAGTTTGGTTGAGTATAATTGGAGGACACGGCCAGCTCTCTGATTGATCTGGACTTTCTGAAGTAGGGGTAAAGCAAATACTAGCTGCTATTTTGATTCTAGCAACAGAAGAGAGCTGACTTAGTTGGCCAAGGCAGATTCCTGTGACGTCAAATCATTGGGCAGCGACCAAGAGTTCAGATGCTCCTTCTCTGCTCTCACCCTAGAAAAATGTGAAAAAGGCAGGCTCCCTTGATGTCATCTGGGGGATATCCATTGAGTGGGAAAAACAGGACCAGAAGGAAGGGATTTCTCCTTCTCTCCCAGTAGCCAGGTCCTCTGTAAGTAAATGAAGAATTCATTCATGGAGTCACAGAATAACATTTATTAGGTCCCAGAGATCAGCTAGTCCAATCCCCTTGTTTTCACAGGTTAAAACAAGAACCTGAGAAACGAAAATGATTTGTCCAGGGTCAAACAGCTAATAAGTAAAAAAAAAAAACCCAACAACCAAGAATTCAAACCTACACCTTCCTAACTCTATATTTAATACTTTTTCTACCATAATTGATGGCATTTGTAAAGCACCTTGAGATTTTAAAATTTCTTTACTTACATTATCTATTTGACCTAATGATAATCCTATGAAATAGATATTGTTATCCCCATTTTATAGATAAGAAACTGAATTTGAGACAGGTTAGTGACTTGCCCAGGCTGAACATAGCCAGTAAGTATATGAGGTGAGGTTAGAAACCAAGTCTTAAGTTCATAGACTACACAACTCTGAATCTACAGGACCGCCTCTCCAATTAGGTAAACTTTGCTAAGTAAACTGGGAAAATTTCAACAATACCCAGGCTCATAGGTGGAGCTTTCAGGAGTTTACTTCTGGGTAGGGTGAATGAGTTGCAGAAAGAGGAGTGGGGACAGGCTAGGATAAGGATGAACATGAAGGCCGACTGCTGCTACTCTTCTCTTGTTCTGAGAGCATGAGTCTTTTCAATGCCCCTGAACCCTGGCAAATATGGGAACCCCTTCTGAGAGAAGAAATGGAACTGGACCCAAGACTTTTAGTTGATTGGGACCCAGAGCTAAAAGCATGCTGCTAAAGCCAGTTCCTGATCAATGGGGCAGATTAATGGCAGATTAATGAGGCAGACTAAGCAGAAAGAGAAGAGAGAAATAATTGAATGGACTAAGACAGGGAAGGAAAGAGAAAAGTCTCTTTGTAACATCTTTGGCAAGAGTGGCCTAGGTAAGGAGAGAGGGAGGGAAAGTGGGAGCCACTTCATTAAAGTCAGGACAGCTCTGGGATTGAATCCCAATTCTGTCAGGGGTGTGTCTCAGCCCTCTTCTTGCCTGTCCGTGTCCCCTGCTGGAGCCCAGCCCAAAGCAGATGGCATCGTCGACATAAGGACACCCCCTGCTGGCAATCCTTGGGATGCGGAGTTCCCAGAAAGTCAAGACATTTGTTTCACAGGATTTTTTACTTAATGCCCTGGGCAGGGAACCTCCTACACCCCTTGGCATGGGGCTACTCCTGGGCTTTTTGCCCACTTCTCCCACTGGCACTGATCCCTCTGGGCTTCAGTTTCCCTATTTGTAACACAGGAAGGCTTTGACTTCTGTCTCTTGTTTTCTTCTTGGATATAAGTAAATAAGAAGCAAAAATAGGAGGGAGGCAATAAGACACAGTAGGGAAAGAAGACAAGAGGAACTTCGATGGGGAAGGAAAATGGAAGGAGAAGAGAAACTGGAGAGACCCAGGTTGGGGGGTAGAAGGGAATAGATTGAGGGAGTAGGGTGGGGAGAGAAAAGCAGGAAGGAGAAAGGGGCAGGAATGAGTGAAATGGGGGCAGGTAGAACTGAGTTGGGGCAGGAGCAAGGGTAAGTCTAGGAAAGAGTAACTTACTGTAACTACAGCTGAACCCAGAGGGGTGGGGTGCTTTGCCCTCTCCTACTTCATTAAAGGGCCCCTTTTATCTCTGGACCTGTGAATGTGGTAACTAGCTTCTGTCCTAGGGGAGCCTAGCCTCAAATGAGAGAGGTTAGGTTCTTTTTCTCCTTTACACTCTGCCCACCCCATCCCACTACCCTGGGAAAAATTACTTTAAAAGTTTAGGTTTGGCTCATGCCCAGGGTCTCCCCAAATGGAGGAATAGGAAGGTACTCAATAAACAATGTAAATTAGGTATAAGGCAGCTATTTATGATCTGTATAACAATGAAATGCTTTAACACACCTAAAACCCACAAGCGCACATTGGCAGAAAAATTTAAACAAGTAGCAGTGATTTATTTTATTTTATTTTTATTTTTGGTTCTAAATTCTCTGCCTACCTACAGCCTCTCCCCCACACATTGAGTAGGCAAGAAATACTATACCTATTATATAAATGAAGTCATGCAAACTATATTTACATATTAGTCATGTTGGGGGGGGGGAACAAAAATAAATAAAGAAAAAAATGCCATTCAGTTTTCACTCTAAGTCAATCAGTTCTTTATCTGGAGGTGGATAACATTTTACACTGGAATTGTAGCAGATCACTGTATTCATCAGAATTACTAACTTTAATTACAACTTTAAAAGTTGATTATCTTTACAATATTGCTGTTATTGTATAGATGATTCTTTGGGTTCTGCTCACTTCACTTTGCATCAGTTCCTATAAGTTTCCCTAGGTTATTCTGAAACCATCCCTTTTATCACTTTTTACTACACAGTAGCATTCCATCTCATTCATATACCATAACTTTTTCAATCATTCCCCAACAGATGGACTTCCCCTCAGTTTCCAATTCTTTTCCATTCCAAAAAAGGCAAGTATCAGTGATTTATAACTACTCTCCTAGGAGGTTTACACTTAAAACATCAAGGCACAATGCAGTTTGAAGAAATGCTAAATAAACACTTTACATTTCACCTGGGCTCTACACTAAGTCATTCACTCCAGATCTTGGCCAATCTGGACAAGGGCTGAGTTGCTTTCCCTGCTTGTGATCATCCTCTCTGATATTTAAAAAACAAACAATGCAAAACTCTCCCTGCTGTCAGTCAGCTCTGGCAAAGAGACTCAGGATCCCTGGATTTTAAAAACTCCATGGCTGGACACATCCATCTTGGGGTTGCTGTTCAGTCACATATACTCAGTAAAGAAAAAATAGAAGTGACAGCCAGGACCCAAGGCTTAAACTTTGCCTGAGCCCACATGTTGCCACATGCTCAGAGGTTACCATTTCTTTTAGAGTAGAAGAAGGGCACCAGCCCTGCCACCCAACCCTTCAATAGAGAGGCCCTTCATTACTGAGTCACACATGTTCTGGAATCCCCAGAAGTTTCCAGTGGATCGCCAGTGCAAATTCTTTGGAATAGCTCCTTTAGGCCCATTCCTATGCCTGCTCCAATCTCACTTCAAATGGAATGGGAGAAGGACAGGAAGAAATGAGAAGATGAAGTGGGGAATGAGATGGAGATTGAAAAAGAGCTGGGACAAAAGGGAATGAGTTGGAACTGCAGAAGAGAAGGGCAGGAAGGGGGTAAGAGGTGGGTAGGAGGATATGAGGAGAGGAGAAAAGGGAGACCAGAGAGACCAGAAAGATGGGAAAGGGAGACCAGAAAGAGCAGAAAAGAGTGAGATAAGGAGAAAGGAAGATGTAGGAGGAAGAGGAGCGAATCCTAAAACGGGAAGAAGTGGAACAGGAAGGAATAGGAGTAGGGCCAAATGCGCTGGGGTAAGGCCAGAGGGGAAGGCTAGTACTATCTGGGGCAGGGAGGGGGTTAGTTGATTCTTAGTTGCTGGTCTCTGGCAAGGTAATGAGTGCCTGTCAAAGGTCCAACAGGCTGCCCTAGACTCCATGACCTCTAATCCCCCTCTAACCTCTGAGGGACTCACCATTCTCCTTGAAATAGCAGGACTCTTTCCATTTCTTCCTAAATTTACCCATCTGGAAGTCACTATACCCTAGAAGTGAGTTGAGCCCCTATTTCCAACCATTTTCTAAGATTACAGTGGTAGAGGACAGAAAGAAGGCCCCGATCCCTAAAGTGTCTCTCTGGCCTTTCCTTACTTGGTTCCCTGACTACAAGCCCAACTAATTTCCTTTCTTCCTGCCAACAATGACTGGGCTGTATGTTGAGCTTCCACTTAAATAAAACATGATGATTATAGAAAAACTGTGCCCACCCTCCACAGACACCTACCCAGCCTGTATAGGCTTATTAGAGAGTGGCAGATTGGGAGGACAAATAGCCAAACCAACAGAATTCTTATTTAAAATTTGTGGAGATCCTGGGGATAGAGAACAAAAGGACTGAGAGGTGTGGACCTGTACAAACTCTCTTTGCCCATCTCTTCTAACATATACATGTCAAAAGGCTCCCCCACCCCAACCATGCACACACCCTTCACTCACAGGGGGAGTGCAGAGGGGTGGTGGTCCTTCCAAATCAACATGCACTCCTTCCAGAGGGGGAAAAAAATTTGCCCACTACTTTCACTCCCAGACTGGGTTTGTACTAGCTTATATACGTAAGGGAATGAATCTGGGCACAGCTTTGGCCTCAAATTTTTTTGCCAGGCTTATCATTTGGCCAAGTCCAACATGGTCCTCCAACTTTGCTTTCATTCTATAATGGTTCTAAAATCTAAACCTCTATCAGCTAGGCAAGATGATTCTCTCCAGAAAAGAAGATTCTCCTTTCTTATACCCTATACCTGTAAGTATTAAAAAAAAATGAACACCTTAGAAGTTCTGTTGGCCAATAGCATTTTATCACATGGTAAAAACTTAGACATAAAAAGTAAACATTTAGTGGAAAAAGTAAAAATGCTTCCAAATCCCCAGGTGCCCTTTTCAAATAGTCTAAGAATGTCTAATGGGAGTAGAAAGTTAAAGTGAATAAATAACTGATGTGTCTCTTCCCCGGTAGGAGGGAGTAGAAAGAGAAAAGTGTGTCCGCATCTCCCTTCCTGACCCAAGCTTGATCACCTCTACAGTTTTGGTCCAGTTCACAGTATACGCTCAGATTACTCCACCTAGGAAGCATCACAGCTGCTAGTATTTTATTGACTTCTGGTACACTTTAAGTTTAGTGGCCTGTGATGGCTTTGTATTTCCCTTTTCTCCCTCTCCCTCCTCGCTGTGCACTGTGAGTGGAACCTAAAAGATTGGGCTCAAAATATGTGATCTCACTTGATCCTCACAATAATCTCTTGAGGTAGGAGATGCAAATATACTCATCATTTTATTCAGTTCAATCAGCAACATTTATTAAATATCTACAATATGTCAGGCAGTATGCTTGGTGCTGAGGACATAAAGACAAAAAATGAAAATGCTTCTTGTCTTCAAAAAGTTACATTTTACAGGGATGAAGCAATATATAATAAATATATACATACACATATTTATTGTTATATATCATTTATATAATGAGGTATTTATGTAATATATATAAAATACATCTATTTAAATACTATATATCATTCATATATAAATACACATTTATATATAAACATATACATGCGTACATACACATAAATACACAAAGTGAATACGTATAACAATAAAGTACCATTTCTTCTGGGTCCAGAGTGACTGGGAAACTCACCTTGAGTCAGGATCTCCAGCTTCTGCCATCATATATGTTTCTTTCCCTGACCAGAAGCACCTGGACTAAAAGACATACTCTTCAGAAGCCCCTTGATCCCTCAGCTGTAAGGTTCCCACTCCCTAGGTTCATCTGGATATGGCCTCTGCTCTAGCAGCCATGTAGAATGCAGGCAGTCACCATTTCTGTCAGGGTCAATGAAGGACATCACCCCCCTGCCCCCTGAAAAATCAAAGAAAAAATTTTATGCCCCACATTCCTGAGGAAAGAAGAATTTTAAAAAACTAACAAAGCAGCCCCTCTACCTGCCATTATAGTGAAAGGATTAGGGGGAGGGGTACAAGGGGCTACCCAAAATTTGCTGCATTGCCCCAAAGCACTAAGGCCTTTAGCATTGAAGCAGAACACGTGTGGTGGAACAGACAGGTCCAGAGTCATAAAGACCAGAAGGATTCACCTGTTTATGCCTATCACATATCTTTCTCCCCTCCCTGTTAAAAAAAAATTCCTGTCTTCAGACAATAGAATGGGGTGATTTTGGCATATTTGTCTATATCTCCAATTCTGAAAAATTCTCTGGGACTCTGGGGAGGCTCAAGCATTGTCCTTTCCCCCTCCCCTTATCCCCAGTGTCTTGTACATACATACACACACACACACATTTACACAGATTGTAGTAGAAAGTATATTAAATTTAAGAGGGAATTAGGAGGGGACTGAAAGAGGGGAGAGAGGGAATGTAGATTCAGGGACAGATTACTCATAGGCAAAACAGACTCCGCCTTTGGAGGGTAATGAATAAAGTAGGGAATAAAAGGAATAAAAGAAAGGTAAGAGCTTGTGACCCAACACTGAGCAAATGGTAGAGGAATAATGGTACGGAAACAGACTGCATCAAATGTAGATCACAAGTGCGACACATACTTCTTTCTCTACATCCTCTTCTTCATTGTATTAAAAAAAAAAGAGAGAGCAATGAGGGCAGAAAGAGGGAAAGTATGAAAGAATATAATAGAGAAAAATTTTAAATTAACAATTATAACTGTGGACGTGAATGGGATGAATTCACTTATAAAAAAGAGGAGGGTAGGAAAATGAATTAGAAAGTAGAATCCAACAACTTGCTGTTTATTAAAAACATACTTGAAACAAACAAAAAATAAAATAGTTAAAATAAAGTGATTGAGTTATCATCTCAAAAAAGCATGGAGAGCAATCATGACCTCCAATGGGGCAACAAGAAGGAAACTACATTATCTTAAAAGCACCACAATGAATTTCTATCAATATGTAATATATGTGTGTATACATATGCACCAAATGATATTACAACTAAATAATTAAGGGGAAAAGTAAGTGGTTCACTGGAAAAAATAGGCATTAAAATAATACTATTTGGGGAATCTCAATGTACCACTCTCTACCAAAATAAACCTAACCAAAAGACAAACAAGAAAGAAGTTGAGTACTTGAGAAGAATTTTAGAAAAGTTAGAACTGATATGTCACTGATGACTCCTGAATCGGAGTAGAAAAGATCAGAGTATACATATTTCTCAGGTATACATGACACCTTTGTAACATTGACCGTGTATTAGGGCATAAAAATCTCACAAATAAATGTAGAAAAAAATAGAAATAGCCACACAACCTTTAGTGATCACCCAACAATAAAAAATATATATTCAATAAAAGACTTGGAAGAAATGATTAAAAATTAATTTGAGGTTAGATGACAATTCTAATAAATTTGTGGGTCAAAGAATAAAACATAGAAACAATAGAAAATGTTGTCAATGAGACACAATGAGACAATATACCAAAACTTTTGGGATATAGCTAAAGCAACCTTGAAGGGAAAATGTGCATTTCTAAATATATTTATCAATACTAAGGAGAAAGAGAAAATTAATGAATTGGACACACAACTGAAAAACTAGAAATATAATCAATCAAAATGCCCCAACTAAATAGAATTCTGAAAATAAAACAACAGATTAACAAAATTGAAAACAAAAAAATTGATAAATAAAACTAGATGCTTTTTCAAAAGGAACCAATAAAATAGGAAAATGTAAAGTGAGCCGTTTGAAAAAGAGAAAAAAACTAAATTGTCATTTCAAAAATGAATCACATTACAAATAAATTAAAGCATTAGGAATGAAAATGCCTTTTGCAACTATAGGTAGGAAAAAAGTTTATGACCAGAAAAGATATAGGAAGGATCACAGAAGATAAAATGAACAGTTTTGATTACAGAAAACTAAAAAAAAGGCACAAACAAAATCAATGCAATTAAAATGGGATGTTTACAAGCAACTGGGGAGAAAATCTTTACAATGAGTTTCTCTAATAAAGTTCTGATATCCAAGCTATACAATGAACTGATAAATGAGAATAAAAGCCGCTTCCCAATAAATAAATGATTAAAGGATATGAACTGGCCATGCTTAAAGGAAAAAATCCAAGCTATCTATAACCATATGAAAAAATGCTCTAAATTGCTACTAATTAGGGAAATACAAATTAGAACAACTCTGAGATTCTACTTTATACCTATGAACTGGCAAAGATGACAAAAATGGAAAATGACAATTGTTGGAGGAATTGCAAGAAGGCAGGTATGCTATTGTGCTGTTGGCAGAGCTGCAAATTGATCCAGTCATACTGGAAAACAATTTGGAACCATGTCTGAAGAATCACTAAACTTTTCATATCTTCTGACCCAGAGATACCTCTATCAGGCCTATGCTTCAAAGAGATTGAAGAAAGATAGAGAAGACCCATACATATGAAAATATTTTGTGGTGACAAAGAATGGAAAGCTAAGGAGGGAGGAGAACTAGGGAATGGCTGAACAAATTATGGTATATTAATATAATGTAATATTATTGCATGGTAATAAATGACAAAAGGGACAATTTCCAAAAAACCTGGGAAGACTTATATGAAGTGATGCAGAGTGAAGTGAGCAGAACCAAGAGAACAATTTCTACAACAATAAGAACATTGTAAAGAATAACAACTTGGGAATACAAGCCATTCCCCAATTGATAAATGGTCAAAGGATATGAACAGACAGTTCTCAGATGAAGAAATTAAAGCCATCTATAGTCATATGAAAAAATGCTCTAAATCATTATTGATTAGAGAAATGCAAATCAAAACAACTTTGAGGTACCACATCACACCTATCACATTGGCCAACATAACAAAACAGGAAAATGATAAACATTGGAGAAGATGTGGGAAAATTGGAACACTAATGCATTGTTTTTGGAGTTGTGAAATGATCTAACCATTTTGGAGAAGAATTTGGAACTATGCCCAAAGGGCTATAAAAATGTGCATACCCTTTGACCCAGCAATAGCACTTCTAGGGCTATATCCCAAAGAGATCATACAAACGGGAAAAGGACCCACGTGTACAAAAATATTCATAGCAGCTTTTTTTGTGGTGGCAAAGAATTGGAAATTGAGAGGATGCCCATCAATTGGAGAATGACTGAGCAAATTGTGGTATATGAATGTAATGGAATACTATTGTTTTATAAGAAATGATGAACAGGCTGACTTCAGAAAAACCTGGAAAGACTTGTATGGTCTAATGCTGAGTGAAATGAGCAGAACCAAGAGAACATTGTACACAATAACAGCCGTGTTGTGCGATGACTAATATTGATATACTTAACCCTTCCCAGCAATATAAGGATCTAAGACATCTCCAGATGCCTTGTGATAGAAAATGCTATCCACATCTAAAGAAAGAGCTATGAATGTTGAATTGCTTTTTTTTTTCTGTTGAGTTTTGTTTCCTCTTTCTAATGGTTCCTCCTATTGGTTTTAATTTTTACTTACAACACCACTAATGTGAAAATATGTTTAATAGGAATGTAAATGTATAGCCTATATCAGATTGTGTGCTGTCTTCGGGAGAGTGGTGAGGAGGAAGAGGGAGAAAAATTCTAAACTCAAAAGCATATGGAATGATTATTGATAAATCAAAATAAATTAATAAAATTTAAAAAAAAAGAATAACAACTTGCAAAAATTTAAGAACTGAGGACCAACAATGAAGCAAGCAATCCAACTCTTGACAGATGGGTGATATATCTAAGGTGCAGATTTTTATACTGATAAATGTGTGGATTTATCTTGCTTTACTGTGCTTATTTGTTATAAGGATTGAATTTTTCCCTTTTTATTATTTGTGGGCAGAGAAAATAAAAGAGGCTCACTGAGGCGTCTTTTAAAGTGCATGGAAAGTAATAGAAGGAAATTCTGAGGGAAACACAGTCAAAGTAAAACAGCTTTGATAGTAGCCTGTTGGAGTTACACTTTTTTTTTTAAAAGAAAATCATGGTTTTGAAAATAACCCTATTTTTTGTTCTAATATGTGTGTGAAAATATTTTTATTTGGAGATGATTGCAATTCCCAGACCCACCAGTTATAGAAGGTCTGGGAATTCCCTAAGCACTGCTAATTTGGGGAGTGTCTAAAAGTTGTGTTGAATGGATTGTTGAGAACTTTTTACATGGCATTTGGTAGGCCATGGAGAATTATGCTATGGAGATTTAGTTGGAGATATATATGTGTGTGTGTATGTGTGTGTGTGTGTGTGTGTGTGTGTATGTGTGTGTATGTGTGTGTGTATGTATATATATATGTATATATACACACATATACAACATATATGTATACATACAGACAGACATATATATATATATATATATATATACATATATGTGTGTGTGTATATATATATATCCAAAAAAATTATGAAAGACCTTTTGTAAGACATGGCATTGAGCTGTGTCTTGAAAGAAGGAAGGAATTCCAAGAAGTAGAAATGAAGAGGAAGAGCATTCCAGGCATAGGAACAGTCTGTACAAAGGCACAGAGTAAGAAAATGGAACATGATGTACCAAGAACAGCCAATAGGTCAGTTTGATTGGAATTTAGTGTGAGTAAGGGAGAATATTGTGAAATCATTCCAATAAGACAGGTTTTAGCCATATTGTAAAGGGTCTTGAATGACAAACAGAGAAGTTCTTGATTTCATAGAGTGACGGCTACCTAGTGCATTTTACACGTGAGGAAATGGAGGCTCAGGGAAGATTAAGTGACTTTACTAAGGTCATTCAGATAGTTAAAAACCAGAGTAGGATTTGAACTTAGGTCTTCAACACCGGGGCCAGTGCTCATTCCAATGTATCACACTGCCTTTTTGAGGCAATAGAGAGCCACTGATGCTTTTTGAGAAAGGAAGTGACATGGTCAGAGCTGTGCTATAGAAATATCAATTTGGCAAGTGTGCAGCTAATAGTCTGGAGTATCTGAAGAGACTGAAGGGCTCAAGACCTCTTAGGGGAGGCTGTTGCGGTAGCACAGGTGAGAGGTGATGAGGACCTTAATTAGAATGCTGGCTATGTGAATAGAGAGGAGATAGATAACCCTTTAATCCAGCAATAGCATGTCTAGGGCTATATCCCAAAGGGATCGTGCAAATGGGAAAAGGACCCACATGTACAAAAATATTCATAGCAGCTCTTTTTGTGGTGGCAAAGAATTGGAAACTGAGTGGATGCCTATCAATTGGGGAATGGCTGAGCAAGTTGTGGTATATGAATGTAATGGAATACTATTGTGCTATAAGAAATGATGAACAAGCTGACTTCACAAAAACCTGGAAAGACTTGTATGGTCTGATGCTGAGTGAAATGAGCAGAACCAAGAGAACATTGTACACGATAACAGCCATGTTGTGCGATGACTAATATTGATAAGCTTAATCCTTCCCAGCGATACAAGGATCTAAGACATCTCCAGAGGCCTTGTGATAGAAAATGCTATCCATATCCAAAGAAAAAATTATGGAAGTTGAATTGAGTTTTGTTTCCTCTTTGTGATGGTTCCTCTTATTGGTTTTAATTTTTACTTACAACATCACTAATGTGAAAATATGTTTAATAGGAATGTAAATGTATAGCCTATATCAGATTGTGTGCTGCCTTGGGGAGGGTGGTGGGGAAGAAGGGGGAAAAAATTTTAGACTCAAAAGCATATGGAAGTGATTATTGATAAATCCAAATAAATTAATAAAAAAAATTTTAAAAAATACAGAGGAGATAGATTCCAGAGATGTTGTGGAAGTACAATCAAGTCTTTAGCAACTCATTTGATATGTAGGTGAAGGAGAAGGAAGGATAGAGTTGGATTCTTATGTTGTGAACCCTGGTAACTGGAAGGATGGTGGTACCCTTAACAGAAATAAGACTGTTAGGAGAAAGATTTAGGGAGGAAGATAATGAGTTCTATTTTGGACATGTTGAGTTTAAGATGTCTATGAGATATAGAGGACACAGGACAGAGCATGTACACTCATGTTTATAGGAAGAATGTGGATGTTCCTCCAGCAAAGAAGACTGAGAAAGAGCAAACAAATAGGAGTGTAAGGAGAGATCAGTGTCACAAAAACACAGGGAAAACAGTATCCAGGAAGAGGGTCTGATTTACTGTGTCAAATGTTGCTGAGAGGTCACAAAGGATAAGGACTAATTTTTTAAAACCATTAGGTTTATTAATTTAGAAATCATTGTTAGTCTTCCAGGTCACATGAGCAATAAGATGAAGCACTAGATGTTTTCTCTGATCCCCAAATACTCTCAGACCTTTCAAAAACAGAAAATATATGCCAAAGATAAAGCATCTCAGCTGTCTCTGTGGTCTTGGACATCCAAAATCCAAAAGAAGGCAAAACAAAACAAAACAAAAGAAAACCCAAACACCCAGGAATTGATGCTTACTTACCCTTAGCTCACTCAATACATTGCCCTCTCCTTCCATGCTACCAACATCAAGGCTGCACTAGCAGACCCAAGGACAGGACACAGACTTATAACAAAAATTATCACTATACCCTGGTCCCTCCCTCCATCTTTCCAGTGCCATGGAGATGTTGGTCCCAGTCTGTGGAAGTTTGCTCAGGCCTTGACAGCCAGTTTGGCCTCAGCCCTTCAGGAGCAAAAGATTGCCAGGGGCTATAACCCAGAAGCACAAGTGCTGCAAAGTTCTGAATTGCTGGATTAAATGGGAACCAGGGAAAACAGCTCTGCAAAGTACTGAGCTGCCAGTGCTGGCCCAGAGAACTGAGTAGGACAAATCACCAGGACAAAATACCATCTGTATCAGGGGCTGTAAATCACTCCACCAAGTCTGAGAGAAAGACAGAGAATCCAGTTGGGGCCAGTTCTAAGCACCCAAAATCAGTTGGGACAGAGACCTAGGCTGGTGAACTATGAATTGCCCAGGGTGGGAGAAAGCTCAAATGCTTTGAGATCCAGCCCCTAAGGAAACTACAATTAGAGGGAAGAGAGTTAGAAAGTGAGTGATAAAGAAAATATGGAGAGAGGGATGAAGAGACTGAAATTACCAAAGGTTTCAAGAAGGAGAAAATTCAAAGACATTGAACACGAACAGATAAATTAATAGGAAAAACAGGGGGAAAAAACCAGATGAAAATATGGCATCCAGATCTAGTAAATTAATTCATCTAGTAAGTGAGGCATCTCTGAATAAATACTGCAAAACAAAGGAGAACGATCCAATACCTGATGAAACAGAGAGTTTTGTGGAATTTGAGGAAAACATAGAATCATAATATACTCTTTCTGAGTGATTTAAAAGAGAAATGAGAGTATAATTTATGTCCTACATAGCAAAAATAATGAGCAGAATAGAAAAATTTAAATCTACAAGAGCAAGCCTCATTAAAGAAATGAAAGGTTGGGAATGCAAATTCACAGGACAACATAGAAGAAGAGAAGCAAAAAACAAACAAACAAATAAATAACATTAAAAGAAAATATAAGCTGAACTCAAAGACAGGATGTATAGAGATCATAATGCCAGCAAAGTAATGGGATAAGAGACCAGCTTGCAAAAAGTTGACAAATATGTGGGAGGTGAGCAAGTGAAGGCAATGAGTATAAATAACCCTTTCTTGGAGTTTAGTTAATAAAGGGAAGAGAGATATAGAATGATAGCTTGAGGGGATGGCAAGATCAAGTGAAAAATTTTTAAGGGTGGGGGAATGAGTGTGTTTGTAAGCATCAGGGAGGGACCTAGTTATAAAGAGAGATCTTGAAGCCTAGAGAGTTGAAGTTTAGAAAGATGACCATCAAAGGGGCAAGCTCCTGGAGAAGATGGGCTAGGACAGGATCAAGAGCACAGGGTCTTGACAGGTTGAAAGGCCACCTCTTTCTTAAAAACCGTAGCAAAGGAGGAGGGGGTGAGGTATGAAGTTATGGGGATTTGAGGTTAGAATTAGGGATAAAAGGAATCATTTTTCTAAGTAAAGGATAAAATAAAATCTACTGAAAGGGAGTGATTTAGAACTGGAAGAGACCTTACAGGTCATTTAACACTCTAATTTTATAGGTGAGGAAGCTGAAACTCAGAAAGGATAACTGACTTGAAAGTGACGGAATTAGGATTAGAGACAGATTTTCTGACTATAAGTATCATGTTCTTTCCCATTTCAAATTTTAAAAGCATTTATTAAGTATGTTAAGGAAGGGGGGAAAAGCACTTATTAAATGCCTACTATGTGCCAGGCACTGTGCTAAGTACTTTAAAAATATTACCTCACTCTTCTGGATCCACCATCAATGGGTGGACCCAGTGCCACAATGCAGATTTTTGTGAAGACTTTGATGGGGAAGACCATCATCCTTGAGGTCAAACCATCAGATACTATTGAAAATGTCAAGGCCAAGACACAAGATAAGGAAGGTATTCCCCCTGATCAACAAGGATTGATTTTTGCGGACAAGCAACTGGAAGATGGTCAAACTTTGTCTGACTACAACATTCAGAAAGAGTCTACCCTTCATCTTGTTCTGAGGCTTCGTGATGGCGCCGAGAAGAGAAAGAAGTCTTACACCACTTCCAAAAAGAACAAACATAAGAGAAAGAAGGTTAAGGTTGCAGTTCTGAGGTACTGTAAGGTTGATGAGAATGGGCAAGATTACCCTCCTTTGAGAAGAGTGCCCTTCTGATGAATGTGGTGGTGTGGGATCTTTATGGCTAGCCATTTTGACAGACATTATTGTGGCAAGTGTTATCTAACCTACTGCTTCAACAAGCCAGAAGACAAGTAAATGTATATGTGTTAATAAAAAATAATCAACTATAAAAAAAAATTACCTCATTTGATCCTCACAACAATCCTGGGAGGGAGGTACTATTAGTGCCCTCATTTTAGAGTTGAGGAAATAGGCTGACAAAAATTAAGGGACTTGTCCAGTGTCACACAGCTGGTAAATGTTTGAGGTCAGATCTGAATTTAGATCTTCTTGATCCCTAGAATCAAAATCTAGGTGTCATTCTTGACTCCTCTATTTTTTACATTGCGCCCCCCCCAATCCAATCTGTTGCCAAAACCTGTCAATTTTATCTTTGCAACATCTCTCAAATATGCCCCCTTCTCTCCTCTGATACAAGCACTATCCTCGTGCAGGTCCTTACCATCTCACATTTGGACTATTGCAATATCCTACTGGTGGGTCTGCCTGCCTCAAGTCTCTTTCCACTTGAGTACACCCTTCATTCAGCCACCAAAGTGAAGCATAGGTCTGACTATGTCACACATTACTCAATAAAATCCAATGGTTCCCTATCACCTCCAAGAGCAAATACAAAATCTTCAAATACAAAAATCCACTATAACCTAATCTCTCTCCCATCACTCTGCACCTTCCAGTCTCCTTACACCTTACTCCCAGCCAAATATTCTTCAGTTCAGTGACACTGGTCTCCTAGCTGTTCCACAAATAATACACTTGATTTCTTGACTCTGGGCATTTTCTCTGGCTGTCCTTCATACCAGAATGCTCTCCTTCACCTGTCTCCTGCCATCCCTGTTTTCCTTTAAGTCTCAACTAAAATCCCATCTTCTATAGGAAGCCTTTCTCCACTCTCAATTCTAGTGCTTTCCCTCCAGTGAGCTGCCTCTGAAAAGGACACTATACTAACCACTAGGGTAGATAAAAAAAAATAATAAATGCTCTTTGAATTTAACAGAGTTTTCAGTATAGCAGAGATATTATACACACACATACACGTGTGCTTATGACCATGATACAAAAATTATTATATAAGTAAATGAAAGATGACTGAGCAGGGCAGGATTTTTACTGACTTGGAGAGCGAGTAGTCAGAGGAGCATTCTTAGAAGATATAGCATTCAAATATTCAAGCTGGATCTTAAGGGACAGGTAGCATTTCAAAGGAGGTAATGGACAGGAGAGCATTAAACAGGCATATAAGTGCAGTGATGAATCTAGCCATAGACTCTGTTCTTTGACCTCAGGTGACTTGCTCTCTTGACCTTTTAAATCTCATAAGATCATAGCTTTCTCCAATCTCTTTCCCCTAAAAGCAGGAAAGAATGGTCACAACAGAGACAGAAATGACAGCAGAGACATGGACCCTTGGTTTTATGCCAGCTTCAGGAAAGAGATGGTCAGGGACCTTTTTGCCACCTGGAGAGCTGAAGCAGTTTCATATTTCTTCTCAGATGCCAACAAGTCTGGAAAGAGCCAGAATCAAGATTGGCCTTGAATGACTATTGCCTTTTGAATGAACCCCAATTTCAACTATGCATCAACACAAAGTTAACAGAGTGGAACCAGTTACAGAATGTCTGTGCATGCTCCAATTTGCGGGGCAAGGCAATCCATCAATCGATAATTTAAGTGCTTACTATGCATCAGTACTGTGCTAAGAGCTGGGGATACAAAATGAGACAAAAGACAGTCCTTGCCCTCAAGGAACTTATAATATAATGGGGGAGATAATGTACAAACAGACTTCCTACCTGCAATCACACCTCTACAGAAGCAGGATCTCTTGTCTCTTCCTAGTAGGGGGTTGCAACAGCTGAACAAGCTGGTGCCTGTTCATCACCCTGCCTTTTATATGAGCAAGGACATGGAGTTGGGAGAGACCTCATGAGTTAGTTATGGGGACTGACAAGTAATCCATCTGGAGCATAGAGGAAAGTAATATGAAATATGGCTGGAAAGAGAGGGTCATGCCATTTGATTGATTTATTGGTGGGTTGGTTGATTTATGAAGGGCTTAATCAGAGAAGTTCAAGCTTTATTCAGTAGTCCAGTGATCTCCAAAGTGAGATACTGGGTCTCCTGGGGGATCATGGCATAACCTGAAGCAGTGTATAATCAATCAGCTGAAGGGTGGGAAGATGAGTCATATCACATCCTCCACAAAATTGCAAATTGTGTGGCTTCTCTCCTGAACAACCACACTTACCTTTCATGGATTATATGCAACACCTCCCTATCCTGCCCCGCCCCATCTCTGCTACAGAAAGTAGAAATCTTTCTCCTTCTGTACCAAGGCTACAGTCCCTGGAGTGTGGGGGTGGGGAGGGGCTACAATTGTTACCTAATTGTAACTATGCTGGTGCCATTTGAAAAAATCCTTCCTATAGCATACTGCTGTTCCCCATCCCTCTCCAGACCATTTTGTGGCTATGCTAGTTATGCACGCACCCCTTAGAAAGTGAGGTAATGACAAGTGAGTAAGAGCTCCACTACCCCCACCCCTTTTTCTTTCTGGTAGAGCAGAGTCATGCAAGAAGAGTGAGCCATTACATGTTTCGTTACATTATCTTTCTCCCCAAAACCCATTCGTCTTCCAAACTCTCATATTTCTATTAAGGGCATCTCCTATCTTTCCAGTCACCTACATTCACAACCTTGATGTCATCTTCAATTTTTACTTTTATCCAGCCCACATATCCAAACACTTGTCAGATTTTATAATTTCTATTTCCACAACAACTCTTGCATAAATTCTCCTCCCCATTAAAAAAAACCAAACCAACCCACCACCATATTTTAGGTCCTCATCTCAACCCTGGACTATTGTAATGACTTCCCAATTGGTCTCATTAGTTCAAGTCTTTCCCAACTTGAATCCATCCTCCATAGACTACCAAAGTTATTTTTCGAAGCATAGGTTGGATCACGTCACTCCATTACTCAGTAAATCCCTATTGACTCTAATATCAAACATAAACTACACTGTCATTCAAAGCCCTTTACAAGCTGACTCCTTTCCAGCCTTAATATTGTTAGTACTGTCCTTTCTGCACAACTGATCTTGCTATTCCTCAGGCTCACACCAAAACATAACAAATGTATCCCAGTATGAATAAGAACTATATGTATATGTATGTATACCATCCTTTAAGCAGAACTATGTAAAGAAAGAGAAATGGGTTTATATTTTAAAGTTTCTGCTGAGTTTAAATCAGGAACAATTCATTTTTTCATGTTATTTTTGTGTTTTGTGTATTGGATATGCAGAGAAATGATTCCTGCTGAACAACTGTTCTGTTTCTACCATGTTCCAGGCACTGTGCCAAGTGATTTTTACATTCGATTCTTATAACACTTCTGGAAGGTAGATGCTATTATTATCCTTATTTTAGAGTTGAGGAAACTGAGGCAAACAGAAGTTGAGACTTTCATAGGGTTGTGCAGCTACAAAGTACCTTAGATCAGATCTGACCTCAGGTCTTTTTGACTGCAGGCCCAGTTCTGTATCCATCTAGGACCTATTATTATGATCTCAAATGACCTATTATTTGATTGCCATATTGGATACCTTTCAATAAAAACTATCTTACAAAGAAATTCTCCTGCTTGACTAGCTACATTTATCAAATTAACTGAGTAACGACTATTTTTTTTCCTTTTTTTGGGGGGGGGGTTGGTTTAAGTGACTTGCCCAAGTTACACAGCTAGTGAGTGTTACATGTCTGAGGTTGGATTTGAACTCAGGTCCTCCTGACTCCTGGGCCGATGCTCTATTCACTGCACCACTTAGCTGCCCCTAACAATTATTTTTACAAGCTTACGCTATATTCAATTTTTCCCCTTAGAACAAAATCAAGCATATTCATTCACATTGTTCTCAATTAAAGGAAAATTTTAATAACATTTTTATTAAGTGTAAAACTCTCACCCAGGCAGGTTGGGTGGTTGCCTGAAGGACAGCATTTGCTCACGTGTATTCCATTGTCTGTGTTGATCTATTGTCTAAGTTATGTAGAACTTCCTTGATTTTGGTTTTACTGCTTGCTTATATAAATGTGTTTGCCAGTTATCTGTGACTGTTTTTTGTGAAACAATTGTTTGGATGGCTGAGAGCTATGTTGGCCAAGAGCAAGTGAACTAGTACCTTCCCCATCTGGAAGTGGGAGGGACTACTTCCCATCCAAGGCAACAAGGCAAAGTGGCTTTTATTCTGAACCCCTGAAGAGCACCACATGCCTAGACTGCAATCTCTTTGTGCAGTAGATCACTACAGTTCTATCCTACTCAATGCTCCCTTTGGAAATAAGGGAGTGGAAAAGTGATCACTCAGTTGCAGGTTATTCTTCCAGGATGGAAATCACAGTTTCTCTTGGAGACTCAGAATGGGCCTTTCCAGATCCCAGATCTTATCTATCTAAATATATTCCTACAACACTGGCTGTTCTAGGCCTCTGGGTCCTTAAGATTCAAATCTAATCTATAACACAAGGCAAGAAACTTATTATGAGAATTAAAAGTGATTTGTACCATTAATAAATAAAGTATTTTTTCACCTCTATCACATACTTTTAATTTTCATTTTGTATATATTCTGTAATGTATATAAATACAAAATTTATGATCATAATTATAAAAATATATAAATATATTGGGATATGAGATCAATTTTTTTTTCTTGATAGGCTATGTGACCAAAAATTTTGGAGATCATTGTAATAAAGCTGGCAACTTTCTGGTACAGTTGTTGCTTAATGCTGAAAGGGTTTGATATAATACTATTTGAAATATGAAATAATGAAGAAATCCCCTTACTAGCCAGTGCAGCAGCAAAAGTCACTCTGTGGACTTCAAAAAGAAAATGATGACTATCTGATTCTGTCTATCAAGTGAATCAAATTCTTTTCTGCTCTTCCTGGAGGCCTATGAGCTTATAGCAACTAAAGCATATATCCTACCTAGGTGAATCTTAACTTGATTTGGGGATGGCTCTTTCTGTTTTGTTTCTTTCTTAAGTACAGGCAACTGATTAGTGTTCCTTAAGTGGTCCTTTCTAGTCTTAGGGATCTGAGAGGTCTGGATATCTTGGGTCCTCAGGCAGCACCAACTGGGGACCTAGTGTCTCCATAACTCTGAAACTCAAAAAGCTGCTTTCAGGGCTGTAAACAACGAAAAGGATGGAGAGGTGGGGGAGGGAAGAGGTGTGACTTAGTTCTCCCATGCCTCAGATCAGCAAATGTACTCATAGATGAGATATTAATGTGTTAACAAGGCATTAGCACGCTTTTTAAAAAAAATGTATGTGAACACCTTTTTCTGCTTGAATTAGAAAGGAGTAAGGTGATTGGCCAGGCTGAAAATTGTTCACCTCACTGGAAGCTAAGTTTTGAAGTAGATAGAACGCTTAGAGTCAGGAAGACCTTGAGTTGGAATCCTAAGACTTTTCCAGAAAGTCTAACATTCTCCCTCCCCACCCCACCATTTTCCAGACCCCCACAGGACTAACATCTACCCCCAGAGGGTAGATGATTACTCCCTTAAGATTCTAGGGCTAACCCTGAGGGATTAGGGATGAGTTTTCTAGTATTCCTGTTCATAAGCCTCCACCAGTATGCCCTCCATTGACTGATCTAGTTGGCATCCATTAGCTAGCCAGAGTTAATACTCTTTCATTTAGGAGTATTTACTAAGATAGCAAAGCAAGAAAAGTTAGTACAGAACATTCTCCCTACAAAAATTTGTCCCATGCTCTCCCTCAAGTACATACAGAGCCTAGGTTAAAGTGAGTTTATAGTGGAAATATATATTGCTGTGTGATCCTTGAAGATTACTTTTTTGTAACCTGGGTTCATCTTGTAGCCATGACTTATGACACAATTTTAATTTGCTGTGGAAACTTATGAGCTGGTTTAATGAATCCTTATGCTTTGGCCTTGCCCAATTATGTATCAGATAAGAAACCATCCACTACTATTGAGATAGTCCAAGGTCAGAACAATGGGTGGGCCTTCACTTACACTATTGGTTTATATTACATAACCTCACCTGGGTCCTCACTGCTCCTGTGCAAGCCTACCATACCTCCTTTATCAATTCACTATCGCACTCTCCACAGTGACTCTTCCAAACCTTTTACCCCCTCAAACCTCCCATAGCTCCCTTCCTCCTACTCTCTCAGCTGAGAATCTTGCCTCATATTTTATGGAAAAAATTGAGTCACTCACTATGAACTCCTCCTTTCTGTCATTTCCTATCAGATGCCTTTTGATACTTTTTCCTCCTTCACCCCTATCTCACACAATGAAGTGGTCATACTCCTTACCAAGATTAACACTTCTACTTGTTCAAGTGATCCCATTTCATCCTGTCTCCTTCAACAGATTGCTCCCACTGTCATACCCACTCTTTCACTCATTTTCAATCTCTCCCTCTCTATTGGCTCATTTCCTACTGCCTACAAACACTCCCATGTCTCCCCTATCCTGAAAAAAAACAACCCTCACTTGAGCCTTCCATCTCTGCTAACTATTGTCCTATATTTCTTCTGCCTTTTGAACCTTTGTTGTTGTTTAGTTGTTTCAGGCATGTCTGACTCTTTGTGACTCCATTTGGGGCAAAGACATTGGGGTGGTTTGCCATTTCCTTCTCCAGCTTATTTTACGGATGAAGAAATTGAGGCAGACAAGGTTAAGCGATTTGCCTGAGTCATCCAGCCAGTAAGTGTGTGAAGCCAGATTTGAACTCAGGAAGAGGCTTCCTGATTCCATGCCTGGCATTCTATCCACTGTGCCACCTAGCTGCCCTTTGAAGCTAAACTCTTTGAAAAGGCTATCTATCTACAATAGGTGCCTCTGCTTTCTCTCCTTTCACTCTCTTCTTAACCCCTTAAAATCTGGCTTCTGACCTTATAATGCCTCCAAAACTGCTTTCTCCAAAGTTACTAATGATCACTTAGTTGCCAAGCCCAATGGCCTTTTCTCAGTCCTCATTCTCCATGACCTCTCTTCAGCTTTTGATACTATTGATCACTCTCCTCTTTGATACTCTCTTCTTTCTAGGTTTTTGGAATACCATTCTCTCCTGGCTCTCCCACTAACTGTCTGATTGCTTCTTCTCTGTCTCCCTTGCTGTATCCTTTTCCAGATCATGATCTCTAGCCATAGCTGTCCCTCAGGGTTCTGTCCTGGGCCCTCTTCTCTTCTCCCTCTATTCTATTTCATTTGGTAGCCTCATCAGCTCTCATGGACTTAATTACCATCTCTGTGCTGATGATTCTCAAATCTACCTTTCTTGCCTAGATCTTCCTGCTGACCTCTGATCTCACACCTTTCACTACCTTTCAGACGTCTCCAACTGGATGTCCAGTAAATATCTTAAACTCAATATGTCCAAAGGAGAACTCATAATCTTTCCCCCAAAACACTCCCTGTCTCCCACCTTCCTTACTACCGCAGTGGGCAACACCATCCTCTCAGTCCTCCAGGCTCAAAACCTAGGAGTCAATGTGGATTCCCCGTTATCTCTCACTCCTCAATACCAGCAGCTGTTGCTGCTGATTTCACCTTTGGAACGTCTCTCCAATACACCACCATTCTCTCCTCTGACACCCTCGCTGCTCTAGTGCAGACTCTCTTTACCTCAGGCCTCACTACAGTAGCCTGCTGGTGGATCTGCCTGCCTCAAACCTCTCCCTGCTTCAATCCAGTCTCCATTCGGCAACTTCTTAAAGCACCCCTCCTACTCAGTAAACTCCAGTAATACAAAATTCTGTTTGGCATTCAAAGACCTTCATAACTTAGCTCCCTCCTACCTTTCCAGTTTTCTTATACCTTACTTCCCAACAGATCCAGTGACACAGGCCTCCTGCCTATTCCATTAACAGGACACTCCATCTCTTATGTCTGGGCATTCTCTCAAGCCTGGAATGTTCTTCCTCCTCCATACTAACTACTGACCTTCCTGGTTGCCTTTAAATCCCAACTAAAATTCCATTTTCTATTGCAAGCTTTCCCTAATCTCTCTTAATTCTAGTGCCTTTCCTGTGCCAATCATTTCCTATTTAGCTTGCATATAGCTTGCTTTCTATATGTTTGTTTGCATGTTGTCTCCCCCATTGTAAACTCCTTGAGATCAGGACTTTTGCATCTTTTTCTTATCCCCAGCACAATGCCTGGCACATAGTTGGAACTTGATAAATGTTTATTACTGATTGATTGATTGATTTGCTGTTCTCACCTGGAGACAGCCCCCCACTGTCATGTTTATGAAGGGAGGAAGGGAACATCTTTTAATTTTATTTTATGTTTTTATTTAACTTCATTAATTTTTAGTTTTCAACATTCACTCCTATAAGATTTTGAGTTTTAATTTTTCTTCCCCTCCCATTTCTTCCCCACCCACCCTGAGACAATGTACAATCCAATATAGGCTCTACATATACATTCATGTTAAGCATATTTTCCCATTAGCCATGATGTAAAGAACAATTAGAACTAATGGGAGGAACCATGAGAATGAATCAATAAAACAAAACAACAAAAGAAAAGGAGAGCGAATAGTATGCTTCCATCTGCATTCAGACTCCATATTTCTTTCTCTGAATGTGGATAGCATTTTCCATCATGAATCTTTTGGAGTTGTCTTAGATTCCTGCATTGCTGTGAAGAGCCAAGTCTATCAAAGTCAGTCATCACAATAATGTGGCCGTTACTGTGTACAGTGTTCTCCTGGTCCTGCTCATTTCACTCTGGATCAGTTCATGTAAATCTTTCCAAGTATTTTTTAATTCTGCCTGCGCAACATTCTGATAGCACAATAGTATTCCATTACATTCATGTACCACGACTTGTTCAACCATTCCCCAATTGATGGGCATCCCCTCAATTTCCAATTCTTTGCCACCACAAAAAGAGCTGCTATAAATATTTTTGTATACATGGGTCTTTTCCCCATTTTTATGATCTCTTTGGGATACAGACTTAGAAGTGGTATTGCTGGGTCAAAGGGTATGCACAATTTTATAGCTCTTTGGGAACATCTTTAAAGAATCCTATAAAAACCCCACTCAAATCCCTAGTCAGTGGAGAAATCACTGCCAGTCCCTTGACTGCATAGTTGGCTCTCATCCTCATCTGATACATAGAAATCAACTCTTACATCCCACAGGTATTACCTAATTCCCTGAGTGGGGACTTCAGAGGGGACTGATTATTTCTCCCTCTTTCCCCTTCCTTTGTATGAGTTTTGCTGCTGCACCTTTGGCCTCTGGACCTTGTTCACATCTACCACTGGTAGTGACAAATGTCAGTGCCCTGTTAATAAAGCTAGGTCCTATATTAACTCTTGGAGCCATTCTTTCCTGTCAGAATCCAACCAAACCAATTATATGGGTAATAGGTCAAGTCTAGACCACTAGAACCTCCCAGTTCATGAACCAAGGACCAAAGTTAAGATCAATTTTCCTGGCATGAGCACATCTTCAGACAGGGTGAGACAGGCAATCTCACTTCCACACTGTCTTCTCTGAAGAAATGAAGGACCAAGTCACTGAACCTCATGCTTAAGAGGTAGGGAAGCATTTTCTCTTTAGGTCCTAAGTTGTTGACCAGAACTGGGAGCAGGACTTTTGGTGGCTGTACTTTAGTAGGCAGGACTTTCTGCCTTCATTGAAGAGAGAAAGGGCTAAGAATCTGAACCTCGGGCCTCAACAATAAGAAACTCCTTCCTTCTTCCCAGGTCCATATGTCACTGACCAGGGTTGACTAGGACCCTTGGTAGCCATACCTGTGTAGACAGGATTTCATGCCTTTATCAAAGAGATCAAAGGGTGAAAATTCAAACCCTGTGCCTCAGTGACAAAGACTTCCTCTCCTAACATGTCCCTTAGATTCATGAGCCAGTGACCAAGGCTAAGAACAGGACTCTTGAGTTTAACATCTGTGCCCCAGGGGCTCCAAGGGATGTACGTCCCACTACTCTTTTCCCAAGTTAAATATCTGCCCTTCTCCACAAAAACAAAACAAAACAAAAAAACAACTCTGGGTTGAAATTTGCACATTTGTTCATAACCACCGCCCGCCCCCATTGTGGCAAGGTCTCTGGGGTCCTTGGGAAGCTCAAGTATTGTCTTTTATACTAAAGAGTTATTAGTCTGCTAAATATCATGCAAAGAGTCTCAAACAGGGAGGGTGGAGCCCAGATGGCAGAGTAAAAGCAATGACTTTCTAGAGCTCTCCCTCAAATGCCTCCAAATACCTGTAAAAAATGGCTCTAAACAAATTCTAGAGCAGCAGAACCCACAAAAAGACAGAGTGAAACAAATTTCCAGCCTAAGACAACTTGGAAGGTCAGTAGGAAAGGTCTGTTGGACCACGGTGAGAGAGGAGCTCCCAGTGCAGCCCTGAGGCAGCGCCTGCTTCCAGAGCTCTTGGCCACAGATGGAGGGGGGATCAAGAGGCTAATCAGTAAGGCAGGATTCTCTTGCTTTGCCCATGCTTGGGTCTGGGTTGGGAGGTGGGTCTAGGTGGCAGTGCAGAGAGAATCCTCACAGTTCCAAGGCAGAAAAGAGTGCTTGTGGTCACTCACAGACCAGAGCACAGGCCAGGAAACGAGTAAACACCTCATCTCTAATCCTACCACCTTGGAAGGACTGAAAATTTACAGTTCCTTAGAAGTATCTCTGAAAATAGCTGCACAAAATCCCCAAAGCTTGGGACAGTACATTCTCCACATTGGAAGCAGACCCCTACCTTAACAAAGAGTCTAAAAGTCAAGTAATTGGCTGGGAACATGAGTAAACAGTACAAAAAAGAGTCAGACCATAGAATCTTACTTTGATGACAAAGAAGATCAAAATATACAACCAGAAGAAGACAACAAAGTCAAAGTTCCTACAACCAAAGCCTCCAAGAAAAATATGAATCAGTTCCAAACAGTACATTCAGCACAATTCTTAGATAATCCCACAAGGAAGAGTCTTTAGGAAAATCCCAAACCTATCATAGTTGGTAGGTCTGAAGATTGTGATCATCCTCAATACAGCGTAATACAAATCCAACAAACACTTTGGGCTTATTCTGGGAATAAAGTTTTTCTCTGTGAGGGGAAACTCAGTTTTTCCTTTTTTCTATTGTTCCTCTTCTTTAGTTTATTTCTATTTTTCAACTTTTTTCTCTTTCTATTTGCTTGGTTTGGAAAGGCCTTTTATCAATCCCATATGGGAGATAAACACATAAGTTTTGTAAAATGAAACACTCTGTTAAGGCATTGAGAGGTTAAAATCTACATCTGAGAGGTAATAAAATGAAATAGAGTGTCTTGTATGCTTTTGTCTACAAAATAAAGTTCTGTAACCCAGCTGGAAACAAAGTTCTTAGTGTGTGCATCAGTGGCAAGGTGAAATGAACTAAATGCCTCTCATATTTTCATGGTCATATAAGACCTTTTCTTCTCTTTTCTTTTTCTTCTTTTCTTTTTATAACAATTTTTACACTCTAGTGTAGTGGGGGCAGATGAAAGTTTGCTGGCAGACAAAAAATTCCCGGGGTCATGTGGGTTAGCCACGACAAAGGACTATTGATCTTGCTTCGGCACCTATGGGGGGCAAGGAGAATTTCCAAGGGACCTGCAGAGAATGTGCTGTTTGTGTTTCTACCAGCTCCATGCAACACTTACATATGCTATTTTGAATATTGAAACAGAAATAATTCAGATGTGGAGGGAGTGAGGAAATGGGGCTGCCTGAAGAGACTAATGTGAATACACAAGAAATCTATCAAGCAAACTAGATTTTAGAGAGACATTTATAAAAAATGAAAGCAAAGAGAAGTAACTGCATGAATACAAAAGGGTAGCTGGAAGAACTATGTCCAGAGTACCAAGCCCCAGAATAAGCTGAAGCTAGGGATGAACTCAAAGGACAAAAACAACAATAATAAATGGTGCTTGTTTTTAAAATTATGGTCTCCTACTGCATCTGGAGCCATCTCCAATCATCTTGATCTATCACAGGGGTGGGGAAACTGTGACCTTGAGGCTACATGTGGCCCTCAAGTGTGGCCCTTTGACTGAATCCAAACTTCACAGGGTGAATGGGATGATGATATCAGACAATGATACTAATGTTGAATAACTCAACTCTTACACTGCTTAAATTTCCTCTTTTAAGGAGAAATGATCTTAGGATTAGGAAACAGAACAAAAATGATTTTAGCAGGTAGTCCCAAAGAAGAGTTGAGAAAATGTACCTCCTTCCCATCTTTACAAGGGTGGGGGCTTATGGATGACAAATGTTGCATGTGCTATCAGACATAGTTACACTGTTGGTTGATTTTGATTTTCTCTCTCTTTTAAAATCATTGTTACAAGAGATGGCTCTCTGGGGAAGGTAGGAGGAAGGATTTGTTTGTAAATGAATGTGATGTAAAATATATATTCAAAATGAGATTAGAAAAAAAAAAAGGTTAGCGGAAAATAGAAGTCCAAAACAATGAGGAATTGGTGAGACAGAATCTAGTTACACTGAGTTCAAGTCACCAGGAGCAGATTACCACCACTACCCTTTTTTTAAACAAATTTTACATTCTAGTGTAGTAGGGGCAGGTCAGAGTCTGCTGTCAAATATAAAGTTCCCAGTGCCTGTCTACACATGCCAGTAAGACCTGTGGGGCAGTAACCGTACCTGAAAAGGCTTTCATTTCTCCTTCCATCCTACAGACACTGGGAAGCTGAAATGTCTCAAGTGAGAAACATGTGTAAATAGCAGATGAGGGCTGATGCTACTCCTCCCCGCTCCCCACCCTGCTATATTTCCCCACTCACAATCTTTGAATCTAATTGGTGTCTACATGGAGGCACATAGATCTACAGCTCCTCTATGGTGGGCCCTTGAGGAAACTCCGGAGCTTGAACACACTTACCAGTGTTGCTGACACAATTGGGGGTGAGATGTGGGACCACCCAGAGCCACTGAAGAAAGGATTGTACCTGTTTTCCTTCCTTGAAAATTACAAATGGTGAAACTCCCCTCTCCCTACCAGGGAGAGTATGTGTTCATTCCAAAGCTCTGTTTCTTTGAAGCTTGTATTTTAGATCGTTGTTCCTTAGTCTTTTTTTTTAAGACAATATTAGGACAAAATTGTGGTTAACTAAATGCTTTATTAGTCTTTATGTATTTCATTTGCTCAAGGGCAGATTAGAAGTTGTAGTCATTTACACAGAAATAGAGAAGGAAACTCTAAATAGCTGGGATTTCCCCAGCTCTCGGCTCAAAATAAACCAAAGTGATTTTATTGATAAATATTTTCATAACTCCCTAAAATCAGGGAAAAGATCTTAATCACAAATCAGAACTATCATGAATTCCCCTGGGCACAAATGAATCATCAGAGGCAAGAAGCCTTGGTAAAGACAAAATTCTCCCCAAACTCCTCTGAGTCAGTGGCCTCCAGCAACTTTCCTTTTCTCACTGTTATAATTCCAGCAGGGTTCAAGAAAAATTCCTCCTACCTTGGGGTATAGCCAAGAGCAATGACTAGAGAAAGTCACTCGGAAGAGTAGCACAATGCCTGACACATTGCAGGTACTTAATAAATATTATGTTTAAATTTAGAGAGCAGGAAAGGTACATCAGGACTAAAGATGGGTAAATACCATATCCTTGCTGTTAGCTTGGATTTCTTCCTTTGAAACCTGCCTATTCATATCTGACCATTTATGTATTAGGCAATGGCTCTTAGTCTACGTGGGGCCTGGAGTCAGGAATACTCATCTTCCTAAATTCAAATCTGGCCTCAGACACTTACTAACTGTGTGACCCTAGGCAAGTCATTTAACCTTGTTTGCCTCAGTTTCCTATCTGTCAAATGAGCTGGAGAAGGAAATGGCAAACCATTCCAGTATCTTTGCCAAGAAAACCCCAAAATAGATTCACAAAGGGTTGGACGTGACTGAAAAATGACTAGACAACAACTTTGTCTTATATGTTTGAATCAGTTCCTTTTATATCTTGGATATGAGATCTCATCAGAGAAAGATTTTTTTCCCCAGTTGACGCATTTCCCTTCTAATTTTTACCTTAGATTTGTTTAGGCAAAACCTTTTTTTAATTCTATAAAATCAAAATACTTCATTTTATCGTGTGTGATCCTCTCTGTCACTTGCTTAGTCATGAATGCTTCCCCAACCCATAGATCTGAAAGATAATTTCTTTGCTTCTCTAATTTGTTTATCATGTGACCTTTTCTATCTTAATTCCGGGGCATGACTTCATCAACAATTGTCATGCTAAACAAACCATTTTCTCTTTTTGATGTAATCTCCCTGAGGTCAGGCTTTTGGCCCTTTTTTGTGTTCCTGTTGTGGTCTACAGGTGCTGGGAACCCTGAAATTCTAGGGCAAAAGATATGGGTCCTGCCTCAAAAGGATTCAACTCAAGCCTTCTTTCAGTCAAAGACAAGGTTTATTAGAACACCAGCTGGGGTGGGTGAGATTCCTAGTGAGTCTGTGCTATTGGCCAGATTTTAAGAATCTGAGCAATTTAGTGGAGGCAAAGTGGACCTTCTCATACAGAAAGACTGTGGGAAGATCTGGATGTGATCTAGGAGAGGCCAAATAGTCTGGGGTGCCTGGGAGGTAACAGAAAAGGGGTCTAGAGGGAATTAAGAATCTGAAGTGGTGGAGCTTAATCCGGAAGTAACAGACAATGAAGGGCTGGGCTAGGTTAGAGGTAACAGAGAATTGGAGATTGGGGCAGGGTCAAAGCCACGGTGCAAGGGCAGTTAAAAGAATTATAAACTGTGAAGTCAGGTGCCCCAGCTAAACACCAGAGACCTGGGCCACATGGGAAAGTCCAGGCTTTTTTTAGGGGTCCATCATTAGTGCCTCATCATTCCCAGTGCTTAGCACATTGCCTAACACATAGGAGGAGGCAGCTAGGTGGCTCCATGGATAGAATACTAGGCCTGGAGTCAGGAAGATCTGAGTTCAAATCCAGCCTCAGACATTTATTAGCTGTGTGACCCTGGGCAAATCACTTAACCCTGTTTGCCTCAGTTTCCTCATCTGTAAAATAAGCTGCAGAAGGAAATGGCAAACCACTATGGTATCTTTGCCAAGAAAACCCCACAGACAGTATCATCAAGGGGTCATATACCACTGAACAACAACTGGCACATAGTAAACAATAAATGTTTGCGATTGATTGATATTGAGATATTAAAATTATTATAGAGGAGGCTTGACCTGATAAATAAAGTGTCTGGCTTCTAATAAGAAGAAACAGAGTCATATCCCAATTACAATTCCTACCAACAGTGTGTCCCTGGGCAACTCAGACAACTTCCTAGCACTTATCTGCATGTGTAGAGCTAATTCCCAGATCCTGAGCCCTCTCAGAGGATGAAATCACAGATCTTTTTCTAATTTGCATAATTAGATCCATAGAGAAGGGAAGTGCTGTAAACATAGTGTATTTAGATTTGAGCAAAGCACTTAACAAATTTTCACAGCTCTGCTTTTTGACTAGAAGGAGAGATGCAAAATTGATAATAGTGCTGTTTGGTGGTTTGGAATGACCCAATTCAAAGACCAAGTCAAAGGGTAAGCCATTCATGGATTAGTGACAAAGTTAAAAAGGTTCTCTAACAGGCTTTGGAATGGTAACTATACATATTAATGCTATGATTATGTCTATAAAGAAGAAGGGGAGAGTTTTAGTATGCAAACCTGTAATGCTGGGTTCAGTTCCTTATATTTTAGGAAAGATGTAGAGAAGAGGTAGTTCAGAGACCAGAATGGTGGAGCAATGGACTGGAGGACATGTGACATGAGGACATTTAGAAGGAAATCAGGGTATTTAGCCTGGAGAACATATGGGGGAGCTAGGTAGTGCAAAGGATAGAGTAGCAGTTCTGGAGTCAGAAAGACCTGAGTTCAAATCCAGCCTCAGACATTTACTAGCTATGTAACCCTGAGCAAATCACTTAATTCTGTTTGCCTCAGTTTCCTCATCTGTAAATATGATCTGGAAGAGGAAATTCCAGTATCTTTGCCAGGAAAACCCCAAATAGGTCACAAAGAGTCAGACATGAATGAACAGCACTTACACTGCGAAATATGTATGTTTAAATGTTCACATGCAGAAGACACCATAAGCATTTCAAACAGCTGGATGGCACAGTAGATAGAACACCAGGACTGGAGTCAGGAAGACCTGAGTTCAAATGACTAGATGATCTACACTTCTCAGATTGCTCTAAGCTCTAAAATTATAAGATTCTTCTAACCTCACAATTATTTTTCTTTTTCATTTTATTATTAGAGATTTGGAACAATGCCTCATTGTTGTTAATAACAGCTATTTGTTTACATCTTTTGGCTACATCCATTAGGTAATGCCTTTTTAAGAATATATGTTCCTGGAGCAACTAGGTGGTACAGTGGATAGAATACTAGCCCTAAAGTCAGAGGGACCTGAGTTCAAATCCAGCCTCAGACCAAACACTTGACACTACTAGCTGTGTGACTCTGGGCAAGTCACTTAACCCCCAGTTGCCAAAAAGAAAAATAAATATATGTTTTCCTTGAGGTTCTAGACCTTTTTGTTCTTCCAAATCAGTTTTTAGTATTTTGTCTAAATTTTTGTCTATAAAATAGAGATTTGGATTAGATGACCTCTGACATCCCTTCTAGCTCTGGATTTGTCATCATTTGTTTTAATGTTCAGTATGTAAATTCATTTAATAGCAGTTTGAAAATAATAAATTTGAAACTGATATTTCCCTAATCTTATTCCCTGTTTCACCTCTCCTTTAGCTGTTCTTTGCCTTCATCAAGACTTTCATTGTATCCACCCCTCAGTATTTTCTCAGGTGATTCTCCTCTGACTTCATTGTCTTTGCTCCCTAATCACAGCCCAGTAGTTAGCCATTTCAGTTCGCTACTGTTCTCTCTTCTTGAATCCCATGTTTCAGTCTTGTCACCACAGTTGTCTTGCTAAACCTCAGCACGTGATTACCATCACCTCCTAATTACAAATCTGGAGGATTACAAAGCTGGAGGAAAGTTCTACCATCTTGCTGACTGTAGTACATTACAAGTTCATGTTATTTAAGGTCAACTTGGCTGTCACTGCAACAAGGCATTTTTATCTCTCCCATACCCTCTCTTGATCCCTACAGAAGCTATTCCAAATATTCTCTTACGTGGTAGAAACAATATCCCAACCCCTCCCTCCTCCCGGGTGTAATTTAGACTACTTTTTCTTTAAAAGGTATTGAGGCATTTCTTTAATCTTGGTTGGCTGAGGGCAACTTCCTCAATACCTGAATATAAAGCAACGGAAAGATGCTTGGAGGGACTCTGGGTTGGTGAATTGTGATGTGAACTTTGCTCAGCTGGATCGGCTAAAGGGTTCCTCAATATCTATCCTTGTTGATATCCTTTTCCTTGATATGGCTGAAGAAATCATAGCTTGTTGACTGCAGAATGACTTATGAGTGTATCATTTTGTTCCAGTACTGAACTTAAAGTACCGAGGAAATAGACTGAGGCTGACCCAGCCCAGCCTGTCTTTCCTCCTCAAGTGCTACACTTTATCTTCTTTCTGACCTTCTCCCCTTCTCTTTCAGCTGAGGCACTTGCCTCTTACTTCACTGAAAAAATGGAAGCCATTTCAGCTTCCTCTTCTCTTATTCTCTTCATATCAAAAACCGTTGATACCATCTATCACTCTCTTCCTTTTCCTCAGATCCTGACAAAGACACGGCCCTTTGTCTTGTCAAAGCCAACCCCTCTACATGAACACTTGGTTCCTCTCCCCTCCAGCCTTCTCGAGTAGATTGAACCTTTGCTCATCATCTCTCTCTCCCTATCTTCAACCTCCTTAACTGGTTCCTCCCCTACTGACTGTATATGCTCAAGTCTCTCTTATTCTACTATACCCTACCATCCTTACAAGCTATCATTTTATATCTCTCCTCACTTTACAAGCCAAACTCCTTGAAGAAGTTGTCTTTACTTTTTCAGATGCAGCTTCGTGGAGCAATGTATGACTTTGAATCTGGAAGACTTAACTTTGAATTCTGCCCCAGACACTTGCTAGCTGTGTAACTATGGTCAAGTCACTTAGCATTTGTATGCCTTTTTCCTTGTCTGTAAAATGGTGATAATAACAGTACCCTCTTCACAGGGTTGTTGGGAGGATCACACGAGATAACAGTCAAGGGCTTTGCAAACCTTAAAGTCCTATACAAATGTTAGCTATTATTATTACAGTAGCTAATTCTCTCAATCATTTCTCACCCATGGCAATATGGCTTCTGTCATCATCAGTCAATAATGAAACTGCTCTCAAAAGTTACCAAAGATCTCTTAATTGCTACATCTAAGGGTTGTGTGTGTGTGTGTGTGTGTGTGTGTGTGTGTGTGTGTGTGTGTCTCAATCCTAATCCTTTTTGGCCTATCAATCGCATTTGATGTTATCGAACACCCTTTCTTCCTTGGTACTCTTACCTTTCTGGGTTTTTATGTCACTGCTCTCCTGTCTTGGCTGTCTTTGTTTCCCTTTACACGCTGATCATCCACACCATGACACCTTAACTGTGGGTGTTCACCAAAGTTCTGTCCTTGGCCATCTTCTCTCTTTCCTCTATAACATTTTTCTTTCTTTGTAACCTCATCAGCTCCCGTGGATTTAATTATCTTCTCTATAGATGACTCCCAAATCTATAGAACCATCTCTAGTCTCTCCCTTGAGCTTCATTCCCATATCACCAATTAATTATTAAACATTTTATACTGGATATCTTGGAGAGATCTTAAACTCAGCATGCCTAAAACCGAACTCGTTGTCTTCCCCTCTAAACCTTCCCCTTTTCTAAACTTCCCTGTTTCTTTTTTTTTTCCAGGCAATTAGGGTTAAGTGACTTACCCAGGGTCACACAGCTAGTAGGTGTCAAGTGTTTGATCTGAGGCTGGATTTGAACTCAGGTCTATCCACTGCACCACCTAGCTGCCCCCCTCCCCTCTTTCTTTTGATGGCACTGCCACTGTTCCGGTGTCTCATGTTGATAATCTTGGTATTATCCTCAGTTCCTCATTCTCCCTCACCCTATATATCCTAAAGAGTTGCTAAATCTTGCCTTTTCTACCTGTCCAACATTTCTGGAATCTGACTTATTTTCTCCACTCACCAAAGCTCCCTCAGTTCAGCCTGAATCACCTCTCCCCTAAATCATTGCAACAGCCTCCTAATTTGTCTTCCCATGTCAAGTCTCTCACCACTCCAATCCATCCTGCACCCTGCTGCCAAAGTTATTTCCCTTATCTGATCATGTGATTCCCTTATTCAATCAGCTCAATTGTCTTCCCTTTGTGGTTAGGATAAAATATAAATTCTTCTGTTTGGTTTTTTGTTATTTTTTAGGCAATTGGGTTTAAGAGACTTGCCCAGGGTCACACAGCTAGTAAGTGTTATGTGTCTGAGGCTGGATTTGAACTCAGGTCTCTTGACTCCAGAGCTGGTGTACCACCTAGCCACTGCACCATCTAGCTGCCCCTTCTGTTTAGTTTTTAAAGCAACCCAGACCTAACCGAACTTTCCATCTTCATTATATGTTCCCCTCCCACCTTCCCCCCGAAGTTTGCAATTAAACTAAAGTGTTCCTTACTCAAGACACTTCATTTCCCATCTCCCACCTGGCATGCAGTTCCTCCTTACCTTGACTTCCTCATACAGTACATCTTTTTCTTTAACATTCACTTCAGTCACCATTTTCTGTAATGTCTTTTCCCATTCCTCCTCCATTCCAAACTACTGTGTGTGTGTATTTATTAACTTTATATGTATTTTGTATGCATTTTTTCTTATTGTCTCCCCAGATTAGAATATAAACCCGTGAGTGGGGATTATTTTATTATTATCCACAATTTTAACACATAGTGGACTATATGTTACATATAATTGTTGACTACTTGATTATATTGCCTTTTGGAGTTTGCCTTTGTTTTAAAATTTAGTACTCTGTCCCTGTGATGTGTTTTGCTTACACTACTTTGATGTTAGTTTATTCCCATAATCTCTACTCCTCTTTCCTTCTGCCCTTCGTCTGTTCTATTCCAGGTTCTTGGAATTTACTTAAATTGTTAAATTCCTTTTCATATATTTGGTTATCTTCCCCCTCCCCCTTTGATGCCCTACTCAGTTATCAATCTAGATTGTTTTGGGGTTTCTGGCCAAAACAGAAATAACTGCTATTTACAGTCGTTCTGAGCTATCAGGGCCCAAATAATGACCACCAAGTGGGGCTTGGGCTGGGACCTATTGTTGGTCAATTAATGAGTCAGAGTGAATTGGGTTTAAGGCATGGTCCTTAAGAAAGAAATCTAGTCCATAAATCCCAAGATATCTTTTGACAGGAATCAAAAATTGCATTCCTTTGGGCAGAGCACCCACAGATAAGGGTATGATACCCTATGTGGATACAGGGAGAGGGAGGAAAGTAAAGGGAAGGGAAGGGGAAGGGAAAGAGAAGGGATGAGGAAGGGAAAGAGAAGGGATCTCTTCCCTTTGATCCTAAGTAATTTTCTTTTACTTCACCCTTTTCCTAGAAGCCTCCTCTTCTTTGTCCTCATTACTTTGCTCCCTACCATTCTATTCTGAATTTTATTTTCTGATTTATGGGCTATACCTTTACTTATTTTCTCTCTATTTTTTTCTGTGAACTTCATAAGGTTATAGCTTCTGAAGTATCAGGTGTTCATTTTCTTTTAGATTTCATTTCTTAGATTTTATAGCTGTCTTCTCTCATCTTTTTGTCTTCTATTTTACTTTACTCTTAGAAATATCAGTTCATGAGGAAAGTTATGTCAGACAGGAGCAACTCTGCATGTCAAGAATTACCTTGTGTCCCAAATCATTCTTCCCCCTGCCCCCATTATATTTAGTGTGCATTCCAAAGGCCATTCCATCCCTTCTTTGTCTTTGTGCTCCTCAACACCATTCTGAGTGTCAGTTGCCTCAAGAAACACACATCTATTCTTCTGGGACCAGAGACGCTGCAAAGGTTGTGCAATACTCTTTCAAAGAGCTTTGTGTCTCCCAGGACACAAAGTTCTACAAGACTAAGTTTACCATGAGGTTCACATTTCCCACTGGAGGCAGAATCCCTCCCTTCCCTCCCCCCATTGGAATGCAAGTCTTTCCTCTTCTGTCTCCCACATCCTATTCTTCCATAGTACCACATAGTACCACTCTCCCCTTCCTTGCCTAGAGCCTATAGGAATCACCATCCCTTCACTGTTTAGCCATGTGCTGGGTAAGGGCCAATTACACAGTCCCCTTTATCTCCTACCTCTCTTCCGATATACAACCTCTTTCTCTGCTATTGTCTCCCACAGAAAACATTGCTAGGTGTCTGTCTTCTTTCACCTTCACTCTTCCTGAGTTTTTAAGTTCCTTTAAAACATTTAGCTTTTTTGGTCCCTATTTTCTTTTGGGTTGTCTTTCTTTGAGGGTAAGAGGGAAAGAGCCAGTAGATAGGGAAAAAATTGAAGATTAATGAGGGGGACAATTGAGAATGTAATCTATCAAGGTCATATATAGATGGGTTGTCCTTTCTCAATGCCTCTGTTTAGAGGATGCCTCCTTTCTCTGGAAAAGGACTTACTTGGCTTCACCTTCATCCAGAAAATCAGGATTGCCACTAAGGGAATCCCCTTTCTTCCGGGTAAATACATATTCACCATAGTCATGAAAAGATCATTTCATTTCCCCTTTAACATTTGAAAGCAAGTCATATCCCAACAATACCTATCCCCTAGGCCCTCCAACCTTTTTTGGGGGAGAAGTTTTCTGTACTATCCTGGGGGGAAGGAGACTTGTCAACTGAAGAAAAGTGAGCCATTTCCTTAGGGTGCATGGTGCCTTTGGAGGGGGCACAGATCTTAAGCCTGGATGACTCAGCATTGGGGACAGAATAAGGAAGGGCTGGAGAGGGTCAACCAGACATAAACCAGACAAAAAGTCCCTATCAGGTTTCTGGAGGCTGGATCTGAGAAGCCGCTGAATCAGAGAGCCCTGCCCCTTCATAGACTGGTATTTATTTATTGTGGTCGAGATTGGCAATAAAGCTCCTCAATTATTGCCATTCTTGTAATAGCATCAACTCGGTTGTTTGGTTCAGGAGAATATCTCTGGTAGGTATTGATATATCCCACAAACAACTGTATGCAAGGAGAAATGTTGGTAACATTCTTCCATTGATCTTTACCCAAAGGAGGATTGCCTTTGATTATTTTTACTTCAACGTCCAGACTGATGCCATGGTTTTCTTCAAGAATGAAGGACAAACAACAACCTGTGAGTAGTATTGGCTGCCTCACTGGGGACCCAACTGGCCAGTTCCAGTTGAGCAACACAACTCCTCTTCTCTTTCCCTTCCCCATCCCTTCTCTTTCCCTTCCTCATCCCTTCTCTTTCCCTTCCCCTTCCCTTCCCTTTACTTTCCTCCCTCTCCCTGTATCCACATAGGGTATCATACCCTTATCTGTGGGTGCTCTGCCCAAAGGAATGTAATTTTTGATTCCTGTCAAAAGATATCTTGGGATTTTTGGACTAGATTTCTTTCTTAAGGACCATGCCTTAAACCCAATTCACTCTGACTCATTGATTGACCAACAATAGGTCCCAGCCCAAGCCCCACTTGGTGGTCATTATTTGGGCCCTGATAGCTCAGAATGACTGTAAATAGCAGTTATTTCTGTTTTGGCCAGAAACCCCAAAACAATCTAGATTGATTTTTTTTTAAAATTAGGTAAAAGAGGCCATTCTTTGTCTCATTTCTTACCTAGCCTCAGTGAATGGGTGTTGCCTCAATCAAACTGAGACCTGGGAAATAACTTAATTTAAAAAGGCCAAGTTCTCCCACTGTGTCCAGGGCCATCTCCAGTTGTCCTGATTTATATCTTGCCACTAGACCCAGATGGCTCCAGGGGAGAAAGTGAGACTGATGACTTTGCACAGCCCTCCCTCACTTAAAGCCAATTCACTTGTGAATCATGGCATCACCTTCCTGATGTCACAGTCCTCTTTGAGAATGAAGGACAAAAAACAACAACAAGATTATTCTATGATTCTTAGAATCATAATTTAATAATTTAAATTTAATATTAAATTAAATTTTAATTAAACTGATAATTTAATTAATTATTAATTTAATTTAATAATTTAATATTATCTGAAAATGCCTTTCAATCCCTGTGACATCGATGATCTGTACCACACAATCCAGCATTTTACAGAATCACAGAAAGTCAGAGCTGTATGGGACCTCAGAGGATATCAAATCCAACCTTAACTCAACAAAAAAAATTCCCTCTTGGGGCAGCTAGGTAGCGTAGTGGATAGA
This sequence comes from Phascolarctos cinereus, assembly GCF_003287225.1. Classification (NCBI taxonomy): domain Eukaryota; kingdom Metazoa; phylum Chordata; class Mammalia; order Diprotodontia; family Phascolarctidae; genus Phascolarctos; species Phascolarctos cinereus. The sequence goes on along the minus strand of NW_027555958.1, from coordinate 266,166,957 downwards.
GCACCAGCTCTGGATTCAGGAGGACCTGAGTTCAAATCCAGCCTCAGACACATAACACTAGTTGGCCCTGGGCAAGTCACCTAACCCCATTGCCTAGCCCCCTCCCTCCAAAAAATTCCCTCTTCAATGTACAAGTGGCCATCCAGCCTTTGCTTGAAGATCTCCAGGGAGGGGAAACCCACTGCCTCCTAAAACAACCCATTCTACTTCAACATAATTCTAATTGCTAGGAAGTTTTTCCTTCTGCCAAACTGAAATTTGCCTATCTCCAACTTTCAGACATAGCTCCTAGTTCTGCCCTCTGGAATTAAATGGATTAAAAGGGATTATCAAATCCTCCACACCACCTTTGCTCCACTCCAAGTCTTTTCTTCTGGTTCAACATCCCCCAGTTGTCTAAATTCTATCTTATATCTTACTCTACTATTCAGTTGTTTCATATGGGTGACTTATGTTGTGACTCCACAACAGAGTCAGCTAGGTGGTACAGTGGATAGAGTGCTGAGCCTGGAGTCAGGAAGAGCTGAATTCAAATCCAGCCTCAGACATGTGCTAGCTGTGTGACCCTAGGCAACCGCAGGGTCACAAAGGCAAGGTAACCTCTCCCTTCCTCAGTTTTCTCAATTGTAAAATTCAGATAATAACAGCACCTACCTCTCAGAGTTTTTGTGATACATTTATAAAGAGCTTACCATGTGTCAAGAGCTTGCTAAACACTCTATGATATCATTTACTCAGTTTTGTCATCTATAAAATAAGGATAATAATAGCACTTACCCTCCTAGGATAAGAATAATAATAGCTAACATTTAGACAGACAGCATTTAATATGTGCTAAAGCACTGCGCTAAGCACTTTACAATTATTATGTGATCTTGAAAACAACCCTAGCAGATAAGTTCCCTTATTATCCCGATTTTACAGATGTGGGAACTGAGGTAAATAATATAGTCAAGTGTTTAGCACAGTGCCTAGCATACAGCAGGCACTTAATAAATGCTTGTATCCTTACTTCCCAACTTCCTAACCATCTCCCAGAGAGACCATGTCTTCTGTTCATTTTATATTTGCCTAAAACAATGGTGGGGTACAGTGGATAGAGTCCCAGGCCTGAAATAGGAAGACCTGAGTTCAAATATGGCCTCAGAAACTCATTAGAAGCCCAGGCAAATCACTTAACCCTTTTTTGCCTCAGTTTCCTCATCTGTAAAATGAATTAGAGAAGGAAATGACAAACTACTCTAGCATCTTTGTCAAGAAAACCCCACATGGGGTCACTAAGAGTCAGACGCGACTGAGCAACATCAACAGTGGTGCATATATGGTCGGTGCTCAATAAATAGTTGCTTCATGATGTAGGGAAAAAACCATTGGATGGGTAGCTAGAGTACCTGGCTTCCAATCTGGGTTCTGCTACCCCTGTCACCTGTGTAACTTAGGACAAGTTTTCCCCTTCTCTGAGGCTTGATTCCCTCAAATAAAATGAACGAATTGGACTGAGTGATCCTTAGCATTCTTTCTGGTCCTGACTTTAGAGGGACAGTAGAGTAACCATTGCTAGATCCACAGGGACTACAGTACCAAGCCTACTCCTTGTTATGTAACCAGCTCCTAGAAAAATGATCAACAGGCAAACCCAAAAGAGTGCTTAAGCAAACAAGAGAACAGAATCAAGAAATTATTGAATTTTAGAGGTGGAAGGAAACTCAGAGGTAGCTTAGTATAACAGAAAGAAAAAATTAGATCTCAAATCAGGCTTCTACTTGAGGTTAAACTCTCAGTCTGGTACTTACTGACTTTGGGACTTTGGGACCATTGGCACCGTGACTTCTCAGTTTCCTCAGCTGTAAAATGGGAACGATTAATAAGTCTTACCCTAGTAGACAGAGTGTTGGACTTGGAATCAAAATGGACTGGTTTTCATATCTAACCTCTCCTTAGTTGTGTGACTGTGGGCAAATCATTTAAGCTGGGGGAATATCACAAATCACAAATCGCTGAGCTTGTTTCTTCATCTGTAAATTGGGGCTTGCTGTGGGGCAGGGCTGTTGTGGGGATCAAAAGAGATAATGCAGGAGGTAAATCGGAAAGTGATATGTAAATGTGAGCTGCTATTACAATTTACCTCAAGCTGAAATTCCAACTCTAAATGCTAAATCTTAAACTGCTACGTAAAAGTGATCCTTTATTAACTCTTTTACAAACTAGGAAAATGAGACCCAGTCACTTGCCCATGATCATGACCCAAGGTAAGAGAGTCTCTCCAGAAAAGACTGTTACACATGACCTACTAGGTAAGAATACCAAATAAAATGAGGCTGCTTCCCCCTCCCCATCCTGGAGGGAAGTACAAATGGTCCCAGTTCCAATCTTTGCTGCAGTCCAGGAGCACCCCCTGTGGATGAGGAGGGCAGTGGACATAGTACTCTCCCAGCGGCTGGTGGTGAGCTGATGCTGGGCTCAAATTAAATGCCAGACCCCTAGCACAGTGCAGCTGAGATATTATCATCTCTAGCAAAGCACTTGCAGTCAATGAATGGGCTAATTAATTCTCCTCAAAGACCTCTCAATTATTCATCCTGGGCCACAGACAAAACAATTAGAGCACCTATTGGAGCCTCCTGGCTCCATCACTCATGGGAGCTGGAGCTAGGGAATAGGGCAGGAGCTAGGAGGGGCTTCAGCTAGCTCTCCCCCTTGCCTCCTCCCCTCTTCAATCTCCATAGATAACCATGAAGCATTGCTGTTTTATCTCAGATTCCTCATCTAACGCTACCTCCTGAGAGAAGTTAGGATGGAGCTTATTCCACTTGGAGGCAGGGTTTGGGCACTGGACATTTTATACTCACCCTTTTCCTTGACTCCATATGGTTGCAACCCACAGCTTAAGAAGTGCTGAAGGGGTCATGAGTGGAAAAAGTTTAAGAAACCCTGCAATTCCCCAATTGGGGAACGACTGAACAAGTTGTGAGTGTATGGTTGTGATGGAGTACTACTGTGCTGTAAGAAACGATGAGCTCAATGATCATAAAAAAGGCATGGAAAGAGTTGCACAAAATGATGAATGAAGTGAGCAGAACCAAGAGAACATTGTACATAATAACAGCAATATTGTCTTAAGAATGATTTTAAGTGACTAAGTCATTTTGACTATTATAAATACATAAATTAAAATAAAGGACATATGAAGGAAGATGCTATCTGTACCTAGAGAAAGAATTGATAAATAGAAGTACATATAGAACAATTTTATATATACTTTTGTGTCTAATGGTAGCCATCTCTAGGATGGAGGGGTGGGTGCCAGGGGGAGGGGGAAAGGGAGGAGAGGAGAAAAGAAATAAAGGGAAAAAGGAAATTTACATGATAACTTTGTTGTATATTTGGAGGGAATAGTAAGTTGAACATGGTAGATTTGCAGTTTCACATGCCATCATCTTTTTACTGTACTGTGCTATGGGAAAGCTTATTTTGTTCCATGAATTGAAAATAAAATAAATTAAAAAAAAAAAGAAAGAGTAGCAGGGCAGAGTTCAGCCCTCACCTGCATTGGGAGAGGCAGCAAGGGAGGGGCACATTGCCCCACAAGGGGCCTCTGCCACTCAGTTCTCCAGGCACAGATGTTTCAAGAGTTGGGCCATAACATCTTCAATGTAGTCATAAAGGTGAAAGTTAAGTTTGGTGGCCTGCAGGCTGCCTATGACCAAGCAACCTCCTTTGCATTTGGTAAACAGAGGCAAGCTACCACTAGGTCAGATTTGTAGTCACGTGCCCAGGCTGATGGACAGGTTTGTGTTCCTTCAGGCTTCATCTGTAAGACTGAGGTACTCATCAAGCAAGGCATCTTCCCAATCCAGGATGGTGTCCCTTAGCTGCAGGCCAAAGCCTTCAGTGGATAACCACAATGCATAGCCAGTCCACTGCCTTGAAGCACGATGCTGCCTGCCACCACGTTCATCACAAAATGTTTCATACGTTTGGCACACTCTTCCACAAACATGTTCCCATGGGGCTCAGTCAGTTTGTCGCTGTGGAAGCTACAGTCCACATGCAACCCATCTACATTCTGGGTCGTCAGGACCTTCAGGATGCCCACCTGTAGGTCTTAGAAGGCTGGATGCTCTGGAACACTGTGTCAAATTTGGGGGACAGGCTTCTGTTGAGTTTTGTTTCGTCTTTCTGATGGTTCCTCCTATTGGTTTTCATTTTTACTTACAAGTTCACTAATTTGAAAATATGTTTAATGGGTATGTAAATGTAAAGCCTATATCATATTGTGTGCCATCTTGGGAAGGGTGGGGGGGGAGGAAGGGGGAGAAAAATTTTCAACTCAGAAGCCTGTGGAAGTGATTGTTGATAAATCAAAATAAATTAATAAAATTTAAAAAAAATTGGGGGGATAGGCACATTCTTCCGTGGTCCACATACCTTGGGGGAACACTGATGTCTGAGAGGCCTGAGGAAGTGCTAATGCTTGTACCCGTGTGTAATACCACATTGGAAGATCTCTGAACCAAAGGTGCCAGCTCATATATTCCTGTTTAGCTCTTCAAGGGGCAGAGGCAGAGTCAAAAATCTATGGGAGCCCACACTTACCCTTGTTCACATAATAGAAACATACGAACCTCCCAGTAAGATCCTAACTGTGTAGTTCACCAACATCACCAAGGCCACAACCCAGTATGACCAGAGGCATCCAACTTTCCTCATCCCCTCAATAACCTAATCATTCCAGAAGCGCAGGTTCTTAACCTTTTTTGTGTCAAGGATCCCTTCAGCGATCTGGTAAAGCCTAGGGGGTCCATGTGGGCCTCATCCTTTTCCCTTCCTCAAGCGAGTGAGGTGGTTCAAGGGACTGTGGTGGATTTTTGCCTTCTACATGTTGGGGTAGGGAGTAAGTTTGCATATTTGTAATATGTTTAGAAGTAAATATTCCTAGGGGCAGCTAGGTGGCGCAATGGATAGAGCACCGGCCTTGGAGTCAAGAGGACCTGAGCTCAAATCCAGCCTTAGACACATAACACTTACTAACTGTGTGACCCTGGGCAAGTCACTTAACCTCTCCCCTCCCCCCCAAAAGTAAATATTCCCTTGTAAAAGCTCATTGTGTTACACATAAAATAAAATATACAGTATTGCAAAGAAAACTGTATTGAAATAGAGTCATCAAAATATTTTTTAAAATAAATTCATGGCCTCTAGGTTAAAGATTTCAGCTGTAGAGTGCTTTCTTTTGTATGAAGATAGAAAGAGTTTTCTAGGACCAAGACACAGAATCAAAAGAAGTTTGTCAGTTTCCTGTTTGTTCTGGTTCTAATTCACTGGCATGCTAAGCTGGTAAGAGAGAGGGCTTTCTTTGGTTTTGCTTAGATATAGGGATCTAAAGGGCAGAACACTGGGCTTGGAGTCAGGAAGGCTCATCTTCTTGAGTTCAAATCTGGTGTCAGACACTTACTAGCTGTGTGACCCTGGGCAAGTCACTTAATCCTGTTTGCCTCATAGGACCATGTGTCTAGCAGAGATATCATATCCAGCAAGGCGCAGATCCAGTGAGGATAGTGGGATGACATTACCAGAAGATAGAGGGGGTCTAGCAGCACCAGAGGTGTGAGTTGACTCCACACATGTGCCCTGGGTATATGTTTCCTATTTATATGTCCCTCAATTCTGATCCCTATGTGTGTCCTCACTCCCAATTGATGATATGGGTGTGGCAAGGGATAGGGCATGTATCACATGTATCATGGAAGTATCATTGTGTGGTTCGAAAAGAGGCAGAATAGATATCTCTAGCCTCTACTTCCTCTACCCTTCTCCAAATGAGACTTTTATTCTTGCTAAGAGGGGGAGTAGGACATTGGGGCTCAAGGCTGCCACTCTGCTTTTCTCAGAATAAGGGGCTAGAATTATATTTATCTGCTCCTTTAAATACTATTAGTTTAGGGGATATGAGTTTCAGGTTCAATCCAACTCCTCAAAGCTCTATATCCAAAGGTTGACTCCTTTCCCACCAAATGCCAATTCCACAATGAATGCACATAGCAATTAGCAAAGAAATCTATTTATCCAAATCATAGCAAAACAGAAATCAGAGAAAGTATACATAGGAGAGCATTGCTTGTTGTTGAGGGTAGTGTTTGTCTTTTGTTCTGAAAGAGGATCGATGACATCAGGAGGGTGATGTCTTGACTTGCAAGTGGATTGGATTTAAGTAGTAAAGGACCTCTCCCATGGGGAAAGAGGTAATTCAATTCAACCAAGAGAGTCCTAGCTCTCACCCAAGGGGAGATTCCCCAAAGCTTCTAGTGTAGCAAGTGGATAGGGCCATGATCGACACTGTCAGCTCCTCTTATGTTTCTCCAGTCTTTTACTTCAGCAGCCTGAAGTAGAGTTGGTCTCATCCATCTTCCCTCTCAAAGCTGGAAGTCAGAAGAGCTTGAATCTACACAAAGCTTGAAGAGCATTCAAAGGCAGTCTGAAGAACTCAAGAGAATGAAGGACTCTCCTCTCCTGCCAATTCTGCCCCTGCTCCTCACTCAGGCATGGGCATTGATCTCCATTGATCTCTCTCTCAAGAGAGAGTTCCATATCAATGGACTTTGGAACTGGGGTTACATGTGAATTTGTAGGAAAGCTCACTTAAGGTTTGTGGAATGTTTAATTGCAACTTTTCTTACTATGCTATTATGCTAAATGTCTTTATTTTGAACTAATTGAGTCAGAAAATAAGCATTAATTAAGTGTTTATTATGTACCAGTCACTATGCTAAGTCCTGACTAGAGAAAAAGTAAACAGAAGGAGAGGCTTAGGAGCTATGGTTTTGAATAGTTGTAAACTCACAGAACTCCTTAAACAAAGGGTTGTTCTTCTGAAAGCCTTCACACAACGCAGGGAGATGCTCCAAGTGTAACATTTTGGGGCTCATCCGAGATCTCTATATTGGACATGCTAATAGTGCAGAGATCCTGCAGCATGGCGTCTGACAAGGAGATGCACAGGGCTATGACTGGCTAACAGGTTTTTCCGTTGTTCTTTTTCTTCTTCCGGTCATACCAGCTTCTGTAAAATAACTATTATATGGTTGAAATCATATTGAAGTGTTTTGTTTATCAGCATCATTGAACTGTGGGAATACATTGTTATTGATCATGGGGTTTAATAGCTATTATGACTGTGCAGGTATTAGAAGTTTGGTCCTCTTCACAGCAGTTGTGAAAGTACCTTTTTAATGTGCTAACAGCAATCTATTATGTAGGCTTTACCTTACGCTGAGAACACATTTGGAGAATGAAAAGTGTAGCCCATGTAAGCTGAGGTGAGAAAAACACAACAAAGTCACAACTTGATTGGCCCGGGAGGGAGGCAAAACTCAATGTGCCTTCCCTGACAAAGCTCCCTGGTGTTTTCTGTCTGTGTCAATGTGATTTTCTGGTCACCTAGGGTCATAAAAGGTCTTGCCCGCCTGGGGTCTGAACACTTATAATTTGGTGAGTCCCTGATGACTGCACAAGTCACCATGCTCTGCTGACCAAATGCATTTCTATACAGAGAAGGGGCCACATTTATGGAAACTAAGTGCCATATCCTTGTTGCATACCCCTACTTTGTCAGGACTAAGTAAACCTCTTTTGCTAGATGTTCAATTCCCTACAAGTGCCTCATTTCATCCCAACATTGAACCCAAACTAACGGGGGCTAGTGTCAGGCCTGCCCCCAAAAATATCTTATTGTTGAGACATTGCAAAAGTTGCAACTATGCAATAAAGTGACTCAGACACTCACTAGCTGTGTAACCCTGGGCAAGTCACTTAAACCTGTTTGCCTCAGTTTCCTTATCTGTAAACTGAGCTGGAGAAGGAAATGGCAAACCACTCCAGTATCTTTGTTGAGAAAACCCCACGTGGGGTCACAAAGATTTGGATATGACTGAAAAACAGCAATGGTGCCAGGAAGCAACTGGTGCTACCCAAGGCATTTTTTTTCAAGGATATGACATCATTACATGATGATTTAGATAGAGAGGGCACTTGATCTAGTAAAAATCAGATTTTACTGAGCCAAAGGAGCAGGAAATGTCTTTAAGAAGTGTGAGACTGTGCTGTGTACATTCACAGGGCAGTGATACCAAATTGTGTGGCATCTTAGGAGAGTGTCAATTATAACAAGCTATGGGAGCTTGTGTGTATAAACCTTCTAATCTCTGCAGGGAGATTGGAAAAGTATAAGCAACATTCTAGTAGTGACTAACCATTTCATCCAGTATTCATGAACATATCCCACCAGGAATAAAAAAGTTTCAACAGTTTCTAAGGTATTGTGGGCCAAGTGTTTCTGCGCACATGGCTTCCTTGCCAGGATCTACTCTGACCAAGCAAATTATCTAAAGGGGTTTGAACTTTGACAGGATAAGGAAGTCTCAAACCATGCCTGAACACCCTCCAAGAGACCCACAGTCTAAATATTTCAATCACATACTGCCAAATATACCAGGGACCTTGAAGCTGGTGCAAAAGTCTCACTGGAATTTTGCTATGGCAAAACATTTGTGTATGTATACAATGTTAGCAGGAGTGATACCATCAGACTTTAACTGCAGATGTTTGGGGTAAGGGCCAGATTTGCTTCCTTGAGACCTGCAATGTGGAGTCTCAGAAAAGAGAGAGAACATAGAAACTCATAATGAGATTATTTCTTGGTTGGGAGGTTGATTGAAAAAAGCCTATCGCCTGGCTATGGCCTCAACTCAGAAAAACTCTTTATCAAAACATGTATGATGTTGGATGGAGCCGCTGATAAGCAAGGTGATAGAGTTCTGCTAAGAAATCTTAGTGTGTTGTCAACAAATTGATGGAAATCTATTTCATACAATGTAGTGGAAAGATCAGTCAACTTGCCAGTCTACAAGATAGTCCTGGAGAGTGTTTGGAACAGTACAAAGACAAACACAACCTATAGTTTATTGGAGAGGGAGTTAGGTTACCTCATCGGAGGAAAGGAGTCAAGTAGGCTCTTAGAAAAAGAGGCCTCTCAACAGTTGCAAAAAGACTGCCAGACTTAGATAAGTGTTCAAAAGACAATGACCTAGATGAAGAAAAAAATGGGTGTTGCTGCTTGCTAACCACCAGAGGGTCAGAGACATCTCAGCTCCAGGGGGTCTTTGTTCAGACTGGGGAGCAGGGCTAAACCTAGAGACTCTCCTTTTCTTTGTTAATTCTCAAGTTACAAAGATGCCTAGAGAACCAAGGGGAACCACAAAGCCTGGAAACAGAGATAGATAGATAGTTACATACATACATATACATATACATATAGATATAGATATAGATATAGATATAGATATATATGCATATATATCTGTGTCTATATATATATATATATATATTTATCTATATATATCTATCAATCTGTCTATAGTCAGCTTGGGACATGAGTTCATGGTTGGGACCACAGGCTAGGAGGACTTGAGGATGCTACCAGAAATTCTGAGACATTCACAATCCTAGGAAGTCACAGTAGAAGTGCTAAGCTGATTAGGCCAGTGATCAAGCTTACAGAGGATGCATTAGAAGAAATGGTAAAAGTTACTCATAGAGTCGAAGAAAGCCAATTTGTGCAGGTTGAATTGGAACATATGCTATTATGTGTTGCATATATGTTTGCTATGCAATATGCTTTTATTGCTGAGGGGTGTTTTTGCTATATATGAAAGCTACATATTTTTTAGATATGTCATTATGGATATATTTTGGTGTGTGACCTCTGTACCTGGTCACGAAATATAACTGTCATGAGATATTATATGTGTTTGTATTACATTAAGATTTGTGTCCTTAGCCTAATAAATGCCATGATTTTTATATCATTAATATGCATTATAATAATCACATATTCTAATGTTAATTGCCTAGGGTTCTACTATGAATGTCAGGTATTAGGTATCTGTGTGTACATTGTATTATTTGTCAGTTTATGTTGTTTATGATATATGCTCAAAGATTTTCATATGTACCACATGGAATTTGCTGGAAGAGCAAATTCTTCATGGTGGAGATTGGGGTGGAGATGGGGGTTTTTCTTGAGTCAAAATACAGGATCAAAGCCAAGGGGCTTTGCTGCTAACAAATATACATAATAAAGGCAGGAAATGGGAGCTAGGTAGGTGGAAAACAATAACCTTTCCTCCCTATCTTAAATTCATTGGCACGCTAAGCCTGGGTGGATCTTGGGAGTGTCTAACACAGTCAAGACCTAATCCTTACGGCATGTATAATGTTGACCTGCTATGCATCTACAGGGAAGATTGGGAAGCCTCTTTGAGAAGTGGTAGAGGGTGCCCCTTCCTTCCCCACCTCAAAAACTGTGTAGACATTCTCTGATTGTCTACCATTGATGTGTCATAATGAAAAGCCTTTTTTAATTGACCATTGAGCCAGAATAAGAAAATTCTCTCTCTCTTCCCAGGTGGTAAGTGAAGCAAGAACTGTTGTGGCAGAGGCATACTGCTTTCCACCAGCTCTTATCTCCTCACTAAGCCACCACGTGGCCATGAACACATGGTGTTTTACTGTATTCTGTTCTTTCCAGATCTCAGGTGAATGAATATTCGGAAATGGAACAGACTAGTTAATGACCTTGTGATCTTTGCTTCAAAAGGTCATAAGAGCTATGAGAAGTCCAGCAATTAAAGTCAGTAAGAAAGTCTGCCCATAGCCATAACAGCCAAGTGTGGTGAACAACCAGCCTTGAAAAGTGAGGAGTGAAGAGTGACCACCAGCTTGATCCAGCCCAGCAGTAAATCAATACTGTGTCCTTTAAGCAAAGGAGCAACTCTTCCATCGGCTGTGGCACACACACAAGTGAATTGTGTGTATGTGGGAAGATGGGGAGGGAAGTGATGTTTTTGTTTTATATTACCTCCTTTAAGTTTGAAGGCAATGTCCCCAAGGACCAAGGTGGTAGAGAAGAATGTGCTTCTCATATTAGATATATTTTGGCTCCTCCTATTTCTTATCAGTAAATATCCCTTGATTAAAAGCTAATTGTTGTTAATTGGTTAGTTGATATTAAGGAGAAGTCAGCAAGTGATTGATATTGACTGGTTGGTTGATATTGAAGGGAAACCCTAAGGGGAACAACAGCTGCCTGGGCTTAAGTGATCTACCAGTAGATCACCAAGTAGATTTACGGATCTACCAATATTAGTGGAAGTTGGGAGGATGAGACCCGGTAATCAAGGCCTTTAATCTTCCTCAGACATAGGAGTCAAAATTAAAAAACAATCTTAACTTAGAGTATTCGCCCTGCTTTTGGTTGTGACTGTCACCCTTCCTGTATCGGGGAGGGGTTTTTACTATATTGGATGAGGATGAAACCAAAATGGTCAGTGGGTGACCCTAAAATTCCAAAAATTGGAAGCAGCAAGCAAAGCTTGCTTGCCAACCATATACCCAGCAGCATACACCAGATCAGTGGTCTTAGCAGAGCAATGCACTCAGTAGACACCATGAAACCAACATAGCACCATTCATCTGAGACTCACTACATGCTCCACAGTTACCAGCAAAGTACTGGGGTTCACTCACAACTAGCAGGGACCAGGCCCAGTGAGAGCAGTGTGATGACATCACCAGAAGACATCAGTTGCCCTGCAGCATCAGACACGTGAGTTACCCCTACGTGCATGTGCCCTGGGTACACATGTTCCTTACTTGTTCTCCTTGGTGATCCTTATGTGTGCCCCCTCTCCCAAATGATAGTATGGGTATCTGTAGTATGATGTGCCTGAGATTTATAAAGGGAATGTTCTATTACAACTTTTCTTACTATACTTTTCCATTTTGCTTTGAACTAATTGTACCCTCTGAATGACTCGAAAAAAGAAACATCAGTGGGGGCTTATAAAAGATTGTTTTAAGTGGATATAGACCCACAGAATTTTTTGAACCTAGAGTAGTTATTCTGGAGGCCCCATATATGAAAGAGAGAGTGCCCCAGGTGCTACACTCTCTTGAGTTGACCTTGCTGACACAAGCTGATCATATACTTGGGAAGCTAGGTGACATAGTGGTGGATCTGGAGTCAGAGATTTGTTGTTTGGTAGCTACAGTTTTCTTGCTTTGCCATTTCCTTCTCTAGTGGATTAAGGCAAACCGAGTGAAGTGACTTGCTCAGGGTCATACAGTAAGTGTCTGAGGAGTTTGAACCCAAGTCTTCCTGACTCCAGGTTGTCATCTATCCACTGAGCCATCCAACTGCCTCAGAGTCCTCATCTGTAAAATGGGCATAATAATAGCACTGTACTCCCAGGGTTGTTTTGAGGATTAAATGAGTGAACACATGTAAAGCACTTTGCAAATCTTAAAACACTATATGAATGCTATTATTATTTCCAGGAAGCCAGGCCGCCGTGCAGTTTCTAGGGGGCTTCCTCTAGTGCATACTGGAAAAGTATAAATAGTAAAAAAAATCTTCTCCTCCCCATGGCACCATTCCTATGCTGAAACATCCACGACTATTGGAGTTAGAAGGGATGAGAGGAACCCTCTGAATAAGAGACTGAGAATCAAACTTCTCAGAATTCATTGTTTTGTTTGGAAGGGGGAACCCAACACCCAGACCTAGGGCTCAGTCTTACACTCATATCCAAGAGATTCTGGGGACCTGAGCCAGCAGTCCTAAGATGAGATAAAAAGGGCAATGCATATATTGGTGGAAGGCAAGGGAGGTGGGGAGAGAGTAGCCTGGGAAATGTGACCATTGTGTTTGGGGCCTCCCCCCTGTACTTCAGAGGCAGCAATGACCTGCAGAAGGGGAAATGCTGCCCTATGAGTCCAGGGTCCCAGCTCTGGGGTTGATTCCTGTTTCTAGTTCCCTGAGATGCCAAGTCAGTGGCTCTCACTGGGGAACCAGGGAAGAGGAGAGTTGGGACCAAAATGAGAGGAATCACAAAGACCCACCCATCTCCAGGCAGTCATGCCTCAGAGCGCGCCCCCCCCCCCCCCGCCGAAAGTTTGAAATCTTGGAGTCAGTCAGACTCAGAGCACCTTCAGACTTTCCCAGAGTTGTTCCATGGTGGGGGAAGGGGAGCGAGCTGACAGGGCAGACAAAGTCAGTCTCGTTGCACCCCGGGCTCCTCTGTCTAGTTCTAAATTAGCTTTGTGTTCCCCATGCTGTGCTCCTTCCCCCTTTCCCCAAGTTGTAAGCTCACCAGCACGTGCAGGGTTAACTCCCAGTCTCTCTGGCTCTAACAGCCTGCCTGGGAGTGGGGGTGGGGGGGGACAGGGGGCGTGTCTGTCGGGAAGTATGGATTTCTGCAGTGGTTTTACTGGAAAAGCTCTAGTCAATGGTGGGGGGGGGGTCACCATGGCAACTCCTGGCTATGGGAACAGGTTGGTTGGTGGGAGTAAATTCTTCCAGGAGCCCAAGGGAGGGCAAGGGAACCCTGTGGGGGTCTCCATAGGGTCCCTTATCTCCTTGAGAGACTCAAGCTGACTAGTAACTCAATATTCTACCCCTTTCCTGTCCACAATATTTCATCCTGTTCCAGAGGTCTCTGAACCTTCCAGCTTCTCTCTACCCCCCCCTTCTCCACACATTCACCTCTCCCTTGCCCTCCTGACACTAAGAACTACCAGAAATGGACTAGCTATCAAAAAGAGTTGGTAGGATTTCTTAGAAGTGTGTTGAAGTCAGGATAGATGTTTGTCTCATCAGAATGGTTTAGGGGATGATCCTACAGGGACACAGAAATGGCCTCTCAGAAACTTCCAAGCCCTGAGATTCTGGGATTTCCTTCTTAAGCCTAAAACGTCATCCCCACCAAACTCTAATCCAAGAGGAATGAAGCTTAGAATCCAAAGCTTCCATCACAGCTCCCAAACTCCACAAGCATACACATTCCTCCCCTCCCAAGGAAAGCTATCTTTCTGGGAATGAATGAGATGGCAGAGATCTTACGGATAGGGTGAATGGGCAACTCATCAAGAAGGTACTACCTTGGAAGTGTGGGGAGAGGAAAAGTCATTGCTCAGCATCCCCAAGGACCCAGGAATTCTTTCAGAGGACACCCTTATCCTTCCTTAATATCCTGGGAGAGTCTAGTTACCAAAACCTAAAATCCTGGCAAGTTCTCTCCTTATCATTGCATCTGCAGAGATCACTGATGCTAGGGAAACACTGATGTCTTATGATGATTTCATCACAGTGCCCTCACTGGGCCTGCTCTTTTCTGGTTGTGGATCTGGTTACAGCGGGAAGCTGGCAAGAGAGGGGCAGAGCATTCCTCTCATTTTTCTAGCAAACAAAATATAGCCAAGAGGGAATGGAGGGGTGAAGAGCCTTTTGGGGATCACCTAGGGCTCTGTTTCTCCCTATAGTTAGTAGGGTGCTATATTTGGAGGCAGGAAAACCTGGTTCCAAATCCTGAGAAACTTGCTAGCTGTGTGGCCATGAGTAAGTCACTTAATCTTTCTATGCCTCAGTTTCCTCAACTGTAAAATGTGGAGATTGAATTCAATGGCCTCTAAGACCCCCTTCAAGCTCTAAATCTATGATCCTATGAGTATGAGGTGAGAGGACACCCTGGGTATAGGTGTAGGATAGGGGGAGGAGAATGGGGAAGAACACCAAGGCACTACGCTGTGCCTTTGAGCTGGAGCCCAGAACACCCCATGCTGGGGCCCCAAGAAACCTATTTTCATATTCATCCAACCCTTTCCAGCTTCTCTGTCACCATTCCTCAAGGGCAAGAACCAAAAAAGCCAAGAGAAAAAGAAGGAAGTGTTAAGATTAAGTTAAGTCAGACTATATTCCTCCTAAAGTGATATAAACCCACTGGGCCCCATCCTCTGAGGGGAACTCAGTCTTTAAAGCAATCCCTCTAAAAAAAATTTTTTTTTAAAAGGATTCTGGCTCATTCTCCTTCAAACCAGTTCAAACCCCTTACCATAAGTACTAATCGGAGGACAGGGAGGGGCAAAGATCTCACATCATGCCCTATAACTTCCTCCTGATAGAGGATAACAGGTAGCTTCCATAACACACTGGTTTCCTTCCTGGTTTGGCTGGTGGTTGGGCCCCAGTTTCCCAGCCAATCACTGAAACAGTTAAGCTGACTGAATGCTGGGCTTATTGATCCGAGGTTCCTCCCCACAATAAAGATGTCAAGCCTAGCTGTGTTTAGGGAAAAGCCTCCTGAGCCCCAGCCCTCCCACCCCACCCCCATTTGCTGCTTATGCACTCCCCACCTCCCATCTGCAGATCTGATCTGCCAAATCCAGATAAAACATTTGGGGGAGATAAGTGCTGCATATAAATAATTAAGGTCACATATATATTTGCCAACAAAAAAAAGTTCAAAAAAACACATTCCGGGAATAGCCGCCTGCTTGGGGCCCAGAGAGGGCTTTGAGAGGCCCCTTTAGGGGGAGGAGGCTAGGGAGGAGGTAGAGGAATGGTGGGAAATCTCCTTGGAGAGGTCTCTGTCCCCTGTGTTAGAAAGTCTATATTTTTTCCATAGCGAAAGGCAGCTGCCTTAGGTGGTGAAGAGGGAAGCCCTCTAACCTACCTCTGAGCAAATAGCTATTTTCAGCCTCCCTCCTGTTTACTCTGGAGGTCTCTCTGATCTATACCTACACTTCAGGGAGGGCTCTCAGCTCAAGTAAGCTGCCCAAAGGGTGAAATGATCTTCCCAAAGCTAGTGAAGAAACCTAAGTTGTCAGATCTGGGAACTAGGTAATTGTCCTACGACTGCCTTCCCTCTCTGAACCATATACACTTCATATTTTCTCTGGAACAGCCTACCTGATCCACTGATTATCCAACCATTTCAATGATCTCAGTCACTGGAATCCTAAGTATTCTCTTTATTACAGTATAATAGCTGTTGTGGGCTTCATGGGCACATGCAGTTTGAGTCTCTAGAGGGGTAGCTACTAATAAATTCAGGATTCTAAGGGTAACCATGTGAGTGACTATCCTAATACTAGTTTATGAGCCCCCACTGGTGTGCTCTCCTTTAATAATTAAGAAATAGGTTAATTTCTTTAGCAAAGACGTTTATTAAAATGGCATAGCAAGAACATTAGTTACAAAGCATTTTCAGTCAGTTAATAAACATTTATTAAGCACCTACTAGGTGCTAGGCACTGTGCTAAGCACTGAGGAAACTAACGAAGACAAAAGATAGTCCCTGTTCTTATTTCTCTTAAAAATCGAAGGTGCAGTCCTACAAATGCCAGGACTTCGGGGGAAAAGAGCGGGCCTGAACGTAAAGTGGAATGATAATGAGGCACATGTGGAAAACCACAAATGGCCAAGGGAAATACAGAACTCTGCAAATGCAGGACTTCAGTGGTCTTTCTTTCTCTGGAGGGAATCTGGCCTGGGCCCTCTTCACCCTCTCTACTATTGTACTTGGTGATCTCATCAGCAACTATGATTTCTACTATCATCTCTATGCAGATGATTCTCAGATCTACTTATCTAGTCCTAACTTCTCTACTTACTTCCCAACTCATATCTCCAGTTGCCTATTGAACGTCTTGAATTGAATGTCCTGTAGACATCTTAAAATATATATAAAACTGAACTCATCTTTGTCGTCCCCCCCCAAAAAAAACCGGAAAAAACCCAATAGAAACAAACCCTTCTCTGTTTCAAACTTGGCTACCAAGGGCACTACTATCCTCCTAGTTACCCAAGCTTACAGCCTAGGTATCCTTGACTTTTTCTCATTCCCTATATTCATTCTATTGTCAAGTATTGTCATTTCTATCTTCACAGGAAGGAAGAAAACAGACATTTCTATAGGGAATATGCCAGGCGTCGCGCTAAGCACTTTCAAAATATTACTTCATTCGATCCTCACGACAACCCAATATAAAATCCCCTGTTTAGCATTCAAAGGTTTTTTTTTTATAACATTTCCCTTTTCTACATTTCCAGGCTTCTTATACCTTCCCCAATATATTCCGTGATCCAGGGACACTGGCCTTCTGGGTGTTCCTCACACAAGAAACTCCATCTCCCTACTCTTTGCATTTATACTGTGTGTCATACTCTCTGTCTCATCTCTGCCTCCTGACTTACTTCAAGTTTTAGCTAGTTCTGCTAGTGCCCTCTTTCTGTTAATTATCTCCAATTTGTCTTGTATTTACCTTGTTTGCTTGTTGACTCCCCTATTAGACCGTGAGCTCTTCCTGCTGAGGGATTGTTTTTGCTTTTCTTGGAATCTGCAGTGTCTAGCATAGTGCCAGGCACACAGAAGTAGTCAAGAAGGAGAGGAAGAGGAAGGAATTTCTTCTCCTCTTCCCCTACCCCATCAGCCATGAAGTCTAGCAGCTATTTGCCCAGAGGGAGACACTCCAACCAGCACTTTCAGATTTCATGGGTTTAAAAGAGTTCAAGGCACAATTGAAAGAGCAGAGATGCATGTTTTGGACTAGCAAAGATCCAGAAAGGCAGTCACTCTAGAGAGAAAGCAGTTTTGAGGAATAGAATGCCTGGAAGCAGAGAAGAGAGTCAGCTATAGACCAGGAGAGAGCTAGGCTGGCAAATAAGAGTTGAACTATGGAGAGGAGCAGACCCTGGAAACCCAGCTGAGCCACATACCTGGAAGAGATGCTCTACCTAAGGGAAACTGCATGAATATTCTACAAAGAGAAAAAGGACCTGGCCCTGAAGTTCCAGAATGATGTGTGTTCCTCTCTCACACTGTACCATGTGCCCACTCTTCCAATGGAAGCTGTGTGTATTTGTGGGAGTGCATGCACCCCAGGTTTATGAGAAGAACATTTTGCAGCTACTATCCTTGTCATGCAAATGCTAGGCATTTGAGTAAATGTTATTTTGTTTTTCACTCACTATGTCTATTAGCTGATTGTTTATTGGAAGCATAGAGTATATGAGGTGTTGGAGGAAGACTAGCATTTCTGGTGTAAGAGCTTGCTGAGCACTTTTCAGGGCTGCTCATCTACCTTTGTTATCTACCTGGCACTCAACTTTCACCTCTGGCTCCAAGAAGCTGTAGCATGCTCTCGGCAGATGGGCTAAACCAAGTTGAAGGTAACCAACAGGCCTCAAACCTATTGTTAAGTTAGAACCCCAACATGTGAAGACTTTCCCCAGCTGAATAGGTGGATGAGAACAATTTGTTCCAACAACCATGATGGTGGCTAAAGGAGGCACTGTGGAATACTTGGAGCTTGGTCAGACATTGAACACACCAAGGTCATCCACTGTATGGCCAGGCCCTTGTCAGTCATCTTGACTTTTGTCTTGCCACTGGACTTCAATGATTCTGGAAAAGAGAGAGAGGCTGATGACTTTGTACAACTCTGCCTCACTTAAATCTAATTCACAAACAAGTCAAGACATCAGCTGTGATGTCATTGGTCCTCTTCAAGAATGAAGGACAAACAACAACAATATTGGAAGCATACGAGTGGAGGCTTATGACCTACAATATGAGGAGGATAGACCCTCAAAGTTACCTTTAGAACCCAAGTGGCAGATGGTCCAAGGGGCCCAGAGGCACCTCCACCCATCCTTCCTAGTTCTTCCCCATGTGGCACACACATAACAACCCTTCAAATATTTGAAGACAATTCTCATGTCCTCCTTAGTCCCCCTTCTCTAAGTGAAACATCCCTAATTTTAAAAAAAAAATTATTCTTATATGAAATTAACTCAAGATCCCTTCACCACCGTGGTTGCAATTCCTCTGGATAATCTCCTGCATATTTATCAATACCCTTCTAAACTGTGCCTCCTAGAACTGAATGCAGAACATCTAGACAGAACAGAAGGACCATCACTTCCTTATTTCTGGCAGCTAGGCTTCTCTTAAGCTTGCATTAGCTTTTTGGGCTACCACTTCACACTGCTCACTAATGCTGAGCTTTCAGTCCACAAAATCCCCACCAGACTGCTACTTAACCAAGCCTCCCTCATTCTCCTGTTGTGAAATTGAGAGGTTGGGACACATTTAAGTCTTTACATTCAGCCCGACATTCTTGCCTGTCAAGATCACTTTGGACATCAACTATGCAACTATTTTTTCCTAGCTTAGTGTCATCTACAATTTTGATGACAATACCATCTATTCCTTTAATGAATTCATTGATAAAAATGAATCATAGTAACGCAGGGCCAAGCACAGATTCCTGGGAGAATCTGCTAGAAACCTGTTGTCAGACTGACATGGAATTATTCACAATTACTCTTTAAGTATACTCATTCAATCAATCCTTTATTTCTAAATCCATCTGATTATTTTGTCCATCAATGTTCTCCCCACCACAGAGTCTACATCACTCCATCTTTTCTGCAAAAAATGCAGGAGATATTTTATCAGCTGCTATGCTAAAATCTAGGGAATCTATATCTCTAGCCTTTCCCTCCCTGTTTAGAAACCCTGTCAAAACAAGGAAATGATTTGAGTCTGGCAGGACTTGTTTTTGATGAAGACAGTTGAATCACTGCTTCCCTTTCTAGTTTTTTATCAGCTGTCTTTTAAGTGGGCTGTTCTACAGTCTCTTCCCGGGACTAGAAGTCAAGTTCACTGGCCTGTAGTTTTAAAGACTCTGTCTGTCTCTGGCTCTCTCATCAGGACATTTGCCATTCTCTACTCTTATAGTACCTCTCCTATTCAGATAGCAGTGACAGTAGCTCAGCATTTGCATCTGCCAGGTCTTTTAGCACCTGAATAAGTAATTCTGCTGGACCAGGTGGGTTGTATTTTTTTCAAAGGTTACTAAGTGTTCTTATACTGTGCTCCTTTTCCTTATCTTGGGGCTGATGCATTTCTGGTAATATAATTTCTGGTACAAAGGTCTTCCTCCTTGGCAGAGAAAATAGAACCAAAATATAAACTGAACAACTGGGCTTTCTCTCCATTATCAGTTATCATCATTCAATCTAACCCAAGCAATGTCCTTTCACTTCTTTGATCTTTCCTTTTCTCCTAATTTTCTCCTTTTAAAAAAATACACATTTTCTTAGTTTCTTTCGCGAGCCTCAGTTTAACCAATATGCATTTGTTAATTAACTACTCTGTGCCAGGCTTAGCACTGAGAATATGAGGACAAAATTGAAAATTTCTTCCCTCAAAAAAAAAAAGAAAATGTCTTCCCTCAAGGAGCTTCCATTCTAATGGGGGAAACAACATCATATGTGTGTATACCTATAAAATAAGTGTTTGTTGACTGACTGGCCATCTACACGAAGCCTTTCCTTATTCCTCTCAGCTGCTAGTGCCTACCTTCCCTTCCCAAACTACCAAGGACTCATTTGGATTTATGATATATGTGCATATACGTTCATGTACACATATACGTACTTGGCCCCCAACGGTAATTACTAAAGGTCAAATGGTATGGCAATAAGTAGCTTGAATTTTGAATTAGATGATGTAAGTACTAATTCTTAGCAGCAGGGATAACCAATATCAATGTCTGGGACTAGAAAATTTCAAGTTCAAGTAAAGTTTAATGCTGAAAAGGTAGACTTTGGTGTAGCAATGGCCAACTTAATGGGTAGATATTGATTGACTTTTGTGAGACTGTTACCAAGGAATTGATGAGGGACAATGCCAGCAGATCTCATTGGATTCAAAGACTGCTCTAGAGAGTAGGAGAGATTATTAGAATATTATTATATGTAATATATATGGAGGGAGAGAGAGTGAGAGTGTATATTAGAATATCTTAGCTCACCTTGAAGAAAAGGGTCCAGGCATAGGACACAATAAATAGCCATTATGTCTCACAGGTGATTAGGATCATAGTATTGGGGATAAGAAGGGACCTCCTACCCATGTGACAGGATATGTTGCTAAATCTAAGGTTAAGAGGTTAAGAACTGCTCAACCTCAGTTTCCTCATCTGTAAAATGAGGATGACACCTGCATTATCTGCTTCACAGGATTGTGGTGAGGACAGTATAAAGAATAAACTTTAAAGCATATACTGGAGGCTGTTGCATAGGAGAGGCAGTGCAGCTGTTGTTCATCCTTTGTTCTCAAAGAGGGCCAATGACATCACAAGGGTGATGTCTTGACTTGCAAGTGAGCTGGGTTTAAGTGAGGTAGAGCTGGGCAGTGTGGTATGGTAGATGGAATGTTAGACTTGGACTCAAGCAGACTTCATTTCAAATCCTACTACCTCTTACTAGCTGTGTGAACACGGGCAAATAACTTAACCTTTCTGACCTCATCTCCTCGTTTCCTCATCTGTAAAATCCAGATAATAACTGTAGTACGGAACTCAAAGGGTTATTGTGAAGTCAAATGAGAAAATGGATATAAAGGTGCTTTATAAACTTCAAACAGCAATATGAATGTCAGTTGTTTTTATTGCTATTGAACCCTGGTATCCTCCTCACCTTTGAACCTGCTCACAGGAAATGCATCATTTACTGGCAGGTGGTGAATAGTGGCTACCTGATCTCTATTGTTCAGAGGTAATAAAGAACTTATACTGTAGTATGATGCCTTGAATGATTTCCCAAGTGTGTTAGACCTTGGAATAAGCCACAAAGATGGTTGTAAACTTACCTTCTTTGGAAATGAAAAAGAAATGCCTATCCTCCTCTTGGTGGTGAGGGTCGAGGAAGTACACTTAGGGAAACTAAGGCTCTAACTGATGTCATAAATTACATATGTCTAGAGCTGGAAGGGAACTTGGAGGCCACCCTTTATTATAACAAAAGATTATAAGATAAGAAAACTGAGGCCCAGAGAAATTAAGTGATTTAATTCACATAGGAAACTCAATAAGAGTTTTCACATTATAAGATCACAATTCAGATATTTGTACTACCTATAATGTTATAATGTAAAGTACTTTGTGATTATAAAATGCTATAAAAATGTCAGATATTATTATCAAGACTGAACTTCTTATCCTGGTCCTCTATCTCCTGGCCCCACCCTATATTATCAGTTTTATTTCCCATTATTACCCCCAGTATATACTTCCAGCTTGTTAGGAATATTTCCTCATTTTCCCCTTCATATTCCATGACCTTTCTTATGTCCACAGTATTGGCTATTTTCCCTTCCAGAAATGCTTCATTCCTCCTCCAAAATATCCTTTTAGGCCCAGATGCTGTTTCATCTCCCAAGCCTTCTCTAACTACTTCAACTCATTGATCTTTCCTTTTTCTGACCTGGTGTTGTAATTATTTGATGACTAGAAATGGCTATTTGAATCTTTCCAGCTATGTCATAAACTCATTGAAGGAAGGACCATGTTCTATTTTGCTTTATCCTCTTTAACATCTAATAGCATGCTGCTTATAATACTCGTTGATTGATAACCTGTGAGGTCACATTTAGCTTTTTTTCTGGCTGCCTTCCTGCTGGACCAGTCATTCACATTCTCCCCACCTCTCCATGACTCATAAATTAGCATATCAGAAAGGGCACTGGATTTGGAACCAGAGTCCCTAGGTACAAATCTGGGCTCTGCTTCTTTCTGCAGGAGAGACCTTAAACAAGCTACTTAAATTCTCTGGGCCTCAGTTTCCTTACCCGCTAATGAAGGAATGATCTCTGAGGTCCCTTCTAATCCCCAATACTATGATCCTAATCACCTGTGAGACATAATGGCTATTTATTGTGTCCTATGCCTGGACCCTTTTCTTCAAGGTGAGCTAAGATATTCTAATATACACTCTCACTCTCTCTCCCTCCATATATATTACATATAATAATATTCTAATAATCTCTCCTACTCTCTAGAGCAGTCTCTGAATCCAATGAGCTCTGCCGGCATTGCCCCTCATCAATTCCTTGGTAACAGTCTCACAAAAGTCAATCAGTGTCTACCCACTAAGTTGCCCATTGCTACACCAAAGTCTACCTTTTCAGCATTAAACTTTACTTGAACTTGAAATTTTCTAGTCCCAGACATTGATATTCGTTATCCCTGCTGCTAACATACGAGCTAAAGCTCTTCAGTAGGCTTGTGACCAAGCTCCCCTTCCCCTTTTCCTAATCTCATCCTTCTCCCAAAGTGCCACCAATCCTTATTCCTAATCATTTAAAGTTAATATTCTTTCCCCACCCTTTCCTGGTCCCTTGTCAATCCCCCTTATAGCACCTCCTGGCTGAGGAGATCTTCTCCAAAGGTAGCCTTTTTTTTTTTTTGGCTAGGCAATGGGGTTAAGTAATTTGCCTAGGGTCACACAGCTAGTAAGTGTTATATGTCTCAGGTCAGATTTGAACTCAGGTCCTCCTGAATTCTGGGCCAGTGCCCTATCCACTGTGTCACCTAGCTGCCGTAAGGTAGCCCTTTAAAAAAATGGTATTTTATTTTCTCCAATTGCATATAAAGATAATTTCTAACATTCATTTCTTTATAAGATTTTGAGTTCCAAAAATTTCTCCCTCCCTCCCTTCCCACTCCACTCCCCAAGACAGCAAGCAATTTGATGTAAATTATGTATGGACAGTCATGCAAAACACATTTCCATCTTAGTCATAAAATAAAATATTTTAAATAAAATTAATGAAGAGTTCATCAGGATTCTGTCAGCAGTTGAGAGGGAGAAAAAAGCCAGAAGGTAGCCCTTTTTTGAGGCACGCCCTTTGATAGGACCCAAAAATGTAGGAGAATGGACTTTGTCCATATAGTATACCTCATAGGAATAAAGAATCATGGGATTTCATGGGATTCTATAATCCTTTCTGCCACCTTGTGGGGAATGGGGGATGGGGAAGAGGGAGGTAAAAGGAGTCTGGGGTGGGGGTAGAGGAAGGGGAGGAAGAGTCTGGGGTACCGGGGACCCTCAAGGTATTAAATACCTAAACTAAGTCAGTTTCTGTTTCAAGGTGAGGGGTTAAAATGTAATGAGGCACTTGTATACCATAAAATACAATAAAACAACTGTGCTAATAACAAGAAATTAAAAGAATACAGATTCTAAAGTTAAAAGAATACTAAATGTTACTCCCCTCTGCCTCCACAGTCACCATGGCAACAAGTTACACTAGGTTAGGAATTCAAGATGATCTTCTCCAAAGGCAATAAAGCTCAAATGTAACATTTGACACAATTTCCTCTTAGGCTGAGCCTGTTATACTTTAGGTGGCAAAGAAGTCAAATATCCTCTCTGCCCCCTTGAAGGACCAGACTAGTATATATAGTATCAGTGTTACCACCCAGCATATAGGGCACTCAATGAAGGGGAAAGGAGAGAACAGGCAAGCAGGGGTAAGAGGCTTAACCAGGACTGTGGTGTGGTCGTGAGTGCAATCCCATCCTCAGCCTGGATACTCCTCATCAACAGCCTCATTACCCACTATCCACATAAAACAAATATAATTCCTAGCACATCCCACCCCTTGGTGGCAAGGTCCCAAAAATTGTCTAGGGGAACCTTATAACACTAAAATAATCTTAACCCTAGACACTGGAGAAAAAGCTTAATATAAATAATGATGACCTAAATTTGAACAATTTTCTGTAAAAGTTGGGGGGGTAATATCAAGGGCACTTCATAGCAGGCTCTCTTATATAAAAACAATTATGGGATCAAAAGCAGTAGCAGAAATATCAGGTCTACAGCATAGAAAATAACATCTCCAATATCATCTCCAGTCCCCATCACAGCTGTGGGGCATCTGGATTAAGGAAATTAAGAGGCCATGGGCCTCTTACAAACAAGACCAGTCCTGGGGCTTGCATTAACACTAGGGCTTGCCCCAAATCTACTGTTAGTCACCAGATACCATCTCTGTTGTTCACCAGCCACACGGAGTTATCATAAGGGAAGTTTCCAAGCCACAATGACTCAGGCACATGGCCTCTAGGCCCCTCTTTCCCTCCCCCCCACCAAATTGCTGTTAAAATGGTATAAGCCTCAGGGGAACCCCAACCATTGCCCTAGGAAGACTCATTCCAACAGTCCCTCAAATCTGGGCACAAGGACTTAGGTGGCACTAAATGACTACGTGGCATAAGGGATTAACCAGATAGAGTAAACCTTCTTAGGGTTTTCTAATATTTTGGCAGGGAATAAGGACCCTTGTTGCCTTGGTACCCCAGATACTCTAATATAATTTTACTAACACCCCTCCTGTAGGTTGACCATCAATCATCTTGTCCACTCTGTTTCAAAAACCACACCCATAGCTCCTTACAGGAAAGAGTATCATCACCCTCCACCCATTTAACTTGGCAGCCGGCATCATGCCTCCTCTCGTCATCCTCAGACTGCCTATTTAAGTGGACAGTCCAATTTGCCCAGAAAGCTGCTGGGGCTGTTCCAATCTTCCACTCAAACTTCGTCAATTGGTATGCCAAGGCCTGTGTGGTAGTCTGGCATGGAAGATCCATGGCAAAACCCTGACACCATTCAGGTAGTTCTCCACCCAAAAGGCAGAACCTGATTGCACCCAAAAAAGGTTAGTCATAAGCAGGGAGAGGAAGATCATGGAGAAATAATATCTTGTTTCCAATCCATCAAACTTATCTCTTTGAAAAATTTCACTCACACACACACACACACACACACACACACACACACACACAACCTTTGTTGTCCTCCATCTCTATGGGGTAACGAATGCAGAACTATACCCCATTTTAATCTCCTATAAAAGGACAGAGGGCAAGCCATATCTGGAACCTTTAATTGATTCAACTGACTCTGAAAGACTAAACTCTCCCAGCCAATGGAACTCTGCAATTGAAAAAAAACTCTAAATTGCACCCCCACACCCCCTTATTAGCCATCGTTTTAATGATTTATTGGCTTACAATTTAAACTTCTCCCACAATCATCCAAGTTCTTGATGGTAAAGGCTGCCCATCCTCTGATTCCCCCATAGGAGTCACTTCCTGAAAAGTAGTATTCTGACCCAAGATTCTCTTACCCCTGTTCCAATTCCCACTCCTGAGCATCCCTGCTCTTACCTTCCTACTTTATAGCTGTAGTCTTGGGATAGGGCTTAACATATTCTCCAGTCTTCCACCTGTTAACTATTAGCCCCAGTCTTCATTCACATTTGCCCTTTTCACTTTTGTAATTACCAGATCCATTTATCTTTCTTCTGCCCTCAAGGCACAGTTTTTGAAAAGAGAAAGCTCATTTACTTCTGCCTCTAGCTGACTAATATGCAAAGAAAAGCTATCTTCATTCTTCTTGCTAGCAAAGCAGCTTTTTTTCAATAGCTATCAATAAGTACCATGGAATTCTTGATTCTGCTATAATTTTATTGTCTCTAGCAAGGTCTTCAAACATCCATCATGCCAGTTCCACAAGGTCAATGGGAATTTTCTCCTTTTCCCACTAAAAGGGCTGCCCATAAATTTTCAACAATATTTTAGTTACAGAAAACCAGGGACCTGTATCTGACCATCCACTTACCCAGGGCTCTCTTTCACATATCCTTTCCCTTACTTAAAAAAAATAAATTTAACTTCAAGGCCATCACACACACACACACACACACACACACACACACACACACACACACACAAAATGTCTGCCAAATATTCCAAATATTCTGGGCAAGAGCTAAGCCTAAAAGTACTGGCTTGGGGGAGGGAGAGGGTGTTTAAAATGCAAAGTACTCACGGACTATAAATTGCAATAAAACAACTTTACTAATAACAAGACATTTTAAAAATACAGTTTCTAAAATCAAAAGAATCTAAAACGTTATTCTCCTCTGCCGTCACTATGGCAACCAGTCAGAACTGGCGCCATGGCAACTAGGTCAGAAATTCTGGAAGGTATTCCTATAGGCGCAGGGGCTCAGGTATAAGCTCTTACCTATTTCTCCTCTAGGCTGGGCCTTTTATACTTCAGGTGGCAAAGAAGGCAAATCACCTCCCCACCCCCTTAAAGAGCCAGCCTGGTCTACAGGACTCCAGAGCTACTGCCCATTCCCTGGGCTTGGGCAGGGCTGCCAAAGAAGAAAGAGTAGAGAGATTAAATGGGAGGGCATGAAAGGCAAAAGAGAAAGAGATCCAGGAGTTATGGGGGCACTATAGCTTGGTCACTCATCCTCAGGGATGCCTCTCAGAGCCTCATTTGCTGCTGCTCAAAACAAACACTGTTCCTACCACACCCTTCTAAAACCTTACCTCCCCAAGAAGCTAATCTGTACTGAAGTCTGTCTCTTCATCATCAAACTCTGCTGACTATCAAGTTGACAAATTTTCTAATTTCAAATTTTTAAGCACCATTTAAGCCTCCCACAAACACCTTTTGAACATCAGTACCCATCGTCTTGTCTATGTGGTGCCTTTATTGGATCTTCTCTCCCCTATGTGCCTCCTCCCCTCTTGAAAAGGTTGAAGGAAGAGGTAGTCTCTTTGGGGTTTATGACCAAAGTTAGGATGGCCACCAGGCATGTTGCAAAGTGCATCCAAGTTTGAAGAATTTTAGAGGAACTTGCACCATTTGTGCTTCCCTCCTCTTCCCCTCACCCACATAAGGTGGGGGTAGGGGACAAAGGAACAACAGCAGCCTGAGCTCCTGGACGCTCTGATCATCAGCTTTGCCTCCTGGTTGGTCTTGCAGGAGCAATGAGTGATAGCTGCAAAGAAGAAAATTTAGGTTCGATGTCAGGAAAAACAGCTCCTAACAAAGCTGTCCAAAAATAGGATGGGCTGCCTCCAGAAATAGAGGATTCCCCGTCCTTGCAGGTCTTCAAGTAGAGACTGGACGACTACTGGTCGGGTGTATTATAGTGGTGTTTCCTTTCAGGTATGGGCTGAGCTAGACGGCCACTAAGAAAGATCCCTTCCAACTCTCAAATTCTGTGATTGTATGATTCCTTTGGGGGAGGTGGTCCTGATGTGGTGGGTGGCACCCCCCCCCCCACTCCTCTGTGTATATGACCCATACGGAAGAAGGAGCCTGAGTAGAGGGCTTGGTGGGCAGGCAGGGAGGCCCTAAGGAGGAGACAGAGCCATCCTTACCCCACTGCTTAGTCCAAGCTCAGTAACAGGAAGCCAGCTGGTCTGAGTGCCGGTAAATGAGATCCAGGAGATTAGAGGTCTCTTTGCCTAATCAGAAACTGCTTGAAGTTGGAGGGCATGTTACTGGAAGAAGGAGGAGTAAATAAAGTCAGACTCCTAACATATGGCTCCCTTGCTGTATGGGAAACTCAGCTCTGCTGGACATTCTGTTTGTGTTCCCCGGAGTCAGGGAGGTTCAGCTCAAGGGTAAAGGAAGGGAGGGGAAGACTGAAATGGCAGAGTTTGTCAGGGACCCAGCATGGAGGGATATTGCAGATGCTAGCATTTCCCCATCCACATTCTCTCCCCAAAGGCTCTCTACCCTCTAAGGGAGGCCTCTTCAGGGAGGGGGATAGCCTAAGACCTAACTCTCTTCTGCTCCCCTCCCTCCTCCCAGTTGCTACTATTCCTGGAAAGTCTGCTCCTTCCCAGCAGAGCAGAGTGGGTTGGGGGGGGTGATGTCCCTTTGGATAGATTTTCCAGGATTCCAAACTTGCTTGGATGGAAGTGAAGGGACCCCTGGAATAAAGATCTTTCCTTTTTGTCTTTAAATCCTCCTAAGTGGAACCCCAGCGTTCCTACTCCCACCCCAAGTTTCCCATGGGTCTCCCTCTGGAGCCCTGATCAGTCCTAACCCTTACATGATTTTCTTTGTTAGACTTTAATATCTTTTTACTCCATAGGGAAAAGAGACCAAAACTCCAGGCTTAACCATAGCTCTTCTGCTCCGTTCCTCATTCCCGCACCCCACCAGCAAAGGATGAGACCAAAGGCTCTGCCTCTGTCTCTTGTGTGGACTAGAGCAGGACCAAGGAATCGGCAGCTCTGCATTTGGCTTGATTTTCATTGGCATCGATAAATAATGACTGGGCTGGAGGAGTAAGTTAAGGAAAATTTAAGAACTACAGAACTTGGTAATGTGATGTAGTTGAAATTAAAGCTAGATTTGGAGTTAAGAGCTGACTGAGTTAAAACCCCAGTGAACCACTTAATAGCTATGTGACCATGGGCAAGTAACTTCTCTTTTCTGAGACTCAGTTTCCTCATCTGTAAAATAAGGGAGTTGGGTCAAAGACTCCTTCCAGCTCTACGGCTTATGCTTCTATCCTTTCCTTCTACTCTTTCACATAAGGAAATAATGCTATCTATGAGACTTATTACCAGATGAGTACCTGATGTAAGCCCAGAGTGGGCATGGGTTTGTGCTGAGCCACTCCATACACTCTTTTTTTTTTTTTTTTTGTAAGGCAATTGGGGCTAACTATGTGCCAGGGCCAGGCACTGTACTAAGCATTTTACAAATATTATCTCATTTGATCTTCATAACAATCCTGGGAGGTATGTGCTGTTATTGTCTCCATTTTAGTTGAGGAAACTGAGGCAGACAGAGGTTAGATGACTTATCTGAGGTCACACAGCTGGTATGTCTCTGAGGCAGAATTTGAATTCAGGTCTTCCTGACTATAGGCCCAGTGCTCTATGCACTGTGCCACCTAGCTGTCTCCATGCCATGCACGTAGTACCACAGTTGATGCTTTGTTTTTTCTTTTTTTTCTTTTCTTTCTTTTTTTTTTTTTGCTTTTTGGTGAGGCAATTGGGGTTAAGTGACTTGCCCAGGGTCACACAGCTAGTTAAGTGTCAAGTGTCTGAGGCCAGATTTGAACTCAGGAACTCCTGACTCCAAGACTGGAGCTCTATGCACTGCGCCACCTAGCTGCCCCTACAGTTGATGCTTTGAAAAAAAAAGTTTGTTGAATTGAGCAAGACTGTGAGGTAGACAGGCCAATATCATTATTGTCATTTTACAGATGAAGAAACTGAGGCTCAGAGAAGTTGAATAATAACTTGTCCATGGTTGTAGTGTTAGGAAGTAAAACAGCCTAGACATTGTGGCAGAATCTTTTTTTTTTTATTTTATTAATTTATTTTGATTTATCAACAATCACTTCCATATGCTTTTGAGTTGAAAATTTTTCTCCCCCTTCCTCCCCACCACCCTCCCCAAGACGGCGCACAATCTGATATAGGCTTTACATTTACATACCCATGAAACATATTTTCACATTAGTGAAGTTGTAAGTAAAAATTAAAACCAATAGGAGGAACCATCAGAAAGATGAAACAAAACTCAACAGAAGGTAAAAATAAGTGAGAGCAATTTGACTCCCATAGTTCTTTCTTTGGGTGTAGACAGCATTTTCCATCCTGAGGCCTCTGAAGATGTCTTAGATCCTCATAATGCTGAGAAGGGTTCAGTTTAACAATATTAGTCACTGCATAACATGGCTGTTATTGTGTACAAAGTCCTCTTGGTTCTGCTCACTTCACTCAGCATCAGACCATATAAGTCTTTCCAGGTTTTTCTGAAGTCAGCCTGTTCATCATTTCTTATAGCACAATAGTATTCCATTTACATTCATATACCACAACTTGCTCAGCCATTCCCCAATTGATGGGCATCCTCTCAATTTCCAATTCTTTGCCACCACAAAAAGAGCTGCTATGAATATTTTTGTACATGTGGGTCCTTTTCCCATTTGTTTGATCTCTTTGGGATATAGCCCTAGAAGTGCTATTGCTGGATCATATCAAAGGGTATGCACATTTTTGTAGCCCTTTGGGCATAGTTCCAAATTGTTCTCCAAAATGGTTGGATCATTTCACAACTCCACCAACAATGTACTAGTGTTCCAATTTTCCCATATCTTCTCCAACATTTATCATTTTCCTGTTTTGTCATGTTGGCCAATGTGATAGGTGTGATGTGGTACCTCAGTGTTTTTTTTGATTTGCATTTCTCTAATCAATAACGATCTAGAGCATTTTTTCATATGACTATAGATGGCTTTAATTTCTTCATCTGAGAATTGTCTGTTCATATCCTTTGACCATTTATCAATTGGGGAATGGCTTGTGTTCTTATAAATTTGTCTTAATATTTTAGAAATGAGGCCCTTATCAGAGAGACTGGTTGTAAAAATTCTTTCCCAATTTTTTTATCTTCCTTCTAATCTTAGTTGCATTGGCTTTGTTTGTGCAAAAACTTTTCAATTTAATGTAATCAAAATTATCCATTTTGCTTTTCATAATGTTCTCTATCTCCTGTTTAGTTATGAATTCTGTTCTCCATAGATCTGATAGGTAAACTATTCCTTGTTCTCCCAGTTTATTTATGGTATCACCTTTATATCTAAGTCATGAACCCATTTTGACTTTATTTTGGTATATGGTGTGAGATTTGGGTCTATGCCTAGTTTCTGGCAGAATCTTCTGATTCCAAATTTGGTGTGCTTTCTATTACACCATGTAGTAGAATTATAGTAAGTGTTTATTGAATTGAATTAAATAGTATTGAACTAGGATTTGAGTCATACCTCCCTCTTCCTCCCCTTTCTGTCTTAGTTCTCATAAGTCCAAGACTGTTCCTGGAGTTAAGATTAGGGGATGATTCAGAGAGGCAGAGTGTATTTGGATTTGAAATCAGAAAACCTGAGCTCAAATTCAGGCTCAGCTATTTACTGTGTGACTTTAGATAAGTAAATTAACCTCTATGGGCCTAAACGTCTTCATTTGTAAAATGAAGAGTCTCCACATGACTTTAACATGGGATGGCACAAATGTATCCCAGAACATACATCCACTAGCACACCCCATTCAGGTAAACCCTTGCCAGTGCCCTCTCCAAAGTTTTCCTCCTCTACTGGCCAGGGATCCCTGGTTGTTTTCTTGATAATGAGAACAGTAATTTCTGTGACTCCCCAGCTGTTGAATTTGTAACTGTGCCAAATGACTGGTAGATCCCCGTCCTAGACCAAAGGCATACACACAGTGGGACATTGATTTTGGCTTTAAAAAAAAAAGTGGATTTTGTTTTGTTTTCACTCACATTCATTTCTAAATATATTCCTCCCCACCCTAATAATAAGGTTTTAAAAAAAGAAAACATTTCTGCAAAACCAGCCTGCATCAACAAGTTCTGACTGCATAGGCAATGTGCCACACCTATAGTCTCCTACTTCTACAATGAAGGGAGGGAGATGCATTTTCACAAGTCTCCTTAAAAGCCAAGCTTGGTCATTACAATTAAACAGCATTCAGTTTGGCCTTATTGTTTGGGAACGGCCCTTCTACCCCACTGTTTACCTTCCTCAGCAGGACTTATTCCAGGCTCTATCTTCAACTGTGATCTGCTGCCTCCCTCTATCAACCGTGGGGCCGGCCCTATATTCCCAGCAATGAGAGAGTCTGTGCTGATGATTTCCTGTTAGCCGCAGAGCCATTACAGGAATATTCACAATGAAATCAACTGCCATTGTGTGTGTGTGTGTGTGTGTGTGTGTGTGTGTGTGTGTGCACATAGGAGTTTAGGTGTGTATGTGATGAGAACCAGCCAATGCTCAGGTGACCTCACAGCTCTCTTTCCCTCCCCTCCCCTCCCCTCCCCTCCCCTCCCCTCGTATCTGACCTCCTAGGAACCACTGAAAAATACAGTGCCCGGAAGAGGGAGAGACTAGGTAAAGGAGGTACTGACCTAAAGAAATATTGATGAGGAGATGGATATACTTTCAAGGCTTCCATGGGACAGCTAGGTGGTGCAGTGGATAGAGCACTGGCCCTGGAATTAGGAGGACCTGAGTTCAAATCTAGCCTCAGACACTTACTAGCTGTGTGACGTCTGACAAGTCACTTAACCCCAATTGCCTCCCCCCACCAAAAAAGCAAAACAAAAAACAAATAAAACTCCAGCTCCTTCTACAGGTGGTCAAGCTAGGAAGGATGGTAGAGATCCTCTAATTCAACCCCCTCATTTTACATGCAAAATGGGCCTCCTCAGGATCCCCCCAATGGCCCTGGGACTCCTCTTTACTTCCCAGGTTCTATCAGCATCCATTCAGATCCACAGCTGTGAGCCCTTTCCCAGAACAACCCAGATGACATATGAATTGAAAACAAAAAGACATTTAATGATTCAGGATAGCAAGGTAATAACCAGGAGGCGAATAAAGTAATAAATACTCTCATTCCCAGATGGTGTCTGCCTCCCACCTCTCCAAGGAAAACAGTGAAGCAAATACCCATCCAATTTCCCCTCATTCCTAACACAAAAGGAAAAGGCTGCAACAGTTCAAACACTCAGAAAATGGGCTACACTTTAGAGTTTGAGCTGGGCTTTCTAAACCAGCTTTCCTTTACTGCTTTATAGCATATTGTCTCCCCCATGAGACTGTGAGCTCCTAGAAAGCAGGGACTCAAGTTTGCCTTTCTTTGAATCTCTGGTGCTTAGCACAGTGGCTGGCACCTGTCGGGTCCTTTAATAAATGTTTATTGACTGACTGGACCTCAGGACATAGAAACTATTGTTTGTTTTAGGCCTGGTATACTAAAGCCTCTGTGACCCATAGCTACTACCAGGGTCCAGATGAGATGCTGCAGGTCAGGAACAACATGCCTGGTGCTTTCTTTCTTTCTAAGAGGTTGCTGCTCAGATCTCCAATGCTGCTGTGCTCATCCTTCAATCCCCCTGCTTCCTGGCCAGCAGCAAGGTCTGTATCACTGCCTCTGCTCAGACTAAGCTCCTTCATTCTGTATTATCTGATAAATGGTCTCCTGTGTATACTTTCTCTAATTTCTGTTTGCTATTGAATTGGGTAAATGGCTTTCTTTGATAATTTTTTTTTGTTTGTTTTTGGCAAGGCAGTGACTTGCCCAGGGTCACACGATAATTTTTTTAAAACAGAGAAAAGAAATTCAATACACTAAAAGTGCCCCTAACAAATTAAACAAATGTGTATTAAGTACCTACCATGTGCAAGGCACTGGGGATACAAAAAAATGGATAAAAAACCCTGGCCTCAAGAAGCTTATTCTCTCCTGGGGCTATCTATCTATCTCTCTATCTATCTGTATATGTATACATGTGTATATGTATATATACACATACATATGTTGTTCGGTTCTTCAGTCATGTCCGACTCTACATGACTCCATGGTTGTTATTCATGGGATTTTCTTGGCAAAGTTTCAGGAGTAGTTTGCTATTTCCTTCTCCAGTGTGTCCCCATTTTACAGATGAGGAACTGAAGCAAATAGGGGTTAAGTGGTAGGGATTAACAGAAACAGAAAAGATTAGGAAGAGGTGGCAAAGAACTTTACAAGAAGGATCTTCCAATCACCGATAACCATGATGGTGTGGTTATTGATCTAGAGCCAGACATCCAATAGAATGAAGTCAAGTGGGCCTTACAAAGCATTGCTAACAATAGTGGAAGGCTAGTGGAAGTGATAGAATTCCAGCTGAGCTATTTAAAAACCTGAAAGATGATGCAGTTAAAGTGCTACGCTCAATATGCCAGCCAATTTGGAAAACACAGCAGTGGCCACTCATTGGAAAAGATCAGTTTACATCCCAGTCCTAAAGAAGGGCAATGCCAAAGAATGTTCAAATTACCAAACAAATGCACTCATTTCACATGCCAGCAAGGTTATGCTTAGATTCTGCAAGCAAGGCTTCAGCAATATGTGAACCAAGAATTACCAGAAGAGCAGGCTGGTTTTTAAAAAGGCAGAGGAAGAGAGACCAAATTGCCAATACTCACTGGAATATGGAGAAAGCAAGGGAGTTCCAGAAAAACACCTCTTTCTGCTTCATTGGCTAAAAAGCCTTCAACTATGTGGATCACAGCAAAACATGGCAAGTCCTCAAAGAGACAGGAGTGCCAGATCATCATACTTGTTTCCTGAGGAACTTGTATGTGGGCCAAGAAGCAATAGTTAGGACTGGACATGGAACAACTGATTGGTTTAAGACTAGAAAATGAGTATGACAAGGCTGTATGTTATCACCTTATTTATTTACCTTAAATGCAGAGAACATCATGCAAAATGCCAGACTAGATGAATCAAAAGCTGGAATTAAGGGTGCTGGGGAGAAACAGCAACAGTCTCAGACATGTAGATGATACCACTCTGTTGGCAGAAAGTGAAGAGAAATTAAGAAGCCCCTTGATGAGGGTGAAAGAGGAGAGTGCAAAAGTTGACTTGAAGTTTAACATCAAAAAACTAAGATCTTGGCAACTGGTCCCATCACTTCCCGGCAACGAGGGAGAAGAAATGGAAGTGGTGTCAGATTTTATATTCTTGTGTTCAAAGATTACTGCAGACAGCAACTGCAGCCATGAAATTAAAAGACATTTGCTCCTTGAAAGGAAAGCTATGGCAAATCTGGACAGCATGCAAAGATATCACCTTGTCAACAAAGATCCGTATAGTCAAAGCTATGAGAATTGGATTATGAGGAAAGCTGAATGCCTTAGAATTGATGCTTTTGAACTGTGCTGGAGAAGCCTTTTGAGAGTTCCTTGGACAGCAAAGAGATCAAATAAGCCAATCCTCAAAGAAATTGATTCAAGGTATTCACTGGAAGGTCAAATACTGAAGCTAAAGCTCAAATATTTTGTCCACAAAAGGAGAAGATAGGACTCATTGGAAAAGACCCTGATATTGAGAAAGTTTGAAGGCAAAAGGAAAAGGGGATGGCAGAGGATGGGATGGATAGATAGTACCATGGAGGAGAACCAGGAGAGAGTGGCGTCCCAAAAATCTAGAGAAAAGAGAGTACTGAGGAGGGAGTGATCAATAATGTTAAAAACCACAGAGAGATCACAGAGAAAAAAACAATGGAATTGGCAATTAAGAGATCATTAGTAACTTTGGATAGAGCAGTTTTGGTGGAATGATAAGATCAGAAGCTGGATTGTAAGGGGTTAAGAAAAGAGTGAGAAGAGAGAGGTGGTGTGGGGAAAGGGTGGGGGGGGCATCCCCCTACACAGCACAGTGCATGGTACTCATGCTTCAGATGAACAGGAACTTCATCCCACTGGATGCCTCTGACCAGAGAAAGAGATTGTTCCAGTCTGGTAGCCTGTTCCAGCTACACAGCCAATAGAAAGAAGCTACTCCCACCTATGTAGTAGGAGAACACAGAAGTTCTTCTCGAAGCAGAATACCTCCATCTCAGGTGATCTGGGCATGCCTATCAAAGCCCTGTTACACATGTAAGATACAAAGTAAAAGGAAGGTAATATGAAGAGGGAAGATATCTCCTGGGGGAACCAGGAAAAGCCACCTACAGAAGATAACCTTTGAGCTGAGTCTGAAAGAAAGCCAGCAAATCTTAGAGGCAGAAGTTAGGAGGGAGAACATTCCAGGCATGGAAGACAGTCAGTGCAAAGAGAGGAGATGGAGCATGTATACCAGCCAGGGCCCTCCCCAAACCTCCTTGAACCCCCACCATCACCTGAGAAAGGCCTAAAACCCAGATTGGCCAACCAGGAGAGACATTTTGGCCCACTCTGAGCTTAACCTACCGTAATGCTTTGTATGCTCTGACATAACAGACATGCTTGCTTTGCTTTCTGAGTGAACCCAAAATGCCTCTTTCTGTGTCAGCAACTACAAGGCCAGATGAAGCTGATCAGGAGTATTTTTCTGTTTGTGACTGTCCAGGACAAGGCACCTTGAACCAGATGTTATCTTGAATAATGGGACTTTTCTTGTGTTATATTATGTCATGTTAACGATAAAAGAAACACGGACATCCTGGATCTATAATTTCAATTGACACATTGCATTCTTGTATCTTATTATATTTACAATCTATCCAATTAAGAAATTCCTTTCTTATATTCTGTATGACGCATTTCGAGACTATAATTTTGGCTGACATAGGCATCCTGAGCCAGGAAGGGGAGAAATTTTTGTACCTCTTGGCCCAGAACTGTACCCAGTTTCTGGTGAGCAGAAACCAATTCTATTTACTAGCAAAGGACTTGTCAGGGAGATAGAAACCCCATTCACAAGTTACAGTTCACTGTTTACATTCCTACATGGAAGACTATATTTGTAACTCATAAGATCTTTCTCATTATTA
Organism: Phascolarctos cinereus; assembly: GCF_003287225.1. Taxonomy (NCBI): domain Eukaryota; kingdom Metazoa; phylum Chordata; class Mammalia; order Diprotodontia; family Phascolarctidae; genus Phascolarctos; species Phascolarctos cinereus. The sequence continues at coordinate 266,130,053 of NW_027555958.1, read as the reverse complement.
GGGTAGTTAGAAGGAGTATATATAGATAGAGGGCAAAAGTGTGAGTTGAATATGAAGTGATGACTTAGATTCTTAAAATCTAGTGGGCTGGGATTCCTAAAATCTAGCCACTGCTCAGATTCTTATAATCCAGCCACTGCTCAGATTCCTAAAATCTAGCTACTGCTTACCCATGTTCAGACTCCTTAAGAGTCTGCCCAATATGGCAGATGTTCTAATAAACCTTGAATTTGGCTGAAAGAAGGCTTGTGTCGGATTCTTTCAGACAGGACCTGCATGTTGTGATTTTAGGGTCCCAGCACCCTTGAACCTCTAAACCGCATCATTTTGGTGGCCTGTATGGGGAAACTGTCTAACCCCAAGTTCTTCTCCAGCCAAGACTGGAAGGTATGTAGGCCTCCCCCTTTCCCTCCTTTCTTGCTCTGCAGTTGGGGGGTCACTCTCCAAGCACTAAGGCTTGGAGGTGCTTTTCTGGCAGACAGCTATGAGGCTGTCTTGCACTTGGCCTGATGCTCTCAGGCTCTCGGTCCACTGGGTGGGTTCAAGGCCATGGACCTGGGTACACCTTCCGCAGCATAGAGGACAAGGATGGACACCCTATCTGGAAGTGTATGTTCAGTTCTGTTAATTCCCTCAGTGCTAGGGAATTGGGGAAAACTGCAGTTGCTTTTTGGTTTCCTGAGGGCTACTTACTCCCTTTCCTCTGCACCTCTGAATCCTCCTTTATGGAGGTTACAGGGAAAGTTAGAACAGCTAAAAAGTAGCTTGGCAGATTCTGGAGGTTTTGTGATTGATCATTAAGGAGTTTTGAAACACCTCCTTACAACCCTGGTCACTCCCTTCCCTTGAGTCAAGAGGGTATCTGTTAACCCCTCTCATAGGAGCAGAGAGTTTCACCCTTTACCCCTCACCTTTGATTTCACCCTCCCCCACCTGGGAAAGGAAGGAGGGGGGGAGGGGCAGCAGCTACAATGTGGGCCCTCCTGGCAGTGGCCTTGGGCCCTAGAGCAACCTTTGCCTGGAAGCATCACCCAGGTTCAGCACATCCTGCTCAAGGTAAAGAAGCTGGCCTCTGAACTTGGGTAATCATGCTCTTTTAAATTTGCAGTTTTAACTGTTAATGACGAAATGTTGATTCTCTATGTAAAGTAGCTTGGAAGTACATTTAACAAAACTGAAGTCACCTGATTGGTAATGGGTTTGTTTCAAGTTTCAAATTGGTGAACTTTTTCTATTAGTTATTTCAAGCAACTTTTCATAATTTGGTTACCGCTAAAATAATTTAGCTATTGTTGGTTATTGTTTTAATGTGTAAACTAGCCAAAAAGCTTGTTTGGGTTATGTATGGCTTGCTGAGAATTTGCAAGTGTATGGATATCTCTAATGATTGGCCTTTTACATTAGGATAAATTTAAGTTTGAGATGTAAATCCTGGAAAAGTTCCTAAGCTGTGATTAGTAAAACTTGCTGTTTTAAGTAAAAGCTCATAGGGCTTTATTTTGAGTTGTCTGGATCATAATCCATCGATAATCAATAATCCACCATCTTGACAGAAATGCCACAAGCTACCCAGAGAAGGTGATACTGGTGGGAATTTAGCATGGGGAAAAGCTGAGAGGACAATTTTAGCCTCAGTCTTAAGATGCGATCCTCCTGGCTCAGTTTCCCCATTATGTTCCTTTGAAAGGGAATGTTAACCACCTGGCTATTCCTGAGTCTGGCTATGAGATGAATTTGATACTGCATGGTTGGAAAACTGAATTATCTGAATCCAAACAGAGCTAAGGATGTTTTATCCTCTCAAAGATGGGCCCTAAATCTAGTTCCTGCTATATATCTGGGCCCTGCAGTTTTTTTCTGTCAGATTTATGTCTTCCAGACTACGGGCCATTCACCTGCAGTTGGTAGCAAACAGCAAGTACCAGCCAGTGTCCCTATATCATTCCCTGGACGCAGCCTGTGTTCAGTTCTAGTCAACCTCCTCTTTGGGAACCCCCTCGAGGCAGGGACAGCTCTATGCCCCTTGCCAGCGGGAAGCAGTTTCAGAAGCCAAGACCTTCGCCGCTTACTCCAAAAGAATTTGGGTCCCATTTGTTTGAGGGTGGGGTTGGGATCTGGGCCCCAGAAAGGAAAAATCCTGGACTTTCCCACATGGCCAAATCTCTGGCATTTGTCTCAGGCTATAATCCCATCAACTGGCCTTTCATTGTGGCTACATCCAATCTCCCCTCCATTGTCTACCTCATAGACTACTTGGTCACTTCTGGATCCCTCCCGCAGGCTTTCTGTATATAAGGTCCATCTTGTCTCCATTAAGATGCTTAGATTCTTAAAATCTAGCCACTGCTCAGATTCTTATAATCTAGCCAACTGCTTACCCATGTTCAGACTCCTTGAGAGTCTGCCCAATATGACTGATGTTCTAATAAACCTTGTCTTTGGCTGAAAAAAAAATATGAAGGGATGATATATAAAAAATAAAATTAAAAAATAAAAATAAAATAAAATTAAGGGGTGAGAGAGGAATGTACTGGGAGAAAGAGAAAGAGAGAGATAGAATAGGATAAATTATCTCACATAAAAGAGACAAGAAAAAGCTTTTATAGTGGAGGGGAAGAGGAGAGAGGTGATTCTTATCAGAATTGGCTCAAAGAGGGAATGACATATACACTCAATTGGTCACAGAAATCTATCTTACCCTATAGGAAAGTAGGAGGGGAAAGCGTTAAAAAAAGGAGGAGGTAATAGAAGGGAGGGCAGATTGGAGGAGGGGGCAGTCAGAAGCAGGTACAGGGTGAAAGGAGAGAGAGAATAGAATAAATGGGGGTGGGGGAATAGGACGGAGGAAATACAGTTAGTAATAGTAACTGTGAAAAAATTTTTGAAGCAGGTTTCTCTGATAAAGGCCTTATTTCTTAAACATATAGAGAACTGAGTCAAATTTATAAAAATAAAAGCCATTCCTCAATTGATAAATGATCAAAAGACATGATCAGTTTTCAGATGAAGTAATCAAAGCCATCTATAGCCATATGAAAAAATACTCTAACTCACTATTGTTGGGAGAAATTAAAATTAAAACAATTTTGTGGTACTACCTCATACCTATTAGATTGGCCAATAGGACACAAAAGGTAAACGACAAATGTTGGAGGGGATGTGGAAAAAATGAGACATTAATGCACTGTTGGTGGAGTTATGAACTGATTCAATCATTCTGTAGAGCAATTTGGAACTATGCCCAAAGGGCTATAAAACCATGCATAGCCTTTGACCAAGCAATACCACTATTACATCAGTATCCCAAAAGAGACAAAAAACAAAAAAGAAAGGAACCTATATGTACTAAAATATTTATATCGGCTCTTTTCTGGGGGGCAAAGAATTAGCAATTGAGGGCATGCACATCAGTTGAGGAATGACTGAATAAAGGTATGTGATTGTGATAGAATACTACTGTACTATAAGAAAAGATGAGCAGGATGTTCTCAGAAAAACCTGGAAAGACTTGCCTGGGCGGATGCAAAGTGAAATGTATTATGTACAAAGCAACAACAGTGTGGTAAGATGATCAGCTGTGAATGACTTAGATACTCACAGCAATACAATGACCCAAGACACCTCTGAAGGACTTACGATGAAAAACGCTATCCATCCCCAGAGAAAGAACTGATGGTGTCTGAATAGAGATTGAAGCATACTTTTTTTTCACTTCATTTTTCTTAATTTTTTTTGTCTCTGTTTTCTTTCACAGCATAACTATTATGGGAAAATAAATAAATAAATAAAACAATCAAGTTACACTCCTTGGATTGGAAGGGAGTTGTCGCTAAAAAGTTCAAAGACTACATATATGCAGCAGAATTCCAAGTGCTTGATGACAATCTATGACATACTTTGACCAGGGCCAAATTAAATGCTGCTTTGTCAGAGCTGATTAGTAGCACTAGCTAACTCTGAATATGGCACAGGCCAGGGAAAAGTAATGTGAAGGCAGATGCTCTGTCTTGAAGACCATGCAGCAATGAAGCTATGCTATTACCAAAGAAAGGAATACAAACTTAAAGTGATGTATGGACTGCTGCTGAGTGAAGTGAGCAGAACCTGGAGAACATTGTACATAGTAACAGCCACATTGTGTGGTGACTAACTTTGATAGACTTAGCCCTTCTCAGCAATGCAAGGATCTAAGACATCTCCAAAAGTCTCGTGATGGAAAATGCTATCCACATCCAAAGAAAGAACTACAGAATTTGAATGCAGATTGAGGCATACTTTTTGCTATGTTTTTCTTCTGTTTTGTTTTGTTTCCTCTTTCCTGTGGTTCCTTATATTGGTTCTAATTCTTCCTTACAACATGACTAATGTGAAAATATGTTTAATAGGAATGTATACGTATAGCCTGTATCAGATTGTGCACCACCTTGGGGAGGAAAAGTGGGGAGGGAGGGGGAGAAAAATTTTAAACTCAAAAGCTTATGGCAGTGATTGTTGAAAAATCAAAATAAATTAATAAAAAAAAACCCAAAAAACTTAAACTGATACCCAGGGATCTGGGACACAAGCAGAAGTGTAGCTGACAGCTACACATATTCAGGCTAACTACATATGTGAACCCTGTTTCATTAAACCAATCCTCTTTGCTTCACTTGTCTGTAGATGAGTGGCAACAAGAGTAGATGGCTGATGGGCTGATAAAGGCATCTTACTGTAGAGGCAATATTAGATACTGCCATTGTTCAGTTGTTTCAGTCCTGTCCGGCTCTTTGAGACCCCATTTGGGGTTTTCTTGGCAAAGACACTGGAGTGATTTGCCATTTCCTTCTCCAGTTTATTTTACAGATGAGGAAACTGAGGCAATCAAGATTAAGTGACTTGCCTAGGGTCACACAGTTAATAAGTTATAAGTGTTAATAAGTATCTGAGGCCAGATTTGGTTTTTTCCCCCACTTAATAGTATTTTATTTTTTCCAATTACATGTAAAGATAGTTTTCAACATTTAATTTTATAAGATTTTGAGTTCCAAATGTTTTTCTCCCTCCCTCCCCACCCAAGATGGCATGCAATCTGATATAGGCTATACATGTACAATCCTATTAGACATATTTCCACATTAGTTGTGTTGTGAAGGAAGATTATGAACAAAGAGGAAAAACCATGAGAACTGTATTTCCCTCCATCCTGTCCCCCCCCATTCATTCTATTCTCTGTCTCCTTTCACCCTGTCCCTCCTCAAAAGTGTTTTGCTGCTGACTACCCCCTCCCCCAATATGCCCTCCCTTCTATCACCACCCCCCCCTTCTCTTATCCCCTTCCCCTCCTACTTTTCTGTAGGGTAAGATAGATTTCTGTACTCAATTGCATGTGTATGCAATTTCCTCTTTGAGCCAATTCTGATGAAAGTAAGGTTCACTCACTCCCCTTCACCACCATTTTCCCCTCCACTGTAAAAGCTTTTTCGTGCCTCTTTTATGTGAAATAATTTGCCCCATTCTATCTCTCCCTTTCTCTTTCTCCCAGTACATTCCTCTCTCAACCCTTAATTTTTGGTTTTAGATATCATCCCTTCATATTCAACTCACACCTGTGACCTTTGCCTATATTTATTCCTTCTAACTACCCTAAAACTCTGGTCTTTTCATCAAGAATGCTTGAAAGTCCTCTATCTCAAGGTAGGCGTGGCCCCTCCACCCCACTGATTCCCCGCCCACCAGGTGTCCTGGCTGCTGAGGAGGCGCTTCCACCACTCAGCAACCATGGTGCTGCAGGTAACCGTTCAAGATGCTTTGAATCAGGCAATGGATGAAGAGTTGGAACGGGTCAAGAAGGTCTTTCTGCTTGAAGAAGAAGTGGCTTAGTATGACAGTGCCTACAAGGTCAGCAGAGACCCATGGAAGAAGTATGGAGACAAGAGAATAATCAACATGCCAATATCCGAGGCGAGGCATGGAGTCTGGACTGACCTCGCTGGAAGGTGGAAACATGTGCATGATGGCAGGGCTCTCTGGCCTTCTTCACTTAGGTTCTGTTTTGCTTTTTCAGATGAGCTTTGCTAGGATTGCTGTAGGGGCAGCTATGGCTGGATTGAGGCCTATTTGGGAATTCATGACCTTCAAATTCTCTATGCAAGCAATTGATCAGGTTATAAACTCAGCTGCCAAGACTTACTATACATCAGGTGCTTCAGCTGGTGTGGCTGCCCAGCACTCACAGTGTTTTACAGCTTGGTATGGACACTGTCCTGGATTAAAAGTGGTCAGTCCATGGAGTGCAGAGGATTCAAAAGGACTTATGAAATCAGCAATCTGGGATGATAATCCAGTCGTGGTGCTGGAAAACAAACTGATGTATGGAGTTCCTTTTGAATTTCCAGAGGAAGCTCAGTCAAAAGATTTCCTGATTCCTATTGGAAAAGCTAAAGTAGAAAGGGAAGAAACCCACATTACATTGGTTTCCCACTCACAACCTGTTGGCCATTTTCTGGTAGCTGCTGCTATACTGTCTAAAGAGGGAGTGGAATGTGAGGTGATCAACCTGTGTACTATTAGACCAATGGACATTGAGACCATTGAGCTCAGTGTGATGAAGATCAATCACCTGGTGACCGTTGGAGGAGGCTGGCCCTAGTTTGGGGTGGGAGCCAAGATCTGTGCCAGGATCATGGAAGGTCCTGCATTTAACTTCCTCGATGCTCTTGCTGTCCAAGTCACCAGGGCTGATGTTCCTATTTCTTATGCAAAGATTCTGGAAGAAAACTGCATCCCTCAAGTCAAGGACATCATCTTTGCATCCAAGAAAACACTGAATATCTAATTTGTACTTGACATTGAAGTCCCTGGGATTTCTTGAGTGTAATTATTGCTTCAGAGATTAGGATGCGCTGTCAGTTCACATGTGTAATTGTACTGATCTGGAGCCACAAGGCCTCTGGGTACCATTTTGTGTGGGGGTCAGCATCAAAGCACTTGGGGTCATCTCAGTCCTGAGACCATCACCTTTTTGTGTCTGTTACAGTTAAGCTATTTCTGCTCCAAAGAAAATGATTCAATAGAACACTTCCCCCTTCATTACCAATGGGACGATGAGGTGGGGGCTTTGAAGGAACCCTGGCCAAAGATCTGCCTGACAGTTAACTTATCTGTACAGAGGGAAGGCATGATCTGCCTCATTTGAGTTCTGTTTTGATGAGGAATAAATGCCTTCTGGTTCCAGTCAAAAAAAAGAAAGAAAGAAAGTCCTCTATCTCATTGAATATCCATTTTTCCCTCTGAAGGATTACACTCAGTTTTGCTGGGTAGGTGATTTTTGGTTGTAATCCTAGCTCCTTTGCCCTCTGGGATATCATATTCCAAGTCGTCCAATCCTTTAATGTAGCAGCTGCTAAATCTTGTGTTATCCTGACTGGCTCCACCATACTTGAATTATTTCTTTCTGGTTGCTTGCAATATTTTCTCCTTGACCTGGGAACTCTGGAATTTGGCTATAAAATTCCTGGGAGTTTTAATGTTGGGATCTCTTTCAGGAGGTGATTGGTGAATTCTTTCAATTTCTATTTTACCCTCTGGTTCTAGAATATCAGGATACTTTTCCTTGATAATTTCTTGAAAGATGATGTCTAGGCTCTTTTTTTGATCATGACTTTCAGGTAGTCCAATAATTTTTGTTTTTTGGTGAGGCAATTAGGGTTAAGTGACTTGCCCAGGGTCACACAGCTAGTAAGTAAGTGTCAAGTGTCTGAGGCCAGACCTGAACTCAGGTCCTCCTTACTCCAAGGCCAGAGCTCTATCCACTGCGCCACCTAGCTGCCCCTTAGTCCAATAATTTTCAAATTATCTCTCTTGGATCTATTTTCCAGGTCAGTTGTTTTTCCAGTGAGATATTTCACATTGTCTTCTACTTTTTCATTCTTTTGGTTTTGTTATATTGTTTCTTGATTTTTCATAAGGTCATTAGCTTCCATTTGCTCCATTCTAATTTTTAAGGAATTATTTTCTTCAATGAGCTTTTGGACCTCCTTTTCTATTTGGCCAATTCTGCTTTTTAAGGCATTCTTCTCCTGATTGGCTTTTCGGTCCTCTTTTACCATTTGGCCTAGTCTATTTTTAAGGTGTTATTTTCTTCAACATTTTTATGTGTCTCCTTTACCAAGTATTGACTTGTTTTTCATGATTTTCTTGTGTCACTCTCATTTCTCTTCCCCATTTTTCCTCTACCTCTCTTGATTTTCAAAATCATTTTTGAGTTCTTCCATGGCTTGAGACCAATTCATATTTTTTTAGGAGGCTTTAGATGTAGGAGCTTTGATTTTGTTGTCTGCTTCTGAGTGTGTGTTTTGATCTTCCTTGTCACCATAATAACTTTTTTTTTCCTGTTGTTTGCTTATTTTCCCAGAAGTAAGGCTCTGCTTCCAGGGTGGAGGATGCACTGTCCCACGCTTCAGGGATTTTGTGCACCTGTTTTCAGAGATACTTCTAGGGATCTGTAAGTTTTCAGTTTTTCCAAGTTGGTATGCTATAAGGAGAGGTGTGTTTAGCACTCTTTTGGTCTGTGAGCCACCACAACCACTCTTTTCTGCCCTGAAACTATGACAAAGGTCCCTAATCCACTGTGGCCACAAGCTCTGGTGTGTTAGTGCTCTTCTTCACCCTGTGACTGCCACCCAGGATTGTGACCCAGTTCTGAGAATGGGCAAAGCAGCAGAGTCCTGCCTCAGTGATAGCAAGAAGACCCCTGTAATCTCCTTCTGACCAGTTGTTTGACGCCCTTACCATCTGTGGGCCTTGAACCCTGGAAGCATCTGCTGCTGCTGCTGCCAATTTAGTTACTCCTAATGCCTGTTCCTGGTTTTCTGGGGCCAGGATTGTGCTGGCATGGCCTGTGCTGGACTGCACTCCACTCTCACCCAGGCGCAACAGACCTTTCCTGCTGCCCTTCTAAGTTGTCTTTGGCATCTGTGGGCTGAGAGGTCTGGAACCACCACTGCTGCCAGTGATTCAGTCATTCCAAGGCCTGCTCCAGGTTTGTAGTTTGCTGGGGCCAGGTCTGCACTGGCATAGCCTGCACTGGACTGTGCTCCTCTCTCACTCTAGTACCCCAGACCTTTCCTGCTGACCTTACAAGTCATCTTAGGCTGGGAATTTGTTTCACTCCATCTTTTTGTGGGTTCTGTTGCTTTAGAATTTTAGAGTAATTTTTGAAGGTATTTGGAGGGGTTTGGGGGAGAGCTCAGGTGAATCCCTGCCTTTACTCCGCCATCTTGGCTCTGCCTGCAGAAGCCAGATTTGAACTTGGGTCTTCTTGACTCCAGCCCTGGTGCTGTATCCAATGTGCCACCTAGATGCCCTTATTAGATACTGCAGCTATGCAACAGAATTCTGTACCAGACCATAACTGACTTCATGTATAGTATCAGGAAGCAAATAGTGCTTAATAATAATAATAATGCATATTGCTCCACAGCCATGAAAACACTATATGATGGTTTTGGACATTTGCGTCAAGAAAGGACTCTAAAATTAGTAAGAAACTGATTCTCCTGGACCAAGATGGAAGCAGATATCACTAATAAGTGTGAAACTTGTGCCTAATGTGCAAAGAAAAATACTGTCAAAACTCGCTGCATATTTGGAAAATGTTAAGTGCTAACAAACTTTTGGAACTAGTCTGCATTGACATTTTTTCTAAATTTCTGGGAGGAGATAGTAAGAATATAAATCATATCTTAGTAGTGACTGCTCATTTCACCAGATATGCACAAGCATACCCAACCAGCATCCAATAAATATCCACTGTTGCGCAACTATTGGAAAAATATTTTTCAATCTATGGATCCTTCATCAGGATCCATTCTGACCAAGGCAGAGATTTTAGGAACAAGCTACCTAAAGAAATATTAACTTTGCCAGGTATTAAGACATCTGGAACTACAACTCACCATTTGCAGGGAGACCCACACACTATTGAATGTATTTGGACCCCTGAGACCAAAATATCAATGGAATAAACATGGAGCATTTCTAGTACATGTGTACAACTTAACAAGGAATTATGTCACAGCTTTATACCTTATTGCTAATGATTGGACAAGAGTTACACTGACCTATTGACTTATATTTTGGCATTCCAGAGGATAGAAATGATACAAATACTCAAAACCAATTTTCATTCTGGGGGAAAAGAAGCTGAGAGAAGTTTATCAATTAGTCCTGAGACTTGACCTCCAGAGATCCATGATGGAAGCAAATGATCATCTGATGTCTGAGCATGTCATAAAGACCTCCAACAATTAGAGTTTTGTTGAGAAAGTTTGGTGTTCATGAATACACAAGTTAGTTGGATAACATAAAACTACTTCACACAAAGGTGATGAGAAACTTTCCTGTTTATAGACAGTGAAGAGGGCCTTGTAAAGATGATTCATTGTGGACTTTCTGATGAGCAGGTGGGAAGAAGGGACAGCCATTTAATCAAGGCACTCCAAGAAAAAGGGATTACCTGTCAGCTCTACAAAAGTTGCCTCTTCAGATGCTGGCTCTGAAAGTGACATTTCCAGTGAAGGAGGAGTATGCTGGACCTGGTTCAAACTGACTCATGAAAGTCAATTGTTTTGTTTTCAGTGGGAGCATTTAAAGCTTGGAAATGCTACAAATTGAGACTTGATTTCGTGTTTTGTTATTTTCCAGACTTAAGAAAATGATGGTGAAAACAATAACAAAAGTGAATTGTCATATAAATAAGATATGTCATATATATGACATATTAAAAATGTCATGCATGTTTACTTTCTTTTTTCCAGAAAGCCAGCTGTGAAACATTTACTAGCACACCACTGATCATTGCTCAATAATTTTTGCCTCAAACTGAGGAGCACCCCACTTCAGATATGGGGAAAGGACTGAACCCAGAGGTCATATCTTTCATATTTAAAACTTCAACTACAGAGGCTTCGAGAAACAGCCCATCAAGCATGTCAATATTCAGGGTGACCCTTCAACAAGCTCAGGCTTAGGGCTGTAGGCCTATAGCTATGATGAAGATAATGATCATTGACCATCTCAGAAGTGGAGGCAGAAAGGGCAGCAGGTCACAAAAGAACTTAGACCCATTCAGCCTTTGCCCATACTAACTTATGATGTTACAGGTGAACTAGGAGAAGTGGTTATGAATGTGGCAAGACAACACTTGAAATCATAGCAAGCAGCAAGGGTGGTTCAGTGAATAGAACACTAAACTTAGAGTCGGGAAGACTGGTATTCAAATTCAGCCTCAGATACCAGCTATGTGACCCTGGACAAGTCACTTAACCTCTATTTGCCTCAGTTTCATTAACTGTAAAATAGGGATATTAAGGGCACCTACCTCCCAGGGGTTTTGTGGAGATCAAATGAGGTTATATTTGTAAGAGCACTTAGCATGGTGCCTGGCACATAGTAAGTGTTTAATAAATGCTAGCTATCATTATTAGGTTGTCTATGCAAAGTGTGCATTGCATGTTATGCTTTTGTTTTATTATTTTGCTGTTGTGTTTATTTGTTCATATGTTACTATTATATATAGCAACATCTTTCTGATAGGTATGCACTCGGCTATTAGGCAGCCATGTGGCACAGTGGATAGAGTGCCAGGCCTGAAATTAGAAAGATTCAACTTCACAAGTTCAAATCTGGCCTCAGACACTTACTAGCTGTGTGACCCTGGCCAAGTTATTTGACCCCATTTACCTCAGTTTCCTCATCTGTAAAATGAGCTAGAAAGGGAAATAGTAAACCACTGGAGTATGTTTGCCAAGAAAACCCCAAATGGGGTCCAAAAAAGTCAGACACCACTGAAACAATTAACATAACTGTTCTACTCTTTGTTTATTGGCATATATGCTAACGCTTTTATTTATGGGGTATTTTAGACCTGTTGATATTGTTATAGCTTTATCTTTGACTGTCTTTCACTTGTCCATCACAAATACGCATGTACTCTTTGGATGGACATGTACCAAGTACTATATGGAATCTAAACATTTAGTCACTAACCACCCTGTCCAGGGTGGACTATTGTGCTATATCTAGTGTTAATGTGTATTTGCTTTGAATAATCTCATAGGATGATCACCAAAGACACTGGTATAACCTTTGTTATGTTAAAATGCTATTGTTTCTTTTGATGCAAGCAGATTGCAAGTATATACTGGCTGATTTTCACAAGAGATGGTAAAATATCTGGTCTAAGAAGGAATGGAATAATTCTTTGACTTGCAGGCTGCTGCCCAGCAAGAATTTCATAGAGATATCAGATTCCAAAAATAGCCTAAGATACTCTATCCCAGGATTCAGTCACTCAGTATAAAAAAAAAAATTTATTACACACTTACTATGTGCCAGGCACTGTGCTAAGCACTGGGAAAACCAAAAAAAAAGGCAAAAGACAGTCCCTGCTCTTAAGGGGTTCACAGTCTAATGAGGGTGACACTGTACAAACAAGCTATATTGGAAATAATCAACAGAGGGAAGGCACTAGAAACACAGGGTCAGGAAAGTCTTCTTGTAGAAGAGAGGTTTTAACTGGGACTTAAAGGAAGCCAGTAGGCAGATTGGAGAAGATAGAGTATTCCCGCATAAAGGATAACCAGTGAAGAGGTACAGAACTGGGAGATGCATTTTCTTATTCAAGGAACAACAAGGTTACCATATCTGGATCCAAGAACATTGAGTGGAAGATGGGGAAGGTGAGGGGTTTATGAAGGGCTTTGAACACCAAAGAAACAATTTTATATTTGATCTTGGAAATGACTAGTTTGGTGGTTTTTTATGAACTTGTCACTGAGACTTATAACCTGACTCTTCGAGACCCCATTTGGGGTTTTCTTGGTAAAGATACTGGAGTAATTTGCCATTTCCTTCCCTAGCTCATTTTATAGATGAGGAAACTGAAGCAAACAGTGTTAAGTGACTTGCCCAGGGTCGCTTAGACTAGCTAGAAAGTGTCTGAAGCCAGATTTAACTCAGGAGATGACTCTTCTTGATTCTAGACCCAGCACTCTATCTGCTGTACCACCTCATGGCAACACTATCTCCTGAGAACCTCAAAAGAACCAAACTTTCTACCCTTCCCGTACATTGTCCTCTATACACCCTGTCTCCAAGCTTTTGTACGAATTGTCCCACATGCCTGGAATATTTTCCTTCCTCACCTCTACCTCTTAGAACCCCTGGTTCCTTTAAGACTCAATTAAACTGTCACTGTGTGAGGCCTTTCTTGGTTCCCACCCACCCCCAGCTGCTAGTATCTTCCTTGCAGTTTCCCTTGTATCTGCTTTGTCTGTCATTGTATACATATTTATGTATTTCTATGTTGTCTTCTCCACTAGAATAGAAGCTTTTTGAGTAAAAGGATAGTTTAACCACTTTTGCCTTGGTATCCCCAGAATGTAGAGCAGTGCCTGGCACTTAGTGGGACCTTAATAAATACTTGTTGATTGATTGATTATGTATAAAGCCTCTAGGTAGCACTAAGGAGGGGAGGAATAGCCTCCTCATTCCTCCTTCCTAACAGAAAAAAGGAAGAACCCTCCCTCCCAGATCACACATAGCTCCATCCAAGGGATGGTTTAGATTTTCTTCTCTAGTCCCTGAGTTTACTCACCCTCCCTTCCAAAACAACCCAAACTGCTAAAGATCAAAAAGATAAGTTTAAATTCAGAGATTCTTTCCTCTTTTAATTTGGAGTGCTTAAATGTGTGTGTATATGTATATGTTATATATCATATATATTTTTTATATATCATATACATATATATATACACACACACACACACACACACACACACATATGTTGTGTTAGACAGTCTTTCAGTTGTGTCTGACTCTTTGTGACCCCTTGAACCAAAGAATACTAATACTATCCATGGGGTTTTCTTGGCAAAGATACTGGAATGGTTTGCCATTTCCTTCTCCAGTGCATTAAAACAAAGAGAAGTTAAGTAACTTGCCCAGGTTCACATAGCTAGTAAGTATCTGAGGCCAGACTCAAACTCAGGTCTTCTTGACTCCAGGCCCAGTGTTCTATCCACTGAGACACCTAGTTGCCTCTATACACACATATACCAATTCCTACACACACACACACACACACACACACACACATACACACACACAGAGACATAATTATAATTATAAATATATATCATTTCTAAGATATGTAGTCAAAGGATATAAACAAGCAGTTTTCAGAGGAAGAAATCTAAGCTATCAATAGCCACATTTAAAAAATACTCCAAATCACTCATAATTAGATAAATGCAAATTAAAGCAACTCTGAGGTTCCACCTCAAACCCATAAGATTGACAAAGTTGACAAAAAAGGAAGATGACAAATGCTGGAGGAGGGCTTATGGGAAAACAGATATATTAGTTCACTGTTGGTAGAGCTGTGACCTGGTGGTCTAACCATTCTGGAAAGCAATTTGATACTATGCTTAAACAGCTTCTAAATTGTGCCTATCCTTTGACTTAACAATATAACAATACTATATCCCTCCCCAAAGAGATCAATAAAAGAGAAAAAATTATACACACAAGACTATTTATAAAAGATAGATATTGTGATCACAAAGATATGGAAATTAAGAGGGTGTCCATCAATTAGGGAATGGCTGAACAAATTATGGTAAGATTACTGTAATGGAATATTATCATGTCATAAGATGAAGGGAATTGTTTCAGAGAAACTTGGAAAGAGTTGTATGAACTGATGCAGCATGAAATAAGCAGAATAAGGAGAATCATTTATGCAATAACTACAACATTGTACAAACAACTTTGAAAGACTTAAGAACTCTAACTACAGTTCCTGAGGCCTCATAAAAAACATGTTATCCACCTCTTGACAGAAAGGTGATGGACTCAGGGGGCAGGATGAGACATTTTATTTGTTATGAGATTTTTTCTTTCTTTTTCAGTAAAGGAGAAGGAAAATGAAAGGAAGAGAAAAACATTTTTTAAAAAAAATTTTAAAGAGAAAAACATAGCAAAGTAAACAAAGCAGAAGCCTATGCCAGGTGCACCAAGATAGGAGAGGGAATGGGGAGATGATAAAGAAGAAATAAATCTCTGTTGTAACAGAGAAAAACTGTTAAGAAACATCTACCAAAACAGTGATTTTGTAAGGATTCTCAATATTTATTTCAACATTCCACCACTTTAACCCCCCTATTTTACTACTGAGAGAAGGGATATATGTTTCATCGTTTGTTTTGCAGAACCAAGACTGTTCACCTTTTCACAGTTTTTAAAAAGGTAATCACTCAACAAACTTAGTCTAAAGTCTTTTTAATTCCTTGGAGCAAAGGCTGTCCCTGAGGTTAGCCTTTCGTGCTCAGTCTCTGATCCGAACCACACATTGCAAGATGTTCCTAGGATCCTGGTAACCATGGTGCTGCCATTTAGCGATTCTGATACAGCTTCCCATTCCATCGATCTGTCTATCCCAGATGCTTTTTAAATCTCCTGCTGCATCACTTTTACCTTCAGCACCCCAGGGCATTGTACTACAAATCCCAAGATGCTTAGCTAGCCCCTGGATACTTCTTTACCTGCAAAAGAATCAGCTCCTTTAAGGCATGTTACATATATATATATAAATGGCCTTACCAGTCTAGGTCCTGCAGAACAGATGATATTTCCTTTCTCCCAACAGTGAAGTGTGTGTGTGTGTGTGTGTGTGTGTGTGTGTGTGTGTGTGTGTGTGTGTGTGTGTGTGTAAGGGGGGCATACAAGTATGGAATGTTGACATTGATATTTAGCATGTCAGAAAAAGTCACAATCTTAGTAGGTGGGTTTTGCCTTACTGTTTTTCTGTGTTACATCAGAGGGTTCTATTGGGGGAAGAGGGTTGGGTTTCAGGAAATGATTATAGTGTAAAAAACAAAAGACAGCCATAAAACATTTAAATAAATAAATAATTGGATGAATGAATGACCAACCACTTTGTCTGAGGATGAGTTTTCCCTTCTGTAAAAGACAAAGTATAATCTCAGAATTTTATTTTTAGTTCTCTGGGGCTAAAATACTTTCAACTCCCCAATCCCCTACTCGTAAATTTGCACAGGGAAATGAGCTACAACTCCAAGGCAGCACAGCTCCAGCAAAAATCAGATGGAATTGACCTTTGGGTCTAGGAAGAGTTCAGGAGGGACATTCCTGTCCTACAGAGGATGTCCACTCTGGTTCTTTTCCCCCAAAAAAGTAGAGGATGGTTTTGTGCTGAATGCAGAATAAAACCTCTATTTAGGCAGTGAGCAAATTAGCTCACACAAGAATAAAACTCAGAATTGCCCTGGCCTCATTAGCATGGAAAACTAACTAGGGCAACCAACCTGACCCCAGGTTAGAAGGTTTAGTTTTGCCACTTAACTATATGACCTTGGGCAAGATACTTCACCTCCTCTGAGAATATTTCTTCATCTATAAAAACAGGAGTGCGAATGCTTGTGAGTTGCTGGTTTGTAACCATGCTGTGAGCTACAGAATCGGCAGCTATTAAGGGAAGAAATACCACTAAGCTGAGCATGGAAAACTACAATCCCCAGCATGCCACTGGGTTGTCTTTGCTGCTATTATGGGAAACGTATGTGTGCTGGTATTCTTTGGCCAGATTGGCGTCTCACACTCTATGGCATTTTGCTGATTTTTTTTTTTTGCCTTCAAGAAACGCTTTCAATGCCTCAATCCCTACCCCCAAATTTGCTCGAATAAGCTAGAACTCCCAGGCAGCACAGCTCC
Organism: Phascolarctos cinereus; assembly: GCF_003287225.1. Taxonomy (NCBI): domain Eukaryota; kingdom Metazoa; phylum Chordata; class Mammalia; order Diprotodontia; family Phascolarctidae; genus Phascolarctos; species Phascolarctos cinereus. The sequence continues at coordinate 266,113,280 of NW_027555958.1, read as the reverse complement.
AGCACATACCAGATAGAATTGTCTTTATGGGAAATCCTGCCCATTGTGCTAGCACTTGTGGGGAGAAGGGGGTGGAGATACCAAACTCTTATCTTCTTCCATGCTCCATTGGCTGACCTTTGCTCACTTCCTCCTCGTAGAAGGGTTAGGTTCAGAGGGCTTGAGGGGCCCCCAAATCCATGTGGTTTATATCTCAGCTATGACGTGGTAACAGCCTGTGCTGGAGGCAGACTATGACCCAGACTATTGTGAGGGGAAGGGCTGGTAGGTAGTAAAGTGAATAAAGCATCAGGCCTGAAGGCAGGAAGACTCATCTTTGTGAGTTCAAATCTGACTTCAGACACTTACTAGCTGTGTGACCCTACTGTTGTTATTGTTTTTTAGTCGAGTCTGACTTTTCATCACCCTGGGTAAGTCACTTAGCCCTGTTTGCCTCACTTTCCTTACCTGCAAAATGGAAGAAATGGCAAACCACTCCAGTATCTTTGCCAAGAAAACTCCAAATAGGGTCATGAGAGTTGGATACCACTGAAACAATTGAATAACAACAATAACTTTATGGAGGATGATGACTGTGGAAAATGAAATTTGTGGCTTCAGTCAAAAGTACTTCAGTGGGCTTTTTTATAAAAGTGTTTTTCTGGAGTCAGCTTTAACCTGATCCAGATCCAATTGTTAAATTTTCAGTGTAAACTTTCACACTTGTTACAGGTCAGGGCTTGAGTTATTATTTTGTTGATTGTCTAGATTTAAGAAAGTAATGGAGAAAATGTTAATAATACAGATTAAACTTAAAAGTACAACTTGTATACATTTTGGGGGGGGGAGCTGGCTGTTAAACATTTACCAGCACACCCCTGGGCACCTCTAGGGTCACACCACCTCCAAGATCACAGATTTAGAGCTGTAAAGGACCTCAGAAACCAACTGTGGCTCAGAGAGAGTAGGCCTGAAGTCACACAGGTAGTAAGGTCAGAGCTAGGATTTGAACCCAGGGCCTTTGACAATGAATCCAGTGTTCTTCCTACTGCACCCCACTCCCATTCTCATGGGTGGTCCCAAGAGGATCCCCATTTCTCCAGCACTCCCCAGTGCTGCTTGTCATGAAGTCAGCACCACAGCCTGAGTCCTGTCTTATAGAATCAGAGGAAAGGGAAGGCATGATCCTTGTTCTTGGGAAACCCCAAGTGTAATGGGGGAATTATAGGATCAAAGATCTGGAACTGGAAAGAACTTTAGAAGTCTTCTCATTCAAACACCTTTTTTTTTTTTTTAGATGAGAAAACAGACTCTAAGAGGTTTAATAACTTAGCCAGCTTTACACAGAGAATAATAAGTGGTATATCACCATTGGGACACAGGGCCCTAAAACATGTGAAAATGATTATAATACTGTGTACATAAGAGGACACAGGTTAGACCAAATGACCTCTGAGTTCGCTTTCAGCTTTTAGATCCCATGATTCTGTGAAGGTCGATTTCTGGTTCTGCTATTTATCACCTGGGTAGCACTGGGCAACCTATTACATTTCTTCATCTGTAAAATGAAAAGGTTGGATGAGATGGCCTCTTAAACTCCCTTCTAATTCTTGATCTAATTAGCAGACGCCTCCCCCTTCCCATCTCAAGAGCTCCATTCTTAGGCACCCTTTTTAGAATACTTCCCCACCAACCCACTGCCCCCTCCTCCACCCCAGGGCTGTGGCTGCTTCCCTTTCTCTGCATTTGTTTTTGCTGCGGTTGCAGGAGGGGAAGGGAGTGGGGGAGAAACCACAGGGCCCCACCTGCAGCAGGCTGATGGGAAAGGAAATGAGGACAGGTGTGAGACCAGGGTGGAGGAGGGGAAGCAAACCAGAGTAGGGGAGGGTGCAACAAAAGCGGGAGGATTCCAGTAGGAAGGAGGAACCCTGCAGGGATGCGATTTGAGGGAAGGAGAAAAAAATCTCCATGTGGAGACTGAAGATAGGTTCCAGTGGCCTGGATCAGATTCATACATCTTCTTAACTACATTTATTAAGTACCTACTGTGTACAGAGATCTGTGCTAGGTACCAGGGTGGATATGCAGTTTAGACAAGTTCATCCTAGAGTGCAGCTTCATAGGAGGGTAAGACACAAACAGAGTTAACTACAATACAGCAAAATCGTGCACTAGAGAGTTTCAAAATAGAGGGTCTGAAAGGGTAAAATCATTCCCGAGGGAGGGGATCCAGGAAGACTTTGAGGAGAAGATAACATTGGAATCATGCTTGCTTCCTTCCTTATTCCCGCTTAAACTGGTGGCAGGAGGCTGGAGGAACTTTAGACTGTGGATTGGGATCTCTCTGTGCTCTCCAGCTCTCCTCCAGCTCTGATCCCACCATCCTCATCTCTGATCGGGCTGGGAGGCAGCTCTTCTGGGTGCCTAGCAGGCTGCCTAGAGTTTGGGAGGGACTGAAGTCTTGAATTCCCCATTTTGGATCCCAGTGGTCACTCAGAGGGGCTTGCTCACAAGCTTTACTCGTACTCTCCTCCCTCCCCACTATTTAGTCTGTCTAAATGATGTGTTACTGTCAAGCCAAGGGATTACGGCTCCTTTTCCAGCAAAAATCATACCCCCACGTCTATGATCAAGGAAAGGGGCACAGATTAAGAAGTTGCTCTCCTCATCAATCAGACTGGAATTTTGAAATGCTCTGTTCTGCTCAACACTGAGTACTTGGTCCTACTAGAAGCAGACGCTACCAGAAGAGGAGATTCAAAGAAACTTAGTCTGGGTGCATCCATCCCTCCTCCCCAGGGAAAGTCGGGGTGGAGGTGGGGTGGGGGGAAGTAAAGCTGGAAGGCAGATTCCCAAATACAGCACTTGGGGGCAGCAGCCACTCATTCCTCTTCTGAGGCGCTGGTCTGGTGTGGCACTCAGGTCCCTGCTGCCCTCTTGTGGGAATTTAGAGCAGTGTATGCGTTTGGGACCAGGGAGTAAATTCCATGCAGGGGTTGGTAATTTTTGTCATGTACCCCTTTAGTAGTCTGGCAAGGCCTACAGACTCCTTTTCAGAATAATATTTTTAAATAATTAGAGGTAATGCCAAGCCTCAGATAAAGACAAGTGAAAATAAGGATTTTTTTCCTATTCCAAGTTCATGGACTACTTGGGTATCCACGAGTCCCGGGATAAGAATCCTTGGTTGGGGAAAGCAGAGTCTATCTCCAAATCTCTGGAAACTTATGCTGCTCACTCCCTTCATTCCCCATCCTAGACCCACCATTTATCTAGGGTTTTTAAATCTCAAAGTGCCGAATGAGGGAGAAGGATGAAAGATTAGGAGCCGCAGACAGCAAGACTCCTGAGTTGTGTGTGTAGTACATTGGAGTCTGAAAGACTCCTTTTCCCAAAGCAGCCAAGCCAAGAGTTCTGGGGAAATGTCTCCTTGATTCCATCTTTCTACTCTTCTAACACCCCAAATATCAGGGGTTCACTCCCACTCTCAGAGCAATCCTACAACTAACACCTTAGACCTGACTGAGCTGAGGAGGAAAGTCAGATAGGGTCATAGCAATACCTGTCATCGTCACTGTGAGTTCATCTGCCTAAAGAACACTTAGAACACTTCAGGGGCTGGGTCCTACTCATTACCTATCTCTGCCCTAGCATCACCTGTGTCATTCTGTACTCTCCTCAATCTTCTCACCCCCAAATACACCTCAGTTTGGAGAAGGCATGGTTTGGGGCAATGGAGTGGAGAATGGCTTAGAAATCTTTCCTCTTACCCTCCTGCTCCCCACTATCTACTACCATGAGCTGCCTAATTATCTAACATTGTTCCTGGAACTCCAACAAGATTATTTCCAATTTATCCTATTTGTTTACCCTGCTTTTTTTTTTTTACTTTCTCTCCTATTAGACTGTGAGCTTTTCAAGAGCAGGGACTTTTTGCCTTTTTTTTGTATTCCCAGCACTTAGCAGAGTGTCTATCCCTAGTGGACCTTATTCCTGAGTTGCAGCTTCCATTTCTTAGACTAGAACTTTTTAGTCAGTTCATATATGTGTTTGGGGCCATAGGACTGTGACATTAAGTGCTGTATGGTTTTAGATCTTCAAGGCCCAAGGTTAGCTTGTGACAAAGCAGGCTAGACACTTCTTCAGGATTACAGGTCATAAAGCAATATCTAGGGGTTTACAGCACTGCTGTTCACTCCTCCTTGAACAAATATAGGTTTGTACTGAGTATATGCGGTTATTTTCTACTCATGTCAAGTTAACCAGGTGGGAGCTTTGAGGGCCAACTTCAAGCCATATGTGAATCACTGGTGAAGATCTTGCATTGTAGATGACACACACATAAAATACCCGAACTGGCTACTGATCCAGAGGAGCTCAGTGGATGTACAAAACGGACCAACCTCCCTTTCCATCACTCTTCCTTTTCAGCTATGAATCATGGAACAAGGAGAACACTCTCCCTTTAGACTCTCCAAGAGGGATAGAGGCAGGAGTGGGATGGGATCCCCCCATGGAGGACTCAACTAGGTGAGTATACACTTGGGCCCCTTTTTTGTATTGTATTTTTTCTCCTGAATAGGTGACTCTATGAGTTCAAAAGTTTCAGAGGACTGTGAGTTCAGTGTCTGACTCATAGATTGGCCGTAGCAATAACCAGAACAGTTGCTTGTGGCCTTGGAAGATGCTGGAGGATTGACTATGGAAGAGGCTGAGCACAAAATTCAGAGGATGCTCTGTTCAGAGTGGAGTGATAGTGAAGAGCCAAGGTAAAATGTAAAATGGATAATTAGCAGTACTGCAACTCTTTTATGTCCTAATGAAGTCTGAATATTAGACTCAGCCTATTGCAACCATAGTTATAAGTTACTGAAACCTATTAATTCTGTTAACATGTGCTGTGATTCTTCCCTCCATTCTCAGCATTTCTTTCTGTGTAGAAATAAACTCCGTCCCATACCCAATTCATTTGTACTTGTATCTTGTTTTTCCCCACTCCTTTGAGAGTGTTAAGGAAAGGAACTGTGATGCTTGGCACTTCTCTGGCTTCTCCACTTTCCCAGTGCCCACTTTATGGTGGCAGGAATTGAGAATGCAGTCTCCACTCATTCCTGGCCACCATTATGGCACTAGGGTGACATAATCTTCCTTCCAAAAATAAAATAGACTCAATATAATAAAACAGAAGTTTTATTGATCCTATAGTAGTAATGACCAACATGATGTGGATGGGAGCTCCAGGGTTGCTGCCCATGGAGCTATGCCAGTGTCTGCAATGAAATCAGGGGGATAAGAGCCATAATCTTCTCTCAGATCTTTTGGCTTGGTTAATTGGGGCTGCAGACTCTTTTTGGACATAAGACTCTGGTTACTACCCAGAGTACGCAAAATTCAGCCAATGATGATGCTCCCTTGACCATAAGTTTGTGGGACTGGTTTACAAGGTGCCAGGACAAAAGGAACACCAAGCACCAACATTAAGTTGGGGAGCAGAAAATTTTAAAGAGGGAATTGAGATGAAGCCAATGGTCATGAGGAGCTAGAAGACTTCTCTTGGTGGTACCCTTCCAACCTCAGTTTCTGAACTTTGAGGGTATCCTTACCTTTCTTTTCTTACACACTAGTAACACTGAGAGACCAAGGAACGAGGCAGACATTACCAAGACGCCTATCTCACTACTGAAGATGCAGCAGAAGTATCCAGGGATCATTTGGCTCCTGTGTCAAAATCAATGTACTACAGCTTGCAGGGGTCACCAGCTTTTCTAAGAAAGCATATGAGTAGGGGCAGCTAGGTGGCACCTTGGAGTCAGGAGGACCTGAGTTCAAACCTGACCTCAGACACATGACACTTACTAGCTGTGTGACCCTGGGCAAGTCACTTAATCCTGATTGCCTCACAAAAAACAAACAAGACACTTACTAGCTATGTGACCCTTGGCAAGTCACCTAACCCTGACTGCCAAGGAAGGAAGAAAGGAAGAAAGAGAAAGAAATATGCATGGTGTGTTCAAGGAGCCTACCAACAGCCAAAGAAATGGCACTAAGGGAGTATTTAAGATATTGATAGCCATGTATAGGAACACCATTATGTTTGTGAATTGGACAGGTTAGAATAGCAGGAATAAGAATATTCAAAAATGTATAGCCTCTGCTTGCCCTCTAGTTTTCCTTGGCTACCATGACAGGCACTAACTCATCGTGGAACCAAGCTTAGGTAAATCACTTCTCATCTCTGGGCTTCAGTTTCCTCAATTATAAAATTTTAGGGGGTTGGAGTCAATGATCACCAAGTTCCCTTCTACTACTAACATTTTGTGACTTTGTCATTCTACATCCCATCCTATGGGTCGAATAAATTCTCTTTTTCTAAAAAGGATCAGCATCAGTCCATAGCATTTATTGATCTCTCTCTACAGAGGTATTGACAATTTACTATCTGTACGGGCTTAGGTGAATCACTTAAAGTTACTGAGCCTCACTTTCTTCATTTATTAAATAGAAATAGTATTTACCCTACCCTTCTCATGGTTCATAGGATTTAGAGCTAGAAGGTACATCTTACAGACTATGTAGTCCACCTCTTTCATATATGAACAGAGAGATGAAGGGCATATCTCCTATAACACTGAGTGTTATAAACCATCTTCTGCTCTTGAGAAGGGGAGATGCTAAAGGAATTTATTTGGCAGCTTGGTGGTGCAGTGGATAGAGTACTGGATCTGGAATCAGCAAGACCTGAATTCAGATCTGGCTTTACTAGCTGTCTGATGCTAGACAAGTTAATTAAGTTGTCTGTCTCAGTTTCCTTACCTATAAAATAAAGACAATAGTACCTATCTCCAAGGGTTGTTGTGAGGATCAAATGAGATATTATTTGTAAAGGGTACTGTAAACCTTAAAGCACTACATAAGTGCTAGCTATTATTGTTGTTGTTATTATTAATATTATTTATTACCAGTCCAGTTAGGACTGAGAATTTGAGAGCTTCCTGAGATGATGTTACTAACCTATCATTGCAGGACATATTTCCTTTGGGTTATTTTTTCAGAAATCGTCTGTGCAAAATGATGCATGCTTTCCCACCTAGTCAGTTCTTGCGACCAATAGCATGCATGGGTAAGGCTTGTGATGGTTCCCGTGGATCAAGCCCTTACCTTGGTCTTGTTAATACCACAGTCCCCCTCAGAGTTTCTCAGCCAGCGCCAGAAAGTACTAAGACTTTTCCAAAACATAGCCTGTATCTATGCATTGAGTCTGCAGCTCAATGGATAGACAACTGGGCTATTTCTGCTCCCTCTCTATGCCTTAGGTTCTTCATCTGAAAAAGAGAAATAATAGTACTGATCTTGTCTACCTCATATTACTTAAATTTCTTAATCTGCAAAACATGGATAATACCTGTCCTGCCTATTCCATAAAGCAGTCATAAGGCAAAAAATATAATGCATATAAAAGTTCTTTGTATAGTCTTTGTATATATAGGTTGAGGTATTGTTACTAGTAGTGTAGCCATAGGTTATACTAAGCCATCCACATTCTCTCAACTGACCTCTCAGTAGTCAGTGAAAACACATATCTGATATGGCTGGCCTAAGTTTGAGATAGAATCTGATTGTATGATATTACCCTAGGCAGGTCCTGAGACCTACCACAATCTCAGCCCTCACGACTACCAGGTGGTACAGCAACAGTAGCAATAAATAAAATGGAATAAAATCCTTTGGCTTTGGAATACAATCCTGGGATCAAATTCTGTTTTTGAGGTTTACTACCTGGGTGGCCTTAGGCAAGTCACTTAACATCCGTAGGCCCCAGGGATTTATCTTTCAAAAATAAAGAGGGGTGAGCTCAGTGGCCTCCTAAAGTTCCTTCCAGGTCTGAATCTATGATTCTATAAAGATCTTAAGCCTTGACAATCCTAAGGCCTGGGTTTAATCTTCAGTTTCTACATATCTACTAATTCCTTCTGTATTCATTTCAAAACCACCAGAGTTTTCCCCAATCAATAAATGGTCAAAGGATATGAACAGACAGTTCTCAGATGAAGAAATTAAAGCCATCTATAGTCATATGAAAAAATGCTCTAAATCGTTATTGATTAGAGAAATGCAAATCAAAACAACTCTGAGGTACCACATCACACCTATCACATTGGCCAACATGACAAAACAGGAAAATGATAAATGTTGGAGAAGATATGGGAAAATTGGAACACTAATACATTGTTGGTGGAGTTGTGAAATGATCCAACCATTTTGGAGAACAATTTGGAACTATGCCCAAAGGGCTACAAAAATGTGCATACCCTTTGATCCAGCAATAGCACTTCTAGGGCTATATCCCAAAGAGATCAAACAAATGGGGAAAAGGACCCACATGCACAAAAATATTCATAGCAGCTCTTTTTGTGGTGGCAAAGAATTGGAAATTGAGAGGATGCCCATCAATTGGGGAATGGCTGAGCAAGTTGTGGTATATGAATGTAAATGGAATACTATTGTGCTATAAGAAATGATGAACAGGCTGACTTCAGAAAAACCTGGAAAGACTTATATGGTCTGATGCTGAGTGAAGTGAGCAGAACCAAGAGGACTTTGTACACAATAACAGCCATGTTATGCAATGACTAATATTGTTAAACTGAACCCTTCTCAGCATTACGAGGATCTAAGACATCTCCAGAGGCCTTGGGATGGAAAATGCTGTCCACATCCAAAGAAAGAACTATGGAAGCTGAATCTCTATCACTTATTTTTACCTTCTGTTGGGTTTTGTTTCATCTTTCTGATGGTTCCTCCTATTGGTTTTAATTTTTACTTACAACTTCACTAATGTGAAAATATGTTTCATGGGTATGTAAATGTAAAGCCTATATCAGATTGTGCACTGTCTTGGGGAGGGTGGGGGGGAAGAAGGGGGAGAAAAATTTTCAACTCAAAAGCATATGGAAGTGATTGTTGATAAATCAAAATAAATTAATTAAAAAAAAGAATAGCAAAACCACCAGAGTTTCTCCCATTCTTTAAAAAATAAACAAAACCCTTTATTAGATCTTATCATCCCCTTAAATTATCATCCCTAATCTCGCCTACCTTTCTCAGTCACACTACTAGAAAAAGATACTTATACTCACTGCCTCTACTTCTTTTACTTATTCCCTTTCCCAACATCATTTCTCAGCTCAACTGAATAGCCATCTCCTAAGTCATCAATGATCTTTTAATTACTACAAATCTCAATTATCATCCTTCTTGACCTCTCTGCAGTATCTGACACATTGATCATCCTATCCACCTGGAAACTTTTTCCTCTTTGGGATTTCCTAACATTGTTCTTTTTCTGTTCTCTCTGAGACTATTTCTTCTCAGTTTCCTTTGTTGAATCAATATCCACAATATGCCCCCTAAATGTGGGTGCACCCCAAGGCTCTGTCCTGGATCTTCTTCTCTTTTCTCTACACTCTCTAGCTTAGTGACCTAAACACTTCATATGGGTTTAACTCTCTTCTCTTCCTAAGTGTCCCAAACCACCTCCTCCCACCACCCTCACACATTAAGACCTTGTGTTATACTTTACTAAGACAAGCAAGACAATTCACTGTGAGCTCTCTCTTTTCTCCTTTCCAACTAAAAATCCCATAACGTCATCCCCCCATTTTTGCCTTCTTCACTCCAGTCTCTGGTAAAAAGATGGCCATTTATTCTTCCTGCTATGGCCAACTCCTCTACATATGTTCTTGATTCCATTCCCTCCAGGAAATTGCTTCTCCTATTTTTAATCTTCAATCTCTCCCTAGCTATAGGTCTATAAACATACCCAAGTATTCCTTCAAAATTAAAAAAAAAATACCATCACTAGAAGTTATCACCTCCTCAAACTTCCTTTCTCAGCCAAACTCCTAGAAAAAGCCATCTACTTTTGCCAAACCTATCTTTTCTCAATTCTTGTCCTTCCTGTCTTTGCAGCATCTGATCCTTTTGACCATACCCTCCCCGGGTACTCTCCCCCTAGGTGAAATAAGAGTGCTAAGAGAAAACATTGGGAAAAAAATTAAAGCTATAGAAGAAAGAATTATAAAGAGAATTAATAGCTTGGTATAAGAGGTTACAAAACCTTAATCAAGCAACAGACTCCTTAAAATTTAGAATGGACCAAATAGAAGTTAATGACTTTGTGAGATAATAAGAAACATTAAAACAAAATCAAAAGGCTGAAGAAAAAGAAGTATAAATATCTCATATCAAAAACAACTGACCCAAAGAGAAATAATTTAAGAATCATTGGACTACCTGAAAGCTTTGACCAAAGAGAACCTAGATATCATGTTTTAATAAATCATTAAAAAAAAATCCTCTCACATCTCTTAGAACCAGTGGGCAAAGTAAAAATAGAAAGTGTCCACTAGTCACCTTCTGAAACCCTGAAATACCAGCTCCCAGGAAGCAAAATTCAGAGCTTCCAAGTCAAAGAAAAAAATAATGAAAGCAGCCAGAAATAATTCAAACACTGAGGAGCTAGAATGAGGATCACACAAAATTTAGTAGCCACAAGTATAACAAGAACAGAAGAACTTGGCTATTTCAGAAGGCAAAAGATATAGGCTTATAATAAAAAAAAAAAAGTAAACTACCCGGCAAAACTAAGTATAATCTATAAAGATATAAGATTAACATTTACCAATATTTCCCTGACACAGATTCCTCCCCCTCTCCCTATCCCCACCAAGGTGGGGCAGAACCACACTTATCCTCCTTCCCTCCTTCAGCTGGGATTAGCTTACCTAAAAAAAGACAAAAACTGACCCTAGAACCTGACTCATCCCTGTCTTCCCCAATGCAGCTTCCTGGTCACCTAAAGGCATAAAAAGTGCTAGTCACAGGCAACCAGGTCCCCTTCAACTTAACAGATTTCTGAAGATCACATATCACCATGTCCTCCCCTCTTTTCTGCCCTAATGACCAGATGAATTTCCATATGGAGATCAGGGGGGAGAGGGGCACACCCAGAGAAGCTAAGTACACTGTATCCTTGTTATATTAGGGCAAGGTAAAACTCAATTTAACTGTTCAATCGTTTGCTAGCACCTTATATTATCCCAACATAGAGGGGAAAACAGGGCTATTAAACGAAACAGAAGATTTCCAAATATTCCTGAAGAAAAGAAAACTGTTAGAAACTGAAATACAAACACAGAAGGCAAGAGAAGCATAAGGGACTAAACAAGGATGAACTTGTACAACAACAACATTATAAAGATAAACAATTTGGCGCCTCAGGATGCAGATGGGTCCTGTTAAGTCAATCAAGCATTCCTTTTTTTTTTTTAAGGCAGTGGGGTTAAGTGACTTGCCCAGGGTCACACGGCTAGCAAGTGTTATGTGTCTGAGGTCACATTTGAACTCAGGTCCTCTGAATCCAGGGCCGGTGCTCTATCCACTGCACCACCTAGCTGCCCCAATCAAGCATTCCTTAATGACAGAGGGGTGGTTACTAGCCCCACATCAGTACTAGCCTGCTTTCCTTGATGTAACCAATCGTATTGTCCCCAGCCCCTGTAACCAATCGAATTGTCTTCCCCACCTACCCAACTCTGTTCTTTGTTCTCTTGTATTTCCCAAAACTATACAAAGGGTAGTCAGCCCTGCTTTGTTTGTGGTCTTTGGTGGCTGAGAGAGACCATTGGCCCAATTTGTTGGTTACTGCTAACCTAATGAGTAAATTAACCATGCTTGTCTCTGCTTGCCTTAATTTTCTTTTTCTTTTTTGGAGGCAATTGGGGTCAAATGATTTGCCCAGGGTCACACAGCTGGTAAGCGTCTGGGGCTGGACTGGAATCTCTATCCACTGCACCACCTAGCTGCCCCAGTTTGCCTTAATTTTCAAATGCAACAACAATATAACCTAACTTGCCTTTCTTTTTCTGTTGGTACTCCATCTCTCACTTCTGGGCTGTTGCAATGGCTATTCTCCCTTCTCAGCTCTACTCTAGAATTCAGTGTCTTCAAGTCTCAGCTCAAGTGCCATTGTCTACACGAACTCAGCTCCAAAGCATCCACTGTGTCACCTGGTTAGTTGGATCATTGAATGATTTGGTCATATAAGACCCCCTATTCTAGGAACTAAATATCAAAAGATGGTCATATATTCCCGATCTCTTAGCATCTTGTATGTATGTGTACCCAAGGAAGTTTATCAGAATATTCTAAACCACAAAATATGCAGTCTGTCCCAATAACAAGCTGTATCCAGATTGCTTGGCAAAGGGATAAATAATACCGACCAGTAAGACCCCTAAAAGCCCTCAGTGGCCTTCCTGAACAGGAAGCAGCACATCAACCAATAGCAGACTCAGCCATGAATTCCTCCTTGCTTCAAGCGTCCTCCCATAATTTTACATTTTTTTCTTAAATAAATATTAGCATTAGACTGCCATCTATGCCTCATTATTTCACTGTCCCCTAGCTCCCCTTCCCCCACCCCAACCCTCCAGCACATTTACTTGGGCATCTTCTCCAAAAAAGGCTACATGCTTTGGTGACTGGGTTTCACTACCTCCAAATAACCTCTTGGTTCTCTCCCATTCTAAAAGTGCAGCTAGTTTGACCATGGACATGGGTTATATAAGGAAGTGGCTACACTTCCCCAAAGGTAGGGCCTTTCCATGTACAAGGATTTCTTTGGCATTCAGTCCTGAAGTCAGGAAATTTGCATTCAAATTCTCACTCTTCTACTTGCTAGTTGTGTGATCTCGAACAAATTACTTCCTCTCTCTAGTCTTCAATCTCCTCATTGTAACATGAAGGTGATGAGGTTTCTAAAGTCCCTTTCAATTATAACTTTTTCTGACTCTTTAACAGTACTAAGAAGAGAGGTTGAAGGAGACTGGAGATGGAGAGGTAGGGGTAAGCTCAGGAATGCCTAGGTGGCATAATGTTGCAGTGACCCCGTCTCCTCCCTACCCTCCCCATGCAGGTCCCATTTTGGAATTCACAGATAAGCTGCTACAGATATCAGACTCTGGGGGGATCCATCTTTTCTGCTCTGAGTAGAAACAAAAAACTTGAACTGAATTGATTACTTGTTTGGAAGGAATAAATCCACCTGGAATTCTTCCCTGTTCACTCCTCCATTCCCCTCATCATTTCTATTCCAGTGTGTAGAACGGTGAAATCCCTTATTGCGATTTATATTTTCCCACTGTTTATATCTTCTTCATATTATTATTTTGCTAACAGGATAAGTTGTATGTGCGTTTCCCACAATCTAAATCTCCTCTATAATTTACGCTGTATTTTTCACCACATTCATTTCTCAGAAATGCCCTTGTGTATACAAGCATAAACACAACTAGCTGTGACTAGGTGTAATGGGGATAGGAGCCCTTGCCTTTGAAGCAGGGTCACTAGGTATGGCTTCTGGCTTTGCTCCTTCTTGCTCCATATTTCTGGTGCCTCCTTGAGACTTCTCCAGCCTTCCCGAAATTTACATGGCCTGGCACTAGTCCCCAGGTTGGGAAGGGTAATGGATGAAGAGTTAAAAGGAGTGCAAATATTTTCCCTAGTCTCAAAAAAATTCAAGGGGTGAGGTGGGGGGAGACTGTTGACCATGCACCCAGAAGCATGGAAATGAAATTCAGTTACCTTAACCTGGCTAGGAGAGACTGTGGTTCATAAAGATGAATCAGCAGGTCTTCAGAGAAGTCTTCACAGCTGCCTGAATGTCCCTTTGTGTGTTATCAGGGCAGGGCTGGAAGTCTGACTTTAAAAAGAAAAAAAAGAAAAGCAAGCAGGCTAATAGTGCTATGGAGGCAGTGGCAGTAACAGCAGCAATGGCTGCAGCAGAGAACAACTGAGCCTCCAAACCTTACAACAGAAAGAGATCAGGTAACATCAAGCTGCAAGACCAAAAGAACACCAAATGACCTCGGAGGCCCTGGAAACAGAAGCTGAACAATGGAGTCAAAACGGTGGACAGATTAGTGCAACCAAGAATGCTGAAATCAGGGACCAGAGGGCAAAGAGAAATCAGGCATACAACCACTTTGATGAGGACAAAAAACAAACCCTGATTTTGCCCTTCACTGATACTATCACATACACCATTCACGGGCCAGAGGAGGTGGTGTCAGTTCCCTAGTAATCAGAAATTATTTCTCTGCTTAGGGGAGCTTCATACTGCAAGTCTGGAGCAGCTGTAAGAGGATATGGGTGAGACTCACTAGAGTGGGCTGCTTGACTTCCTGCCCACCCCAAATTTTTTCCAAATGGATGGAGATGACAGTTGAAGCAACCATATATAGGTTCCTAAGAAATGTGGGGCCCACCAATGGGGAAAGTTTTCCTAACTATCTATGGGATTGGATGATTATTTTCATCATGCCTTAGTCTAATAAACTTGTTCTATTTGTTCTAGGCTTTGTTAGCTCAGTGCTTGCAAAGGACTAAAGCCATCTCAAAGCAAACTAAAAATGAATCAAATTCTGATGCTCCCAAAGTCACATCTATGTAACATGCACCAACTATTGGATACCACCAAGGTGGATGACGGGCCACATGTGTGATAGGAAAGGAGAACCATAGATAACATGTGGATGTTGGGCAACTAGACACTACCTCAAACGACAACAGTAGATCCTTTTAAAATAATTTCCATTTACACAACCTAGAGAATCACACTGAACACCCACTTACAAACTGCAGTTGATAATAATAACCTAATTCAATGATTTCGACAGATGAAAAAACACACTAGTAGGATCAGTTATATTCAATAACTTTTTCTTTAAAAAAAATTTTTTAAAGCAGAAAAACATAAGCTGAGGTCATCATCTCTAGTGTCAACTTTATAAAATAGATAGCTAGTCAACGCCCAGGAACTACATTCCTATTTCCCACTTTGCAAAGGAAATAAAAAATAAAGCATAGTTGTTTTTCCCCCTCCTTTCCCTGCTAGGTCAAATGATAAGAACCAGTTATTAAACTGAAGTGTCCAATTTACAAACTAGTACCTCCCAGTCTTCTCTACGACATGTTGACTGCATTCTATTCGCCTACTCCCACTGAAACTCAAGTTCAGATCCCTGGACACTGGTTGTTTGACTAGTGAGCCTTACCCTGCTGAGAACCATGCCCCCCAAGCAACTTTCCAGCCATCTCCATGTCCTGTTACCGTATAATACCCCCTCCTGAATATGTGCTGCCTTCTCCATTTAGAACACAAGCACCTTGAGGGCTGAATGACTTAGCCAGTAATTAGCGCAAGGCCTGGCATACAGTAAATACTCAATATTTTTTTTCATTTAGTCCTATAGAAAGGAGCTGATTAGATGGCTATGTTCTTTTCCTTCCTCTCCCATAAAAAAAAAAGTTGCAATATCCCCCAGTTGGGAAGAAAAAAACCTCAGTCTCAGGCTCAGGTCTGGCACACGAGATTAAGCCAGGGCACATCTTTCTTTAAATTTTTCTTTTAAATTATGAATTTAACAATCATCAACATGAACATTTCCTTATGTAAAGGACAGGAAAAAAGGATTACATATGCAACCATGACTCTCTTGCATAACTTTTAAAGTATACATAAACTTTAACATGTTAGTAACAAAATACTTCTCTTGTGTCTTCTGAACTTTCCCTTGCTCTTTTTTTAAAAAAACGTTTCACTGAGGTTTTTCTTCCTTTTTTTCCCCAAATTACTTTGGAGCACATTTTTCACAATTAATTTTCTGCAAGGAAGAAGTTCTAATGGCATTAACAGCAATCAGTCCAGAAACTCATGTGGTTCTTACAGGACAGACCAAGGCCAGTTCACTTCCTCTGCCAGAACAATTGATCAAGTTTCAATTGTAGCATCAGAAAAAGATCATTTAGGAGACTATAATGGGGCCACAGAAACAGCCTGAAAAAGATTTTGAAAACTCAGAAAGGTGTGTGGTAGTATTTGGAAGTTAAACGTCTTCTATTTCACTGAAAAAATTAAAATTATCCTCAGGGATTTCCAGTGGCACTGTAACAATCTAATCTTCAGTTGAACTTCATGAAGGTAGGTGAAATGAAATAGATTATTAACTCACATGAGAAAAGCCTATGCTATTACAAACTCTCTCTCTCATTACTGATTCAGATGACAATTCTAGAGAAACGTAGCAACATTGAAAACACTGAGAAAACAAGGTTGGCATTGTTTCATCTTGGAGACCAAAAGATTTCTTAAAACAGACCAGGTGTGTCTTCATAATGCTAACCAACTGAGCAATTTTTAGGGGATTCTAGTGCTATCCTCCAGAAAAATACAAACAGCATAGCCTACCCCCAGGCCACAAGCACATGTTCCACTGATCTTTTGGTAAGTTTTTCTTAACATTAGGAGTAACTTCTGCCAGATAAGGCTTTTCTCTTCACACGTTAGAGGTTTGCATAGGTGTTCATTAAACAGACTTCAAAATAATGTGCTTACTTTTAAATAAGAGTTTGTAATGTCCTAGGAAATTTACAATACAGAAAAATGAAGCTACATCAAAACCTCTGAATGACGCTCTCTGCTTTAAAAATAGGAGTGGAAATGTATTTAGTTTTCCCTTATCTACCACTGCACTCCCTCTTTAAACTATGCAAAGCAGCTAAGTACATCTATCTAAACTTCTCTGACTTACCTTTCCCGAAGAGCTATTTAAGTGTTTTGGTTTAACAGCTCAGCCCATGCCAGTCTGTAGAAATAAATTAAAATGGTGGTCTTTCAAGAAGTTTCTATTTAGCTCTCACTGTGTCCAATGTTCTGCTCTATGCTGGAGGAGATAAATAAGACATAGTCCCTGCCCTCAAACAGCTTACACTCTAAATGTCAACAGATGATTCAACAGAGTAGGTTAAGTTGAAAGCAAGACTTACCACAGAAAAGTAGCCAGAGTCGATAATGTATCTTATTTAGGGTTTTAAGTTCACCAGCCTTTTTCTGTCGATGCTATGAGCTGCTATAGTATATGAACTTTAGTTCATTTTTTTTTCTAATCTTGTATCTACCACAATAATAAATCTCTGAGTTTTCAAATGTTAGTTAACGCTGCAACTTTAAAGAGTATGACCAGAACCCAAATGCCATGAATTTTATGACCTTAGAAATGCAGAGAGGGAATACCAATCTAAAAATGTGACATAACAAAAAATGTGTTCTAAGTTAAAAAAAAAATCCATGTGACTATACTCCATTTGAAAGACAGGTGAATACTGACCTGCTTAGTTTTAATTATTACTGAAAAGGTAATAGAAACAATAACATAAAGCAGCCCTCACTAGACATATTTCAAGTTTTCTATACCACTCATCGCCACCATCATCCACAGATGTACTCCTATGAAAAGTAGTATGTACTTTGGGAATTCTTCTAGGGGGAAAAGAACTGCATTGTGCCAGGACCCTGGAAAAGGCTTGTTTGGCATTATGGGAATTTGACTTTGTAGAGGTTGTGCAACTCTTCCATTGTAATTGCTTCTTTTAAAGGAAGGTAAACCAGAAGAGCACCTTTACTTTGCCCTGGAAACAAGAGTGTCTTTTCAACACTCTTCATACCTTTTACAATGCTGCAGCTATTTGAAAATACTCAATTACAAACATCAACTAAGAGGACGAGTGCTGGGTTGGTTTTTTTAAAGGCATTATTTCTCTATATTTGAGGTTGTTGAATTACAAAATGTATTTACTAGTACTAACACAAAAAATGGATATTGCTACAAATGGCCAGACTGCTAATTTTTAAAACACATGGCATCATTCAAAGGTTTTGTTAAGTGATGTGATATCGTTCAGATCTTGTGTTGGAAGCATTCATATTCCTGATAGGATAAAACAAAGGCAACAGTACCTTCAAAAGGTCATTGTGATAAATGAACTAATATTCAAATTGCTTTGTGTATGATATAAAAATGGTACAATATGAATCCAAAGTATTATTATACAAAGTATAAAAACACTGCATCCTTAATTAACTAACTGTATATTTAAATTCACCCACAAACAGAACATTTTCACCCTCAAATCCTAGGATCCAGAAATAGAAAATCAGACAACAAATGGTAACTATAACAGTACTAGCTATGAGAAAGTTTACGAGTCAGGAATAACAATATAAAAATGGATTCAGTGCTGTTAGTCCCTTCTACTTCTCACCCAGGTCTTTATCTAACATCTGGCAAGGCCAGGGGGCACCAGTATAAAAATACATAAGTTTTTAAAATAGCTCAAAAAAGATAGAAGTCACGAACGCCATAAACACTAGCTGGGCAAGACGGAATCAAGTTGCTTCTGGAGCCATCTTCAAGCAAAAAAATAGCTGATGAAATCTAACTTCAAATTTCTAAAGTTCTCTTCTGTTGTAAGGCATCATTAAGCAGTTCTACACCAATATTTGGAGAACATGCCTCAGAAATAATGATTAAGCTGTGGGATGACATATTAAGGAGAGGAGTCATTCCAATGCAGCCAGCTGCTCAATGTCATGTCGTACTTCTTTTGCATGCTCTTCAAATTCGGGTTCTTTTCTGGGAGGTTTCCTTTACCTAGAAACAAAGTAACAAGACATTATAATAGTACAAAAAGGTTCAAATTCATCTCAGGGGGCAGCTAGGTGACGCAGTGGATAGAGTACCAGCCCTGGAGTCAGGAGGCCCTGAGTTCAAATCCAGCCTCAGACACTTGACACTTACTAGCTGTGTGACCCTGGACAAGTCACTTAACCTTGCAAACTTCGCCTAGCAAAACAAAAACAAATTCATCTCAGGAGCTAAGTAGAAATATTTTCTAGGACTATGAGGAAGGTACTCAAACATATAAGACAATGCTTGATAAGAGATAAGTCTCTTTCTTCATCAATAAACTTTATTTTTATGAAGAAACCCAGAGCATCTCCCATTGCAAGTATCATAAGCCAGCCTACTAAAACATACTTTGGTGTCAGGAAACATATACTTATTACAAACCAGAAATCTCCCTAAAACACTGAGATGCTTTTTTTTGGTTTAGAAGGCATTCCATCTCCTCACCATCCATTCCCTCCTGCTCTGAGGCTTCTATTCCTAACACTACTTCCTCTCCTGAAACTTTGACCATTGTCTACCCACATTCTTGACCTCTGAAATATCTGACACTGCACCCACCATCACTAATTTATAATTATAATTTCTCCTCCTCTTTTCTAGAGTGTATTGCATCAATCTAAAACTTCTTTCATTCTCTTCAATGACTACTCTTCTGTCTTTCCTTTGCAAAGGAGTGCTCAGCCAAGGTGAAGAAAACCACAAACATATCCAACAGCTGTTTCCCAACCCTATCCTCAGGAATTAATCCACTTTCACAAGTACTAGCATTCTTCCCAATTTCCCATTTCTATAAATGGTACTAATATTTTCAAGTCACCTAGAACTGTCCTACATTTATCACCTTTCTTTAACTCTGCATCAAATTTACCATCAAGTCTTGTTGAACTATTCTTTATGATCTCCTTCTTCATCCAGGAATAAAAATATTTCAAGAAATTGGATGTGGATGAGGAGGGAGAGGAAGCAGGTCCAGGAGAGGAAAACTGAAATACATGTACTACTTTTAAAAATGTTCTTTACATATTCATTTAATCTAGGGCAACAAAAATGTATTATGTGTAACTTTATCTGCTCAAAAAGCTGAGATCTTTTTCTATTAAACTGAAAAAATATTCAGCTATTCAGAATTTACTTGATTAATTTAAAAAATTTTTTTATTCATTTTAAACTTAAATACTAAACAACAAAAGGACATTTCCACATTTCCACACACACAGCAGAATATAAAGACAGGATTCAATATAAAACCATACGTTTCTATTTTAAACTATTTGCTTTTTTTTTAACTATGCAATAAATGCTACACATTGATTTCAAAGCTACTCAGCTTTTCTGTGCCTCCTTCCAAGTTTTCTTTTGTTTTCTGCAGTGAAACTTTTCTCCCTCCCTTCCCACCCAGCCCTAGAGAAGGCTACAATTAAACATGAACATACACACACATACATACACACACACACATACACATATAAAATATGCATATATACACACACATATTTCTCTGTCACTTCTTTCTCTGGAGGTGGATAGCATCTTCCTTCACAGATCCAAGTCTTCCCATGTTTTTCTAAAATCAACTAACTCATCATTTCTTACAACACAGTAGTATTCATCACAATCACATATCACAACTTTTTAGCCATTCCTCAAGTGAAGAGCATCTATCATTTTAGCCAATCTGAAAGGTTTAAGAAGGTATCTAAGTTATTTTAATTTTTATTTCTCTAATCAACAATAATTTGGAGCATTTTTTTCACATGACTATACTTTTGATTTCTACATCGAAAAACTGCCTTTTCTTACCCTTTGACCATTTATCAATTGGGGAATGACTTGTATTAGAAGTTTGACAAAGGTCTTTGTATATTTGAGAAATGAGACTCTGAGAGACTGCCTGAAAAATTCCCCAATTTTCTGTTTTCCTTCTAATCTTGGCTACGTTGGTTTTATTTGTATGAGAACTTTTTAATTTAACATAATCAAAATTATCCATTTTACATCTCACAATGCTTTCTCTTATTTAATCATAACTTGTTCTCCTATCTATGAGTCTGGTAGATAAAGTGTTCCGTGTTCTTCTAATTTTCTTGTGATATCTTCCTTTATATCTAGGTCAGGTATCCATTTTGACCTTATCTTGGTACATGGTTTAAGATATTGGTCTATGTTCAAATCCAGCCTTAGACACATAACACTTACTAGCTGTGTGACCCTGGGCAAGTCACTTAACCCCATTGCTTAGCCAAAAAACAAACAAAAAAAAGATATTGGTCTATGCCTAATTTCTGCCAGACAGTTTTCCAGCTTTCCCAAAACTTTTTACCAAATAATGAATTCTTATCCCCAAAACTTAAATCTTTACATTTGTCAAACTTAAGGTTACTACAATCCTTTACCTACTGTGTATTTTATATTTGTCCTCCTATTACTTAATCTACTGACCCCTCTAAAACTCCCTCCTTTATCCTTTCCCCCCAATCCTCCTAATGCCTAATCTACACACCCTTCTAAAAATCCCTTCCCTATCCTGTCCTCTCATTGCTTTTTTTCCTAACAAGATATTTCACATTCTCTTCTATTTTTTCATTCTTTCGATTTTGTTTCTAATTGTTTCTTGGTGTCTTATAATGTCATGAGGTTCCCCTTGCCTTCTAGTTTTCAAGGAGCTGTTTTTTTCCTTAAGTTTTTGGATCTCTTTTTCCAATTTGGATCTCTTTTTTACAATTCCAATTCCTCATAAGAAAAACAACTGATCTGGAGAACAGATCAAGGAGACAATACAAGAACCACTGGACTACCTGAAAATTACAACCAAAAAGAAAATATTTTTTCTCTCTTTATATTCTGCTGTGTACATGGAAATGTGGAAATGTCCTTTTTTCACCTCTGCTTTTGTATTTAAGTTCAAAATGAATTTTTAAAAAGTTGCAGTCTATTTACATCAACCATATCTCTCTCTACTGCCTTTTGGAAGACTCCCAATTATGACTCCTTACGAACTCTGCCAGTCTTTGAATCATAACAATATAGCAATACTAAGTTTATAATGTGAATACAATCCTCTACTCTGCTTGATTTTGAAGGACCTCCATTCTATCTGTCCAACCTTATTTTTTACAGCTCACCCTCAGGCCAATGTCTTCACTGTCCTTGGAACTCATATTTTCATTATTTCCTCTAAGTAATGGTGATTTTCAGAATGCAGTCCCTATAATATTCAACAAACTATAACACTGTACTTCCTTTAAGAGCTAGGTCAAGTGGTCTCTCCTCTTTAAATCATTGCCCTGTAATTCCACCTTCCATTTACTTTAGCATCAATTGTGAGATGTGGGAAGCACGAAACTGCCAGCATAGTATGCAGGCATTAAATCACAGTAGCAAAAAAGGAAATATATGTGTTGCCCAAATCTAGAGACATCTCCATCCCAAATGAGCAAATGTACCATTTATGAGCCTTCCAGGTTCATATTGGACTAATCAGCCACAGTTAAACACACTTTGTGATGTCACTGGTCTTTGAGTACAAAGGACAAACAACAACTAGGAGTGTGTGCACTGAAATTTGATACAGACAACGCAAGATAACTGGATTCAAATTAGAGAATAATGGAATTTTAGAGCTAAAATTAACCTCTCAGAGATGATCTAGTACAACATCCTCATCTAGAGAAGATTTGCACATCTTGTAAACTTCTTCAGGAAGTAGATAGGTTAGACTACAGACAGACTAACAATGATTGGTTGCCACACGTCACATGACAAACAGGAGTGTGTGCAGTGGCAACCTTACATTTTCCCCAAAATCTTTTGGCAGGCTTTATGTAGTGTAGGACTGTCCTGAAAAATTTCTCTGAGATTTTGTTTCCCCAATTTATTCATGGTCACAACTAGTTAGAGTTCAAGTCTGGATTAGAAGTCAGATCTTGACTCTTAATCCACTGTTCTTTTTTATTACAATGGTTCAAATACATCTCACAATATGGAAATCCCTTTTACTGCAGCCTACATGCTCCAGGTTGCTTGAGAAGATATTTTGTAACTGGTACTGCCACTCCATCAGGTACCTAGGTATCTTATTCACTAGTTTTTTTAAATGTGTATCATTTAGTTTCCCCAAGAAGACTGAATTTCCTCAAGGACAGGGTTGGTTACCTCTACATCTTCAAGGCACAGAGTAGGTGTTCAATAAATACTTACAGATGTGGATCTTTCAAAGTTGTTTAAAAATTAAAAAAAGTGTAGGGGCAGCTAGGTGGGGCAATGGATAGAGCTCTGGCCTTGGAGTCAGGAGTACCTGAGTTCAGATGTAACCTCAGACACTCGACACTTACTAGCTGTGTGACCCCGGGCAAGTCACTTAACCCCAACTGCCTCACCAAAAATAAAAAGAAATAGTGTTGTAGAGTTGGCCCCAGAGAAGCTAAACAGGGCTCACACCTAAGTCTGATTTTGAGCTATACATACAATCTTGTTTTTGGCTCTTTCTTTGTCCAGTTTCAGGAACTCATTGAGTGTTAAATCTTCAATCTTCTTCTTAATGCTGATGAAGGCACAACTAGATGAGTGCTTTTTATGTTCCAACCTAGCAAATGAATACAGAATAACATCATGAGAAAGAAATTGAAATATAAAATAAGAGTTATGTTTAGCATGTCAGTTTTTAGAGTCTATTATTAATACCTTAATCTATATAACCTGTTTCCCAGGTTCATCAAAATCATCCCTCTGGTTGCCAATACAAATTTATATTAAAATGTAATAAACAGTAAGTACTTACGAAGTGCAAAGGTGGAGATACAAAGGAAAGGAAATAAAAATCTTTGCCTTGGAGTACTTACAACTTAATAGCGCTGTGAGATAAAATAGGTATACAAAATAAGGAAATGGGATAGAATGCAGTAAAGGCAAAATAAACATTTAGACAAAATGTTATAAGACATTTGAGAGAGAGATTATTTTCCCTGGAAGAAGTGAAGGAGATCAAAGATTTCTTCATAGAAATGGTACCTGCTTAAAAAGGAGGTTTCAACAGGCAAAGAATGTGAGAAGAGAACATTACAGGAAGGGGGCATAGTCTGTACAAACAAACATTAAACAGAAGAGATCAAACTATAACTAATGAATGGAATGTGGTGAAAACCCCTCATAAAATCTAAACTCAAAATACAGGACTTTTGCCCAACTGTGTGAACAAATGGTTGTATCGAGTCTGCAGGGGACCCTGGGGTGGGGGGGAACAGGAATTTTGCAGGGATTTGCCGAATTGGAACATTTCAAGATAACCACATCTGTTTGTTTGTCACTGTCTCCGGGAAGATTTACCTTCAAGGCTTGGGGGGTGGGGAGATGAACTGTTGGGGAGGGCCATATAAAAACCTGCTGTATCTATGTTCAGCTTGCCCTGACACTGAGAGATTTTCCAGTGAGGGTCGCCCTTTCTTGCAAGATCATAATAAAAATTCCTTTCTGCCTTCTACCTGGAGAAGCCTCTGAATTTATTGGAAATAAGGATAGCTGTCCCACACACTAAAGAACAAAGAAAAGTCTAGATACGGATGGAATACAGAATAAAGTATATGAAGGGAACTAGGGTAAATTAAGGTTGGAAACATAAACTGAAGCCAGATTGTTAATGTCTTTAAAAAACAGATTTGTGTCTATCTTATAGAGAAAGAGCCACTGTAGGGTTCTGAGCAGGTCATTGACAAAGTCAGGCCTATTTAGAAGATTACTTTTCCAAGGAAAGAGAAGACAAGAGATTGGAGGCAAGGATACCAGCAAGAAAGACATTACAATACTCCAGGAAAGAGGTAAAGAGGTCAACTAAGGTGTTGCAAGTAGGAATGGAGAGAAAGGAGGAGATGGTAAGGGACACTCCGGAGGTAAAAATTCAATAGATCTTGAACGGAGGTCCTTTAGAAAAAGGTCAAAAATAACTCCAAAGTTTTAAATCCAGGTCATTATGAGGACTAGCAAATTGGGAAGAGGGAAGGTTTTAGAGGGAAGACAATTAGTTTAATTTGAAACTTACAGAGCTGCAGATACTGTTAGAACCTGAAAGCACAGATATTTTGCAGACAAAGACATAGCACTGGGGAGGAGCTCAAGGAGAGATTAATGCTAGAGATATTTATTTGGGAGTTAAATGCATAAAGGTGGTAATTAATATCATGAAAAAAATGAATAATGAGATAACCAAGTGAGAATATGTAGAGAGAGGAGAGGGAGATATTCCCACCCTCACCCCACCCCCAACACACACAAGGGCAAGGAAAATGAATAACCATCAAAAATAACTAAAAATGAGGAACCAGTTAAAAAGTAAGCTTGAGTTCAAATAGGAAGGAGTGAAGGAAGGAAGGAAGAAGGGGAAGGAAGAGGAGAAAGAGGAAGGAATCTCTCCTGAGAAGTTCCATTCTTCTTTCCTGGATAGAATTATCTGTATAGAGATGATAATTGAATCCAGGAGATCCCTGAGCAAACAGTATAGAGGGAGAAAGCCCAGACAGAGTTTGGGGAGGAGGGAAGAGACCCATAATTAGCAGCTATGATCTGGATAAAGATCCAGCAAAGGAGACTAGGGAACAATCCCGTGAATGTAGGTAAAAAATAGGTCAAATTGAAAGCAAATAAATTTATTAGCATGCTAACAAAGACTGCTTACAGATAGCAGCTTCAGCTAGCTAAAGTACATACTGTTTTTTTTATTTATAACTTTTCAGCCCCACTTAGAGCATATAGATAAACAGGGGCATTCAATGGCAACTTGAGAGAGGTAAGTAAAGCATTTCAAAAGAGGAGGGGTAGAGGAAGGAGGAATTAGTCAAAGGAGAAAAGGGGAATATTTGGAATACAATGGAAGGATTTATCATCACAATAACAAAACATTCCCTGTTCAAGGATAAAAAAGAAAAAGAAGTAACCAAATGCTTTATACAACTGGTTAAGAAGTCCATTTAAGAAAAGAGGGTTGAGGTTATGAAAAAACTACAGAAATCTATTTTCTAAGGACAACAAACAGTTGTTATAGCAGTGGATGAGACCCATCTTCTTTACTGGGTCCTTGCATGATTTTTAAAATTTTCTTTCTCCTTCAATAGCAGTTCAGAATTTTCCACTATTAAGGATATCAGGAAGTTGTTGGATTCCAGTTGTAAATGACTGCAGTTCCTATCCTCCCTCTTCCAAGAATTTCTAAATCAACTTATCTAGCCCTTATCTCCCTCCTAATCTACAAAGTTCTATTCCCAGCTGCCTACTGGACATTGCAAACTGGATATCCCATAGACACCTTAAACTCAATTTTTATCTCATACTTCCCTCAAATTTTTCCTAACTTCCCTATTATGGTTGAAGGTATCATAATCTTCCCAATCATCCAGGCTTACAACCTAGGTGTTATCCATGACTTCTCATTCTCATCCTCCATAGCTAATCTGTTGCCAAGTCCTATTTTAATTTTTTTGGGGGGAGGAGGAGGCAATTGGGGTTAAGTGACTTGCCCTGTGTCACACAGCTAGTGAGCGTCTGAAGTCAAATTTGAACTCAGGTCTTACTGACTCCAGGGCACCACCTAGCTGCCCCTCTATTTTACCTTTTTAACATTTCTTGTATACACCCCCTTCTGTCTTCTGACACAGCCACCACTTCGGTGCAGCCCCACATCACCTCATACCTGGTCTACTGTAATAGCCTGTTGGTTGGTCTTCCTGCTTCAAGTGTCTTCCCTCTATAATCCATCCTTCACTCAGCTGTCAAACTGATCTTAAAGGGAAGGGGAATGGAAGGGAATAAGCATTTATACAGCATCTATTATGTGTCAGGTACTGTGCTAAGTGCTTTACAAATATTATCTCATTTGATCCTTATAACAATCCTAAGAGCGAGGGGCTGTCATCCCCATTTTACAGTTAAAAAAACTGAAACAGAAGGGGCAGCTAGGTGGCGCAGTGGATAGAGCACGAGCCATGAAGTCAGGAAGACCTGAGTTCAAAACCAACCTCAGACCAAACACTTGACACTTACTAGCTCTGTGGCCTTGGGCAAGTCACTTAACCCCAACTGCCTTAAAAAAAAACTGAAACAGAAAGAGGTTAAGTTATTTGTTTAAGGATACACAGTAAGTGTCTAAGGCTAAATTTGAACTCAGGTGTTCCTGACCCTAGGCCCAGCTCTGTATTCACTGTACCACATAGCTGCCTAAAGGGACTATTTTGCCTTTCTTTCTATCCCCAAAATTTATACCTGCACATACAGTAGGCTCTTAATAAATACTTGTTGATTTGACTTGACAACAGCCTTCTAAGTGGGCACCATACCTCAAGTCTCTTCGTTCCATAATCCATCCTTCACACAGTTGATTAAGTGGTATTACTACACACAAGTCTGATCACATTGCTACCTCATTTAGTAAGTTCCAGGGGCTTTCTATCATCTGTAGAATCAAATAAAATCTCTTCTGTTTGGCATCTAAAGAGCTTTACAACCTGACTGCAAACTATCTTTTAAGCTTTCTTTCACATTTCTCTCCTGCACCCACTCTACAATCCAAACTGGCCTTGCTATTCTTACACACACAACCTTCCATCTCTTAGCTTTTACATAAATTGTCCTAGAATGCACTCTACCCTCACTTCCACCTTTTATAATCCCATAGTTTCTTTCAAAGCTCAACTTGAATACCCCCTCCTACTTGAGACCTTTCTGGATCCTCCAGTTTCCAAAGCATCCCCTGCAAACAACTACATATTTTTAAAAAATATATTTGCATGTAAACAGGCTGTCTCCTCCTACAGAATATAAATAAACTCTGTGAGGACAGGAATTGTTTCATTCTTGTTTTTGTTACTCCACCCTTCCAAGTACTTTAAAATGCTTGTTGATTTTCCACATGACAATCTTTCAGACACTTAAAGAATGCTATCATCCTGCCCCTCTAAATCTTCTCTAGGCTTAATATCCTCTGTGTCTTTAATCATTTTGACACATTACTCCGTAAATTAATATGAACAGAATATGTGATTGAATATGAAATAAAACATATACCACCATGCTTTTTTATATTTCATAAGACTGAAATATCTAATTGGATAAGAACCTAATGTAGACAGGATCAAATAAACTACTAAGGTGCTGCTTTCTCATGAACAAAAGTTTTACATTTCACAAATAAAGCTATAGTGGTAGCTAATGGAGACTGAAATTGCGCTCATTGCCCTGCAAAATAAAAATCCTTTTTCAAAACAAGAGTTTGATTTAAGAGTAAGGAGTGTAAATTCTGATGCAGAGCAAGGCTAGGTCAGCCTGGCAAGGACTTACATAGGATCATCCTCTGGTTCCCAGCCCTCTAGTTCCTTGAAACAGAAGAAGCACTGGGCTAAATCAGGCTCGTTCTCACTTGGGCAGTGGATGAACCCAGCTTCAGCCATCTGCAAAATAAAGTAGGTCAGGACGGTTGAGAAACCAAAGAGCAGTTGTATCTCCTCTCCTTAAGAACACAGGGCTCCAGAAAGCCAGGAGATCAAGTAGGTGGAATACCAGCTTTCTTTTTCGTTTTGGGCCCAGTGTTAAACTGGATCCCAAAGTGTCTCTTATCTGGAAGGTTAAGGGGTTATGCCTTACCAAATCTAAAAAGGAAGGGAAAGAATTCCAGATTCTTGGAAATACTCCAAAATGATCAAGGATCTTTGTTGGAATTTGGGGGTATGAAGAACATTACCCTTTTTTGGGCTACGTGTAAAAGTGTTAGTGTTGAAGGATAGGACGGCATCATCTGATGGAAGAGTACTGGACTAAGTCACAAGTCTCAGGTTCTACTTTTTACCCCCTTTTAGCTCTTTAACCTCAGATAAGGCCCCATTCCATGTCTTAGTGTCCTTCTTTAATAATAACAATAATGAAGATGATGATAGCTAGCATTTATATACAGCCTACTAAGTGCCAGGCGCTTTACAAATATTATATCAGATTTTTAAATAAAATTTATCTGGAAGTACAAAAAGTCGAGTTTCAAGGGAATCAGTGGAAAAAAAAAACTGGGATGGAAAGGGGCCTAGCAGTACCAGATTTCAAACTATACTACAAAGCTATGACCATCAAAACAATTTGGTACAGATTAAGAGATAGGTTGATCTGAGGAACAGATTAGGTACATAATATGCAGAAGCAAATGAACAGTCACCAAGTGTTTAACAAACTCAAAGATAAATGGGGCAAGAACTCACTATTTGATAAACAACATCTTGAACAGATTAACAAGGTAAATTCAAAAAAATAAGTAGAAGAGGGAAGAAATTACCCTTCACGTCTATAGCTAAGGAAAGAGTTCATGACCAATTAAGAGACAGAAAGGTCCACAGGAAGGAAAACGGTTCATTTTGACTGCATAAAATTAAGAAGCTTTTGCATAAACAAAACAGCCAAAGTTAGACCAAAAGCAGGAAACTGGGGCAGCAGTAGGGGGAGGGGAATGTAGAAAGTTTCTTGGGTAAAGGTCTCATTTCTAAAATATATGGAACTGAGTCGAATTTCTAAGAGTAAGATTCATTCCTCAATTGATAAATCATCAAAGGATATGAATAGGCAGTTTACAGAGGGAGAAATCAAAGCTAACAATAATCATATGAAAAAATGCTCAAATCACTAATTAGAGAAAAACATGTGAAGTCAACTCCGAGGCGACCCTTTCCACACATGAGACTGGCTAAGATGACAAAAATGGAAAATGACAACTATAGTGGTGGTTACTTGACGAACATAATGCGTAGTTGGGGGAGCTGTGAACTAGTCCAACCGTTTGGGAAAATTCAGAACTATGCCCAAAAGGCATGTGCAGGCCCTCGATGGTGGGAGAAATGGAGCCTCGAGGCTGCTGGGAGTTAGTCTTGACGAAAGGACCAGGATAGGTGTGAGGCTTTGGGGGGAAAAAAATGAGAAGGGGAGGCGAGGGAGGGAGGGTCGGCGGTCAATGGCAAGAGGTGGGGGGGGCGGGAGAAAGAAGGGGTGGGGATGGTGGACGGAGAATGAGGAGAGCTGAAAGGGGGGAGGACGAGAAGGGCTAGGGGAAGACGGAGAGAGGTCAAGGGTGAGAAAGAAGAGAGGGGGGCAGTGACAAGACGGTGGGGGAGGGGAGGAGGAAAGGGGCGGGTGGGGGGGCAGCCTGAATTAACGGGCTCGCCGAGAAGCAGCTTCCCGCGTGTGCGGCTCATCAGTCTCACCCGCTCCGGAGTGCAGGCGCAGTCCTCCGTGAAAGGCCAGTTCTGGAAGGTAGAGATGCGCGTATCGAGTTGGTAGAGCTGCCACTTTGGGGGTAGCGGCGGGGCGCTCATTTTGCAACCGGGAATGCAGACCGTTTCAAATTCTGCCACCGCGCGGCATGCCGGGAGCACCTGGGCTTTCTTCTATCCGTGGCCTCCAAGGAACTGGAGGAGGGTGTCGCAGGGCATGCTGGGGATTGTAGTCAAACACACAGACAGGCGCGCGCATACGCACACGCACACGCACACACGCGCACACACGCGCCAGTCTTCCACCGCCACTTCCCTCATTCCCATTTTCAAAATGGCGTAGCTCCGAGATGATAATTATAAAGCACTCTTTCTGGCACATAGCAAGCTATATGTAAATGTTAGATATTTTTTTAAATATATTTTTATTTTTTCCAATTACATTTTTAAACATTTTAATTCATTTTAAATGTTTTTAATGCCGTTAAATATTTCCTAATTACATTAAATTTTTAACATTTTAAAAAATGAGTTCCAAATTCTCTCCCTCCCTCACCCCTTAAGAAGGCAAGCAATAAGATATCGATTATACGTGTGAAGTCATGTAAACATTTCCATATGAGTCATGTTTGTTGCAAAAGAAAACACACATGCACAAAAATAATAAAGAAAATCCAAAAAAATTATGCTTTAATTTGCACTGAAATTTCATCAGTTCTCCTGGAGATGGAGAGGACTTTTCAAAATGGGTATTTTGGCATCATCTTGGATCGGTTTCTTGATTAGAGTAGCTAAGTCTTTCACAGTTGATCATCATTACAATATTGCTGTTACTGTAGTCAATGTTCTCCTGGTTCTGCTCACTTCACTTTGAATCAATTCATATAAATCTTCCCACGTTTTTCTGAAAGCATACTGCTTATCATTTTTATAGCACAATAGTATTCCATCACAATCATATACTATACCTTATTTAGCCATTCCCCAACTGATAGGCATCTCCTCAATTTCCAATTTTTTGCCACCACATAAAGCTGCTATAAATATTTTTGTACAGATAGGTCCTTTTCCCTTTTCTTTGAGCTTTGTGGAACACAGACCTAGTAGTGATATTGACTAGCTATTATTCTTTGGAAGGGCTGTTTGTGAGGTCTGTTGTCCTTTAACAAAATTTTTTAAATTCTGAAATTAAATACCCCCCCAAAAAACCCCTACATGTCCATATGCACAGAAGAAAACAAAAAGATGAATGTGTATGAAACAATGAATCTCTAGCCTATACTGCTTGTTTTTTTTAAAGATATATAATACATTTACTATATTACTTCCAAAACTATCCTTCTTGTCTGTACTTCCTTCTGAACTCCCTTCTGTTGTCTAATGTGTGTTTTAAAAAAAGTTTCAATGTCCCTTGTTTTGGCATCACTATTGCCCCTCCACCTTCCAATTAAGAAGCAAGAGGGGAAAAAAAATCCCTTGTAACAAATAAGCATGGTCAAACAAAATAAATCCTCATGGTGTACATATCTAATAACACTTGTCTCTGCATCTGTCAGGAGGTGGAATAACATGCTTCTGTCCTCTGCAGACATGGTAGGTTATTGCATTGATCAGAATTCTTAAGTCTTTCAAAGTTGTTTTTCTTTACAATGTCATTGTCCTTGTATAAGTTGCCCTGGTTCTGATCTTTTCATTCGACAACAATTCAAACTACCCAGGATTCTCTGAAATTATAATTTGTCTCATTTCTTAATTATACGCTTCAATTTGTATAGCTGCATACCAATTTATGGGCATCCCCTTAGATTCTGATTCTTTTCTTTTTCAATCCACCCTTCAGCTAGTTTTGCCTGTGATTATTGCCTCCCTCTTAACTATCCTCTTTCTATCCCAATTTGTTTTCTATTGAATTTGATATATGAAACTCTTTTTATGTGAGTAAATGGGTATATCGTATGTATTTCACCCTCCTTGGTCCATTTTAGTTGAATAAGATTCATCAGATTGCATTTTACACTACTTCCTCCATGTTTACAATACTTTCCTAATTATAAGAAATATCACGTTCCATTCCCTTCTTCCTTCTTTTTGCACTTGTGTACTTCTCTCACAGTCCCTTCTTTTCTCCACTTCAGACAAAACCAATCTATCCCCCAGGTCTTCTGTTTTTCTCATTTAACTCCCTCAATACCCTTTGAAGACATGAAGGCTTGGAAGGGACTCTGGTCTCTCCTCCCCCTAATTAGAACATTTTTGCATTAAGAAATGCTATAGGGGGCAGCTAGGTGGCGCAGTGGATAGAGCGCCGGCCCTGAAGTCAGAATGACTTAAGTCCAAATTCAGCCTCAGACCAAACACTTGACACTTACTAGCTGTGTGACCCTGGGCAAGTCACTTAACCCCAATCGCCTAAAAAAAAAAAAGCTAAAGCCCCTTCTAATCACTCAGATTTGGCTTTAAGTTTGCATTTCAAAGTTCTTACTCAGTCAAGTGCTTGAAAGTCCTCCATTCCATTAAAGGTATATATTTTTCTCTTCAACTTATTCTTGGTTGTAAGCCTATATCCTTTGCCTTTTAGAATATTATATTCTAAGCTCTCCCCTTGTTTATAATAGAAGCTGCCAGATCTTATGTGATCCTGACAGTGGTTTCTCGGTACTCGAACTGCTTCTTTCTGGATGTTTATAATAATTTTTCATTGATATGGGAGCCCTGGATTTGGGTTGTGATATTCCTGAGACTTTTCCTTGTAAGGTTTCTTGCAAGAAGTGATCAGTAGATTCTTCCTATCTTCACTTTGCCCTCTGGTTCTAAGAGATCTGAGCAGTTATGTATCATTTCTTGAAATATCGTCTTTTTTCTTGACTAGGTTTCCCTATCTCACTCAGGCTGGAAGTGTGGGGGGGAGGGGTTACTAATGGGCCAGTTCCACTCAGATCTGCACAGAAGTTTTAACCCATTGTTTCCATCCTGGACTGGTTCACCCCTCTATAAACAGTCTGTTGTGCCTCCTCACCTCCCTCCTGGGGGCTCATCATATTACTGCAGAATTTAGTTCAGTGGCTAGACTACAGCAAAACTCCTGAGCTCAAAAAATCTGACAGCCTCAGCTTCCCAGGTTAACAGAGATTACAGATATGCACCACCATGTCTAGAGTCCATTGATTCTTAAATTATCTCTTCTTTTCCTATTTTGCAGGTCTTTAATATCAGATATATTATACTTTATTCTTTTTTTTTACTTTTTAAATTTTTTTCTAATATTTCTTGCTGCCTCTTGAAGTCAGTGATTTGTTTGTTCTATTAGTTTTCAGGGAGTCTGCTACTTGGGTAAGGTTTTTACCACTTTCTTTACTTAGCCATTTATTCCCCTTCCAATTATTTTTTCCTCCACAGCTTTTATGTCAGTTTTAAATAAGTATCATTTTACCACATAGTTCTTGAGGAAATTCCTTTTTTTCCTAACCTTTAAGTCTCTGTTTTCAGCTGTTACTTTTTTTTTTAATTTTTAGGCAGTTGGGGTTAAGTGACTTGCACAGGGTCACACAGCTAGTAAGTGTCAAGTGTTTGGTCTAAGGCTGAATTTGAACTCGAGTCCTCCTGACTTCAGGGCCGGTGCTCTATCCACTGCGCCACCTAGCTGCCCCACAGCTGTTACTTTCTAGGCTGGATTTTTTTTACATCTCTGGGCCTACAATAATTTATGGTGGTTGTTCGTCTTCTTTGGTTTACTTATCTCTCTGGCTTTAATTCCTACACCAGGGCTTCATACAAGGACCTATGTCTGCCCTCTTTTGTGCTTTGGCCTGTGTGGTCTAGTCTTGGGTCACCTGGGTTTCTACGCTGACCTCAGCCTCCCAGGGCTAGGCCTCTTTCTTGAGGTCCTTGCTGGCATTTCAGAACAGAGTTCTAGGAATATCTGGGTGATCCAAGTCTGAGCACTGCTATAACACAGTTTTCAAGGTCCTCTCTGTGGGTTTCTGACTACAGCCCCCTAAGACTTTCTCAGGGGACCCCCTCTGCTCTTGTTCCGTCCAGACACAGAGCATTACAGACCAAACATACCTATGGCCCATCTCTGTTCATACTGGGAAGCTACGGGATGATTGTGTTGGCACTATCTTTGCTTGGATGCTCTCTTTCCTATTGCCAGAGGATAGAAACCCAGTCAGAATATGGTAGGCAAGGCTGAGGAGAATAATTCCTTCCATGCTGGGTGCTGGGTGGCAACTCAAAGCTAACTGCCATTTTATTAAAAAGAAACAGGATAGGTAAAAATTAGAGAGGTGAGGTACCTCTCAACATTGTATTTTAGTATAATGTGTATAATCAGGGGAAGTCTGATCATCCCTTTGTTATGGAAGGGAGGGGAAAAGATCAGAACCCCTCTCTCCCATAAGTTCTGGCTAGAGTATACCCTATAGAACATGGGTAGATCTGGGCCCCTTCTGATGATAGAATTGTTTTGATCCGGGTGGACTATGTATGGTATCTTCCTGCTGAAACACTTGGTGCTTTGGGGTCATACAATAAACCCTAGGCAATGTCCCCTGGTCCCCATAATGGCATCAGGGAGAGGTAGATAGTTCTGAAAGGACTGGCCATCAAACCAGAAAGAGCCTAGCATTCAATAGACCATAAAGACAGTGACCTTCCCCTTTAGACTTATTCATAGATGTAGTGATACCACTCATTCATACCAAAATTTCTAGTGGTTCCCAATGGCTTGCAAAATGAAGTTCGGATTTCTTTGCCTGAAATTTAAGGCCGTCCATAATCTGATACCATCCTACTTTTCCAAACTAATCTAATTCTGGCTCTGCCACTTATACTTGTGTGCTCTTAAGCAAGCCACTTCACTCACTGAGCCTCAGTTTCCTTATCTGTAAAATAAGACTACCTAGTATAAGGTCCCTTCTAGCCCTGAAACTATGCTATGTTTGTATTACTTTCTTCTAAATACTCTTATGATCCAGCCAAACTGGACTAATCTCTCGGTTCCCCAAAGGTGCCTTGGGCACACTATGCCTGGAATGTCCTCCCAAGCCCACTTTGCCTCCTGAATTCCTACCCAGCCTTTCAAGCCTAAAATAAACATCACGTCCTGAAAGGAGCTTCCCTGATCATCCCCTTTCTCAGCTCATCTTTATCCTTCAAATGATACATAGCATTTTGCTTTTCCGCACTTTGCAGAAATGATCGCGTGGTATTTTGTATTGTATTTTATTTTGTGTCTTATTCTTCTACTGGATTTTAAGCTCATGGGAGCTTGGCCAACATTTTATCTAAGCCTTGTATTTCTCCAGCACCTAATTTAGGGCTCTACCTCAGCACCTTGGTAATTGTTTGTTGAATGAATGAACATATGATATCAAGTTAAAAGGTTTTATTAGTGGTCATGGCAGCAAGCACAGAGAAATATTCTCTCCACAAAGGAAGGTAAAAAACCAAAGCTCTTTGTGCAGGTTTGGTGAATGGTCTAAGACCCTAACCTTCCCAGAATGGAAAAACAAAGAAAGCAGCTTTCTGGTTTCTCACAGAAGCTTTGGAGAAGTGCTCTTTGCTCTTCTCCAAGCTATGGTAGACATGGTGAGGCTCTGGGTTCTCTCATTACTGGAAAATTGTCTTCAAAATAACCTGCAACAGGAAGAAGTAGTGACCTTAGAGCTGGAGAGGCTGACATAAACTGAACAAGGAGGATTGGAACTGGGAAGTGGAGAGGGAAGGTCTCTTGAACGTAAGAGTGGTGGAGTGGGATGGGAAGGAGATTTAGAATAGATTTGGTGGAGAAATGAGGGAGGATTGAGACTAAAGGATAAAATTTATTAAGCACCTACCACACTCCTGATACCATTCTAGGTGCTGAGGATACCAAGACAAAATAACAACAATGACAACAATGCTATCCTACCTGAGTCAGTATATATTCATTCTGAATCAGTTTCTCAATGATGTCAAAGTGATCCACATTGGAGATTTCTATAAATGAAACTCTCCACCCCTGTAAACGCAGAACCTGTAGAGAGGGAAAAAAAAAGCTAACGGGATAGATTTTTAACGAATTAGGAATGTTGCAAGTGGCTGGCAAAGAGGGAGGAAAAGGAAAGATCATAAGAAAATGACTGGGAACCAAATTATCAATATCAAAAATAAAAAGGGTGAATTCACTATCATTGAAGATGAAATTAAAGCAATTATTAGGAGCTATTTTGACCAATTATATGCCAACAAATCTGACAATCTAAGTGAAATGGATAAATATTTACAAAAATACAAATTACCCAGATTAAAATAACATGAAATAGAGTACTTAAATAACCCTATCTCAGAAAAAGAAATTGAACAAGCCATAAACGATTTCCCTAAGAAAAAATCCTCAGGACTAGATGGATTACAAGTAAATTTTATCTAACATTTAAAGAACAATTAATTCCAATTCAATATAAACTATTTGGGAAAATAGGCAAAGACGGAATCCTACCAAATTCCTTTTATAACATAAATATGGTGCTGATACCTAAACCAGGAAGAGAGAAACAGAGAAAGAAAACTATAGACTGATCTCTCTATGAATGTAGATGCAAAAAATTTAAATAAAATACTAGCAAGGAGATTACAGCACTATATCACAAAGATCTTACACTATGACCAGATGGGATTTATACCAGGAATGCAAAGCTGGCAAAAACTATCAGCATAATTGACCATATCACAATAACAAAACCAACAGAAATATGTCTCAATCGATGCAGAAAAATCTTTTGATAAAATATGACACTCATTCCCTACTAAAAACACTAGAAAGCATAGATCTCCCCTTCAAATGATAAGTATTATCTATCTAAAACCATCAGCAAGCATTATCTGTAATGATGATAAGCTAGCAGTCTTAATAAGATCAGGGGTGAATCAAAGATGTCCATTAACAGGATTACCACTCAATAGTGTACTAGAAATGCTAGCTATAGTAATAAGACAAGAAAAAGAAATAGAAGGAATTAGAATAGCCGATGAAGAAACAAAACTATGATATCATGGTATACTTAGAGAATCCTAGAAATCAACTAAAAATTAGTTGAAACAATTAAAAACTTTAGCAAAGTTGAAGATGTAAAATAAACCTATGCAAATCATTAGCATTTCTACATATTACCAACAAAGTCCAGAGACAGAAAGAGATAGAAAAGAAAGGAACAGAGAAAGATATAGAAAAAGAAATTCCATTTAAAATAACTGCAGACAAAATAAAATACTTGGGAGTCTACCTGCCAAGGCAGACCCAGGAACTATTTGAACACAATTACACTTTTCAAACAAATAAAGATAGAGCTAAACAATTGGAGAAATATTGTTCATGGGTAGGCAGAACCAATAAAAAACAATTCTACCTAAATCAATTTGCTTATTCAGTGCCATACCAATCAAACCACCAAAAATTATTTTATAGAGTTAGAAGAAATAATAACAAAATTCATGGGGAAGAACAAGCAAATCAATGAAAAAAAAATGTGAATGAAGGTGGTCTAGCAGTACTGCATTTCAAACTGTATTACAAAGCTATAATCATGAAAACAATCTGGTACTGTTAAAAAATAGAGTGGTAGATCAGTGGAACAGATTAAGGATATACTACCTAGTAGTAAATGATAACAGCAATCTAATGTTTGATAAATACATAATTCCATGCTTTTGGGAGAAGAACTCACTATTTGACAAAAATTGCTGGGAAAACTGGAAAGCAGTTTGGCAGAAACTAGGTAGACACCAACATCTCACACTGTATACCAAGATAAGATCAAAATATATACATGATTTAGATATAAAGGATGATATCATAAGCAAATTAGGGGAATGTGGAATATTTTACCTGTCAGATCTACAGAATTTATGACCAAATAAGAGATATAGAGCATTACAAAATATAAAATGGGTAATTTTGACTACATTAAATTAAAAAGGTTTTGCACAAATAAAACTAATGCAGTCAAGATGAAGAAAAGCAGAAAACCAAGAAAAAAAATTAACAGCATGTTTCTCTGACAAAGCCCTCATTTCTAAAATATATAGAGAACTGAGTCAAATTTATACAAATACAAGTCATTCACCAATTAATAAGTGGCCAAAGAATGTGAACAGGCAGTTTTCAGAAGAAGAAATTTTGAAACTATAGATTTTGAAACTCAAAATTTTTAAAAATTACTGTTAATTTTTTTTTACATATAACTGGGCAATATTTAATGAAGCTATCTATAGTCATATGAAAAAATGTTCTAAATCACTATTGATTAGAGAAATGTAAACTAAAATATTTCTGAGGTATGACCTCACACCTATCAGATTGACTAATATGACAAAAAAGGAAAATGACAAATGTTGGAGAAGATGTGGAAAAATGTTTTGTTGGAGTTGTATACCATCCAACCATTATGGAGAATAATTTGGAACTACACCCAGAGAGCTATAAAACTGTGTATACCCTCTGACCCAGCAATACCACTGTAGGTCTGTATCTCAAAGAATTCAAAGAAAAAAGAAAAGGATATATTTGTACAAAATTATTTATAACAGCTCTTCTTATGGTGGCAAAGAATTGGAAATTGGAAGGATGGTCTTCAGCTGGGGGATGGCTGAACAAGTTGTGTTATATGATTGTGATGGAATATGATTGTGCTGTAAGAAATAACAAAGGGATGGTTTCAGAAAAAACCAGAAAGAACTATATGAACTGATGCAAAGTGAAGTGAGCAGAACCAGAAGAACATTGTACACAATAACAACAATATTGTAAGGATGATCAATTGTGAGAGACTGGGATACTCTGACTAAGACAATAATCTAAGACAAATCCAAAGGACCCATGATGAAAAATTCTATCCATCTCCAGAGAGAGAACTGGTGAACTCTAAATGCAGATTGAAGCATACTTTTTTTACTTTATTTTTCTTAAGGTTTTTTTTGCATGTTTTCTTTTGCAGCATTGCTAATATAGAAATATGTTTTGCATTACTTCACATGCATAATTGATATCAAATTGCCTGCCTTCTCAGGGAGGGAAGATAAGAGAAACTCAAAATTTTTTAAAATGACTGTTAAATTTTTTTTTACATATAACTGAGAAATATTTAATGAAATACATGAAAATATATCTTAATAGGAAAAAAAAGGAAAACAATTGGGAATTGGAATCCAAATTAGGAAGCACAAAACTATGCTTCCCTTCTTTCCCAACTCCCCCCCATGAGGAAAGAGAGGAACAACACAAGGAAAATAAGACCACCTGAAAATAATCCAAGGACTGTCGGTGGAACTCAGGAGAATCATGCTGGCCCACGGCTACTATTAATTCACAAGTTGAAGTTACTTGACTCTGGGCCTTCTTCTGGCAAAACATGGGACTATTCCTCTGGGCATCTTCCCTGAAAGTGGAGTGGAAAAAGGACAAGAGCAGGGAAGGGAAACAGAAAGTCTTAATTTTACCCTCCAGCAGTGTCAGAAGACAGGAAGGGAATATATTGGTGGTCTGTGAAACCTTGGAAGCTTCCACATGTGTGCTGCAGGAGGGGAGTAAATGCCATATAGGTTGGGACAGAGGAGATGACTAACTCACAAGGTCATTTGAAGTACATCGTTGACATAAGTATGCACGATAGGCTCCAGGTCATAGATTCCGCTCACCAAGAAAAAGCCTATGAATTGAAAAACAAATATCAATACAGAGTACAGCATGAATGGGGAGGGGCCAAGCCAATTTTTTGTGTCTAGGATTCCTAACGTAAATAGCCATTTAGAAATATTCATGGGGCAGCTAGGTGGTACAGTGGATAGAGTTCCGGCCTTAGAGTCAGGATGACTTGAGTTCAAATGTGACCTCAGACACTTGACACTTACTAGCTGTGTGACCCTGGGCAAATAACTCCATTTGCCTTGCCAAAAAGAAAAAAAAAAAAGAAATATTCATTCAGTTTGTGAGTGTTAGAACAAAACAATATCACATTGTCAATTGAGTACTGACAGAACTTGGCATTAAAAACCTGGTTTCTGTTCCAGCTTGGATACCAATTAGCCATGTGACCTTGGGCAAAATCATAATCTCTTTGAGTTTGTTTCCTCAGCTATGAAATGGAGATAATGCTACTTGCTTTGCATGCCTCATGAGGTTAGGGGTGTAATGCAACAATCTGGTCCTACTCTCAAGAATCTTAACAGTCTTGTAGTTGACAAAAGACACCTTCACAAGAAAACCAAACAAAACAGTAGAAAGGGTAAGTGCCTTTTTCATGGTTAGTCAATAGTCAAGGCAGAATATGAATCTTTCTTGGTTCCAAACCCAATCAACGCTTTTTCTAGCATATTAGGGCAAAGTAGAGGTAGCTATTTAGAAGAGATATTTTTTCAATGACTTTTAACTAGTTACTATTGCAACATAAGACGGTAGTATTTGGAGAAAGGAAAACCTAGGAGCAAATCCCACTTATGACAATTACTAGCTGTGTGACAATCTGTCTTAACTTCCCCAGAGACTTATATGTGAAGTTATGAATGAAGTTATTGAAATTTGCATCAGTGAAGGGAGTTTCCAGACCATTGACATCACAGATTCTTTGACACGTTGATTAATCTCAACAGAATCACCAACACCCTCTGTACTGTACTGCTCCACCTTCTAAGGGACATCAGTATCTATCAAAGAAGGGAATGTAAGGTGTGAACTCAGGGGAGACCTTGGTTCAGGCCCTGCCTCCAATGCTAACTAGCTATGTGACATCTGGCAGGTCACTTGGCCTGTTTTCTCTTTGTAGCTCATAGTGCCAATCTCACAGAATTCTTGTGAGGACTAAGTGATACAGTGAATATGAAGTGCTTTGCTTCAGCACCATAGTGTTGTCAATTGTTATTGCCTAGTTAATTTTGTTTGGCTTACCTAAAAGACTATTTCTGTATTTGTTATTGTGTCTGGAGCTAAGTCTTTTTAAGTTTTTTGCTTATTGAGTCCATATAATAGCAGCTCTAAGTCAAGAGATAATGGACCCTGAGGACTTCCGCTTCTGGTAGCCAAGATGGTGGAGTAAAAAGGTAGTTGCTCTCACCCTCCCCTATCAACCTCTGAAAACCCAGAAAATGTCACCCCAGAAAAAAAAACCCTGGAACAGCTGAACTAGAAGAAAGACGGGGAATAACAAATGCAGAAGCCCAGCAAACAGGTCTCCCAGTGCCTCAGCAAAAATAAGGGAAGCAGCACTACAAAGGAGTCTTCCTAAAGTCCCAGCCTTGCTGATTCCAACCCAATACCAGGTAAGCTGTCAGAACCCTACAGCCTCCAACTGTCAACCAGGAGGAGATCCTGAAGCCCAGGTGGTAGAGCAGGCAAACACCAACACCTGGACCTTCGAGTGCCTCAGTGAGGGGTGGGGGAACCATTGGAAACCAGCTCAGAAAACCACCTGGTGCCTCGGCAGTATATCTCAAAGGAATGTCCCAGTGCATTAGCAGAAAGGAGGGAGGCAGCATTGCAAGGGGCCCCAGGCAGATAAACACCCTGCAGTACCCATCTAAAAGGAGCTGAAGAAAGCTAAAGGAAAGGAAAAGCAGGCAACCTGAGAGTTCCAGCCTTGCTGATTCCAGCCCAACACAAGGTAAGCTTCCAGAACCCTACAGCCTCCAATTGCCAACATAAGAGGCCCCAGCACACAAAGCCAGTGACCAAGACCTAGGCTCCCAACACAAGAAGCTTGGGTCAGTGCCCTCTGTTCCCCAGCAGGAGAGCTCAATCTCTTTAAAGGCCAGGGAATAAAGAAACCATGAGTAAAAAGAAAAGTACCATAGATTCATATTATGAGAACAGTGAAGATCAAGACAGAAATTCTGAAGAGGACAACATTGTCAACAAACCCACTTCTGCAACATCAAAAGGGAATATGAACTGGTCTGAAGCCCAAAAAGCCTTCTTAGAAGAGCTCAAGAAGGATTTTAAAAGTCTAATGAGAGAGGTAGAAGATACAATTGGCCAATTGGAAAAAAAGTACACTGAAGAAAACAAATCCCTTAAAAATACTATTGGCCAATTGGAGAAGGAAGTACAAAAACTAACAGAAGAAAACAATCTGTTAAAAACTAGAATTGGACAAATGGAAACTAATGACTCTATGAGAGAGAGAATCAGTCAAACAGAAACAGAAAAATGAAAAAATAGATGAAAACATAAAATACCTCATTAGTAAAACAACCGACC
This sequence comes from Phascolarctos cinereus, assembly GCF_003287225.1. Classification (NCBI taxonomy): domain Eukaryota; kingdom Metazoa; phylum Chordata; class Mammalia; order Diprotodontia; family Phascolarctidae; genus Phascolarctos; species Phascolarctos cinereus. The sequence continues at coordinate 266,071,257 of NW_027555958.1, read as the reverse complement.
TGGAAAATCAATCCAGGAAAGACCATTTAAAAATTATTGGACTACCTGAAAATCATGATGAAAAAAAGAGCCTGGACAGTATCTTTCAGGAAATCATAAAAGAAAACTGCCCTGAAGTCCTAGAAACAGAAGTTAAAATAACCGTAGAAAGAATACACCGCTCACTACCTGAAAGAGATCCCAAATTGACAACGCCAAGGAATATAATAGCAAAATTCCAAAATTACCAGATGAAAGAGAAGGTGCTGCAAGCAGCCAGAAAGAAACAATTAAATATCATGAAACCACAGTCAGGAATACACAGGATACGCAGCTTCTACATTAAAAGACAGTAGGGCGTGGAACATGATATTCCGTAAGGCAAAGGAGCTTGGATTGCAGCCAAGGATCAACTACCCTGCAAAAACGACCATGATTTTTCAAGGGAGGAGATGGATATTCAGTGAAATAGGGGACTTCCAAACTTCCTGATAAAAAGAACAGAGCTCAACAAAAAATTTGATATTCAAGTACAAGATTCAAGAAAGACATAAAAAGGTAAATGGGACAGAAAGATACAATATGTTGTTAATAAAGGCGGACTGTTTACATCCCTACAAGGGAAGATAACACTTGCAACTCTTGAGAACTGTACTGTTATTACACCATGTTAAAGGAGTATACATAAAGGTGGTGGATATTAGTTGACTTTGATGTAATGATAAAAAAAAAATCTAATCAAGTGGGTTAAATGGATCCAAGTAAGTGGATTAGTCTGATCTTAGAAAATGTACTGAGAAAGAAGGAGGCAGACAAGGGTAAATTACGCTACAGGAAAAGACAGAAAATCCTATTACAGCAGGGGGCAGTGAGCATTGTTTGAACCTTACTCTCATCAGATCTGGCTCAAGATTATGTTATTACATAATCAGTTAGGTATAGAAATCTAACTTGCCCTATAGGCAGTAGGAGGGAAAAGGAGAAAGAAAAGGGAGGGGGGATAGAAGGGAAGGAAGAAGCAGTAAGGGAAAGGGGAAGAAAAGGTAAAGGGATAATAGAAGGGAGGAGAGACTGAAGTGGGCGGTGGTCAAAAGCAAAACACTAGTGGGGGGGGAGAAAGGAGAAAGAAAAGCATAAACAGGGGGAAAAAGGATGGAGAAAAAGACACAGATAGTAATCATAACTGAATGTGAATGGAATGAACTCTCCCATAAAATAGAAGCGGATAGCAGAATGGATTAAAAACCATAATCCTACAATATGTTGTTGGCCTAGTGATGGAAAATGCTATCCACATCCAAAGAAAGAACTATGGAAGTTGAATCACTATCTTTTTTTTCTCTTTTGTTGAGTTTTGTTTCCTCTTTCTGATGGTTCCTCCTATTAGTTTAAATTTTTACTTACAACTTCACTAATGTGAAAATATGTTTAATGGGAATGTAAATGTATAGCCTATATCAGATTGTGTGCCATCTTGGGGAGGGTGGTGGGGAGGAAGGGGGAGAAAAATTTTAAACTCAAAAGCATATGGAAGTGATTGTTGATAAATCAAAATAAATTAATAAATGAAAAAAAAAGAGATGATGGACCCCACATGAGATTGCCACCAGAGAAACAGGGAGTCTTCCAATGATTTCTAAGCTTAATTTCAGAGATGATGGCACCCTGACATATCTAGAGAAGAATGCTGGAAGTTCATGTTGGACAAGAGGCCTTAGGAAGTCTTTAAAAAAAGCCAATAGGAAGGGCAGGTAGGTGGCACAGCAGATAGAGCATGGGCCCTGAAATCAGGAGGACCTGAGTTCAAATCTGGCCTAAGACCAAACACTTGATACTTATTAGCTGCATGACCCTGGGCAAGTCACTTAACTGCAATTGCCTAAAAAAAAAAAAGCCAATAGAATTCTGATTCTAAAACTAAACGCAAACCAGGCAATTTGAACACTTTTTTGATGTTGTTCATTTTCCCCATTGATGCCAGATTTGCCATGTGTTAAGATGTTGTACGTGAACTGGTGATAGTGCTGAAAACTAAGAAGAAAAGAGCACGAAGCTTTGAAGAGATTTAGCAAGCATTTAATGGGGCAGAAAGTATGGACAGCCCACTGATTGTGCTAAAGCTACAAATTAAGTGGACACTTACTTTCATTCATAGTAATCTAAAAATCAGTTACCAGTATATAGCATTTTATAGGTAGCATGGTAAACATCTCACAACAATTTTAAACAGTAGAATCCATTAGGACTATGGTTATTTCTTATACTTTGTGTTACTACTGGTTATCTGGACCTGCTATCTCTACAGGCACTTCCAATCCCTCTTCTCCTCCTCAACACTCCAGCATGTAAATTAGTTCAAACAAGCCTGGAATAATTGAAATACTCCAAAGTGATCACTTGTTAAGCCATAGATCATGATAGTTCCTGAGGTCAACTCAGCAATTAGGGGTAAATCGTCCTGAAAGTTATTCTAGGCTGAGAGCCATCATAGCTTTCCTGGGCCTACATGTCTCTCCAGCCCGGTAATACACCCAGTACTTGACCTCAGGAAAAAAGACACTCTGCAGCATATATGCCACCTGAGCAAGATGAAACTAGGCCAATTTCCCTTTCATGTGTGATCTGTTGCCTAGAGAATCTTTTTAAGCTCCAACATCCTCTGCTCCCCTATTCTCTCAATCCCTTGGCTCAAACAGAAGTCTTGTGTGTAGCACACTTCTAGTGTCAGCCATCATACAGCCAGATTTCAGAACTGACTGGTGTGGGGAATATGAAGCAAAAGCAGCTTGGACTTCTTATCATATGCTGGAAGCTATCACTTTCTTTCTATCCCCATGCCTATGTCATGAAAGAGAAAGCAGAAGTACATAAAATTTAAAAGTTTTTGCATGAATTGAATCAATGCAGCCAGCATAAGGGAAGGATTTAATTAAGGAAAAAACCTCCACAGCAAATCTCTCTGATAGTCAGATATCATGACATACAGGGAATTGAAACAGATAAATGAGAACACAAGAAGTTCCTTGATAGATAAGTTGCTCAAAGGATATAAACAGGTAATTTCAAAAGGAGAAATGTAAGTTATTAATATCCATATGAAAGAATGTTCCATGTCATTAACAATAAGAGGAACGCAAAACTAAAGCAACTTTGAGGATTTATCTCATACCCATTAAATTGACAAAGATGAAAAAGGACAAAAATAGTAGACATTGGAGGGGGCATGGGAAGACAGAAACTAGTGCATTGTTGATGGATCTGTGAACTGGTTTAAATATTCTGGAAAAAAGTTGGATTACACTTTTTTTAAAAAAAAATCACTAAACTGGACATACTCTTTCTCTTTATAGTGGGAGACATTACTATTGGACATATTTTTTCTTAATCTATTATTTATTTTTAACATTAATTTTTTTAATGGGGCAGCTAGGTGGTGCAGTGGATAGAGCTCCGGCCCTGAAGTCAAGAGAACCTGAGTTCAAATCCAGCCTCACACCAAAAACTTGACACTTACTAGCTGTGTGACCCTGGGCAAGTCACTTAACCCCAATTGTGTGGAAAAAAAAACAGAACCATTAATTTTTTTAAATTTTGAGTCTGAGTTCTCTCTCTCTCCTGTCTTCTCCTCTTCCTATTGAGAAGGCAATAAATGTAATATCAATTATACATGTGAAATCATGCAATACATATTTCCATATTAGCCATGTTGAAAAATAAAGAAAGTAAAAAAAAATATTCTTCAATTTGCACTCACAGTTTATCAGTTATTTCCCAGGAGGTGAACAGCATTTTTCAGTATAAGTCCTTCAGAATTGTTTTGGATCACTGTATTGATCAGAATAGCCAAGTCATTCACAGTTGATCATCGTTACAATATTGCTGTTACTGTTACTGTGTACAATGTTCTCCTGGTTCTGCTCACTTCACTTTTCATTAGTTCATATATGTCTTCCCAGGTTTTTCTAAAATCATCCTGCTCATCATTTTTTATAGCACAATAGTATTCCATCACAATCATATGCTACAAATTGTTCAGCCTTTCCTCAATAGATGGGCATCCCCTTGATTTCCAATTTTTTGCCACTACAAAAAGAGCTGCTAATAAATATTTTTGTATATGTAGGTCTTTTTTTCCTTTTTCTTGATCTTTTTGAGATACAGACCTAGTAGTATTGCTGGGTCAAAGGGTACTGAGAAGATTAAGAGTGATATTGTATCATTTATTTATTGATCTCATTTACAACTAATTGGTTTTGTCTTATGACTGCTTAAGTCATGACAAAGATCTCTGAACTTATCTCAGAAATTCAGCTGTCCTGTAATGGATTAAGTTTAAAAATCCAGCTCTCCTGCTCAAGGAATTTTGTCAACCTTGGGGAATGTGTGTGAACACAAAGGGAGTCGGGCCTGATATCTTTACTCCACCAAGCTATACTTCAAGGATGTCTAGTTTGCTGTTCAAAAGTCTGGGCCACTATCTCACACCTGGATTCAAACTATGAGCACTTCTTAGTTTCATAAAAGAAAGAGGCTGGTTGTTGTTAGCCCCTATTACCAAACTTCCAACCAATCATGTTGCTCCCAATCCCATGATGTCATCTACCCTGTTCTATACTTTGTTCTATGCTCCCCAAAATCTGTATAAGGGGAACTGTTCTTTTGCTTGAGGTCTTTGATTTAAATGGAAGCAAACCATTGACCCATTTACTGAGAGGTTAGACATCTGCCTCAGTTTATCTTTTTGTTAAATTCCAATTGTGACAGAATGCACAGTTTTGTAGCCCTTTGGGCATAGCTCCAAATTGTTCTTCAGAATGGTTGGACCAGTTCACAACTCTACCAACAGCATTAGTGTCCCAATTTTTCTACATCCTATTGGGCATATATTCTAAGAAGGTCAAAGACAGAAGGGAAGGTTATATATAGAAAAATATTTAAAGTAGTACCTCTTAGACCACTGAGAGAAGAATGACTGAAAAGTTATGGTATATGAAAATGGTGGAATATTACTATGCTATAAAAAAAGACAAATATGAAGAAATCAGGGAAATCTGGGGAGATATCTGTATGGTGATGCAGTACAAAAGGAAGCAGAATCATGAAAACAATTTGCATGACAGTTCCTAAGACTTTAAAGGAAAACAGTGAAAGGCTCCAGAACTCTGATCAATGGAGCAGCCAATCACAACTTCAAAGAACTGATAGTAAAGCATGTTTACACATCTGTCAACAGAAGGGGCAGCTAGGTGGCTCGGTGGATAGTAGCACCAGGCCTGTAGTCAGGAAGACCTCAGTTCAAATCTGGACTCAGACACTTACTAGTTGTGTGACTCTGGGCAAGTCATTTAACCCTATTTGCCTCAGTTTCCTCATTTGTAAAATGAGCTGGAGAAGGAAATGGCGAACCATTCCAGTATTTTGGCCAAGATAAATTCCAAATGGGGTGTAAAGAGTTGGACACGACTGAAATGACTAAACAATAGAAAGAACTAGAGAGATGGAATAGAGAGTGAACTAGAGATAGATAATGAGGAACATGGAAAAAACATGTTTCAAACATGGAAAAAAATAAGCAAAACTTGGAGCAGCAAAGCTACTGTAAGCCTGCACTATGTTAGATCTGGAGAATTCTTTGAACCCAGGACCCAGGCAAGCAGTCTAATTTTCTTTCTTGACCCTTTCACTCCCCACCTTCTTTTATGCTCATCTGGGTGCAAGTTGTTTCCATCTAGAATATAAGCTCCTTAAAGGGAAGGAAATGATTCCTTTTTGTCTTTGTATATTCCCAGTGCCTAGCAGAGTACCTCACAGACAGCAGGTGTTAAATTCACATTTGCTGAATTTGTTATGGGGTTTAGACTTCATGCATTTTTTCACTGTTTTATTATTTGTTTAATTTGTTTTTGTTATGATTATTATTTTTGCCACAAAAATTATCTTTTTTTAATGAAATAGCTGTTCACAGGGTAAAAAAAATTCATAGATACCTTTAATGTTAGGAATGACTTCACATTCAACCCAGTCTGTCAAGAGCACCATGGAGGCCAAGTGAGCTCCAGCTGAATGTCCACACAGGTAAATTCCCCTGTGGTGAATCAGACAGAAGGAAAAAGTTGGAGGTTCTCATGGCAGTCTTTGTTTAATCCAACTTTGCAAATGGTTTCCTAAAAGCATCTGACTAGGAAAAAAATTTCGACTTCTCTGGTTATTGCCCAGACATTCCCTCAAATGCTACCCAGCAAGAGATAAGTCTCTGGGGGCAGCTAGGTGGCACAGTGGATAGAGCACCGGTCCTGAAGTCAGAAGACCTGAGTTCAAATCCAGCCTCAGACCAAACACTTGACACTTACTAGCTGTGTGACCCTGGGCAAGTCACTTAACCCCAATTGCCTAAAAAAAAAAAGAGAGAGAGAGAAGACATAAGTCTCTGGCAGACACCCACCTGTTGAATGAGTACTGCTTCTGGATGAAGAGGACACTGCGTCTCACCTGGCTCAGCATCAGATCGATGTTACCTGCAGAGGTGTGACAAATGATGCTTCAGCTTTAGACTAGGACATTCCTCTAACTCTCAAATGCTTCCCTCTCAATTCCCTTACTTACCTTTTGGAACAAGGTCATAAGCCACTACAGCCACTGCTACTCCTGCTGCTGTCAATGGGGGCACCATAAAGGCTGAATAGTCCTTACTGGGGAAGGAAAAACAAGCAACACTGCCTGGTTACCTGTAAGCAAGTTGTCCGGGCAAGGACCACCACCCACTTGGTGCATCTGCAGTGTTTGTTCTGGTTTTACCTGGAGCAAGATACCTCTTCTCTCTAGCACACTGCCCCTCTCAGACAGGGGCTCGGGGCTCAGGGAAAGGGTGAAGGACAGCTGAAATCACTGATAGGCAACACTTAAGTAGCAGCAATTTAGTGTCCTCACAAACACCTCTATTTAGTGTTCTCCCTAGGTCAGGAACGGTGCTAGAACCTAGGGAAAGCAGAACGGTTCCTGCCCCTGCCCCTCCCCCCAACTTCTATGATAATGAGAATAATAATGATGATGATGATGATAATAGCATTTACATAGGACTTCAATGTGCGACCTGCTCAAGGTCACACAACTACTAAGTGTCTGAGGCTGGATTTGAACATAGGTCTTCCTAACTCCAAGTCTAGTATTCTACCCACTGCACCCACCTTCTATGTAGAGTTATATATCCTCTGGCTCACCTTCCTTCTTGCCAGTATCCTCCATGAATAAACAGGAAAAAAGGTAATTCTGAAAGAAATACATACATACACACACATATGTGTGTATATGGTGTGTGATACAAGACATACAAATGAACATCATCAATACAACTTCCTCATTTTGTCAGAGAGGAAATAAAAACCCAGAGATTTGAAGTAATGCATAGCTCTGAATCATAAAATCTCAGAATTGGAAGTAACCTCTGTGATCACCTATCCCTGACCTACTCTAAACATCCCTTAGGCAGATATCCCCCTGTATAACATCCCTAACAAGTGGTCATTCAGCCTCCACTTGAAGGCTTCCAATAATGAGGAATTCGCTGTTTACTTAAGTAGCCCATTCAGTTTTTGGACAACTGATTATGATAAGAAAAATTTCCTTTACATCCAGATTAAATCTGCTTCTAGGAACTTCGACCTATTCAGCCTTCAACTTACCTTCAGAGGTTTTGGCAGGGAAATATATGTCCAGTTTCTCACCATTACCTTCTCCATAAGCGACACCAAGTAGACTCTGTTTGCTCGCCTGGGCTTCCTTGGTAGCTACTCAGGAGAAACAACAAGAAAAAATGTCATGTTAATTGGTTAACCTTAACTACTCCTGTGCCAAGACTTTGTAGGTTAGGTACTCTGTATGAGGCCTGCACTCATTTCTTGCTTGGGCTCAGGTAATACAAAGGATTTTGATCTCAGTTTTAGAGAGATATTTTCACCTTCTCCTCAGACTCAATCCTGCCCTTTAGGTCAGTTCTGAGGGACACCTCTGAAGAAATAACTCCATAGTGTCAACCTGATGACCTCTTGGCCTGAGCCAAGGATTTGACCAGACTGGTTCTTTCCAGGGAGGTCAAATAAAATAGCTATCCATTCATAATGAAATTCAGGGATCTGTGATATATTTTTATCATTTGAGAGACAGTTTTTCAACTTAACAAGTATTCTTTGAATATTAATTACATGGTGATCAGTTGCTATTGGACATGAATCAACAAATATTTATTCAGTGCCACCTATGCTAGGCACTAGAGTACAGAGACAAGAGTGAAAGGGTCCCCTACATTTGTGGATTTTACAATCTAGCCTGGGGAAGCAACATATGAATACTGTATATGGCTCTATAAAAAATATATATGGTGATTTGGGGAGAAAAGCACGTTGGGGGGAAGAGGAGAAGCATTTGAGTTAAGACTTAAGAGAATGAAGGATTCTAAGAGATAGAGATGATGAAGGAATATATTCTAGGGATGGCAATATAAAGCAATAGAACTGGTTCAGAGGAGTCCCAGAGGCAATATAAATCCCTGGGATCAAACATAAATCCCTTCGTTTAGGTTTGAAAGCCCTATGCAGCCTGGTCCTTTCTCAAACTGAATTGCCAAACATTCAAACTCTATTGCTGAGAGTGCAGATCCAATGGGCTGGCCATGTTGTTCAAATGCCAAATATAGGTTTGCCTAAAAGACTATTTTATAAAGAATTCACACAAGGCAAGCACTCACATGGTGGTCAGAAGAAGGGATACAAGGACACTCTGAAGATCTCTTTCTTTGGAACTGGAATTGGTTGGGTAACATGGATGACACAAGAATCTATGAAGGGGTTACAGGGAAGAGAGGGAGAATGCTGGTACAGTAATGAATTGGTCAAGTCCATCTGGAAAATAATTTGGAATTACACAGGTCACTAAACCTTTTATACCCCTCCACCCAGAGATTCCACTGGTAGATATATAATTCAGGGAAGAAAAAAGGAAAAGAAAAGAAGAGTCTTAAACACAAGGCACAGGTAACAGAGAAAATAAGACACAAGGGTTATGTCATTTTCAAACTTTCATATCTTATAAATGGTAAAACAAACAAACCCCTCTTTATAGCTTCTTGGGATGTTGGATACATGTGCCTTCTCGTCCTGTATGACTCTTACAAATGTTCTCATATAAATTCATGATAGGGGTCCACACAAAGTAATAGGGCCTTCTTCATGTTTTCTTAACATTATGTTGCTACCAGTGGAGCAGATGGTTGTTCATCAGTTGTCTCTTTCTATGACCAGCTCATCTTTTCTTTCTGGTTACATATTTCTCCAATGGCATCTGTTTCACTGCTTCTTTTGAACATTTTCTTATTTTATGCTCCAGCCTGCCCACACTTACTACACACTTAACTACAAAGACCTCTGAGTGATCCTACACTTCAATTATTTCAAACACTGTAGTAATCCATGACCTACACCTATATGTCACCAGAATGATAGTACTGACAAAATGGACCTTCCAGGGAGAAGTCTGGGGTCATCAAAAGAGCTGAACAAGTTTCCAAACATTATGCTATTGTACTCATTTGCTTCTGTATATTGTGTACCTAATCTGTTCCACTGATCAACCTATTTCTTACCTGGTAGCATATTATTATGACAATTATGACTTTGTAATATAGTTTGAGATATGATACTGCTAGATAGGCCTCATTCCTTCCTACTTTCTTTCATTAATTCCCTTGATATTTATTCTTGACCTTTTATTCCTCTAGATGAATTTTATTTTTTCTAGTTCAAAGTAATTCTTTGGTAGTTTGTTTGGTGTGACTGAATAAGTAGATTTCGGTATTTTCATTTTCATTATATTGGCTTGGCCTATGAGCAATTAATATTTCTCCAATTATTTAGATCTGTCTTCATTTGTGTAAAGTGTTTTTATAATTGTATTCATATGGTTCCCGTGTATATCTTGACAGGTAGATTCTCAAGCATTTTATGTCATCTACAGTAATTTTAAGTGGAATTTCTCTTTCTATCTCTTCCTATTGGATTTTATTGGTAATATGTAAAAATGCTGATGATTTGTATAGGGTTATTTTATATCTTGAAATTTTGATGAAATTTAGTTTTTTTTATTAACTCTCTAGGGCTCTCTAAGTAAACCATCATATCATCCACAAAAAAGTGATAATTTTGCTACCTTTGCCTATGCTTAATTTCTTTTTTTCCTTTCTTGCTATAATTAGCCTTCTTAGCACTATATTGAATAGTAATGGTGATAATGGAAATCTTTACCCTTGATCGAGTTTATCTCCATTGTAGATAAGGCTGGCTCTTGGTTTTAGATATACTACTTGTCATTTTAAAGAAAGTTATGTTTATTTCCATGCTTTCTAGCGTTTGGTAACAGGAATAGGTGTTATATCTTGTCAAAAGTTTTTTTTCCTGCTTCTACTGATATTTTTGTTATTAATATGGTCAATTATTTTTATAGTTTACCTAATATTGAACCAGCCCTTCATTTCTGTATAAATCCAGTCTGGTCATAGTATACAATCTTTGTTGTTATTTTATTTAAAACTTTATAGCAATATTCACTAGAGGTATAGTTCTACAAGGTTTTTTCTTTTTTGTTTTCTATTTTGACTCTCCCTGGTTTAGGTATCAACTATATTTATGTCAAAGCATGTGGCAGGACTATTTAATTTCCTATTTTTTTCAAACCTTCCATATGGAGTTGGAATTAGTTGGGTTTTTTTTTAATCAAGTAAGCGAAATACTTTTTTTTTTAACAGCTCAGTTTTATTTATTCGTTAGGGGTCTTTTTTGCTTTCAATTTTGTTACTCTTCTTTGATTTTCAGGATTTCTATTTTGGTGCTTAATTTTTTTTTAATGTGTGGTTTTCTCGGTTTGTTTTAGTTGCATGCCCTGTTCAATTATCTTCTCTTTCTGCTATTGATGAAAATGTTTAGAGATAAACTTTACTCTAAGTACTGTTTTGGCTAAATCCCCAAAATTTTGGTTTGTCTCACTGTTGTCATCATTGTTAATGAAATTATTGTTCCAATTATTTTTCCTTTGACCTGCCCATTCTTTAGGATTATTAGTTTCCAATTAATTTTGAATCTTTGCTTTAAAAACCCTTTATTGAATATATTTTTATTGCATTATGGCCCTTAAAAGATGCATTTAATATTTTTGTTTTCTGAATGTATGAGGTTTTAATGCCCTAATAATTGGTCATTTTTCGTGAAGACACCATCACAAGAATACTTCTATCTATTCCCATTCAACATTCTCCAGAGGTCTGTTGTAGCTAAATTTTCTAAAATTCTATTGTTTCTGCATTTTTTTTGGCTTAGCTTTATCTAGATGTGACAGGGGTAAAGTGAGATCCTCTCACAATTACAGTTTTACTGCATGTGTGTGTGTATACCTAGATATGTGTATGTGTGTATACACAGATATACATATACGTGTTTAGTATTGATACTAATCTGTCTATGGTATCTCAGCAAAATGCAGTTTGCCTTTTTATATCTTTTAATTGAGTCTACTTTTGCTGTAGTTTTGTCTGAGATCATGATTGCTACCTCTGCCTTTTTTACTTAAGCTAAAGCGTAACAGATTCTGCTCCAACCCTTTATTTTAATTCTAGACCTATTTTTCTATTTTCAAGTATATTTCTTATAAATAATATTCTGTTGGATTCTAGTTTCTAATCCATTTTGCTATTCTCTATTTTATGGGTGAGTTCATCTTATTCATGTTCACAGTGATAATTGTTAATTGTGTATTTCCCTCCATCCTATTCTTTTCTATTTTTCTTTCTGTCTCCTGCCCCCTTTTAAAAATTTTGTTTTGCTTCTAATGACTTTTGATCCACCCTCCCTATTTTTCCCTCTTTTCCCTTAAATACTTTCCCTCTTATTTCCCTGTTGGGTGAAATGTATTTCTGTATCCAACTGTGTGTTGATAAGATAAAATGAAGACCATGTACAAAATGTAGTTAGTTTAGTGTGAGAATCAGAAGGACCAGATTCTTTCTTATGAATAACTGACTTACAGCTTGGAGACTCAGTGGAGATAAGCAAGTTGATTACTAAAAAAGAAATTCACCAAACCAGGCTTCATTGTGATGAAGAGTGTTTAGCCCTAGAAAGGAAAAGGCGACTAGCAGAGGCTCTTAATATCAGTGAAAGTTCTGACCCTTTTAATGTACGGTCTGGGTCAAGATACAGTGATAGCCTGAAAGAAGATGCTAGGAAGGACTTAAAATTTGTCAGTGATGTTGAAAAGGAAATGCAAGCTCTTGTGGAAGCTGTTAATAAGGGAAAAAATGTTAAGAAAAGTCATTGCTACCCTCCTATGAATAGAGACCATCGAAAGCTCATCTATGAGTTGGCCCAGGTTTATGGTATTGAGAGTGTGAGTTATGACAGTGAACCATCTTGTACTACCACATGTATTCTAATCCATTTTGTTGTTTTTCAATTATTCATCTCGTGGGAACTAGATGACATATATGTCATCTGTTGTTTTATATATGCAAGTGGATGTAATTAATCAACATCTTGGGGCAACTAGGTAGCACAGTGGGTAGAGCATAGGCCCTGGAGTCAGGAGGACCTGAGTTCAAATCCAGCCTCAGACAACACTCACTAGCTGTGTGACTCTGGGCAAGTCATTTAACCCCAATTGCCTCACAAAAAAAAAACCCAAAACTCTTCATTTTATGAATAGAGGACTCCCAAACCTACTCATCCCCCTCCCAACTGGACTGAAATTTACTCTTTCCCCTACCAACTTGGAAAGCCCCTAAACTTTCCTCCAATTAGAAATAAGATTACCTAATTTTGTATCCTGGCTAATTATTTTGTTATAATAGGATTTTTTTGATTAATTGGTTTTTGTGTATAAAAATCTGCTTTACTCTGCATTTGGGGTCTTTGGACTAACTGGGGAGTCCACTGACTCATTCTTTCTGAATGCCTAGCCAATAAATGATCTATGCTCAGATTGTTTTCATATATATTATTAATTATTCATTATAGTATGTAAGTATATTCTTCTCTCCTCTGACCAGCACAAATAAGAGAGATGTTCAAGAGCTGCCTTCTCCCTCATTCTTTCCTTTTTGTCTGAATAGACTTCTACTTGTATACCCCAATTATGTCAGAGAATTTTCTCCATTCTTCCCTCCTCCCAATGTATTCTTCCATTCTCTTCCCACCTCCAGTAGCTTCATTTTCCCCTCCCTTTCCATTCTTCTCTTAAGATCATCAAAGCATAATCAAACTACTCTCAAGCCCTCTAACTAATTAAATTCTATTACCTCTGATGATGTCCTGTGGGAATATATGTATCACCACTTCATATAAGAATGTAAACAGTTGATCTTTGTTTAGTCTCATGTAAGGGCTCATTTGTTTTTTTTTATGCTTCTCTTGACTTCTGTGTTTGTATGTCAAAGTTTCTATACAGCTCTGGTTTTTTCATCAGGAATTCTTAGACGTATTCTATTTCATCAGAGGTCCATTTTTATCACCTGTAGGATAATACTCAGTTTTGCTGGGTAAGTTTTTCTTGGCTCTTAAGTGTAGATCTTTTTGCTTTCTGATATATATACATATATATATATATATAATGTGTGTGTATACATATAAATAAATAAATGAATGAATGAATGAATGAATAAATAAATAAATATATATATATGTATATACTCTAAACTGCTGCCTTATAGTAGTGGCTGCTAAATTTGGTGTGATAATGACTGTGACTCCTCAATACTCCTTATTTTCTGGCTGCCTAGTGTTTTTACTTTGAATTGGAAGCTTTGTATTTTGGCTATAATATTCCTGAGAAGTTTTATTTTAATGTTTCTTTTAGGAAGTGACTGGTAGAATCTTTCTATTTCCATTTTGCCCTCTGGCTCTAAGAGATCTGGGTAGTTTTTTAAAGATAATTTCTTAAAATATGATATCTGGGCTCTTCTTTTGGTTATGACTTTCAGGTAGTCCAGTGATTCTTAAATGAACCCCCAATCTGTTTTCCAGATTAATTGTTTTTGCTATGACATACTTTCCATTTTCTTCTATTTTTTTTTACTTTTTTTTTTTTTTAGCATTTTCTGCTGTTTCATGGCATCATTAGCTTTCATGTAATCAATTCTAATTTTCAGGGAGTTATTTTCTTTGGAAAAGTTTTGTACTTTTTGTTCCAAACTGTTAATTCTCTTTCCATATCTTCCTTCTATAGCTCTCATTTCATTTCTCATTTTTTGTCTGCCATTCTCATTTGGGTTTTTTTTAATTTTTTTTTAATTTTTAGGCAATTGGGGTTAAGTGACTTGCCCAGGGTCACACAGCTAGTGTCAAGTGTTTGGTCTGAGGCCGGATTTGAACTCAGGTTCTCCTGACTTCAGGGCCAGTGCTCTATACACTGCACCATCTAGCTGCCACCTCATTTCGTTTTTAAGATCATTTTTAAACTTAAAAAAAACCTCTTGCTTTATGTCTTCTAAGATTTTTGATTGGACTCAGGCCTACACTGTGTTTTCCTTTGAGACTTTGTGGATATTTTGGAGTCATTCTCTTCTAGATTTGTGTCCAATTCTTTGCTATCACAAAACTGTTGGTATTAATATTTTGATGTATATGGAAATTTTCTAATCAATAGATTCTTGAGGTATAAGCTTAATAATGTAATCTCTGGGTCAAAGGGCATGAACATTTATTTGTATAATTCTGAATTGATTTCCAAAATGGTTGTTATCAATTTATAGCTCCACTAACAATGCATTAGCATACTGATCATTCCACAACCTCTCTAACATTGTTACTTTTTTTTTTTGGTAAGCTTTGTCAGTTTGCAGAGTATGAGGTAAAACCTCAGGGTTTTGATTTGCATTAATCTTATTATGAGTGATTTGGATCTTTCTATCATGTAGATGTTAATACTTTGCAATTCTTCTTTTGAGAACTGCCCATATCCTTTGACTCCTTGCCTACTGAGGATGGCTATGTATGTGTTTCTATGTATCCTTATCCCTTCCTCATCACAAGTATTAGGGGTACAGGATCTGGAAAATCTGTGTAAAAAACTTTGGCCCTTCTTTTTTATCAGAGAAGTCTGAATGATTATGGTATTAAGACATAAAATGTGTTGCTATTATATATAATGCTATACACATATTTTACACATTTCTGAGTTTCTAAATTTTTTCTATGTTGTTAGCTGGCCTTTGCATGTCCTCTGCAGCTTCCACAAAACTCCAAAAAAATTCTCATTTAATTTCTTATGCCAACCTACAATATATCAAAACTGCAATAGGGAAAGTTGTGATATGGAAGAGATAACTCTGTGTGTGTGTGTTTATATATCTTGGATACCAACTCCTTAGCAGAGAAATGTGATCCAAACTCTCTACTATTCCCCACCCCCATCAACCATTTCCCTTCTTATCCTAGGTATTTATTAATTTTTGTCTGTGCAGAAGCTTTCAGTTTCATGTAATCAAAATTATCTATTTTATTCTTTGTAACTACCTCTGTCCCTTGTTTGGTTATCCATAGCTATGAGATATACATGGTCTGCTTCTAATTTTCTTTTAATAAGTAGGTAGTGTGTCCATTTAGAATGCATTGTGGAACATGGGGTAAGGTGATGGTCTAAGCCTAATTCCTGTCAGATTGCTTTCCAGTTTCCCTAGCAATTTTTAATCAAATACACTCCCATAGGTTCCTGAAGTGGATGATACTGCCCCCTGGGGGACACTGGAACAATCCAGGGGGATGGTGGTAGCCTTGGGTGCAATGGGGGGGGGGGTGCTGAATAAAACTAAGGGGGCAGTAGAAGCATAAGGAAAGAAGAGAAGAAAATTTTGAAGAACTGTACATGTTCTATCTGTTGTGTAACAGAGTTAAAGTCATAGTGATTACATTATTTTCCAAATAAACACACAAAACGCAAATTATAACCTATCAGTAGTCAAGTAAATCAACAGGTCTTAACAAGCAAGTGTTGGCAGGCGAGCATGTCATGCATTGTCAGGAAGTCTAGCATGCATTGGCAGGAATATGTGCCTATGATGACTTGTTTACGATAGGATACTATATGGTTACATGATGCAATATTGTGTCATCAAAATCTCAATGCATTAAAAAAAAACCCACAAATTTACAATAAACTATTAAATTTAAAATGTGTAATTTAAAAAAAAAATTATATATTTTTGAAATGATGCAAATTAAAAAAAACATTAAAGAGTTAAAGAAAGTAGATTTCCAAGGGGGCTCTGAGTAATTTTTTTTTAAAGGGGGTTGGTAGGGGCAGCTAGGTAGCACAGTGGATAGAACACCCGGCTCTGGAGTCACGAGGACCCGAGTTCAAATGCGGCCTCAGACACTTAATACTTACTAGCTGTGTGATCTTGGGCAAGTCACTTAACCCCATTGCCTAGCCAAAAAAAACAAAATAAAATAAATGGGGGTTGATAGGCCAAATAAGTTTGGGAACCTCTAAAATAGAGTGTTGTTTCCTAGTCAATTTATTATCAATGGGTTATTGAGTTCCATTGTTTCTGATTCTCCCTTGTCTAGTCTGTTCCATTGATCTGCCTATTTTTTTTATAACCAATGCCAGATGGTTTTGATGACTGATACTTTATGATAAGTTTGAAGTGAGGAAGTGCTATTCCCCCTTTGTCTCTACTCCTTTTCATTATTTCCCTTAATATTTTAGCTCTTTTGTTTTTCCAAATGAATTTTGTTATTTTATCAGTCTAGTATATTTCCTAGACCTTTGTGGAAGAGATGTGATACAGGGCCAGAGCTTTACTTCTTCCTGCTACCCTGCCATTTTTGAGCCTGAGTTTCTTTTTCCAAGAAATTTGACAAATTATTTTATAACCTGCTGCTCACAGAAATGATTTCTAGACTTACTTGGTCTTCTCCTTATGACAACTGATTGACACTGTTAATGTTTTCTAGGAGACTTCTATGATTAATACTGAGGTCCATTTTACCATCTATTTCCCATTTTTTGGTGTCAATAACTAGGTAAAGTTAGAGTTTTAAATTGCACGCCATAGTTTTCTCATTGTTATGTTAATTTCTAATGCATATTTTTATTAATTTATTTTTAGTTTTCAACATTCACTTCCATAAGCTTGAATTTTAAATTTTCTCCCCCTCCCTTCCCAAGAAGGTGTGCAATCTTATATAGGCTCTACATATATTCCTATTAAATTTTATGTTAGTTTCTTCTAGTTTTCTATTAATTTTGATCTTTGTTCTAACAAGTTAATCTGCATATACACAGACAGCTAATTCAGAAATCAATCTCTCATCAGTAATGAGTCTTTTCCTGCCTCTTAGGACATAATAATCAATTCCAATTTTTGGTGATCTGGAGGGATGCTCTCTAACACCATCCACTTCTCTTCTTTAATAAAATATTCTTGATATACAGGTGTGAGGCTTCTGTATAGTCAACAGGACTATAACCTACTTTATTTCTTACTTCTAAACTATATTTTCTGACAATTTTTTTGCCATCTACTTGTTTAAATTGAAGTCACAGAATATTAAGGTAAATGTTGATTTAATTTGGAGGATCTTACTTAGTTCTTCACAGAATTCTCTCTACCTCCTTATCCACTTTCAGCGATGTTGGTTTATAAACTACAGTTATGTTTGTGATGGTCTTTTTGCAAACACTTATTATGAGTTATGGGGTCTATGGTATGCTTAGGGAGAACTAGCACCTCTAGTATGAGGGCTTGCTGAGCCCCTTTCAGGGCTGATAATCCACCTTTGTTGGCCATCTGTCACTCAGCTCTTAACTATGACTCCAAGAAGTTGTAGCATGTGCAGTGGCCACACCCCAGTAAAACAATCTTGGCAGGCAGGCTAACCCAGGTTGAGGGTAACCAACAGGCCTTAAACGTGTGAGTTAGGGGAATGTCTACCCTAAGCATGTGAAGAGAACAATTCCATGGAGGTAGCTGAAGCAGGCTCTGTGGAGCTCTTAAAGCTTGGTCAGATATTGAAGACACCAAGGTCATCCACTGCATTGTGGGCCATTGCCAGCCATCTTGACTTTTGTCTTGCCATAAGACTTTGAAGACTCTGGAAGAGAGAGTGAGGCTGATGACTGTGAAACTCTGCCTCACAAATCCAATTCATGCTTAAGTAAAGACATCACCTCATGATGTCATTGGTCTTCTTTAAAAATGAAGGACAAACAACAACAAGTCCTGCAATATGAGATGTAAAATGATGGTGGAACCAATAGTCTTGTGGCCTTGATTCACATGACAAAATCAATTCTGCCAAGTCTTTATTTGCCTTGCAGAGAGGCTTAAATGACAAGCTAAGTTTATATTTTATCCTAGAAGTAATAGGGAGCCACTGATATATTTTAAGCAGGGGCAGGACACAGACTTGTGCTTTATGAAGATTATTTTGACAGATGGGCAAAGGATAGATTGGAAAGTGGAGACTGAGAAATAGAGACCAATTTGGAGGGTATTACATTACAATAGCCCAGACAAGGGGCAGCTAGGTGGCACAGTGGATAGAGCATCGGCCCTGGAGTCAGGAGGAGCTGGGTTCAAATCCGACCTCAGACACTTGACACTTACTAGTTATGTGACCCTGGGCAAGTCACTTGACCCCACTGCCCAGCAAAAAACAAAACAAAAACAAAAAACCAATGGCCCAGACAAGAGAGCATAGGAAAAAATAGGACTGATTGGTGGGGGGTGAAGAGGGCATAAGGGAGGGAGAAGAGCCAAGGACTTCAAACCTGGGTGACTGGAAAGCCTGTGGAGGCTCTTATAAAATTACAGAAGTTGGGAGGGGAGAATAGATTGGAAGAGAAAACACTGATAATAAATTCCATTTTAGACATGCCAGGATAGTTATCTAGTTGGCAGCTGACTATATGATTGGAGTGAAAGAGAGATCTTAGGGCCATTTATATAGATTTAGGAGTCATCTGCACAGAGATAACAATCAAATAATCAAATATGATAAACATATGTTAGTATATAGGATCAATAAAGTCAATCAATGCATAATAAAAACAGAAAAATACAAACAGAATAAAATGATCATAACTTGGTAGTAAAAGACAATAACAAACATACCCCCCTCCATAAAAAAGAAAAAACCCAGTCATTCAATTGTCAATTTCCTCACTCTAGTCATATCCTCCACACAGATGTCTATCCCACCTAACATCTCATCATTATCATTAGTATCATTTTCATTAGTTCTCTCATTGCCAATAATTTGGCTAAGTTTTAGTTTTGAGCATATGAGCTTATTACCAGAATCACACCCTTCAAGAACCTTCATAATCAAAATGGCACAGTGTACCTTAAAACCCTCTTGTCTCAGAAGCTGAGTCACAATTGGCACTTCACTTTTTTACCAACTCTGCCAGCCACAAAGGTGGAACAACAGTTCTCTCAGGACACTCAAACGTATCTGCGATCTCTTCGATTTGGGAGTTCCCTCCAGCCACACAGATGATAACTCAATCATGCCTGACCATCTTGTGTGACTCTCACCTGTGTCCTCCCAAAAGTTCAACATGGGCTGTTCGGTCAACAGTAGAGGCCTTCTGCACTTTTCCCCGATATCACGATGGTACCAGTGGAGCACTCTGGCCATCTACCTGTTACCTCTTGCTTTCACCAGGTGACCAGAACATCATCTTTCAGTCATATAACTGCTTGATGACATCCTTTACTCCTGTTCCTCATAGTTCCTTGTTGGTTATGTGCGGCTGCTTGCTCACATCCACCATGTGCCTTTCTATTGCCTTCTATGTGATGTTCATCTTTAGTTCTTCAGATACAGTGGTGTTCTAGGTCTTCTTGCCATAAAGCAACACTTGTAAAATGTTTGTACTGAAAAGATGGACTTTGGTTGTTACAGGAAGTATTGGTGATGGTGGTGTGGTGGTGGTGGTGGTGGTGTCAGTAAAAGCGCTTTGTAATTTACCAAAAACAATTCTGCCTGCCTTCGTCCTCCATTTCAACTCTGGGCCCAAATTCATTGTCCACTGTCAGTCTTAGATATACATATTGTTAGTGTGTCCATTCAGATGTATGTTAATGATGACATGTCTTTTGTTTTGTTTTGGTTTTTGGCTAGGCAATGCGATTAAGTGATTTGCCCAGGGTCACACAGTTAGTAAGTGTTATGTGTCTGAGGCCAAATTTGAACTCAGATCCTCCTGAATCCAGGGCCAGCGCTCTATCCACTGCACCACCTAGCTGCCTGATCACATGTCTTTTCCAGGAAGTTCTACGACGTGTTAGGGCTTGATGCCATTAACACAATGTCATCCACAACCAAGGACACCTGGAGGAGCCACATGGTAAGCATGTGAATGATTTCTTTCATTCAGTCTTAACACCTCTTAACACGCTTCTTTTTCCCTCTACTCAAGTTGCCACTACTCCTGGACCTTGTTACTTCTCACCTACACTGTTTGTAATAACCCCCTGCCTCTAGTCAATAGATTATGATTAGAGAAGGGAATTTCAGAGTTCATGAACATTGAGATCATATATTTGTGAGTGATGGAATATGCTAGGTAATCACAAAGACATTCTTTAATTGATTTCAGCAACAGGGACATTTACTATCTGTGTGACTTTGGACAAGTCATTCAATAGCCTTGGGCCTCAGTTTTCTCATCTGTAAATGAAAGAGTTGGTCTGAAAGACCTCTGAGGATCTTCCAATTCTAAATCTATGATCCTATGAAATGGTTTGTTCTCATTTTCCAGTGGTTTTGCTCATAAGTTTCTTGTGCCTGAATACCTGAAATGTCCCCCTTCTCTCTGCCTTCGTTACTACTTGCTCAAATCCCATCTGTTCTTCCAGCTTTCATTTAACAAACATTTATTAAGTGACTGTTGGGGCAGCTAGGTGGCTAAAGTGGATAGAGTGCCAGGCCTGGCATCAGGAAGACTCATCTCCCTGAGTTCAAATCTAGCCTAAGACACTTACTATGTGACCCTGGGTAAGTCACTTAACATTGTTGCCTCAGTTTCCTCATCTGTAAAATGAACTGGAGAAGGAAATGGCAAACCACTCTTTTTTTATCTTTGCCAAGAAAACCCCAAATGGGGTCATGAAGAGTCAGAATAACTGAAAAACAACTGAACAACAAAATTAAGTGACTGTTCCAGGCACACAAAGACAGAAGCAATTTTAATTTAAATGTTCTCTTCTGTGTAAAACCTTGCCTCATTTTCTTTCCCACTCCTGTATGCAACAGTGATCTGCTGATTTAACAGATTTACCTCAGATAATCAACTGTTTATATAAGAGGTTTTGCAAAGCCACATAGAGGTGGGCTATGTGCTTACATAAGTAAGTATGGCACAGCCTATTTCTCTGAATTCTCCTAATACTTTTCTTAAACTTTTTAAATATTCATTTATACTATTTAATATCATAATTATTTGTGTAGGTCTAATTTTCTAGATTTTAAATTCATCAAGGGCAAGGCCCTTGGTGTTTCCTTCAACACTTGGAATCTAACAAATGATTGTTAAATACTTGTGTAGGGATATAAAATTTTGGATACAAAGTTTTTAAAAAATAGCTGTTGTTCTCAAGGGGTTTGACTTCCTCTAGGGGAATGTGCAGGTACATAGATAAGTGTAACATCTTGTCCTTTCTTTCCATTTTGCTGTGTCATCTCCTGCCTGATCTCCAGGCTCTGTTGGGAGCAGAGCATCTTTTGCCTGGTCTTTCACAGTACTGAACAGTCCTCCTTCCTTCCTCTCTCTAGATAAAATCAGGTAGCATGAACAAGCATTCTGTGTTCTACCCTGTACCATCCCATACTGTTTGTCTTTTGCCAAAACTGTGGGTGTAACCTGTCCTATTTTTTCTAAATATTTTGAAATTATGAATCTCTTCAGAACAGGAGTTTAAAACATAATTTTGCGGCTTCCTCCCATATAAGCAACCAAACATTTGCTGTGCACTCACTTACTATGCATTCAGCACTACAGGAAATAAAGGGAAATCATTAGACATGACTCAGATCTGTGCCTACTGGGAAAATGAACTGGATCTAACATCGTATTCTACCTGCTTACATTAGCCAAACCTCAACATTAGGAAACCGTTCTATTCTGACTTTTGAAAAGAAGCAAAAGAGGATACTTCTAGAACGGAGAAGGTAGGAGCATTGTTCTTTGCAAAGGGACAGAGAAATCTTGGTAGGATTAAAAAAATAATCATTATCAGCCCTGGTTTTTTAACATCCCATAATATCTCCAGTTATCTAAACGAGTGTCATCAAAGTCTCAAAAAATTATCAGAATAAAAGATTTTAAGTGGAGCCAGCCTAGAAGTTCAGTACTGGAACAGGGTTTAAGTACTGCTTGGACTCATACCCACTGAATAACAAAGTGAAAATCTCTTAACTTCCAGAAAAGTTGCCCCAGGCAACTCCAAGACTGACTGTAAATTATAGATACTTGTAGATCTCTAAGAAGGTGAGGAAATTCTCAGAGCCACAAAATCATCAATCCAATACACACATAATTTCCTCAACTCAATTTAATTATTAATAGAGAAAAACACTCAATGGAACACTGTATTCAACAAGGGAGTCCAGAAAACCAAACACTGGGAATTACAAACCTTTACAAACAGAAGAGTTCCACTGGCCTTTGGTAAGGTGCAAAGGTTAACAGATTTTGCATTTGCTCTACCCCCACTGAAACAGGGGCTATTCAGGTAGTAATTTGTGGAACTTTGGAGGTAGGAGAGCATCACATAATTCTAAAACTTGCCTGACCCTTTCAGGTGAGACTGGATTTGTGAAATTTCAGAAAACCAGGGTCCTCTGGTCTCACCTAGTCTTTTCCAGCTATACTTTGACCCTTAGCAGACAGGTGAGAAGAGACTGTTGCCTTACCCTCTGTTCCCACTCGTACATGAGCTTTTATCACTTCCTCAGCATGCAATCGGTGGGACCATCTGCTGGGGGAATATTGCTTCTCCAGGTCCTATGGGACACAGAGGCTCAGGATTTCTGAGTTGGAAGGCATCTCAAACGCCAACTAGCCCAACCCATACCTGAAGGCACTCCTTCCCCACCCATTTCCCTCCAACAAATTAGATAAATGATCAACCACTTTTTGCTTTTGACTTAATTAGGAAGAAAGCACCACTTCCCTAGGCCATCTATTTCCCTTTTGAACAGCTTTAATCATTAGGAAGTTTTCTTCACCTAAATTTATCTCTTTATAAATTCCCTCCACCCATTAATCCTGGTAAAAATAGTAATAAGGTAATAATTAAATAGTTACAGCGGACATTTACATAGCACCGTGAGCATTTTACATACATTATTTCATTTAGATCCTCACACAATGGCAGTGACTGGGATGTGGGAACTCCCTAACTCCTGAGACGACATATTACAAAATAATTCAAATTGTGAGGATTTTTTTCTTATCAAACAGAAATTTACATTACTCAAACTTTTATTCAAGGCTACTAGCTCTTCCTTCTGGAGCCAAATCTATTTTTTTCTTCCACATGACAGCCCTCCAAATACTTGAAGACAATGATGATGTCCCTCCTAAATCTCTTCTTCAGGCTAAATATTACTAGTTGCTTCAAACTGATTTTCATATGGCACGATCATATTTGACCGGTATTTCATATTGGCCCTTTACCAGTCTGGTAGCCCTCCTCTGGAAACTCTAGCCTCTTATCCTTGCTCCTAAAATGTGGTATCTAGAACTCAACATAATAGTTCAGATGTGGTCTGACCACGGCAGAGTACAGGACAGTTATCTCCCTCATTCTGGACAGTATGGCTCCCACAAGGAAGCCTAAGTTTTTGTTAGCTTTTTAGGGGTGAGGGCAGAGGAGGGGGAGGGAGAGAAGAGCTTCAACGTCACACAGGTTAACTGGATTAAGCCTGCAGTCCTTTTAAAAAAAAAGTTCCTCCTCCCCTACTATCAAGCCACTCTCCCTACATTTAATATTGTGAAGTTAATCCTTTGAAGACAAATGTGGAACTTTACAGTCATCCCTAATTAAGTTAAATCCTATTAAAACTTGTTGGCCCAAACTTTTAGCCTATCCAGGTCTTTTTTGCATCCTGAATCTGTCAACATAAGAGAACTTTCTCTCCTAGCTGGGGGCCACCTGCAAATTTTGTTAAATATCATTTATGCTTTCATGTGAATCCAGGCTGAGATAAAAATGATCTTAATGGCATAGTGGCGGAGAGAGCTTGGAAAGCAAGGGAATTCTCCAATTCACCACCTTTCTGCACTGAAAAGATGGACTTTGGCTGTTACAGGAAGTATTGGTCCCAGGCTCCCCGGGGCTCCCTCCTTCCAGTCATCCCTGCTCAGTAAAGTCTCCCCTTACCTCCTGGGACAGCGCCTTCCAGGGCGAGTCTCGGAGGCTCGGCAGCAGGACAGCCATGGCTTTGCAGACCGTCAGGCTGGGATCCGCCCGCAGCTCCAGAGTTTTAACATCTCCAGGAGAGGGGCGGAGACTCCGATCGCCAGCGGCGCGCCAAACTGGAGGGAGTAGCCAGCTTCCAGATTGACAACCCCAGCGGTGCGGGAGGGGTGGAGGAGGAGCAAGGGCAGTGA
Organism: Phascolarctos cinereus; assembly: GCF_003287225.1. NCBI lineage: Eukaryota > Metazoa > Chordata > Mammalia > Diprotodontia > Phascolarctidae > Phascolarctos > Phascolarctos cinereus. The sequence continues at coordinate 266,046,615 of NW_027555958.1, read as the reverse complement.
AATAGACAGGAGGAGGGAAGAAAGGCGGGGCCTGAGACTCCGTCGAATCTCCCGCCGGCCCCTAACTCGGCCGGGATTAGTCCGGCGCCAGGCGCGAGAGCTCCCTATTGGCTGCTGAGTCCAGGTTAAAGGCAGTCTGCGCGGGAACCTTACCGCGGGAATACAGGCCAGCTGACCCGGTGATTGCTTCTCTGTTCGCTCCGGACTCAGGATGAGCTGCATTAACCTGCCCACCGTGCTGCCCGGCTCACCCAGCAAGATCCGGGGACAGATCCAGGTGAAGGGGGCCAGGGTGGGATTCAGCAGGGCCAGGTGTTGCTCTCAGGCTGGGCGCTAGATTCAGGGAATACCGCGGGCGTTGGGCTGAAAGATGAGATCCCCATGGCGGGAGACCTAATGCCATTTCTTAATTCCTCTGCAGGTGATCTTGGGGCCCATGTTCTCCGGGAAAAGGTAATCTCACAAGGGAAGGGGCAGAATGGGATGGAGAACTGAGGCAGCAAAGGGAGGCCTTCAGAAGGCTGTGGGGAAGTTGGCCAATGATTCAGTACTTATGACTAACCTTTAAAGACAAAAATGAAACAGTTCCTGCCCTCCAAAGAGGGAGACAACATGTATACACATATTGCATGGGCAAAATACATAATAGGTGAATTGAGGGAAGAGGCACTAGCAGCTGTGGAGATGGGAAAGGTCTGTTGGAGGGGGCATTTGAGCTGAGTTTTGAAGGAAACTGGGGGATTCCCAAATGTGAAGAAGTGCAGTACAGGTATAGAGGATAGCTTGTGCACAGAGAAAGGATTGGAATGTCTAGTGGGAAGACCAGGCCAGTGAGGAAAGGAGAATAACAGATGCTAAGCTTAGAAAGGCTAAGTTGGAGCCACATTGTTTCATTCATGAATGAACAACAACAACAACAAAAAATTTATCATGTACAAACACTGAGCTAAGCCTTAGGGATGCAAAAGAGAAAAGCTTGCAGTGGCTGCTGTCAAGGAGTTCATATAAGTGGGGGAGAAAACATGTAAAGGGCTTTAAACACCGAACAGAAGAGTTTAAATTTTTGTATTTGATGTAGACATAATAGGGAGCCAGCCACTAGGGTTTAAAGAACAGATAAGTGAGAGAGACCCTCAGAGATGCAGAAACTCCTCTTTTCACCCCCACTGCTAAGAGCTCACCTGGGAGGGACCTTGAGCTTTAAATGCTCCTTTGCCCTATAAAACAGACATCTGAACACCCACCTGACAAGCTCTCTGACAGCTCACTTTGCCAATTAGAGTCTCGTTTTCCTCTCTATAACCTGTTTTCTTTCCTTCCTATGTGAAATATAGAACATCCTTTTTCTTGAAAACTAAAGAAATAGCCAAAAACCTCAGGATGAATGTTTTCTGTGCTAGTTCTGTTATTTATGACCCACATGATCTTGACCAAGTCATTTCACCTGGGGTGAATCAGTTTCCTAATCAGTAAAATAATGGGGTTGGACTAGATGATCTCTGAGGTCCTTTCCAACTCTAAATTTACATGTCTCTGGGCCTCAATGCAGAAAGGGGAACTGGTACATCATCCTCATTCTCTCCAATCTAAGGAAGAGGTTGATGTTCAGACCTGTCTGACTTTTCATGACCCTATTTAGGATTTTCTTGGCAAAGATAATGGAGTGGTTTGACATTTCCTTCTCCAGCTCATTTTACAGATGAGGAAGCTGAGGCAAACAAGGTAAAGGGACTTGCCCAGGGTCACACATGTCTGAGGCTGTATTTGAACTCCAGTCTTCCTGGCTCTGGGCCCAGCTCTCTGAAGTAGCCTTCCCTTTTGCCAAGTCCAATCCCTCTACATATGCCTTCCATCCTATTCTTGCCCTTCCCTAAGAACTTGTTCCTTTAGTTATTCTGCCTTGGATTTCTCAATTCTCTCCTTATCTACTGATTCCTTCCCGGCTTCCAGTGAGCATGCCCAGGTCTCCACTTTTCTTTAAAAAAAACAACCAAATAACAAAACAAAACTGGAACCCTTTGCTTGACTCTCATTAGCTCAAGCTATCATCCAATGACTCTTCTCCCTGCACACTTACTTAACCCCTTAAACTCTCAGCCTGCAACCCTACCAGTGGACTAAAGCTGCTTTCCCTTTGGATCTCTTACAGTTAAATCTGATGGCTATTTCTCAGTGCAAATCCCATTTCTCACACTAATCCACTTGATCTCTGCAGTTTTTTGTACACTGACTACCCCTCACCCCCTTCCTGGGCATGCTTTTCTTCCAAGACACTGCTCTCCTGGTTTTCCTTCTATCAATGTTCCTTTTAAGTCTTTGCATCTGTATTTTCCCCTCCTAAGAATGAGTTTATCCTAGGCCCTTTCCTGCACCTTTCTCACTTTTTTCCCCTCATCTTTGACTCTTAACTCTCCCTCCCTCCTCCAGTCATTTACCAAATCTTGTCAGTTTTACCTCCATGACATCTCTTGCATCCCTCTTCTTCTCTACATTCACTGACATCCTAATTCAATCCCTCATCACTCCTCTTGTAATTATCACCTAGACTCTTGTAATAGCCTATTAATTTGTCTCCCTGTTTCTTATCTCTTTTCTATTCTGTTTTTCACATAACTTCCAAAATGATCTTCCTAAGGGATGGGTCCAGTCATATTATCCAACTCAAAAAATCATCAGTTATTCACTACTGCCAATGTGGCAAGATACAAAGTGTTTAGCCTGGCATTTAAAGCCCTACATGATCTGGCTCCAACTTTCATTTCCAGACTCTTCATATTATTTCCTTTGATGTACATTCCAGCCAAACTGGATTTACTAGCTGTTCCCCGAACTATCCATCTACCATCTCCTTGCCTTTGCACTCCATACCTAGAATGTGCATAGTCCTCAACATTTACATCTTAGAATCCTTTTTTTCTTTCAAAGCTTAGCTCAAATGCCATTTTCCTGGTAAGTCAGTTTGTTGATGTTTTCATTACCTTATGGGTACTTCTCTATGTGTTATAGAATGCACACTCCTTTGATGAGAATTCATTCTATGAAAGTAGGTTAACATGTGACAAGGAGAACCACTCTTCAGGGGTGTTTCTCTTATTTTGTGATATAAATACCCTTCTCTCTGTGCCTTAGTTTAATGTTTCATTTCACTAGGTTTTTGTCTTGCATAATGTGCTGGGCTTAGATTGTGTAATTCCCTGGGTGGAAGGGGTGGGGTACACATTAGGTGTTTGGGGTCATTTGGTGCTAACTGTTGTGCCTTCCTCCCTGTGCTGGGGAACCACTTTGGCTTTTGTAGCACAGAGCTCATGAGGAGAGTCCGGCGATTCCAGATTGCTCAGTACAAGTGCCTTGTGATCAAGTATGCCAAAGACACTCGATATGGCAAAAGTTTCTCCACACATGACCGGTCAGTTCCTTCCTCCAATTTCATGCTGGTTCCCTGGTTAGAGTGAAGTCTATATCAGAGAAATAGTACTAAATGTTGCTAAGTGGGTCAGTGGTAATTTCTATATGTTCTTTAGTAGTATTTTCATAATTGGCTTTTGAGTCCCTTGCTCTGATGTTAAGGTCAAATCCCAAGGTGCAAGGAATTATAGGAATTCCCAGGTTGTGCTAGAATATTTTATTCATCAAATGTGTTTGGAATAAGTGTACCAGGGCTTGAAAATCTCTTAGGTACATGGTTGAAATAGAAATTAACTTATGTGGATGCCTGAGTCCCCTGTCATTGGTTTTGTTCTTACTTGTTCCCTTTGGCATCAGGAAACCAAATGTTCTTAAGCGTGGGGGGAGGGGTGGGACTAAAATTTCATTAACCGGTAATATCAGTTACCTGGGGTGAAGTGTACACTGGCTATACTTCCCATATGTGAGTATGATGCAGGTTGCAACTGTCTATAATTTATAGTCTTGGGGACTTGGAACTGCCTAAAACTTGAGAGTTTAACTGACCTTCCTTGCCTATGATCACACAGCTAGAGTTAGTGGTAGAATCTGATTTCAGGTCTTTTGACTCCCAGGTCCAGCTGTCTATTCATTAAGTCCTCACATGCCTTCTGTATAACCCTGAATTCGAGGCTAGATGGCTAATTAGCATCCAGCCTTACTTGATTTCTCAGTTCAGAGCCTGTGGGTGTTTCTATCTTTTTTTTTTTTGGTGGGGGGCGGTGTATGAGGTGACAGTCTATATGACAAAACTCTATTTCCATTTGTTTTATTTTACTTTTTCATTTCAAACGCTTATTAAGCACTACCTTTTTGAAGAACACTGGGAAAAGATACAAAGTTTAAGACAGACCTTTTTTCTGCCCTCATGTAACTTATAGTCTAACATGGGTATGACAACAGGAATAACTATATAAAATGCAATAGTATTATTGGGTCAGTAACCTCCATTTCAGTTTTCTTTATTACAATTTATCTTTTTCTAACAGCTGTCATCCCCACCCCTTATCACATAATAAATGCCATCAATTCTCTCAATTAACAGGCCATCCCTTCAATGATACACTACCAGGTATTTCAGTGACTATTAAGTAGTACTCTACAGAGGGATTACTTGACCCAAGTACCAATGGGAAGTAGCCACTTCATTAAGATAATACTTTGAAGTAGGGCAAACCCTGAAGGTTATAGATTTACTAAATTTTTCAAATGCCACATGACTAAGTCTTATACATTAGGTCTAGACTCTAAGCTGTCCCTTTCCTGATTACTTTGTATCCCTATTCCCCACAGTTTGCTGAGTACGGTTTCAGTCAGTATCTGATTTTTAAAATAGTACCAGAAGCCAAGGCCCTCTCAGAATCCTCAGTTGGGCTTTCGGAATGATAAAAGACTGAGCTAAGGTTAATTAGACACATCTGTGTGAATCACATTCAAATCTGATTTGGTATCTAATTAGCCATGGCAGCGACCATTATGTCAATTTTCCTATGTGAGGAAAACCTGTCATAGTGTGTCTTGGTTTGCTCAAGCATTTTCCCTCCCAAAACAGAAAATATGAGACCAAGGAAAATAAATATTATAGCATCAACATTTTAATTATTTTTCTTATGAAAACAAAGATGAATTTTAGAATGGGCATTTGGCCCTTTTTCTTCTTGTCTCCTTTCAGTTCAAAGTGTTTACATCTCTTAATGGCTGGCATCTTCTCAGATCTGCAATTGGACTCAATACATTCAAACATTAGTACGATCTTCTGTAATAATTGTAATTTTTGAAATATATTGTTTAATGTTGTAGCTATAAGTGACAGGACTCCAATATTGGAGTCAGGCTAAGTGGTTTTAATGACCAGAAATATGTAAGCAATACAGACGGTCTCTACTTTTCCACTGTTCTGACTCATTCTGATCCTATGTCAAACATGTAAATGATAGAGACTCCTGATTGACTGAGGCTTCAGGCCAACTACTTTGGTTGTACCTTGACACCCATTCCTGGGATCCTCAATTATGGTTGAATTCAGATCCTCACCCAATTTCTGGTTCAGATTAAGAAACCCTCCTACCCAAAACTGGTATCAGTGAGCAACCTCAGAAAATTTCCCTGTCACATCTGGATCTGATTAGATATGCCTCCTCCAGGGGCAGCTAGGTGGCACAGTGAATAGAGCTCTGGCCTTGGGGTCAGGAGGACCTGAGTTCAAATCCAGCCTCAGACACTTAATACTTACTAGCTGTGTGACCCTGGGCAAGTAACCTAACCCTGATTCCCTCACCTAAAAAAACAAAAAGCTTCCTCCCATATCTGGCATCAATTCCCTGTTCCCAACTGAGCCTATTTTTAAGGTATAAAATTTTCCTGCTTAAATCCCACTGAGTATGTACTTCCATGGAAATCTTGTCACTATAAGCGTTTCCCTCATATGAGTGACAGGCCCTTCATGGCCCTGCCTTGCCAAATGGTGTTGAGGGACTTTGTTTTTGTCTGCTTACTGTACCCCTCATTCTAATAACTCTTATGCTTGTACTAGTTTCCCAAGCATTACTTTTCTGTCAGTCTTCAAATATGAGTCTTTGCTGTCACTCGATCCATGAGGCCAAAGAAAACTTATTTCTTTGTGGTCCTGGCCTTTTTCAGAAAATAGGCTTTAACCACCATAGCCACCCTGCTTCCTGGTAGTACCTTTTAACCTGAGCACATTGGAAGTCACTGCTCCTTTTGCATGGCATTACTTTGTGATGCTTCCCTCACTTCCTGATGTGGGTTTTAGGGATGTGTCATCAGCCTGAAGACAGAAAAACAGCCATGAAACAGAAGTATATAGTGGCTTCTCAAGTCCTGGGCCTCATAGGAGATGACTAGAGTTGAAGGTGTACCCTCTATCCTAAGTCAGCCTCTTTAGCCTAAAGTATCTTCCATTTTTTAAAAATTTAATTTAATTTTTCACAATTGAAAATCCATCCATTCATTTTAAATGGAATATAAGGGAGTACTTCTGGATCCCTCTCAGAATTCACCCCTTTTTCACCCAGATTAAAAAAGATTTTTTTTCCCTTTCAAATACAGGAAATAATCTTTTCCAGAAAAGGAGCAGAGGGGGAAAAATCTCCAAACTCATTTATAGTACAACTCTTGTCCTGTGGATTTTTTTCCTAATCAATCAAACAACAACAAGCATTTATTAAGCTTCTGCTGTGTCTGATATACTTTAAAACACACTGGAAATAATGGGGGGGGAGGGAATCCCTGCCCTTTAGGGATCTACATTCTATTGGGAGAGATAGCTTGTACGAATAGAAATATATTCAAGGTATTTTTGAGGGAGCTCCAGGCTGCTGGAGAAAAAAAGCTTCCAGGTAGAGGTGGTACTGAAAATAAGCCTCAAAGGAAAAAGGGATTCTAATATGTGGGAGTAAAGTAGGAGTACATTCCAGGCATGGAGATAGTCTGGGCAAAGGCCTGGAAACTGGGGATGGGATGTGTGAGAATACCATGTGTAAGGAACAAAAGGAAGGCCAGTTTGGCTAAAATGTAGAATGTATGAAAGAGAGTTGTGTGTAACATGCCTGGAAAGGTAAGCTGCAGCCAAATTGTGTGCATTTTATCCTAGAGACAGAGGGAACCATTAGAGTTTCTTGGGGGATGGGGTGGGATGGGCAGCAGGGAGTAAAATGATCACACCTGTACTTTAGGATTATCCATTGAACAGCTGTGTGGAGGATGAATTGGAGAAGGGAAAGCCTAGAAGCAAGACAGCCCTTGACTATAGCAATAATATAGGCTAGAGGGAATGAACTTGAATTAAAATGGTGGCTGGTTGAGTGAAGAGAGGGAGGTATATGAGGGTCTCAACTAGTCAGAGCAGTAAAGATCTTTGATTTAATCTAGTAGAATAGATATATGGGTGCTGCCACTATGGTCTACTTTTATTCTAGTTTTTTGAGGATTAATCTGGAAAAAAAGACATATCCACCAACTTCTAGATCAAAAGTCAACATGAGCAAACAAGACAGTGAGTTTGTGTGTTTTTAAGGGCAAACTAAATACAGACATTTTGCCCTTAGATATAAAGGTTGTATCCTGAGAGAGCATCTAGTCCAGGGATTCTTAACCTGAGGCCCATGATTTGTTTTTTAACACTGATGACTGGAGTTCAATAGCTTTGGGTTCCTTTGTAATCCTATATATTTTATTTAATTTAATCTATTTTAAATCATTCTGAGAGAAAAGGTCCATCCAGAGGCTTTACCAGACTGCCAAAGGGGACCATGACACACAAAAAGTTAAGAATCCCTGATCTAGTCCTACTCCCTCCTATGCATGAGAAAACTAAAGGCCACAGAGGGGACATATTGTTCATGACTGAACAAGGTTCTGAAGGGACACATGAGTCTTTCCCTATTAGAATGTTAGCCTTAAATCATCATACAGCCACTCTCAATTACTAAGATAATTAAAAAAAATAAAAAGACAACTAGTCTCCAACTGGGTCTCCTCACTCAGGCATTCCATGCTCCCTCAGTATAGGAATTATAATCTGTTACTAAATAGTTTTATGTTAAATTGATTTTAAAACAAATTTGGGGGATATAAACACTGGCAACAAATAGATACCTTTAAAATGCTTATTTTAATCATCATAAGATTTTTTTTTTGTGAGAATCCTTTTTCCTTCATGTCCCTATCCAGGCATCAAGGTGAGTTATTGGCATAGTATAGATCTGATTTATGGGACACTCTGACTCTAGGCAAGTTCTTTATTTAGGAACTAAGGTTCTTAACCTGAGGTCTATGAACTTGTTTTTTTAAAAATATCTTGATAACTTCATTTCAAAATAATTGGCTTCCTTTGTAATTCTACATATTATATGCATCTAAAAATATTATTCTGAGAAGAGTTCTGTAGGTTTCACCAAATTGCCAAAAGAATCCATGACATTTGCAAAGAAGGTTAAGAACTAGGCTCAATGCTGAACATTTACTTCTACATAATAAACATATCCAAAAAGCAGGAGCTTCAGTTTCGAGAAAGATGTTTTCAGTGTCTAACCCAATACTTCTAATGATGTCTTTATTTTTATAAACAAAGTAACTTTGTTATTGTCAAATACATTTCCAATATGCTCCAAAGATCCTTATTTTCTCTCAGTTTTATGCAAGTCATTTAATAGCTAAAACAACTCTGCATTTACAGAAATGCCTAAAAGCACATTGGCCAAATTGCTGAAGCCATGTGTAATGGAAAGAGCAGCAGATTTGGAGTCAGAAGGCTTAAGTGCTGTTTCAGCTATTTACGGGGTGGGGGTGGGGGTTAAGTCTTATGCCCAATTTTTTGATCTATTCCTTCTTTTACTTATCAAAATGTTTTAAGCTTCCTTTCTTAAGGACTACTTTGGTTACATCCAATTTTGGTATGTTGTCCCATTTGCTCTGGTGCCATTAACTTTAATTAAATTGTCTCTTGGTTCTGTGATTTGTTGTCTCTAGCATTTTTAATGGTTTCTTCAGGGGCTCTTTATTGAGTTATTAAATATAATTTTAGTGTATTGTGATTGATAAAAGATGTACTTAGTATCACTGCTTTTCTGCATTTGTTTGTAAGGTTTTTATGCCCTAATGCAGGTCAATTTTTGTAAAGATGCTATGCACAGCTAAAAGATATGTATATTCTTTTTTTGTTTCCATTCAATAATTGTCAGAAATCTATCATATCTAACTTTTCTAAAATTCTGTTTAGGTCCTTATTTTTTTGTTGTTGTTATATTTATCTGTGTCAAAAATTAAAGTCCCTCACTATTGTAGTTTTACTATTTTGCTCTGTAATTCACCTGGCTTTTCTTTAAGTATTTAGATGCTGTGCCATTCAGTGCATATGTTTATTGACTTTAACTCAATTAGCATTGATATTAATTCATTGTTTATGGTACCTTTCAGCAAAATGTAGTTTCCCTGATTATCTCTTTTAACTCGGTCTGTTTTTACTATTGCTTCATCTGAGATCATGATTGCTACCCTCTGCAGGAACACTATGGAAGCACTTCCAGCCTACTTGCTTCGGGATGTGGCCCAGGATGCCCTGGCTGTGACTGTCATTGGCATTGATGAGGGACAGTTTGTAAGTTTCTTCTAGGTTCTTCCTTCCTACTATGCCACAAACTTTTCCCATATTACTGGAAAGCCAAATTAGCCAGTAGTTGGGATTAGTTGGGGGAGGGGGAATGAGAGAGCCTGGTGAAGCTTTATAGAAAGGAGAACTCTATGCATTTCCTAATATTTTAAGTGAATTGAAAACCTTTCCTTAGAATTGTTTACTAAAATCTCAGCCACTCAGCAGTACTAGCTTCCAGGTTTAGTTAGAAAGGCCATTCTTGACTTCAGTGAGCAGGAATTCTTTAAATTTTACCTTGGTTTGTGCCTTAGTAGCTTTGCACATTGGAAAAAAATCACCTTTTCCCAAAAAGATATTGTATTGTCCTTCTGTCCTACCCCAGAGAGTAGGAGGGATAAAAGTAATTCTCTAACCAGTATCTCCTCATCAATCTACAAGCATTGATTTACTTATTAATTAAGCAGCAATGTACCAGGCACTGTACTAGGTTTGAAATAGTTCTGCTCTCATTGCTGCCTAGAACCTGATTCTTGCTAAATACTGTTTGGCCTAATTATGGAGAATAGCTGGAAGGTTCTTTCACAATCCCTCCTCAGTACCCACCACCAATACCCCAGTGTCTAATGCCAATGGATGGGCAAGGAAGGAAGGAACACTTTGTATGACAACTACCATTTCCTCCAGATGAAAGCTCTGCACTTGAACCTGGATTCCTTTTTTAGTTGGCCATGCAAATGATCTTGGGCCTCAAGGAAATCGAGTGGTAAGCAAATTAGAAGTTTTTTATTTGGTGTTGGCCAAGATCAACCTTAGGCATAACTGAAAAAAGTAAAGTTTTTGATTTGGAGTCTAGGAATCTGAGTTTGAATCCCAGCTGATCTAATCAGTACCTAATTAGTCGTTGGGCAAATTTAGCTACCGAGGCTTCATTGTCCTCTGTAAACTAAAGGGGTTGGATTAGATGATCTTTAAAGTCTTCTTCAACTATAAATCCTATGATCCCATGTTGTAGCTTCAGGAGTTAATGAGGATTCCAGAAGCAGACAGTGGATAGTGGTAGCCAGGAGGTCAGTAGAGAGAGCTATGGAGCTCTCTTTCTATAAGGGCAGAGAAATAACTTATCAAGTGTAGATTACCTAGAGCAAGATGAACTAAGCTCATAGACTGGGAATGGTGAGGGGAGGGATCTAACAAGGAGAAGGAAATAGGAAGTTCCCAGAGTAGAACAATAAAACCCAAGGAAGGGATTCACACAGGAAGCAACTGGCCATAGAAAGGGCCAGGGGTGAAGTTTCCATCACAGGTACTTGGTACTAGAAGCCCAAGGTAGCTATTGTAATCTTGCCCCTTCTGGTTTCTATGGCCAAGCCTTACGTATCTGTCTTCACTTTCCTGACTTGGGGAATGAGTCATGATTTGCAGTGACAAACATCCATTGTTGGAACAGAGTTAGTAATGTTTAAGACCTCCATTCACTCTGGTGATAACTGTTTCCAGGGTCAACATATCCCTGGGTATGAGACTACAGATTCCAGTTAGGGAGAATAACCAACCAGCTCTTGCTACAGTTTAGTCAGGTACCAGTTGTTAGAGAGGCAGCTTGACCTAGTGAATAAACAGCTGTAGTTACAGTCAGGAAGACCTCGGTTCAAGTCCAGTCTCTGCCATATACTGGCTATATGAGCTTGGAGTCATTTAATCACTGTCCTGCACAACTCCAGTTTAAGGTGATACATTGCAGAACAGTTGTGGATCTGCTTAGTAACTTGTCTGTATTAGAAGAGGATATTTTCTCACAGGTATTCCCAACAAAGGTCTGAATAAAACAATTGATTCCTGATACTCTATATTTTGCCAAGCACCTTACATAAATCATGACCTTCAGCCCATAGGATGCATTGCCTTGTTCTCCTCAACCTCTTATGTGGATTAATTGGAACTGAGCAATTCTAGTCCTACAACGTAGAGCTACAAGAAACCTTAACTTAGAAATGACCTAGTAGTCCAATGTCTCTTTCCCTTTACAAATAAGGAAACCAAGGCCCAAAGGGTTAGTTAAGGGTCTTGCTCAAGGTCACACAAGTAGCTAATTAGTAGTAGAACAATAAGATAAAGCCTGGGGTGTTCTGACTTTACTATAATCAAGGGCTCTACTATATCAGACTCTATCCAGACTATTTCCCCTTCTTCCTTCTTTTTCTTTGCCCTCAGTTTCCTTCTTTCCCATCCACCCTCTCCAACCACCCTGGATTTCCTTTTCTCCTCTCTTCATCACTCCCCCATGCCTCATGCCACGCTTCTTTCCTTTGTTTTTCCATTTCGTCTTCCATGATTCAGATGGTCTGAAACCTTTCTTCCAATTATAGGTGGGCTTGCTTTAAGTGAAACCAACAAAGTCTACATTTACAAAACTGACAAAGTGATTATTTACTTTAGATTTGATTTACTCAAACTCAGTTTATAAGAAATTTATTCTTGTAAGTGTACAGAGTACATGTGGTTGGGAGGGAAAAAGAGGTAGGAGTCCAAGTTCTGTATTCTCCAACACTGGGGCTAGTCTGAAGAGTGGAACTGAAGTATTAAGTGGCTTTTATTCTTCCTCTGCTCTTCAACATTTCGATTCAAAGGCATCAATAAGAGCCTGGGAAAGCTTGCTTCCTTGGAACAGGAGCTCACCACCTCTCCATTTCTTTCCTGGGGTGTTTTTAGTTTCCGGATATTGTGGAATTCAGTGAGAACATGGCAAATGCTGGGAAAACTGTGATTGTAGCTGCACTGGATGGGACCTTTCAGAGGAAGGTAAGATTCCTAGCTATGGTCTTTAGGTAAAGGACCTATGCTTGGGAAGTGGGTCTTATGCAAAGAGACCACTTCGCTTTTTTTAAATTAAAATTTTGTTATTTTTTTCCACATCAGTCATTTCTGAATTGATTTCCCCCTTCCCACCCCGAAGCTCAACCAGTTACCTTTCCCTTGTTACAAGGCAGTTCAGCCAAACTAACTGACAAAGTCTGGTGGTGTATGCAGTGTTCTGCATCCATGGATCCCTGAGAAAAAGGGAGGTACCTATTCTCATCCCTTCTTCCAGGCCAAAACTGATCATTATGACTACAGGGTATTCATTTGGCTTTTTTTAAACTGAATCATCATATAGCCTCAACTTTGTCAACTATCTTCTTCTAAATTAAAACCAAGCTAGAGGCCATCACTGTAACAAACCTTATCTCTCCTTTCTAGTTCCTTCTCATTTGCATGGTATTTGTATTAGACCAAATTGTGTCTGCTACAGGCTAGAAAATAATTTCCCTTAGTTTCAAGGAGCAGATAGAGGGAGGAAAGGAAATGAAGTGTGATCAGCACAAACTTTCATGGTTCAGAGTACTTGGGCCAAAGGTGTTGTTGGGTTTTAGGGTTGTTTTTTGTTTGTTGTTCCTTCTTTTTGTTTTTAAAGACATCCACCTACTATCATTTATTGTGTGTGTCTCTGGGGATCATAGCCATTTGGGAATATCCTGAACTTGGTACCACTGGCCGAAAGTGTGGTGAAACTAACAGCAGTGTGCATGGAGTGCTTCCGGGAAGCTGCTTATACCAAGAGACTGGGGGTGGAGAAAGAGGTAATTTCATTCCCTTCCCCAGTCTTTCTGCTGGAGTGGGTCCAGCCTAATGGGTTAATTAACTCCCTGACATGTCCTGTGTTTGGGAGAGCCTGCTTAACAGAAATCATGTTGCTGTCTCCCCTGTTGCTAGGTTGAAGTGATTGGTGGTGCTGATAAATATCACTCTGTGTGCCGCCTCTGCTATTTCAAGAAGTTCTCAGGACAATCTGCTGTGCTGGAGAACAAAGAGAACTGCCCCCTGAGTGGGAAGTCAGGGGACACCTCAAGCTGTCGCAAACTCTTTGCTGCTCAACAGATTCTACAATGCAGTTCAAACAACTGAGGCAGTAGGGTTGTTCCTGGAACTGACCTTGGCCTGGGAAGATAAATTCCAGCACTCTGGCCGTGTGGGGGGGGGGGGAGAAGTCACCTGGACCTGCTTCTTGCTTTCTAGCCACCCCACATCCATAGCTGTTGCTTATATCCATATCCTGGTTTTATCTTCCCCAGAAGATGAGACCTTAGGAAGGGGGGAATAAGAAAGAAGCAGTGCTTTATAACTTGGAACAAACCTTTTGAACCCAAGACTATACAACTTAATTCTACACTTCCCCTACTTGCCATCCTACCCACCCTGCCCCCACTTCTGCTTGGTCTATAAACATTGCCAGTAAAACCCCTCACCTTCCTTTCTTTGGCCTCAGTCTTTCTAAGTAAAGCTCCCCTCAGCTATCCCCTCATGGAGCTAAGCTGACACAGGCAGCTAAGTCAGAGCATTGTGGGTTTCCCTGATTTCCTCTGACTTGAGTTATGACAGAATTCTGTGACAAAGGACATTACTTCCTCATCTGTGTTATCCTGACTTTATGTTCTCATTAGAAAACCCACATACCATAAGATTTTGCCTTTTCTTAATTTTACCAACATGGTAACTTTCCTTGACTATTTTTTTTTCTTTCTGTAAAAGCACCAATCAGCTTCCACCAGCAACTTGAGGCCTGGGAGCTTTAGTTTCCTAAGAATATGACTCAGAGACCCTGGCCTTTGCCTGGGCTCTGGTTAGCCTGCTATGTCTCAACTTATAATGATGGCTTTTTGGGGGCTGAGGTAGGGGAGGGGACAATTGAGGTTGCAGGAAGGTTCTGCTATAAAAGATGAGAATTGAAACTAGCCTTTAGACAGACACTGTTCTGTTTAGCCTTCTGGGTTTTTCCCTTGGTATGAGGGAGTCTAGAATGAGGTGGGGGATTTCTTCTCCAACCATTCTCAGTTCTCATTAATACTATTAATACCTTCTGTGGGACCTACTAACTTTGTTGAGAGAAGTATCCCAGCACTGATGATTAAGAGCCTTTGGGGCAAGCTCAGGCCAATATCGGATTCAGAGGACTAGCCTTCAAAACTTATGGAATTATTGGCTGTATGACCCTGGGCAAGTTGACCCTATTGTATGACCCCATTGCCTAACTAAAAAGAAAAAAAACCTATGGAGCCAGGTTCTGTTCATGGATCAGTGAGAGACTGCACAGCCCATTTACCCCAAGAAAACAGTGTTAGGCCTAAGGAGAGTCAGAGCAGAGAATGGTTTTCACTTGGGTGAGAAGAAAATATCAGGCTATTCAGGCTCTGAATCTGTCACATTCATTCACTCATTAAGACTCAGTCATCACTTTCAATGAATTTGTACTCCTATGTATAATGTGATAAGTGAATAAAGTATAAAGGAGAGAAAGAGAATTTCCATTTTTGAAAATGGAGCTAAAAAGTTCGGACTTGCTTTAGTTTTTCAGTGGGGAACCACTGAAGGTTTTTTTGCCAAGGAAGTGACAAAACCAAAGCTGTGCACAAGAAAGACTAAAGTGGCAGTAATTCGTGTGCGAGATGAATTGGAAAAAGCAGAAGCAATTAAAAATATTAAATTAGTACAGGTAAAGTAACAAGAGACTGGAATGGGATGTTAGAAGTGGGAAAAGTGAGTCAAAGGAAAGAGTCAAAATAGAATCAGCAAAATTCAGTAACTAGTTATGTGGAAGAGGATCAATGATTGGTGGTGAACTGGAGTGATGGGAAAGAAGAGGGTACCATAGAAAGAAGGCAGGAATAAGTATAGGCAAGAAAATCCCAAGAGATATACAGAGAGCAAATTTAAGTCTGGAGCTTGGGCTTTGAAGTTAAGCAATGGAGATTTTGGAATTGTCCATGTACAAGTGATAATTGATCTGAGGTGGGTAAAGTTACCAAAGTGAATGGGAAAACACTTAAATTTAAAGGTCAGCAGAGAAAAGAGATAAGTTCTCATAAAGCAGAACTTTAGAACCAAGCACAAAGAATTTATAAACCTTGAAATGACAGCCCTATGCCACAAAGGTGATAGAAAGCAAATAATCAAAAGCTTCAGCCAAGGTGAGGGGTGCTTGAAACATCTAAGAAGTAGAGGTGAGCCAGGAGCTGTCATCCTCCAATCTTTCAACGGAATGAACAGCTGTTATGTAGTTCTATCACAGGTTCCTCCTTCCCCTCTCCCTCCAAGTACTCTTGTCCAGCAGTCTCCTTGCTTTGCACACAACACTCCATCCTCCCAACTCTGGGTGTTTTCACTGGCTCTCCCCCATGCCTAGAATGCTCTCCTTCCTCACCTCTATCTCCTAGTTCCTCTGGGTTCCTTCAACTCTCAGCTCAAGTTCCACCTAAACAAAAAAGCCTTTTTAGATCCTTAATCTTAGTGCCTTCCCTCTTGAGACCACCCTCAATTTATCTTGCATACAGTCTTGTTGATGCAGTTTTTTGCATGTAGTCTCCTCTCTTAGTTTGGGTTCTAAGCACAGGGACAGAGTTGTTTTGTTTTGCTTTCTTTGTATCCCCATCACTTAGTGCAGAGCCTGGCAAATAAAAGACTAAGGCTAGCTGACAGACTCAGGCCCTCTTTCCCATCTACTGGGGCTCAACTCTAATGAAGGAGAGTAACCTGGGCAAACACAGGAAAACTACCGCATTTATAAGGTGGGCAGTGTTGCTATATTTAAGATGCTGAGAACAAAGAAGGGGATGAGACCTCAGGCAGAGAATCACACAAACTGAGTGAAGGGAGACTATGCCAATTTTTGCTTCTGCTACTAAAAAAGCTGTTGGCTTTCTATTCCAATTTAACTCAACAAATAGTAGAACTGCACCAAAGAATATATCCTTTTCCTTTCTACCAGTAATTTAAGCCCATAACAGCAATGCCAATAGGGGAAACAAAAGGAGAAAAAAATAAACACAATATAAAAAATAAACACACACATACATATATTTCTTTATTCCATCTCCAAACCAACTTAAAATGCAAAGTCTTCTGGATGTTCTTTTCTGATGACTTTTTAATACATTCAGAACCATCCAGGGGCTGCAAGGTAGGCATGCTTCTCGCCCTGCCTCACATTTCATGTTTTAACAATGGCAGAATATTTACACAAAGCAGGGCCTTGCAGGTTAAGCAAAGCCACTCCCAGCTACCAGGATTTCTACAGCAAGGACTAGGCAGTGTTGCCCCTGCTGTCACCAACCCCCAGGTAGACCCTGGCACTGGGTGTGGATTAGCAATCTCAGAATACAGGAGAACCAGCAGAAAGAATACAAGAGTAACCATAAGGGGTTCAGGGCTAGATGCCCTGGTGGTCCTCACTTTCTCCTTTGAATGGGAATGGGGCAGAGATCAAGAGAATAACCCCAGATAAAAGGGTTATAGACCTGAGAGCAAAGGAGTATATATGTGTTGGAGGGATCAAGGTGGGGAACTCACTACCTCAGAGCCCACCACTGGCAACAGAATGGACAAGCATGAAGGCACACAAACACACCCTGCACACCCACATGCACAAGCACCACAGAATGTCTCAGCAGGACCTGAATGATCCCTGGCAGAGAACTCTAAGCAGCCACTGCCAGAACCACAGAAATCACCACAAGTTTTACTCCCCTGAGATGAAGGGGAATATATAAGGCACTGTAAGTAGCATTGTAGGGATTATCCCGCTTCTATAGCTGTCCCAGGCAAAGGGAAAAGCAGTGAGAAAACACTTCTATCCAAAACTGTCTTCAAAATTCTCTGTCCAAAGGCAGATTCTTCAGTCCCTCCTGAAAGGAAGGAAGTAGTACCTCAAATTATGTGGCAGGTTTGAAAAAGCATGGAGTACAAACAGGAGAAAGGGAATGGCATCTTGAAGGTGTCCAAAGGCTTCCTCCCCTTCCCTTCCCTCAAGGTGAAGACTAAGTCAACCCCACCCCTTCCTTTGCCCCCCCACTGTGCTTTTGCATGCTGCCTTAACTTAGTACACAGGAGGTGGTTGATAACCCTCAGTGGTCTCTGCATTCTGAGTGAAGGGTGGTTGTTGATAATTGTCTCCAGCAACTCCTGGGTAGGAGGCATAGGGGGCAGCAGGATCAGGGGTAGGGTCAATGTAGTTCTGGATGAAGTCATCTACCCCAGCTTTGTATCTCTGGTAGGCAAGGGCAGCCAGCAAGCCCTAGGGAAAGAGTGGCTTGTCAGGGTTTGAATGGATGGAAAAGCCTGAGACAGGGAGGAGAAGGTAGGAGAGACAGGACATCTAGTTCCCCTGTTTTTTTATTTCCCCCAACCTTCTTACATTAGGAATGACGAAGAGTTTAGGTTGGAAATCTGAGTAAAGAACCCTGTCCCCAACCCTCCCTTTGCCAAAACCCATATCTCTGGCATCACCCACCATAGGACCATGGTCCCAGACCCCCACATACCCAGGAGAAGATGGAGAAGAAGCTGAAGGAGATTGCTGCCCGAGCTGAGTCAGCCCCCACCAACACGTCTACGGGCTTGGTGGCTGCCCACTGGTTGGTGAGAAAACAAAATCCAACAAACCAGAGGAAGGTCCAGAAAGCTGGGGAGAAAATAGGATGTGGAGCCAGCTCCCCACAGAGTCACCCCCCCCAAGTCAGAAAGTACCACCGGGAATTACCAAGGAACATAAGTGGATCCTTTCCCATCCCTACCCCAGGAGCCACTGGGCTAACGGGGGAGAAAATTTGAATCCCTTCCCCAAAAGCCCATGGGAAAGTTACCTGAGAAGATCATGTCACCAATGACCAAGTACTTGCGGTCAGTGGCGTTGCTAATCTGGGGAAAATACACATCAACCACGAAGAAGAAGACAGAAGCCAGGAAGGCAAGCACCCCGATGGCTGTGCCATATCGGCAGGCATCCTCATTGTGGTTAAAGACACAGTGGAGGTCAGCTGAATAGTGTGAATTAACGTAGCCTTCACCAATGATGCAGGAGAACACGATCATAGCAAATAACTAATGAAGAGAAGGAGTGTCTGATGAGGCTAGGGAAGCCACACTGACACCCTAGGATGATGATCCCCACAAGCTACAAACCCAGAATTTGAAACAATTTAGGACCTGGGAAAAGTTGATGTGAGCCAGATGATACTCCTGGCTGGTGTCTCTTCCACTTACTGAATATCTTATTTTGTGTTGTTTTATTTCATTTCATGATTTCCATACAGGATTTGATAAGGTGATTACTTCCTCCTTTTAATGGGGAGGAGAGAAGTCAACTGCTCCTTATGACATTAATAGCCAGCCTACCTTTTCAGGCCTAGTTCATTTATTCTCCTGCACACACAAGTGCATTCCAGCTAAACTGGACAACTAGCTGTTCTTCACATTTATGCAGTCCATCCCCTAGCCTGGAATATTTTCCAACTCAATTTCCACATCTCTGCCTTTCAGAATATTTCTCTACCTTCAAGTCACTACCTCTGCCACCTTCCCAATCTCCCTTAACTGAAAGTTTTCTGTCCCTCCTCAAATATCTCTAAAGCATTCTGGGGTCTCTCCTTCGTCCCATTATATTATATTTATGTGTATATGTATCTTTCCCCTGTCTCCATCCTGCCTTATCCCATCCCCAGGACAGTATGTCATTCTTTGAGGTCAGGGACTATTTAATACTTCATCTCTACATCCCCATTACTTAATAAATATCCATTAATGAACACCATACTCATGTAAAAGATAAAATTCTAACACAGATCAGTGGGACATGTGCCTGGGAATAATTCTTCCAGGCAGAAGAGCTGAGTGGCTCAGGCCTCAGAGTATTCTAGTCAGTGGTCTGGCTCCCAAGATGGAGATTGTCCTGCCTAGCTTTCAAAGTTTGTTCTACTCTTGTTTACCCTCTCTATAAGCACTGATATAAATGTTGCCACCAAATAAAAGGGCATTAACACAACACAGCCAACATGCTTCAGTGTTGCCAGTTTTCCAGTGAAGATTAACTGCTACACTAACACTATTTATGCCAGCTTTGGGGGGGGGCGAAGCAGTGTAGGGTGGGAGTGAGGAAGACAGTTGAAATATCAGTCTGAAGCTTTGGCCAAATATTCTCCAAGTATTATCTATGGACCCCAGATCTGTCTACCCAGTTAATCATTTCACAAAATGAGTCTGACCTAAGAGTGAATCCAAAAATCACGGTCCCAAAGGAAAGACTACTTCAGAGGAAATCTATTACAGGCTAGGGAATCCCCTACCATTAGCACACCTTGCCCTAGATCAAGAGGCTAATCTAAAACAATGCTGCCTCAGGGACCAACCCGAAAGAGTAGCCCCTCCAGTCCTCCAATCACAAGGGCTTGCAGTCAAATCATGTTCTACCCTTCAAACTAAAACAAGAACCTATAAATCTGTGGGAGGAGGGGAGGAAGTAGAGAGAAACAATGTGCCCAGTCCCTCATGCCCTGGCACTACCAAGCCAATACATCACCTTCCCCTAAAGCAGAGCACAGGGCAATCTGTGCTCCTATAGGAGAGGAGCTTCACCAGGAGATATACTAGGCAGTGCTGGGGTGCCAGTCAGTATCAGTAGGCATTGTCCAACCATCGAAGATGCCCTCTCCTCACCCTGATCGCAAGGAATTCATTTCAAGTACTGGTCACATTGTCTTCCCCAGTGAACCCAGGGCTTTCTAAATTCCGGGGCAGATTTTCCCATAGCCGGTTCTACATGATGTAAGCAGCAACATATTCAGATTTGGGCTAGCCGAATTCACATTTTTCCTATCAGGAAGAGAGGGAAAGGAGCAACAACAGTGGTCCAAGCCCCTACAAACCTTCCCCAACCTGTTTTACAGGGGGCAGGGGGACCAAACGCTCCTTGGCCCAGGCAAGGGTCACTCTTTTCAGGGCACACTTTCCTTCTCATTCCTACTTTTTTTTTTAAATGCCCTACTCATAAATCCCCAACCCGGGAGTGCAACAGGGCAGACAGCCTGCCACCTGCCCCACTGTTTCACCCTGGCCCCTCCCACTGCCAGCAAGGCGGCCGGGGCCTTGCCTCGGTGCCACGGAACACCTGCCCTGCTCCCGGGGCCACGCAGTTATGCCAGTCCCGGAAGAAACGGGTGGAGGGAGTGGGGGTGGCGGGGTTGGGTGGCCGTGGTCCGGGGCAGAGGGCCAGGAGCGCCGGGTGGGCAGAGTAGGCAGGGTCGGGGGCCTGGCGCTAACACGAAGCGAGGGCACCCCCGTCTGCCACCTGCTGTCCGCCGGAAGGTCCTGCCCGTCCTGCCTGGCGGGCCTGGGTCCCTCGGCCGCGGGGCTCGGGGTGCTCACCGTGCACACAGCCCGAACGATGACCTGCGGCTGCTGCAGGAATCGCCACAGGTCGAAGCTGCCGCCGGCCTTGGCCGCCCCGTAGGCCCCGCTGTCCATTTTGACGTTGACGTCGTCGCCTTCGCCACCGCCCGTGGAACGCGAACTAGAGACTCCCGGCACAGAGGGTGACAAGGGGAGCTCCATGCCCCGCCCCCCACGCGCCAGGGGCGTGACCAGCTCCCTGCCCTGGGAGCCCCAGGCCAATGGGCGCCGGGCCCGAGGCCCGCGAGCCACCTGCCTGAGAGAAGAGGTGGGGCCGTGGGCGGGGACAAGTCCTTTCCCTCCCCCCCACCACCCCGCGGCTTCCCAAGGTCAGCCTCCAGCGGGCCTAAACCGTTCAACCCGGACTTACGGGCTTTATTGATTAACCCCCACCCACAATGAAGTTCCCTTTCCCGGCCTGCCCCCCTCCTCCCCGCCCGGGATCAGAATCTCCTAGAGGAAGGGACCTCGGGGCCATCTAGTCCAATAATCCCCTCCAAAATAAGCCCAGGACTAACTAGGCCTGCGATTGAAGACCTAGAGGGCAAGTCCACTAACTCCAAAAGCGGCCCATTTCTCCTTTCGATGTCTCTGGTCGTTAGAAAGTCCTTTGTATCCAACCAAAATTTGCCACTTTGTAATTCCACCTGGGGTTTCGGGTGCTTCTTCCTGGGACCAAGAAACGACAGAGTCGAATCCCTCTTTGACGAGATAGCCCTTCAAATACTCAAAGGCAGCCTTCTTTCCCCCCCCCCACCAGATCCCTTCTCCAGGCCAACCACCACCCCTCCTCCAGCTCCTAGTTCCTTCAACGGCTCCTCACGTGACTTAACCCCAAAGTACTTCATTCTGGTCAGTCCCCTCTGCGCAATCTCCACTTCACCCCCACCAATGTCCTTAAAATACGACATCATAACTGAACACAGTACTCAAATGTAGTCTGACCCAGACATAGTAAATAGTATTATTAGTATTAATAGTACCCCTGCTCTTGATCTTGGAGTCTACTAAAAAAAATGTCAGATCTTTCTCAGATGAGCCACAATCTAACAAAGTCTTCTCCCCCTTCCCCTCCCCCCTTCAGTGCAGGAGAAACTGAATTTTTAAGGGCAAACTCAAAAGCTTTTTTTTTATATCTGCATAAGAAAGGTCAGGAATTTGACTAAGGTATTAGAAACAATGGCCCAGTCCCAGGATTTTCTTTTGCTTTGGTGCCTTCCTCCTTCTCCCCCTCCCCCATTTACTGGGAAGAAAGAAAGAGGTTTGGAGTTGAAAATTTGAGAAACTTTGAACCCCGAACTGTTTGGTAGTTATTGGATCAATAATCTTTAGTTATAAGCCTTGGTTTATAGTCTAGGCCTCAGAGATTAAAATCTGGAGGGAAAGGGAATACTCAACATAACCAAACAGAAAATTTAATCCAACGAAAAGATTAAGTTCAGTGGCCTAGCCCGAGAGTCAGAGTGTCTTGAAGAGTCAGAGACATCTTGAGTTTCAGAGGCATGAATTGTGCTCCCCTCATTCTTGTGCCCTGGCTGTCTGTACACCCCTCCATTCATGTACATGCTCCCTAGGTGTGTGCCTCCCGGTAAGTGTTCCAGGTTTGTCCATTATTTTCACTGATAGTATATATAATTGGGAAAAGTGTATCCTATGTTTATGAGGGGTTTTTTTGTATTTCTTTAAATTCCTTTGCGTTGAATTAATTAGGCGCTCTGATGATTAAAAGTAAATATATTGGTGGAAGTTTATGAATTATGTGCACCCAGACCCAGACCTCCAGCTGAGCTGGCTCTGGCTCTGAGGGATTCTTCCTCTTAGAGGATGACACCCCCCCCACCCCCAACACACACACACACACACACACACAACATAACACTTTACATGTATTCTTATTAAATTTCATCTTTTTGGGGATTCTCCAAGCTTCCACTTGCTTGGGGCTCTGGAGCTGCCACAGGTACTTCTGACTTCCAGCGTCCAGAGGAGGAGGCCAACTCCACTTCAGGTTGCTCAAGGACATGAGGGGAGCTGGCATTCTCCATGTTGAGAGGGTGGGAGTGGGTGAAAGAAGCTACCTAAAGGAATCAGGAGCCAGTCAAGTCCTTGGATCACTTTGAATCCATATCGTATGTCACTCATTGTTGTCCCTTGAAGAGGACCAAAATGACATCACTATGCTAGAGTCAAGTTACAATGCATCAGACTGTGGCTGATCAGACCAGTAAGAGCTCAGAATGCTCTACCACAAGTCTGGCACAAATAGTGCATGTGAACATTTAGAGTGGGTTCTCTAAATTTTCCATCTAAAGTTTCTTTTGAGTTATTTCAATTCTGCTTTGCTCATAGAGCACAGCCCCTTCTCTGATAAGCCAGTGTCTCCCATGGTACACAATCAATTCCAAAGTTCTTAAGAGAGACCTTGAGAGTGTCCTTGTGATGGGGTGCTTTGGTGCTTGTGTTTGGGTGCTTGTGCTTGTACTTGTACCCCAATTTCTCCCTAGCCTCAGAAACACTATCCCTGACAGTTTCTCCCCAGCCCAAGGACACTGTGCCTAGCAGTTATTCATGCATGGGCCTCAGCACCACCCTTGGCTCTATCCCTGGTACAGCTACACAGAGCTGGGCTGCTCAGGCCCCAGCCCTCAGATCATGTCTCTGGAAGCCTCCCAATTCCTTAGTAAGTTCCTGTCTTGTAAGAAAGCTTTCCCTTGTTGCAGAACATTCTCTCATCAAGACAGAGGGAGAGGGGTGCCTTGCCCAGCCCAAGGAGTTTTGTCCTTGGCTGGCCCAAGGACTCTTCCTCCTGCCTGACTCCAAAGATCCATGCCTTTGTCATCTCCCTCCCTGTCTGGTATACTCCCTGTACTTTCCCATCCATAGGCCCCAAAGACACCTGCACCTTTGGATTACCTCATCAATGTCCCTGGCATTTCCTTCCCATGCTCTTTTGCATATAAACTCTAGCTGCATTCTCAGTCTTTCAAAGGATCCTTTAAGAATCCTTGCCCACTGAAAAGCGTAACAATAAACTTTGCCACCTTGGCTTAAAGAATGCTTGAGTCTGTGAATTCATTCCAGACGACACATCCTGTACTCTGGTCTTTGAGGGCTCACAACCTCTCAACCTCTTACACTGCAACACTTGTATCTCTGTCTTCTGACCACTTGCCCTTTGTGAGTTCTCCATAAAACAGTCTTTTAGGCAAGCATATGGTTTACTTTCAAAAACCGTGGCCAGCTCATCATAGTTGTGTTTTTTGCAGTAGAGTTTGAATGCTTGGCAGTTTAGTTTGAGAAAGGACCTCAGTGTCTGGTATCTTATCCTACCAAGTGATCTTCAGGATCTTCCTAACACAGTGCAAATGGAAGCAATTCAGTTTCCTGGCATGGCTCTGGTATACTGTATAGGTTTCACAGGCATATAACAATGAGGTCGTATGTCACTAAAGAGCAAGGAGAGGGATGGACTGACCCCATGATGGGAACAAACACTTAGGGGTTTTTTGGCTAGGCAGTGGGGTTAAGTGACTTGCCCCAGGGTCATACAGCTAGTAAGTATCAAGTGTCTGAGGCCAGATTTGAATTCAGGTCCTCCTGACTCCAAGGCCAGTGCTCTATCCACTGAATAACTCTCATTCTTTTTTTTTAAATTGATGTCACCTTTAAGTTTTTTTATTATGAGCTTAACACACAACAAATAAGATAAGCATTTTTATATGCAATGCAAGCACATAAAAAGAGGATCAAACATGAAACTGCAAATCTACAACTTGCTTTTCCTTTTAAACACATGATAAATCACTGAACATGTAACTGTTAAACCTGCCCTATCTATTTCCTTCTGGCCTTCCATCTGTTTTGTAATGACGCGTTTTTCTTTATTTCCTCTTTCTTTTTCTTTGGTAATCTCCCTTTTCTGTCACCAAATTGAAAATAAACTCTTTTAATAAATATACATAATTAAGCAAAACATATTCCTATATTGTCCATTTCTGAAAATGTATGATTCATTCTGCATCTTGAGTCTGTCACCTCTCTGTCAGGAGGTAAGTAATATGCATCATCATCAGTCCTCTGAAATCAAGGTTAGTAATTGCATTGACCAGAATCTTAAGTCCTTCAAAGTTGTTTTTCTATACATTGTTGTTAACTGCATAAATTGTCCTCCTGGTTCTGTTCATTTCACTCTGCCTCAGCTCATACAAGTTTTCCCTGATCTCTTTGAAACTGTCTCTTTCATCATTTCTTATGGCACAATGATATTCCATTTCATTATTATACCATATTTTGTTCAGCTACTCCCCAATTAATGGGAACACCCTAAGTTTCTCGTTCTTTACTGCTCCAAAAAAAGAGCTGCTATAAATATTTTTTGTACTTATTGGTACTTTCCCTTTTTTTTTTTTTAATCTTTTTTGGGGCATAGGCTTAGTAGTAGTATCACTGGGTCAAAAGGAATGCACAGTTTAGTCACTTTGGGAGCATGGTTCCAAGCTGTCTTCTAGAACAGCTAGATCCACCTACAGCTTCACCAAAAGTACATTAATATGTGCCTGCTTGCCTGCAGATCTTCTAACAATTGTTGTTTTTTGTCAACTTTGCCAATCTGATGAGTTTAAGATGAAACTTCATAGATATTTTAATTTTTATTTTTTAATTATTAATAATATGAAGCCTTTTTAATATGGTTATTGATAACTTTCATTTCTTCTTTAGAAAACTAGCTATAGATGTAGTTCTGCTTTGCTCCTAAGATTCCCTCCACTCACCCTGCCCTACTCCCATCATCATGCTTCCTTGTTAACCCATATCTCACTCACCAACCCCTCATTTTTTAAAATTTTTTTATTTTTTATGCTTTTTGGTGTGACAGTGGGGTTAAGTGACTTGCCCAGGGTCACACAGCTAGTAAGTGTCAAGTGTCTGGGGTTACATTTGAACTCAGGTCCTTCTGACTCCAAGGCCAGAGATCTATCCACTGCACCACCTAGCTGCCCTGGCATCCCCTCATTTTTCAGATAATGAAACTGAAAATCAAAGAAGTTAAATTACTTGGTCAAAGTCACATAGAGTGTGGGGTAGGCATGATGGACACAGCTACAGGACAAGAAATTCTTGATCTCTACTACAGGATTTTCCAGCTAGCAAGGCAGGCAGCATCAAGGCAGATGGAAGATACCATCAAAGAAAAACAGTAATAAAATTTAGTACTTATATAGTGCTTTAAATTTGCAAAACACTTTTAAAATATTATCTCATTTTCTCTCAACAAGTCTGCAAGGCCCCATTTTACACTTGAGGAAATTGAGGCAAACATTCTAAGTGACTTGCCCAAAATTATACAGGCAGGATTTGAACTCAGGTCTTCCAGATTCCAGAGCCCAGTGTTCCATCTACTATGCCACCTCACTGCTCAGTACAATACAAATGAAGCCAGAATGTTGTTTCAGAAAAACACAAACCTCGTAGATTCAGAGCTGATTAAACAGTGTATAGATAAATACATGGACTTCAAACTCAGAAGAAAACCCAAGAAACTTTTCAGACTACTATATTAGAAGTCTTATGATGAAGTTTCATAATCCAGGAAATGGTTTTTCAAACAGAATCTGAACATAAATGAGATGATAAACCTTTTCTCCTTGGTTTATGGCAGAGAGAAAAAGGGCAGTATTCTGTCTTTAAAAAATAAAATATTTTTGTCGCTCAACTAACTTTGGCTTATATATCCTTGAATTTGCAGGCTCTGGGTGTCAGTGCTAAAGAGGAGGGTGATAACCCCCAGTAATGATGTTCCTAATTATCTTGTTATTGAGTCACATCTTTGAAGATTTGGCCACAGCAGGAATTGGGTTGGAGGCAGGGTTATGCAGGTAAATGTTTAACAACCAACTGGAGGGGGGGGAGAATGTTCAACACACTTTAAAGTTTTATCTGTATTATTACATTTTCTCCGTCATGTTCTTAAGTCTGGGCAATTCACAAAACAATAAATCAAGGCCTGATTAGTAGCTTTTGCCCAATTAAATACTCACATTGACCATTTATCAATCAGCATTCCTGAGCCAGGTACAAGCTAGATCCAGCACACTCTGGTTGGAAGGCAGATGATTCCTGTAAAACTTCTTGTGTAAATACTATAGCCATGCACACATAAGATGCTACAAAGTAAAGTGATTGGCCAGCACCTATTAACAACTTCTCCTGGAAGTTCTTAAGTTTACTGTGAAAAATCTATGCCAACCTCAGACTTTTATTTTTTGATTAATTATTTTTTTGGTGAGGCAATTGGAGTTAAGTGACTTGCCCAGAATCACAAAGCTAGGAAATATTATGTGTCTGAAGTCAGATTTGAACTCGGGTCCTCCTCATTCCAGGGCCAGTGCTCTGACCACTGCACCACCTAGCTGCCCCACAAGCTCAGACTTTTAAATCTCTGGACTTTATTTTGTTTTATGTTTAATTTACAAATAATTTAAAATAAGTTATGGTTTAAAATATTTAAAATAGCTTATGGTTTAGTGTTTTACTGATGTCTCCTTTTGCCTCTCCTAACTTCTAGATAAACTTCCCCAAGTAAGCCATTTTTCTCTTTTTCTTTTCTTCCTCTTTTCTCTTTCAAGACACTGGTGGAATTCCTGTCACAAAACTTACTCTGGTCCTGTTATCTACTTACCTTCTGTAAGAAGATATCATGGTTTCCCAGGGAAACTGCATATACAATGTAGACTAATTCTAAATCCCATAATTTATAATTCTGTCCTCAATGTCTCATTGCAAACTCATACTACATTCATAAAAATCAGTCATTTCTATTTGATGACAAAACTGAAATTTCACAGGCAGAAGAATATATTTTATAAATCGAAAACTAAGCTGATTTTTAAATTATATACAACCAGAGAAGGAAAAAATCTGGATCGAAAGGGAAGGGGACTTTGTACATGATAAACTAAGGAAAAACCCCACTGAAAATCACTGTATATCTGTGTTGTATTTCATGTTAAAAAATGATAGAAATTTTGAATCAATATTGTCTGTTTTTAAAGATAACTGCTAGCTGTATCTTTTGATTAATTATCTCTTGGGGGAGTGGTTCATTGTCATAGGTTTGAATGAGTTCCTTACATTTCTTGGAAATGAGATCTTTATGAGAGAAACTTGCTGCAAAGATTTTTTTCAAAATTACTTGTTTCCCTTTTAATTTTAACTGCATTAATCTTATTTGTGTAATTTTTTTTCATAAACAAAATAGTTCATTTTGTCTCCCTAAATCCCTAAAGGATGAGTTGGGCCAGCTCAAACCACTAATTCTTAAATTTTCAGTATGAACATTTACAGTGTCCACCCTTCCCCCCAAGAAAAAAAAAATTGACAAACACTATAAATCAAGACTTGCTTTATTATTTTGTTCATTGTCTAGACTTAAAATGATGGAGAAAACTGTTCAGATTAAACTTAAATGTATGTCCTGTTTTTCAGAGAGATCCATTGTTAAACATTTGCCAACCTACCATAGCCTTTATCTCATGTGGGCTGGGTTAGCTCTTTTCCTTAAAAAGCTATTGGAACCATCCTTAAGAATTAATTTTTCTTGGCAGATTTCAGAAAAACCTGCAAAGACTTACATGAAATGATGCTCATAGGACATTGTACACAGGAACAGCAACTTGGTGCATCAACTATGAATCAACTCTTCTCAGCAATAAAATGATCTAAGACTCATGATGAAAAATGCTACCCACCTCCAGAGAAAGAACTGATGGAAGTCCGAATGCAGACTGAATTATTTTCATTTTCTTTTTCATGTTTTTTTTCCTTTTGGTCTGTTTCTTCTTTCTCAATATGACTAATATGGAAATATGTTTTACATGATTGCACACACACACACCCTATTTTAAATTCTTACCTTTTTAGAGAAATTGAAGAGGTCTAGGACTTTTGGGGTGCTGCTGGGGGACACCCCAAGATCATGGTCCAAGGCTCTGCCCGAATGAATTCAACTCAAATCTTCTTCAAGCCAGAGGAAAAATTTATTAGTGATAAATCACATAGGCCAGGTAACGCCCATGAGGACGAGTAGGCATGAGAAAGTCTCAGCCTTTTGAGCATGAGGTTCTCAGTATCTGAATGGGGGCCAGGGTGGAATTTTTATACACTGAAGTAACTTTGGGTGGCCAGAGAAGGGGGCTGGGAAAAGAGTCTAGGTGAGAATTCTGATTGGAAGGTCTGAGAGATTGAACAGACAATGGGAATAGATAATGAGAGGAACTGGAAGGAAGAAGTTTGAAAGGCCTAAGATCAAAAGGTAGAGCTAGGGCTTTCAAAGGGAGATAAGGGGAGTCCACAAGGAACCTGAAAGTTTAAGGGTTTTCTGGGTCCTGTAGACAAAGGGGAGCCAGATTCTTTTTAGTACAATGGGCAAAGGTGCATCTGAATAAGATTAAAAGGTAAGGCTAAGGCTTTCAAAGGGAGATGAGGAGCTGGGGTCTGTAGACAAGTGGGAGTCAGATTACCTTTGGTGCAAGGGGCGAAGATCTTGGCTTGCGCCCTGCCCCCCATCAAAAGGGCAAGGGAGGGAAGGAGAGAGAAATTTTAGAACTCAAAAAAAAATTTTAAGTGAATCTTAATTATCTTTACATGTGATTGTGATGAGGTTTAGGGGTTCACAACACGTGGGTCCCCAAAATCACAGTACGTGGATCCTGCCTTCTTTAAGCCACAGATAATGTTTATTAGAACATCTACCGCATTAGGCAGACTCTTAATGATTCTGAACATTAGTGAGCTAGATTGTAAGAATCTGAGCAGTGGTTAGATTTTAATAATCTAAGCATTTGGCTAGATTATAAGAATCTGAGCATCTTAATGGAGATAAGATGGACCTTATATACAGAAAGACTGTGGGAGAGATCTAGGAGTGGCCAAGTAGTTTGGGGTGACTGGAGGAGGGGTCTAAGGAAGATCTGAATGGGAATGGCCAGTAAACTGGGGTGAACAGAACTCCTGGGACCTGGACCATGAGGCCAAGGGAGAATGGAGCCTAGCTAGGGTTAAGAGTGGGAAATGGCCAGGGGCCATAGGGAGGTAGATTAGGTGTAGTCACAATGAAAGGCCAGTTGATGGGATTATAGCCTCAGGGCCAGAGATTTGGCCCTGTGGGAAAGTTCAGGATTTTTCCTTTCTGGGGTCTAGATCCTATCCTCGTTAACTGGGAAAAAAAAATACCATTGAAAAAAAAAGAATTAATTTGCTCAGGGTACTTAAGGTTCCTACTACTGACATGTGAGCACAAAAAGCCATGAGTAACTCCAGGCTGTCTCTGATGGCCTGCCACAACAGACAACCTAGGTGCAGAGAAATTCAGCTGACACAATGTCTTTTTCCTACTGTGGGTAAGTAAATTTCCTTGTGTTAAATGTTGAATGACCTACAGATATTTCATTTTGATCCAATATCTAAACTACCAGGGGACAGGCCAGAGTCAGACCCAGCTGACAACAGTTCTTTAGGTAGACCACCATATTGTTGTGGTCTGGGAGTGCTGGAACCCCAAAATTCAAGGGCAGAAAGCTCCACTCTAAAGAATTTGACTCAAGTCTTTCAGTCAGAGACAAACTCCGGCTGGTTAGGGTGTTAGACTCACTCCTAGTAAGTCTGCACTATTGGCCAGATTTTAAGAATATGATAAATTAAATGGGGGGCAAGATGGACCTTATATATCTAGATGTGATCAGGGAGTGACCAACAGTTTGTGGTGACTGAGGGGTAACAGGGAAGGGGTCTAGATGGAATTAAGGGTGGGAAGTGGAACAGACAATGAAGGGCTGGGCTAGGTTAGAGGAGCAGAGAATTGGAGATTGGGGCAGAGTCAAAATGAAAGTGATGAGGTAAGGGCCCAAGCTGAGACCTTTGCCCCTTACCCCAAAAAGAATTTGGGTCCCATTTGTCTAAAGGATTCTCCTTGAATTCTCCCACTTAATCAAGGAGGTCTCTGGCACTCCCCTAGACTATAATTCTATCAGCTGGCCTTTCATTGTGGCCTACACCCAATCCCCCATTCTCTGTTACCTTTATCCTAGCCTAGCCCTCCATTGTCTTAACCTCCCTATGCCCCTGGCTACTTCCTACCCTTGACCCTATCTAGACCCCATTCTCAGCCTCCTAGTCATTCCTATCAAGATCCTTCCTAGATCCCTCCCACAGTCTTTCTGTATATAAAGTCCATCTTGTCTCCATTGAAGTGCTCAGATTCCTTAAGAACCTAGCCAATAGCTCACAAATGTTCAGATTCCTTAAGAGTCTGGCCAATATAGCAGATCTTTAATAAGCCTTGTCTCTGGGTGAAAGAAGGCTTGGGTCAAATTCATTTGGGCAGAACCTGCATGTAGTGATTTCGGAGTCTCAGCACCCCTAAGCCCCTAGACCTTATCAAAAAGACAGTTGCAGGGCCAGGTGCCCCAGGCAAATGCCAGGGACTTGGGCCATGTGGGAAATTCCAGGGCCTTTTTTTTAGGGGTCCATCATTAGGGCCCCATCAATATTATATGCAAAAAGTGATCAATTTGTTTCTTTTTTGCCTGTATTTCTTTCTTCAATTTATTTTTTCTAGTGGAATTGCTATAGCTAATATTTTTAGAACTATATACAATACTGATTTTAATGGAAAGACTTCTCACCATTCTCCATTATGGATAATGTTTTACCAGCTAAAGCTGCCTGCTTGCTCTCTCCCAAACTCAGCCCTCAGTCATCTTCCATGTCAGTGTCCTTGCAGTCTTTCTGGACTGTAACTCACTGCCTTCTCAGACAACCTTACTTTCCTTCAATTCTCTGCCCATTTGCCACCTCTTTGAAGAAGCTGTTCCTGATCTCCCTTCCACCCAGTCAATGTTCTCTTCTTTTTCAAATTATCTTATAAAAATATCTGTTGATATGTCATGTTTTCTTGTAGTCAGGGACTGTGGGATGTTTTTTGGTTTGCTTTTGTATCATCAAGACCCGGCACAGTGCCTTGCACATTGTAAACATTTGATAATGTTTATCAAATTGAACTAAAATTAATTAAAGACAGGGTTCTATGCCTTCACTGTATTTTTTATTCCTTCCATTTATCTGCTTTTCTTTCTGAAAGGAGACACATTTATAACTTCAAACATGGAAAAAAACCCTCAAGCCAAGAAGGCAATGAACCAGTCATTTCTGGGTGTATTTATTCAAAGTTATTAATGTTTTCGGGGACTGGAGCTTTTTGTTTTTGCCTTTTGTTTTTTAATTAAACTTTATTTATTTTTGGGAGCAATTAGGGTTAAGTCCCTTGCCCAGGGTCACACAGCTAGTAAGCGTCAGAGGCTGGGTATGAACTCAGGTTTTCTTGACTTCAGAGCCAGCACTCTATCCATTGCACCCCCTAGCTGCCCCTGGGACTTGAGCTTTGGAACATCTGGTTTGACATCAAGATCTCTTGATAATGATGATGGTGATGCCACGTTGAAACTCCATGCCAAAAACTGTCATGACAAGCTGTTTTATTGTCATGTGTTCATCTGTACCAGGGGAAGGGAAGAGAGTAAGTTATTTGTCCCATTTTACGAAAGGGAAAACTGAATCACAAAGTGAGCAGATACTTGATGACATGAGGAATCAGAGCAAGAGCCTAACATAGAATCCAGAAATCCTAACTCTCTGCCTGATCCACAAATATTCCCCACTTTCTGTTTTCTGATCAAGACCCTGGAAAAAGTCACAAGATTTTGAAATATTGATAGGAGTTGCATTTCCTCTCTTTTGCTACTTGTATCTTTTTTTTGTCCTTTCTCTATCTCTTTGGCAGATTCTCTTTGTAGCTTCCGTTTGACCTACCTCACACAGAGGTACCAACCTTTGTCATTCACACACACCTCATCCCATTAATACTTCCCACAGGCATACATACATGGCCAGTAAAACTGCCCATCCCACCCCACCCACCCCACCCACACACACACACACACATCTGAAGCAGGTGACAGACATTCCTTCTGACAGAGGAGAGTATTTAAGACATACAGAGGAGAACATTGTTCCATGATTTGTGATGGTCCAGATTCTCTATCTGCTGTCCTTCTCTAATTTTCCCCCAACTTCCAACCCTCAACACAGGTCCAGCTCTGGAAGGAGGAACACTTTGGAAAAAGCTAAAATATCAGGATTTGGCCAGGGTTGTGGAAGCTTAGCAAAGTCAGAGGAGAGATGTAGTAGATAGAGTGCTAGATTTAGAATCAGTGAACCTGAATGCAAGTTTTTACTTTGATCCTTGCTACCTCTATGATCTTAGACAAATTACTGAATTCAGTTTCCTCACCTACAAAATGAAAGGGTCAGGCAAAGGGCAATCACTGGAAAGGCATACAGGGGCCTGAGCAAGCTGCAGCACATTACCAAAAAAGGCATTAGAGAAGTAAATCAGTGTAAAGATTATTAGTAAGGAAATGTATGAGCAAAGTGTACGAAGTAGTCAGATGGCAAGAATTAGGTATAACTGTTGGAGAGCACACGTGCTCCATTGGTAATCTCATGACTTCAAGAGAAATCAAGGAAGGCCCTCAGCACATCTAATGGATCCCACTTTATAGAACTTATGGAAGGACAGGATATCCCCAAGAGTCACACAGGATAGGCTAGAATGGATGGGTTGTGATGGGAGCAATGTCCTGTTTACTTATAACCTAGGTAGTATGTAAGGTCTTTGAAGCCAGAGTCCCAGGTATAGTGTCCCTCTCCAATGCAAATTAGGCTAATTTTCCCCAAGAGGCATTGAAGACCATCTTTAAGACTTAATTGACTCAGGGGACTTAGAGGCTCAGGCAGTTAATATCAATTCCTGATCACCCGAATACAAAACAGCCAGAGGAACTCCTTACCAGTGGGTTCTCGGTCCAAAGGAATGTAAACTTTGTTGCAGAAACCTTTTGTTTTTCTTAAAGATCTCCCCTTAAAGCCAAGTCACTCTGGCTCTCCTTGACTGGCCTACAATAGACCCCACTTTGTCATTGTTTGGGCCCTGATTGGCTCAGAGTGGATGTAAATAGCAATTGTTTCTGTTTTGGCCAGAACCCTAAGGGTCTTTTCCTCCCAGATTATTTTTTTCCCCCCCACTAGGTAAAGAGGATATTCTCTGCCTCTTTTCTTACCTAGCCTTAATCACTGAAAGGGCATAGCCTTAGTCAAACTGAGACCAGTTAAAGACCTTAGCTTAAAAGGGCCAAAGTCTCCTCCAAGGAGAAAGTGAGGCTGGTGACTTTGCATAGCCCTGCCTCACTTAAATCCATGGCATCACCTCCCTGATGTCACGATCCTCTTCCAAGGACAGATAACCACTGTGGGAGGCTGAGGCAGGGGAGATTAACTCAGCTGAATCAACTTGAAGATGTCTCATGAATACGTATCCTTGTTGAATAGCTTTCTCCTGCACTGGCTAAGTAAATCTTCTTTTTTAAACTATTGAATTACTAACAGGTATCTGTCAGTCAATAAGCAATTATTAAGCCAAGCACCATGCTAAGTGCTGGGGATTCAAAGAAAAATAAAAGACAGTTCCTGCCCTTAAGGAGCTCACAATCTGTCTCATTTTTATTCCAGTGCTGGATATAAATTATGTGGGGGACTGGCCTGAGTCTGACTCAGGCCAAACAGTGGTAGTATCCATCAATGGAAAGAATACTCATGTCAACAACATGATAGAGTCATTTCTGTGTTTGTGAGGACTAGATGAGCTCCAAAGTTCCTTTTAGCTCTCAGTTTGTGTTCTGAGGTGCCTACAGCCACCAGCCATCTTCATAAGAGTCTATGAAGTTTGCCCTATGAAGTTCACAGGATTTAGGCTGGAAGGGAACTTCAAGGTGACCTAGTCCAAGTCTCTCATTTTGTAGATGAAGAAACTGAGGCCTGAAGAAATGAAGTGACTTGGCAAAAGTCACAGGGAGGCAAAGATGTTGAATGGATCCTATAGAAACCCCAGCAGGCCTTGGGGGACAAAGGCCTGGAAGTGTACACAGGGGGCATTTCCTTCATTTCAAACAGATTACTTCAACATTTCAAAAGACATGTGACTAGTCATCATGTCTTTGGCATCATGGCATTGAATCATACAGCTTAAAACCTTACCACAAAAATTCCCTTTGAAAATATCATTGTAGTGTGGGATTGACCTTGAGTTCTTCAAGCCTGCCCAAGCAAAGTTCAAGCAGTGGCAAGTGTCCTGCCAAGCAGGGAGGACTTCTAGCCCAGCTGGTGACAAAACAAACCACGTATCTCCCATCTGAGGACCAGCAGCTAACTTCAGGAGCGGCTCCCCACAGGAAGGTTGGCCACTGAGTAAAGCACAGCAACTCAGGAAATAACCAGGAGAGTAATGAGCAAGAAAAGTTGCCTGTTCAATCTTCCCAGCTGGCAGACCCTACAAATGACAACGGCAAGAGTGATGCTTGGAGAGGAGGAGCAACTTCTATTTGAGAATTACTTGTTAAACTTTCAGTGTGAACAGCAAATGCTACAAATCAGGGCTTGATTTATTGTTTGTTGATTGTCTTAACTTAAGAAAGTGATGCACAGTAGTCAATGACTCTAGTAATCCACTGTCTGATAAACCCAAAGACTCGAGCTTCTGGGATAAGAACTCACTATTTGTCAAAAACTGCTGGGAAAACTGGAAAATAGAATGGCAGAAACTAGGTGTAGACCAACATCTTACACTGTATGTAAAGATAAGGTCAAAATGGCTACATGATTTAGACATAAAGGGTGAGACCATAAGCAAATTAGGAATGTAAGGAATACTTTACCTGTCAGATATATAGAGAAGGGAAGAATTTATGGCCAAACAAGAGGTAGAGAACATTATGAAATGCAAAATAGATAATTTTGATTATATTAAATGAAAAAGTTTTACATGAACAAAGAAAGCTAGGAAACAATTTTTATAGCCAGTGTCTCTGATAAAGGCCTTATTTCTAAAACATATAGAGAACTGAGTCCAATTTATAAGAATACAAGTCATTCCCCAATTGATAAATGGTCAAAGGATATGAATAGGCAGTTTTCAGATGAAGAAATTAAAGCTATCTATAGTCATATGAAAAAAATGTTCTAAATCACTATTGATTAGAGAAATGCAAATTAAAAGAACTCTGAGGTACCACATCACACCTATCAGATAGGCTAACATGACAAAACAGGAAAATGACAAATGTTGGAGAAGATGTGAGAAAATTGGAACACTGCTGGTGGAGTTGTGAACTGATCTGTAGAGTAATCTGGAGCTATGCGCAAAGGGCTATAAAACTGTGCATACCCTTTGACTCAGCAATACCACTTCTAAGTCTGTATCCCAAAGAGATCATTCAAGTGGGAAAAGGACCCACAGGTACAAAGATATTTATAGCAGCTTGTGGTGGTCAAGATTTGGAAATTGAAGGGATGCCTATCAACTGGTGAATGGCTGAACAAATTGTGGTGAGTGAATGCAATGAAATACTATTATGCTATAAGAAATGATGAGCAGGTGGACTTGAGCAGAACCAGGAGAACATTGTACACAGTAACAGTAACATTATGTGATGATCAATTTTGATAGACTTAGCTCTTCTCAGCAACGCAAGAATCTAAGAGAATTCCAAAATACTCATGATGGAAAATGCTGTCCACATCCAGAGAAAGAAATGCAGATCAAAGCATAATATTTTCTCTTTTTTTTTTGTTTCTTCTTTCTTGTCGTTTTTCACTTTGGTTCTAATTCTTCTTTACAAAATGACTAATGTGGAAATATATTTAATATGATTGTATATGTATAGCCTATATCAGATTGTACGCCATCTTGTGGAAGGCAGAGGGAAGGGAGGGGGAGAAAATTTAGAACTCAAAATCTTATAAAAGTGAATGTTGAAAACTAAAAATAAATAAATAAAGAACTGGATGACTAAAAAAAAAATCAAGAAAGTGATGGAGGAAATGTTAATAATGAAGTTTAAATGCGGGGCAGTGGATGGAGCATTGGCCTTGGAGTCAAGAGGACTTCAGTTCAAATCCATCTTTAGATACTTCCCAGCTATGTGACCCTGAGCAAGTCACCTAACCCCAATTGATTAGAAAAAAAAATGAAGCTCAAACTTGAAAGTGTGTTATGTGTGCATTTTTTTTTCTTGGATAGCTAGTTGTTAAACATTTGCCAACACATACCTTCAAGAAAGGTAATATCTGAGCTGGATCCTAAAAAGTCCTTCCCCTAAAGATTTTCCTCACTGACTTTTACAGCCCTCCTGTTTCAACTCTCAAATATCTCCTATGCCAGGAAGAATAAATAAGTGACTAGTGGAATCACAGAGTTATTCTTGACTTTTCCCTCTTCCCTCACCCCTCAAATCCAACTAATTTCAGTCTAGTGATTCTACCTCCATGACATCTCTCTCATATATCCTCTTCTCTCTACTCACATGACAATAAAGATTTCATACTTTCATTACCCCTTACTTGGCCTATTGCAACAGCCTCCTAATTGATCTCTCTGCCTCCAGGCTTCCCCCACTCCAAGCCAAACTATTCCTACCTGCCACATTGATATTTTTAAATAACAGATCTGAATGACTCAATTCCCTGATCAAAAAGCATCAGTGACTCCCTCTGGCCTCTAGGATAAAAGGAAAACTTTTCTGGTATTTAAAATCCTTCACAATCTGTCAGACTGTCTTTCCAGATACATTATTCTCTTTCAGGAACATTACATTCTTGCCAAACTTGCCTAACCCTCTGATCCTCACATATGGCTCTTCTCTCTTACTTTTGTACCTTGGCATATGCTGTCTCCCATTGCCAGAAAAGACTCCCCCCTCTCTTCTGCCTGGTAGAATGCCTAGCTTTCTTCCAGGCACAACTCAACTGCCACTTTCTTCCTGCATGAGGTCTTTTTGGTTTTTTTTTTGCTCCTTGGTGAGGCAGTTTGGGTTAAGTGACTTGTCCAGGGTCACACAGCTAGTAAGTATCAAGTGTCTGAGGCTGGATTTGAGGTCTTCCTGATTCCAAGGCTGGAGCCCTATCCACTGTGCCGCCTAGCTGCCCCTAAGAGGTTTTTCTTAATTCCCTCGGTTCTTAGTGCCCTCCCCACTGGAAAATATTTTGTATTTATAACAGTATGCATGTTGTTTCTCCTAATTAGAAATAAGTTTCTTCAAAGCAAGGAATGTTTCATTTTTATTTTTGTATGTACCTAGTGCCGAACACAGGGTAGGTGCTTCATCAATGCTTGTTGAACATAATAAATTCAAAATAGTTACGTGACTTTAATATTAAAGATTAGACTATTTTTAAAAATTAGAAGAGAAGCAGATCATATCTTCCCAGCTACGGGTAGGAAATGACTCTTTTTGTTTGTTTGTTTGTTTGTTTGTTTGTTTTTAAATTTTATTAATTTATTTTGATTTATCAACAATCACTTCCATATGCTCTTGAGTTGAAAATTTTTCTCCCCCTTCCTCCCCACCACCCTCCCCAAGACAGTGCACAGTCTGATATAGGCTTTATATTTACATACCCATTAAACATATTTTCACATTAGTGAAGTTGTAAGTAAAAATTAAAACCAATAGGAGGAACCATCAGAAAGATGAAACAAAACTCAACAGAAGGTAAAAGTAAGTGATAGCGATTCGACTTCCATAGTTCTTTCTTTGGATGTGGACAGCATTTTCCATCCTGAGGCCTCTGGAGATGTCTTAGAGGTAGGAAATGATTCTTAACCAAATAAGGGATGGAGGCAATGAAGACAAAATAAATGACTTTGATTACAAAAAACTGAATAGCTTCTGCACAAACAAAATTAGTATATTTAGGGAAGGAAGGAAAATGGTTGAACGGGGGAAAAAATCTTTGTATCAAGTTTCTCAGATAAGGTAAGAGTTAGACAACTAACTACACACATGTGTGTATATATGTACAAATGCATCTTTGGCCATAAGTGGTCAAAAGATTTGAATAAGCAATTCACAAAACACAACTTACAAACTATTAACAACTATATGAAAGAATAATTCAAATCACTAATAGTAAAATAAATACAAATTAAAATAACCCTGAGGCTTTATCTCACACCCCACAATTTGGCAAAGATGACAAAATATGGGAATAATCAGTGTTGGTAGGGTTGTGGGAAGACAGGGACACTAGTGTATTGTTGGTGGAGCTGTGACTCAGTACAACTACCCAGACATTCCATTACTAGGCTTATATACCAGGAGTCCATTGAGAAGAGGAGAGTCTCCATATGCAGCAAAATATTTATGGCAACACTTACTGTGGTAACAAAGAATTAAAAACAAAGTAGATGCCAATCAGTTGGGAAATGGCTAAACAAATTGTGATAAATAAATGTAATGGAATATTGCTGAGCTGTAAGAAATGATGAATATAATGAATACAGGGAAATAGTGAAAAATTTATACAATCTGATGCAGGGTGAAGTAAGCAGAGCCACGTATATATTATTGTTCAGTTGTTTTAGTTGTGTCTGACTCTTTGTGACCCCATTTGGGTTTCTTGGCAAAGATACTAGAGTGGTTTGCCATTCCCTTCTCCAGTTCATTTGACAGATGAGGAAACTGACAAATAGCATTAAGTAACTTGCCCAGATTCACTCAGTAAATTCTGAGGCTGGATTTGAACTCAAAATGAGTCTTCCTGACTCCAGGCCTGATACTCAATCCTACACCACCCAGCTGCCACACACACATGCACACACACCCCCACACTCCACCTCACCAACCCCCCACTCCACACAATGACTATCATAAACAACAACAACTTTTATAAAGTGTTCACTACTTCTGGGAGATAGGTGCTATAATTATCCCTATTTAACGGCTGAGGAAATTGAGGTAAACAATGTGGAAAGAACTACAAAACAAATAAAAGTGAAAGTTGCAAAATTACGAAGAACAAACATGGCCCCAAAGAAGAGAAATGAGAAGATATTCCCATCCCACTCTTTTGTAAGAGTGTATGGTCCATTTCATGTGTTTTCAATCCTTTTCTAAGTATTTATTGGTTTCAGTAGTCTTTTTCTTTTCTTCCATTCTTTAAATAATATTATTATATGGGCTGGTTCTCTGGGAATGGAGAGGAAGGGATACTGGGAGAAATTTTCATGATATAAATGAAAAGTTATTTTTAAAAAGAAAATAAATGCTTGTTCAAGAGCCATCAACAAACCATTCTCAAAATAATCATTGCACATATAAACAACTTTGCAGCTTTGGCTTATACCCAGAAAATCGACAAAATGGCAAAAATGTGAATAATCCATTTTAAAGTGCTGTAAAAAGACAGGCAGCATCAGTTGAATTGTGAGTTGATTCAATTATTCTGCAAAGTAATTTGGAATTATGCTAAAATTATGCCCCCCAAAAGTTACTATACTATTCATATTCTTCACCTGGAAATGCATTCTGAAGATAGGTTTATGCTCCAGTGAGGTCCAAGACAGAAAAAAAAAATCCCAGATATAGCAAAATATTTTTTGCAGCACTTTTTTTTTATGATAGCAAGAAAAATGGAAGTAAAATAAGTATCCATTGATTGGAGGAACTGATGAACAAACTGCCTTATTTGAATACAATACGATATTGCTATGCCATAAGATAAAACAAAAAAGAGGAATTCAGAAAAACATAGGAAAACTTATGTGAACTGATGCAGAGCGAAGAAAATAGAATGAGGAAAACAATGTAACAATGACTACAGCAATAAATGGAAATAACAAAAAAACAAAATTCAACATACAATTATGACTAATCTTGACCATAGAGAAGAATTGAGGAAGATCTGAGTTTAAATCCAGCCTCAGACGCTTACTATCTGTGTGACCCTGAGCAAGTCACTTCACTGCTGTTTACCTCAGTTTCCCCATCTTTAAAATGAGGATAATAATAGCACTTATCTCCCAGGGTTGTGATAAGGATCAAATCAGATAATAGTTTTAAAGTGCCTGGCACATAGCAAGCATCATCATCATTGTAGGGGAAGGGTTGTGAAATAGTGCATATACTGTCACATCTCAGCAATGTATTGATAGATTTTGCTTAATATGGTACAAAGCAAACAGCACTAATTTCAAAACAAACATTTATAGGATTTTACAGTTGGAAGAGATGTCGGTGGCTATCTAATTCAACACTTAATTAACAAGAATCCCCACTATAACATACTCCATAAGTTTTTTACAGGAAGAGACAGGAAAGAAGGAAGGAATGGGGGGAGGAAGGAAAGAAGGAAGGAATGGGGAGGAAGGAAAGAAGGAAGGAAGGAAGGAAGGAAGAAAAGGAGGAAGAAAAGTTCCTAGGAATCTCCAAGGAATTAATGACTCTTTGGCAATGACCACAGCCCAAACTCTTACACGAACAAACATGTAACCATACACATTTAACCTTCTGACTCCCTAGTGGGTGCCATCATGGTTGGTAGCACCTCTGCCTTTTTTCTCCACCCTTTGCTCTGGGATTGACACTGCCTCTCCTAACTCCTGCTCTCCTTACCCTGCCCTTCCCCAGCTCATAGATCTTACCTCTTTGTCATTTTCTGGTACAGGATTATAAATGTGGCGGCCACCATGGAAGTCAGACTTACAGCCAGTACAAAAGCTGGTGCCAGGGGCAGCTCCCCTGTGAGCCATAGCAGGAAACAATGATGTTGAAGACTTTCTTTTAGCTTTCATGTCCTTTCTCCCACCCCAATCGGAAGAAGTCATAGAATCTCCAGAGTTGGAAAAGACTTTGGAGGAAGTGTTGAGAAGTGGGAAAGAGGAGCCTGTCTTTTTGCTGTTGGGCGTGAGTGTGCTGACCCTGGCTGGGGCTTGCTCCATTATCATCAGTTCTTTCCCAGGCCAAAGAGCAGATGTTGAGGGGATTTTCATAGTTTAGCTATCAGGTCATCCTCTAAGTCCTCTCTCAATGGCATGTAGGTAACCAAGTTCCTTTTTTTTTTTCTGGTGAGACAATTGGGGTTAAGTGACTTGCCCAGAGTCACACAGCTACTGAGTGTTTGCCACCCAGCTGCCCCTAGTGACCAAGTTCTTAAAGGCTATACCTGAAGAATAAAACCTCTGATAGACGCTACTAATGGAGAAAGGCTTTGGATATGGGCCCAGATACATCATCTGTTGACATAAATTTGAAGCTAAATTCATAAAAGTTCATGACCAGAAATTTGGCTACCAAGCAATTAGTTTGGTCATAGCAGTCTACAAAGACTAGCTAAGATATACAAAGGCTGCAAGCAAAGGGGCTCATACTAGATTCAAAAAACTGAATGTTAAATTTTCAATGTGAGCATTTATGCCTTGAAAATCAGCAAATGGTGCAAATCAAGGCTTGATTTATTGTACTGTTGATTGTCTAGGCTTAAGAGAGGGATGGAGAAAATGTTAATAAGGCAGATTCAACTTAAAAGTTTGTCATGGTCACTTCGTTGTTGTTTCCTGGAGAGCTGGTTATTAAATATTTACTAGCACAGCCCTGGCAAGTATCCACACAAGTTCAATTACAGGTCCTTAAGGCCTGTGAAAAGCTCAGATCCCAACCATCACTGATCTCAAAGACACGTGGGTACCATCGGTGGTAGCCTCATTAGGGGATTTCATTTTTCCTGGGCTTCTCTCCCTTCCCTCCTTACTTGTCCAAATAAAGAGTCTCTTACCTGGGGGCACCAGGGTGAGGGTACTTCACTGTGCACTGCCAATATTCTTGGCCTGGCATGCATACCAGGCTGATATTTTGTTCACTGGGAAGGAAAAGTTGGCTGGTCTTCCAGGGTGGGGCGTCTCCTCAATTAAGATGTGCCCATCCTTTCTGAATAGCATGTAAGTGATGGGTGGGCTGCCCTCAGATGCCAGGCACGACACTACCACCATTTGGCCTGATCCTGTATCTACCAGGGTGAAGTTAGCTTGAGGCTGGGACACTGGTACTGTGGAAGGAAGGTAGGGAAAGGAGGAGAAAATGGTAAGTGGGTGTAGAGATCTTGGGGCCTAGAATTCTTGGCTTAATTGGAGAGGAGAGAACCATGTCTTTTTTCGTCCAGACCCACTAACATCTTCTCTTTCCCTTTTTTCACTCATCAAGCCAGGTGCTCATTTCTTAGGAGCATTTCCTGGAGGTCCTGAACTGATCACAGTCTTGCTATTGGGGCTCCTCTCAAGGCACGGTCAGAGGCCATTGGCTAGTGTACTGAAGGGATATGTGATCCGGAATGGGGAGGACACAACTCATTATTGCTAGGGGCAAGAAAGGGGGCTCCTGTGTGCTAACACCCTCCAGCAATTCAACTCTTGCTCCCACCTCTTTCCTGAAGCCTTCTC
The DNA here is from genome assembly GCF_003287225.1 of Phascolarctos cinereus. Lineage (NCBI taxonomy): Eukaryota > Metazoa > Chordata > Mammalia > Diprotodontia > Phascolarctidae > Phascolarctos > Phascolarctos cinereus. Next base: position 266,003,425 of record NW_027555958.1, on the reverse strand, counting down.
TGACTAGCCCATCTCTCATTGATCTCTGTTCCTAAGCAGTTAAGTCAAATCTAGTCATCTCAGACACTTACTAGCTGTGTGATTCTGGGCAAGTCACTTAACCTCTGGTTGCCTTATTTTCTTCAACCGTAAAAAAGGCAAAATAGCAGTACCTTACCTCCTGGGGTTCTTGTGAGGATCAAATGAAATAATATTTATAAAGTGCTTAGCAGAGTGCCTGGGACATTTTAGGCACTTAAGTATTTATTTCCTTCCTTCCTTTCCTCTGTATACAATGCTTATATTCTTGACCACACAATAAACTATTATTATATCATTATATTCTGTCTTGTGTTGTTCAATATTAGTTCATATGGATAAACTCTTATCTCCTCAATTAGCTCTTAAGGGGTCAGGAAACATTAGACTGCTTCTTATTCCTCTTTGTATTCCCCAGGATTTAGCATAGAGCATCGCACATTTTTCATTTTATTTTTGCATGAGTCCTGTGATTTTTTTTCCAGTATGGAAACTCCCTCCACAAGGGAAGTTGCAGATCTGCAACCCTTTCATAATTTATGGTCTTAGAGAGCTGCTTTGAGGCACTGAGGCAGGACATAAACCCAGATCCTTCCAACTCCAAGGCTGGCTCTTATCCAAAACACCATGCTGCCTCTCGTACATTGCACGTGATAGGAGTTTAATAAGGGTTTAATGTTATTCTTTTGTGTCCCCTACAGCACCTAGCACCATCATCAAGGGATCTCATTTTTCCTGAGCACAGTATTAAATACATAGCCTACCTAGCATGGTACTGGGTATATACGAGATACTTAAAATGTACTTGTTTATTGACTTTTTATCTCTGGGGATATGAAGCACTGTCCTTGCTCGCCTTATTCTCTGTGGCCTCGATTAATCAATAATAATTTAATTTGTTGATTACTTGACTTATTAATCAATTTGCCCACCCCTCCAGTTTATGCAATATTTCTCAATTTAGTTTTCATGCAGTCTATACCAAGAAAACACTAACTCTGAGATCGTATAGTATGGTAGAAAGAACTCTTCCAGGAACTTGGCAAGTCACACATTGACTTAATGACAGAGTCAAGATATTCCTTGGGCTTCAGTTTCCTCATCTATAAAATGAAGAGGCTGAATTTTGAGATCATCTGACCTCTGAAGTCCTTTCCCTTCTACCTACATGTGGCCCATGATTCTTAGGATGCTATCAACTCTGCCTTTAGATACTCTGCTCTCTCCAACCACAACTCTATGGATCTTTACCATCACTCAGCATGGTAAGACACCCCTAGCAGACCTTGTGTATATGTTGGCCTGGAAACATAATCTGTACTTTCAGAGAAAGAAGCTAACAAATGCAGGCTGGACCTTTTAAAGCTGTCTTTTGGCCTGGTTTAGCTGGTCCTGTCCTCACAGCCCTGTCCCACCTTAATCTCTAATCCATAAAAGCCCCATGCCCACCAACAACCCCACCTACTAGTATGATTCCTTGCCACCCCCCCAAAAAAACTCCACATCTCCCATATCCCTCTTCCAAGGGACATATTACCCCACAATTCCCAGAAGAGCTTCAGTATGTCACTGTAGGCTGTTTGCCCCAAAGGTGTGCTTGCAAGGCAGTAGTAATTGAGTAAATCTGGCCGGGTCTTGAATGTAGCAAGAAGAGGAAATCTGTCTGGGTGCCCATTATCCATGATCTTCTTCGATACCATGACACCAGATGTCTCCATGAGGATGTAGCTTATAGTTGGAGGGCCCTGAATTGAGTGGCATAAAATATGAACTAGTCGGCTTTTTGGAAAGATCCTTATGATTTTGAAGATGATGGGTTTAGACAGGACTCCTGTGGAGAATAGAAGGTTTGCAAATCTCTTTACCCAAACATGATCTCAAGGAGAAGAAAAGAGGAGAGGAAAGGTAAATAAATAGTGAAGAAAAGAAAAGAAGCAATAGAAAGAAATGGATGGAAAGAGGACAGACAAATGAAAAGGACAGAGAAAAAATAGAAAAAAAGAGTGAAGAAGAGATTTAAATTTTTTTTTCAAAGAGTGAAGGAAGTGACAAAGGTATATTTCTCCTCCAGCCCTTCCTTTTTCTCTCTCTACTCAACTCCAGCCAGCTCTTTCTCTCCCCAGTAAACAGTACCTCAGCAGGCTGACTGGAGGACATAGGACAACAAACCAAGACTTCTGGGTCATAGACTCATACGTAAAACATTAGAGCTGTAAAGGACCCTGGAGGTCATCCGAGTCATCTTGCTGCAGAGGTAGTGTGGTCTAGTGGGAAAAGTCTCAGACTCGGGGCCAGAGTATGTGACTTTGAGGCTTGGCTTGGCCACTTATTATTGTGAGAACTTGGGTAAATCCTTACTTCTTGAAGCCTCAGTTTCCTCACCTGTAAAATGGGGGGGGATTGCCAGTTCTAACTCTATGATCTTACTGCCCTATTTTATAGATGAAGTTGAGCCCTGAAGAGTGACTTGCTAAAGATTATGTAACTAGGAGGTAGCAGAGTGGGTACTAGAACTTCTTGCTCCAGACTTCTAGTCCTTACCCAGACCCCACTACTGGAAAATCTGTCTTCTCCCTTCTTCTGTTGAAGAGATTTATCCCCTTGTTTCCTGAGGAGATTTATCCTCCATGATTGTGGGGGGAAGGGGATGAGAAGAGGGGTTGAGTCTTGTCTAATAGTCTTCTACCCTGGCCTCCTTATGTCTGGTTTTGATCAACTTGGGCCTTATCTTTCTTTTCTTTTCTTTTTTTTTTAAGAGGCAATTGGGATTAAGTGCCTTGCCTAGGGTCACACAGCTAGTAAGTGTCAAGTGTTTGGTCTGAGGTTGGATTTGAACTCAGGTCCTCCTGACTTCAGGGCAGGTGCTCTATCCACTGCACCACCTAGCTGCCCCAGCCTTATCTTTCTAGAAGGACTGTGGGACTCCCTGAAGAGGGCTCCCTGCTCTATGCCCTTTGATAAGGATCCTAGAAATGGAAGTAGTTGGGCTAACCCTGCCTTGGGCTTCTCTTCTCAGAAGATCTCTTTCCCAAAAGCAGGCCAGGCCACTCAGGAAACTTCTTTGGGTTCAAATTACTGCTGCTCTTTTCCCTTAAAAAAACAAAACAAAACAAAACAAAAAACAAACTGACAATTCTCACAAACCCTGAGGAAACTCACTTTCCTCAGAAGAATCTCATGTCTTTCTGGGCACAGCTGGATTTATTTGCTCTGGGAGGCCAGTATGACCCTGTCCACTTACCCAGGAAATGGGAGTGGGGTATGGGAGAAATGTAAATTCCAGGGATGCAAGTCTTTACTACCCAACCTCATCCATCTCTCTTCCAGAGCTGGAAGCATCTTCTGGGAGGTGTGGTACCCGTGGCTACTTCTCTAGCCTATATCTGGCCCTGTACCTGGAGAAGACTCCTCCATACTCCCTCAAGGCCCTGAAGAAATGCTTCCCCATTTTCCTGGGCTGTCTATTCTCTAGTGCTTTCTGTCTGTAATTCCGGCTGGGGCAAAGGGATTTCTAATTCCAGCCACCTCAGAGTATTCAGATTGTACCCATATTCTGGGGATGGATTCCAAGTTACAGGATAGGATCATAGAATCCTAATTTTAGAACTGGAAGGGACCTTAGAGGTCATCTACCCTCATTTTAAAGACGAAAGAACTGAAGCTTAAAGGTGAAGTGATTTTCCCAAGGCCACACAAATGGTAAGTGGCAGAAATGAGGTGCAGTTGTGTCCTGCTATTGTCTCCTTGCCCCCTGACTGTTCTTGTACTCGCCTTCTTCTCTTTGCACTCTGGAGGAGCTGCTGATGGCTGTAAAAGAGACGAGTTTGGTAAGAAGCGGTCTCAACATAAAATTGAGGGGCAAGAGGGCCTGGAAGGCTAAAGAGGGGCAAACAGCCCAGTATCTGATCCCTAGGGGGCTAAGGGAGCACAGCATAGGACACTGGGCATTGAGGCATAGGCTCCTGTCTCATTCTTCTTTATGCCTGCAGTTCTTTCCCCAGTGTAGCTCCAGACCCTCCTCTGTACACCTAATCCCTTCCTCTGGCTATCACCAGGACTCCTCCTTTCACCCCTCTGTCCCCACTCATCCAGCTCACCAAGCATGGCCATGCAGAGCAGAGGAAGCTCCATAGTTTAAGCCCCAGGTCCCTTTGCCTTATAGGCTTCTAATGCTTCTCTTCACTTCTCTACTTATTCACCCACTTGATTGTGGCCCTGGGGGCCACCCAGGTTCATATCACACCCCGGAGGGGCCCTGCCCTCCTCTTCCCAGCCCATCAGGGATTGCCTGCAGCATGAAGATAACCAGGAAAGCCAGGTAATGCCCAGAGGGCCTCTGTCTATCCAGGAGCCCGTAGAAATGAAGTCAGATGACAGTTATAATTACTTCCCACCAGTCACCCTCACTCAAATATCCTCTTGTCTACATCCCCTTGGAGAGCTTCTAAGTCTGAGGATTTAATTCCACTAATAGTAATTGCACAAATAGTACTAATCTCTGACCCTTAAATATGTCCCCATACTTTCCCACTTTCGTTCCTTTGTATATGTTATTTCCTCCAGCTGGAAAATCCTTCTACCATATCTCTTCTTGTCCTTAGTTCCTATCCATACTTCAAGTCAATCTCAAATGTTGCCTTATCCATGAAGTTTTTTATCTCTGAGACTCACCTTCACCCTGTCTACCTCCGTCCCCAAAAGAAAATAGTCTCTCCTTTCGTTTCTAGCAGTACTTTGTATATATTTAACTGTGCATTCAGACCCTACCTTTTAATATATCTCTTGTGTTTTATCCCCACTACTATACTGTAAACTTCTATGAGGGCAGGGATGTGCCTTTCTGATCCAGAACTCCCCCGCCCTGTATCTAGCATAGTGCCTTATACACAGCGAGTGTTTAACAGATATTTAAGGAATGAATAAGAAGGGAAGCATGGCACAGTCTTTCTGTCCCACTGTGTCCCAGTGCCTCTCATAGAGCTAGGCATGTAATAATAATAATAATGATGTAGAATCTGGTGATGCCCTTTTATACAGTGTTCTCCTAATAGCTATTGCGTGTTCATGTGCACTCCATTCAGAACCATAGCTCACAAAACTCTTACTGATGTATTTTTTTTCTCTATTCAGCCAGAGGATTTATTAGTCAAAATCAAAGGCATTTAAACAGTGCAGTAGAATTGCAATAGAATATTTCCTCCCATAAATCTGAGGCACAGTCTTGCACAAATATTTACAACATCTTTGAGGAGAGTAGACACACATAGGGATTAAGGGCATATACATGGGAAATGTGGCACAAGTGTGGAGGGGGTAGCTCATGCCTTTGACCTATCAGGATCATTGGTATCTTCTGGTAATGTCACCTCACCCTCCTCACTGGGCCTATTCTGTGTTGGGTGTGATGTCTCCACTGGTCTGTGGGTAACTGCTAAGTGTGGAGTTTCAGCTGGGCATTGTTTTCATCATCTAATGGTAACTGCTTGGTGTGGTAATCTCTTCTGGGCATCGTCCCATGCTGCTAGCTTCTGGGATGGTCACTTCAGGGTCAACTGCCAACCATGTCAGCCACAGTCTGCTAGGGTATAGTGGCCAAAACCTCTCTATGATAAAGGAAAGCTGACAGCTTTTTAGTTGTAGCTATCACACCCAGCTAACAAAGGGAATGTTCTACGCTTATATTGAGTCTTTTCAAACCTCAGGGCTGATGAGCACAATCCATGTTATTTGATCTAAGGAAGCAAGGCATTCATTAAATGCGTACTATATACCAGGTGCTGTGTTAAGTGCTATACAAATATCACCTCATTTGATTTTCACAACAATCCTGAGGAGTAGATACCCATTTTACAGCAGAGGAAGATGAGCTAGACAGAATGACTTGTTCAGGTTCATACAGCTAGTCAGTGTCTGAGCCATAATTTGAACTCAGGTCTTCCTGACTCCAGGTAGGGCTTGGAGAATAATGACCTCACTATCTTGGTTTATCTTTTGTCTAGGCTCAAATTCATTTGCATGCTAAACCAGTTGGCTCTTGGGAATATCTTAAAACACAGTTTCAATCTCTGCTCATTGTTGTTCTATTGAGTCTGACTTTCTGCGACCCCATTTGGGGTTTTCTCGGCAAAGATATTGGAGTGGTTTGCCATGTCCTTCACCAGTTCATTTTATAGATGAAGAAACTGAGGCAAACAGGGTTAAGTGACTTGCCCAGGGCCACACAGCTAGTAAGTGTCTCAGGCCAGATTTTAACTCAGGTCTTCCTGACTTCAGACCTGGCACTCTATCCACTGTGCCACCCAGTTGCCTCTATGATGAACATAATACATAGCATATAATCAATAACATACATGACAGTGTGGTATAAATTAAACTAAGGACACAAATCTCAATGGAATTCACAATACATGAAAGACAGCATGGCATAATGGATGGAGACCTGGAGTTGAAGCTAGGAAGAGCTAGGGTTCAAGGACCACTTCTGACACATATTGGCTGTGTGACCCTGGGCACTGCGCAACTCCTTAAGACTATAAATTGCAGAAAAGATGCCAACCTAAATTGGTAGAGGGAGTTTCCTTACTTGGGAATTTCCCATACCAATGAAATCTTAAATCCAGTCTCTGTCCCTATCCTTAGAGCTGAGCAGAGATTGGAGTAGCTAGGTGTCATAGTTGATAGAGTGCCAGACCTGAAGTCAGGAAGACCTGAGTTCAAGTCTGGCCTGAGACATTTGCTAGCTGTGTGACCCTGGGCAAGTCACTTAACCCCATTTGCCTCAGTTTCCTCATCTATAAAGTGAGCTGGAGAAAGAAATGTCAAACCACTCCAATATCTTGGCCAAGAAAACCCCAAATGGGGTTATGGAGAGTCAGACATGACAGAACAATGAACAGAGATTGAAACTTTCTGTTCTAAAATATTCCCAAGAGCCTATCTGGTTTAGCATGCAAATGAATTTGAGCCCAGGCTAAAGGTAAACCTAGAAGGTGAGGTCAGTGTTCTTCAGGCCCTACCCCACTCTGCATTTCTTCTTTTATCACACTTCTCCATCAGCCACAAACCCTTCAGTGCTATAATTCTGGACAATGAAAAACTGTTTTTGGTCATTTTAATATTTTTAAATTAATTTTATTTTATCAACAATCACTTCCATAAGCTTTTGAGTTTTAAATTTTTCTCCCCCTCCCTCCTCAAGACAACAAGCAATATGATATAGGCTATACATATACATTCCTATTAAACATATTTTCACATTAGTCATGTCGTAAAGAAGAATTAGAACTAATAGCAGCAACTACAGGAAAGAGAAAACAAAACAAAACAGAAGAAAAAATAGCAAATAGCATGCTTTGATCTGCATTCAAACTCCATAGTTCTTTCTTTAGATGTGGATAGCATTTTCCATCATGAGATCTTTGGGGATGTCTTAGATCCTTGCATTGCTGAGAAGAGCCAAGTCTGTCAAAGTTAGTTGTCACACAACATGGCTATTACTGCGTACAATGTTCTCCTGGTTCTGCTCACTTCTCTCAGCATCAGTCCATACAAGTCTATGAAAAACTTTTTTGTCTCTCTACATCTCCTCCCCCCACTAAAGGATTTGCAATTCTAAAAATGTCATGGTATACACTTGAGCATTTGTGAATGTACAACATGGGTGAAACACATTGACAAGTAATATCCAACTACATGATAGAGTGTACATGCAGATATCTAATACATGACATTCATACTAGAACTGCATGCAGCTAGCATGAGCACATTTGACAATCATAATATATTGCATATAATCAATAGCACATATGACAACATGGTATATATTAAACTAAGGGCACAGTACACAACACATGGTATCACATAACAGAATCATGTCCAGTAACCACATATAAAAATCATGTGCAGAAACATGCATGTACCAAAGCAATAGTGCACTCATAACATTGCATACCAGCATATATAGCAATGATGTTAAATACAGCAATAAAAGCATATTGCATAACAAACACAGAAGTCATAAGCTACTCATAACAGCATTCTCCAATTATATACATAGCATCCTGCTCTACAGTAATTGGCATCATTGGTTCCATGGACAACCACTTCTCCCATTTCTCCTAAAGCATGATATTCCAGCTGGGTCACTGACCTAATAGGCCTGGCCCTTCTGTCATGACCTCCTGAGGTTGTGAATGGCCCAGGCTTCCTGTCATCACCCTCGGACCTACTGGGCTATAGTCATGAGTTTTAGCATGGTTTGGCTATCACCATCTCCAAGTGTGGGTGCCCCCTATTTCCTAAGTCTCTCTAAAATTTGAGTAATAGGCAAATAAGAAGATACTTCTGAGTCCAATCCTACTTTCCAGGTTGAAGAGAATTTCTTCTAGGGTCAGGAGAGAATCACTGGACTTCTCTGACCCTATAGCAAGTACCAACACCCAGGTATGTGGATTTGGGGTATTTTAAACACATGCAGAGATTTCTCCTGAGATCTTGATTGTTCCATTGCAAAAAAAAAAAAAAGGAAAGGGGCAGCTAGGTGGCGCAATGGATAGAGCACTGGTCTTGAAGTCAGGAGGACCTGGGTTCAAATTTGGCCTCAGACTGAACACTTGATACTTACTAGCTGTGTGACCCTGGGCAAGTCACTTAACCCCAATTAACTTTAAAAAAAAGAATTTGCAAAAAGAAAAAGAAGGAAAAGAACAAGAAAATGAAAACTATTCTATGATGTTGGGTGAAAACTAAGGGATAGGATTCTGGGTGAATACAGTCCTGCTCTTGGCTCAAGAATATACACATATAATAGTAATAATTCATGTCACTGAAAACAGTCTAAATAGGCTCATATGATGTTTTCCTTAAACCTAAAAAAAGGCAATACGTCACCATATTAATTATCTAGTGAGTCAACATAGGTGCCTATCTGGTTGTGTTTCTTTAGATTTGTAGGCTCCCTGAGGGCAGGGACTGGTTTTTTTTTGTCCCTTTTTGAATCCTTAGCACTTAGCACGTTGCCTGGCACATTGTAGGTGCTTAATAAATGTTTATCGATTGATTGATTTACTCAAGCCAGCAACCCAGTTGCCTGGGCTTTGCGTGCCTAAAAGACTTGCAGTACCCCTTGTGGCCACTAGAGGGCACTTGGCCTGCAAATGCATAGGCTGTTTCTATGTTGCTGAGCCTATGGGGCATCAAGCTGCTATGCTGGGTAGGTATGGAATTAAACTAAGGAATTAAATGAAATATTTCTCAAAATATTTAAATATAAAATCTATTTTCTAGAGTCCTTATTCCATGTCTGGACTCTAAAGCCTCTCTCCTCACCCCATGTCTGGATGGCTTTTGAGCTGCTCCTTCAATTCGACTCTCTTTGGACACCACTCTCCCATGTCCGCAGAAACTCAGATACTTAACACGACATGATCACAGAGTTTATTGAATACAACAACAACAAAAGACAAAGTAAAAGGTTCACATGTTCCACATGAAGCTATCTCACCAACCTTTCCCCACTTGCCCTCCTAGTTCTTTGGAGGTGGCAGGCAAAAGTCCTTAATTATTCATAGACATAGACGATAGAAAGGAAAATGGGAAGGAGGCAAGGGGTGTGTGTGTGTGTGTGTGTGTGTGTGTGTGTGTGTGTGTGATTCTATCTGTGGATTATGGATAATAGAAAACAGGGAATAACAGTGAAAGGAAATCGACCTGCCCTGTCCAGCTAGCTCACCAGCCCAGTTCGAAATCACAACAGCCAGTCTTGGGACTCAGGATCTTTTCTTTTTATATTCTAATCTCCATCTCTGCTCCAGGCTCTACTGCTTCCGCAGCACAAGTCTCCAGCAGTCTCAGTCTTGAACAGCCTGCTGTTCAAGTCCCATGCCCTGTTGCTTGCATTGTTATCAGCAAGTCCTCTTTTCAAAGGTAATGGAAGAAGAGATAGCTAGTTCTGCATAGCAGTGAATAGATCTCATATTACTCCATCCCATCAAGTGGCTTCTTCTCCAAATGGAGTGAGCATGCCATAAGCTTCCTTATGAAGGGATAGATAATCATCAGAAACCACTTTGTCGGTCTCTTTCTCCCCAAATCTTTATTTTCCAGGGTCCTAGGGGAAGATAATTCAGACAACAGGATGATGTGCAGGCTATAGATTACCAACTCACTGAGCATTAAGATTCACAAAGTAATTTCCTAGAAAGGTCTCTGTTAGGTAAATATTTTACTTATAATACCACTTCTCCCCCATTTTAGACACATCAAAGAGCTGGGATTTTGCCTAGGCAGCAGGAATATAGGACAAAGGTCATCCTTTCCCTTCCGGTGATACTAAATGCTTCAAAGCTTAAAACTTCAGGGCAATTAACCTGGCCATGTACTAGCTCTTAGGAACATGACAAGGACTGAAAGGAATTCAATTATCCTAACCCAACCTGGAATAAAGACAGGGTAGGAAAAGGGGAGGGGGAGTGAGTGTGAAGCAGGGTGTGATAGTTGCCTGGGTGTGGTTGACTTGACTAATGAGAGAACCTAAAACATGTTGCATTAGTCACCCAAGTATGTTAGCCCAGGGCTATCTCATAGAAGATGCAGGAGGTCTGGGATTTAGGCTGAGCTAAAGCACTCTAGTCCTCTTCCATGTCTTTCTCAGTCACGAGGATATCAAGGAGGAAGATAATGCAAAAGTGGTAGCCAGTGTGGCCATTACAGAAGTCTGGAGCTCTGGGGCAGCAGACTTGTGACTGACTTAAGTGGGCATGGCAACAGAGACTGGAATATCTCTGGGCACAGCTTTCCAGGAAAATCTTGTAAGTTCAGTCCTCCATCTAAAGAGGGGCTCAGGTCTGCCGAAGACCAGTTATCTAGTTCACTTGGGGCCCTCCAATTCTACCTAAACTTCCTAGACTTCTCTGACTCATGGATAATAAGGACAACAATTGGCATTTATGAAGGCCTTTATGATTACAAAGCACTGTGTGCATGTAGAAAATCTCATTTAATCCTCAAAATTATCCTACTGAGGTGGAAGGAAAATATTACTACCTCCAATTTTATAGATCCGGAAACACTTTTGAGGGTTAAATAACTTGTTCAAAATCAGTGGCAAAGGTGGGAATCCCAATTTAGGTCTTCTTTGGCCCACTCAGTCTATATCTCTTTGACCATCTACCCCAGGACCACCATGGTCTCTGATAGATAAGCTCTTGCCCAGAACCAGGCCTCCATCTTATTTCTTAGATATTTGCAAGACATGTATAGTCGCCCCTGTCCTTTCTAGCTCCCCTTCACGTGTTATCTCTCCCTTCCCTTAGAATGCAAGGTGCAGGGACTGTATCCCCACAGCACAGTATATAGTATATAGTGAGAGCTTACTTAATAAATGCTTATCATTGATTCATACACATGTATGGAAATGTATGCATATACAGTATATACTTCCAGGTCCTGTCTCTGGCCCAGAGAGGGAGACTCCATTAGGCGAGGTTAGTTGGGTGACCAACCAACATGAGAAAAAAGGTAGATGATTTCAAAACACAATGCAATGAAAAAAAAAGTGCTATGATTAGGAGGGGAGATCAGGAACTTTGATCACCCAGAGAAGTTCCTCTTAGGCTAGACCTAGAACCTCCTACTTTGGGGTAAAAAGGTCACAGCTGAGGCCTCTTCATCTCAGTCTCCCTGGGGATTAGGGTTCTGGAATGCTAAGAAAGAGAAATGTGGATGTGGTGAGACTAGTGGACTAGAACTTAAGGGCAGGTATATCAAAGAAAGGAGAAGGAGCTAGTGACCTGAGAATGAGTAGATCCTACCATGAATGATCTGGACCTGGGAGATCCAGGACAAGGGAATCCAGGGCAGAAGGATCTAGGACGGGAAGATCGGGAACTAGGAGATTCAGGCCCCCAAGAATCAGACCCTCCTGACTCTTGCAGCAGTCGTGACAGATCCTCCACCAGGTGCCATTTTTCCCGTACTTGCTAAAAGGAGAGGCAAGGAATGGGCACTCAGATAAAATGGTAATTAAGGAGTGACGTCCTGCTTAATTCCCGACTCAGGCCATGACTCCAGATTAAGATCCACCCCCTAGTCCCTGGTCCCAACACTAGCTCATTCCCTGCCTCAGAGCCCCTCCAGGGCCTGCCTCCCACCCTCCCACCACACTCACCCATAGCAGCTGTCTCCTGAGACCCTTGATGGCCCTTTTGTTGGCCCCGGATTGGGAGAGGCACACAGTCAGTGTAAGGCTTTGAGGAAACAGGAAAGCAGAAAGTAACAAATCTTAGGCTTCATTCAGTCCTGGACACAGCTTCCCTTCCCTTGGCCATTTTCATCTCAGCCCACTACCTCCCTGCTGCAGCACACTCCTCCCCCATCTGAAGTCACTTCAAATCTCCAGGTGCTGATTTGTATCATATAAACATGCTTTATAGTCAAGATAATGGACCACTCCTTCTTTTCTCTCAATGGTCCCCGACTTCTCTCTTCAGCAGGGTCAAAATCAACCCAAAGGGGCATTTGGGAGCAATAGGCTACAAAATAGAGGTGAGCCTCACCCTTCTCATCTCTTCCCAATTACTTACAAAGTATTCAGTGGTACTAAGCCACAATCTTAGGATCTGGACTTATTTCTAGAACAAAGCACATTTTGTATGACTTTTTTTTTAAATGATTACTGGATCATAAATTTAGAGCTAGAAGGTTACTTTAGAGGCCAGTCTTCATTTTACAGATGGCTAAACTGAGGCCCACAGAAGAAAAGGGAAGGAAGAGGAAGTTTCTGGTATTCTCTCATCTCTGATCTCCAGGTGGTGCATATGTAAATCAACATCAGGGTAGCCAGAATGGCAAGAAGAAATAATGAAAACTGTCACTAGTTAGCTTGATTGGCAACTCACAGAGCCCAGTGATCTTCATGAAAAGAGGGTGGAAAAACGGCTCTCTCTCTAGCTCTATAATTATTTCAGGGGCCCCATGAGTATAGAATTCCTGTATGAAATTTTGATCCTCAGACTCTTTTTCAGTCTCAGTTTCCCGTCTTCACACATATCAGGCTGATTTAACTCATTCATTCATTCATTTATTTGTTTTTGTTTTTTGTTTTTGGCTAGGCAATGGGGTTAAGTGACTTGCCCAGGGTCACACAGCTAGTAAGTGTCTTGTGTCTGAGACTGTATTTGAACTCATGTCCTCCTGACTCCAAGGCCAGAGCTCCATCCACTGTGCCACCTAGCTGCCCCTCATTCATTCATTTAAAGCACATGTACCAAGCACCTACATGTACAGAGAACAGTGCTAGGCACTAGGGAAAATACAATATTTAGATAAACCAGTTCTAGCTGTCATGGATGTACTAGCTTCCAGGTACATCTGCTTGCTGTGCTTTGGCTCCTGCACCCCCTCCCCGCCTTTGATCCAGAGGCAGTACCTAAGTAAGATGAGGATGGGGTACCAGAAGGTATTGGAACCAAAGTAGTAAAAGACTTTCTGGGCTGATGGTGAGAGTCGCAAGGCCATGGCCTCTGGAACCACTTGCCAGGGTGCTGAGTAGTTGGAGAAAAGGCCGCAGTTTACAGAGGAGGGGATGCTGCAGAGGAAAGGGTAGAGAAGGAAAATCAAGGAGGCTGGAGCAGGACAGATGCCCCCATAAGGGACATTCCTACCCCTGAGACTTCTTACCTGCTGATGACATAGAGCAGAGGCACAGAGGCCACGAGGAGGCCCAGCAGGAGGACCAGCTGGAAGAAGAAGGTGGCACTGGAGGCTTGGAAGAGGCGAGGGGAGGGCCTGCAGTTCCTGAGGAGAGTGTACTATAGGGAGGTGAGAGAGGAGAGATTATGCAGGATATTTCTCCCAGATTTAAAAGGCAGAATGGTCATAACCCAATGTTTACTGCGACTTCCCTGCTCAATGTCTTCACATTTGCTAAAGCACCACAGCCTGTAAAGCTGGCTTCTCTCTTCTGCTGAGGGGAAGATTCTTGGCAAACCATCTCTTCCAGAGCCATAACTAGGGTTGAGCAACTGGGGCTTTGCTCCAGGGAACCAACATGGGGAAGTTGCACTTCGTCTCCACTGTTGTCTTGGAAGGGCTCTCCTCCTACCTCCTTTTCCTGTCCTCTCACCCCCTAGGGTCCGAGTACACATTGGCTTGAGCAGTACTCTCTGGGACACAGTACTACTACAAACAGTATACTGTTCTTTCTGTCAGGTGGACACTTATTCTCAATTTAATTTAGTCCAGGAAAAAAATTTCTAGTTTAATTTCTTATTTCCCCCTGCCTGGCCTTAAGGATAGCTACCTAATCATCTCCTTAGAGCTCCTGCCTCAAATTTACCTGATCTTTATATGTTTCTCTACTTCCCTTTCCTTTCCCCAACTAGGTAGCACAGTGGATAGAGCTCTGGGCCTGGAGTCAGGAAGACCCTGAATTCTAATCACGTCTCAAATACTAGCTGCATTACCCTGGGCAAATAACTTAATGTTTGCTTAGTTTCTTCATCTGTAAAATGGAGATAACAACACACCTTGCAGGAGAATCAAAAGAGATAATATTTATACAATGCTTAGCACTTTACACTGCAACCTAGTTGGCACTGTATAAATGCTTATTCCCTTTTCAATAATGGCTTCTTACCTTCTTGACATAAAAGGTGAAGAAGATGAAGATGCTGGTGAGCAGAGGCAGTAGGGGGCAGTAGAAAAGTCCCATCCAGGTGATCGTCTGTCCAGCTACAATGTCCAGCACATTCTTGGGTACCAGAAATTCTTCTCTGCCCAGCCAGACCCAGAACTGGCCTGAGAGATGATCTACCAGCAGCCTGAAGTCAGGTGGGGAACAAGGGTACCACTGAGTACCCCCTAGGCATCATAGGTGCAAAGAAGCAAGAGATACTCATCTCTTACTTAAAATTGTGAAACTGCAGCACGTCAAAGCTGAGAAGACTAAGGCCCAGTGGGGGGAAGTGCTTGTCCAAGGTCAAAAAGGCATCTATAGACAGCATAGAGTTTCTTGTGGGCAGCCTAGATACTGTCATATTTTTCTCATGCTTTTGCACATACATTCTCTCTTTGTCTCTGTCTCCTTCTCTCTCTCCTTCTCCCCCCCCCACATTTTTTTGTGTGTGAGGCAATTGGGGTTAAGCGACTTGCCCAGCATCACACAGCCAGTAAGTGTCAAGTGTCTGAGGCCGGATTTGAACTCAGGTTCCAAGGCCAGAGCTGTATCCACTGCACCACCTAGCTGCCCCCTCCTTCCTCTATTTTTCCCTCCCTCTTTCCCTTCTTCTGTTTTCCCTCTCTCTTCTTTTCTTCTTCTCTCCCTTCTTTCATTCCTCTCCTCTTCCTTTTTCTCTCCCTTTCTCTTTCCCTCTTTTCCTTTCTCACTCCATCCTTCTCTCTCTTACCTTCCCTCTATCCTTCTCTCTCTTTCCCTCCCTCCATCTCTCCTCACCTATACTAATCATAGTTATATACACATTTTGATACAGATTTGTGATGCACATATACACTCATATAAATGTGAATTTATACCTGTCCATATTTATACAGGTAAACATTCCCATCACTCTCTCTAGCCCCTGACACATTTTCCTAAGCCTCTTTTTCCTTGTCTCCCAGAGCAATGATGTCAGGGTAGGATAAGGAGGTGAGGTTTCTTACCTCCTTGGCAGGGTGATCAGGAAGGCAAAGGCCAGCATGAGGAAGAAGTCAAATATGCTCAACTTGTATAACTCCTGACCCACTGAATTCTCCCAGCACTGGAAGTAGAAAACAGAGAGAACTCCAGTGACCCACCCCCTTTTCCACACTGTCTCTAGAAAAGGGGCACCCAGGAAGCACTATCCTCACTTGTGGGCTGATGTTACTTTCCCAACCCTGAAGTCAAGGATCTGATTGGTCTGGTCAGTGATGGAGAAGGGAGGGGAGATGTGAGCCTTAGGTGTCATGCCAAAACACAGTCTGTAAAGGAGGCCAGGGGAGCCAAAAGAAAAGGTCTTAAGAACCGAGGGAAGCACAAAGGCTAGGTCTGAGTCCTATCACTGACCAATTGCAATGCCTAACTTCCCTGGCTTCTAAGGGAAAGGGAGCAGCACCCCAGGTTCCCCTCCACCTCAGCCAGAGGTGCTTGTCACCTGGTCACATTGATTATAACCATGGGGCTCACAGCTGGAATGGTCACTTCTGCCAGAACATAGCACTGCTTGCTGTCTCAGTGAAAAAAGGAACATGCCCAAGCTAGACAGCTTCAGAACCACGCACCTGCGGGAGTGCAAGTCATAGTGTGAAGAAGGGGGAACCTAGCCTGTGGGGGTACCCACTGAATGTCGCGGTCATTAAGACTGGGTGAGCACAGATCTAGGGAGCACCTACTCTATATGAAAGTAGAAAGTGAAGTCAGGGTGGTCCTTCAGAGCCCTACCATGTCTGAGACTGAGACCACCCTTCTCAACTTCTAGTGACCCTCTGACTTTGGAAAGAGTCTAGACCCACCTCTGAGATACTATTTTCCTAGAGGATCTCTTTTTTTTTTAAACTTTTAAAATGTTTACTTAGGCAATCAGGGTTAAGTGACTTGCCCTGGGTCACACAGCTAGTAAGTATCAAGTGTCTGAGGTCAAATTTGAACTCAGGTCCTCCTGACTCCAAGGTTCCACTGCACCACCTACCTGCCCCCGGAGGATCTCAAGGAAATAATGTCCCAGGGTCTGGGTCTCATGGGAGGGATTAAGATCAACAGATCACATGGATATGAACATATGAAGTTGTAAGAAATGCTACATTGGGTAATACTCATGAGTTACCCATGGTCTCTGACCATGGCACCCAGGGGTGTTTGGTGGGAGAATAAAATAGCTGTTATTTATGAAGCCAGCCTCTCAAGGATTATTTTCAAGAACTGGGAAGCTGTGATGAATAGCCCTTTCCCCAGTCATGCTGGTATTATGGCAGAGGTAAAGCCATTTTACATATGTCAGATACTAATACATACGCTATTAATTGTTAGCATGTGATAAGGGACCAGACAAGATAGTTCTGGGAAGATGTATGAACAAGATAAAGCATACATTAGTCAGAAAGACTGAGGAGAGCTGGGGCATTTTAAGCAATATGCCTAAAAATATGAGTTGGTTAGGACTTGTACAACTTCCCAGAAAACCAAAAAGGAAAGGACCTTGTTTCTTCAGCATCCAGTAGAGCTGAGAGAGGATGGCTCTTGCTTGTGTTGAATACAAAAGTTTGAGCATGAGACAAACTTATCAGAGAGGCAGGTAGAGAAAGACAGGTTGGGCAGGGCCAAACTTGGAAAACTGGACAGAAACAATTTAGAACTCAAGAAAATCCCGAGTACAATTTCTACTTTAAGCTAGATCTGTTTGGTCTCTAATTCTACCATATAACTAAAATTTTCTTCTATGTATTATGTTTGTACCCTCGGATTCCTATGATCAAGTAGTTTACTGTTACAATAAATAGGTAATTGAGTATAACATGGCGATGGCTTACCACTGAGGAATGCAACCAAAAGGAATGAAAGAACTGAGGTGCTAAGGTTACAATCTAAAAAGTAGATCCTTTCTTTGGATCCTTGGGTGATAGCAGGCATGAATTCAGGGAGCCTCTTTTTGGAGGTCTCTCTGTCTTTGGTCTAAAGATAGACCTGTTGGACACCAACATTTTGAACTCAAGCTCAGGGGTCTTATCCTCCCTTACCAAAGTAGTACTGACCAAAAAAGGGTGAGATTGATCTCGGTGTTGGGGGGATAATTCTCCAGTTGGACCAGGAATCCAAACAACAGGGGCCCCAGATTGTTGACAAGAGAAATGACTCCAGGTGACATGTACTGAAGCAGCAAAGAGAGAGACTCCTAGGAGAAGAAAGGGGTGAGCAGTTTAAGATGGGATAACTTGGGAAACAAGATGCCCACTAGGGTGAGAGGACCCACAGAGGGCAGACAAAGGAGGAAGGAAGGGGATGCCTCATACTTCCATATTATAAAAATTTACTGTGTGGCTACACCTTTCACTAATTCAAATTGCAATCGCTTCCATGCCTCGATAGAAGGTCTTCAAGGAATTGCTACGGTTCCCCCCCCCCAAAAAAAAAGTCGGCGTTCTGGTAATGATTCTATCCAAACTTAGCTAGTCTTTTGACAACTGATACAGACTCTGCCAGTTTGGGAGGACCTTTTGCAGCTTGAGCTTTCATGGCACAGCTTTCAAGAATCCTGGTTTGAATCCATGCCACGATGAAGTATTACAGGGATTAAAGTGAGAATCCCCCATCATTATATTATCATGTAATATTCTGATTATCCTCAATGGAGGCTGGTTTCCAGAAGAGGTGTGGGCTTAACAACAGACCCTCATGAAGAAGGAGAAGACCATTACTCACATCTTTATAGTTCTGAGAAAACTTGGTGGCCCAGTAGATGGCACTGATACCCCCAACCACCAAGAGTCCTATGATCATGTTGAGTCCCACATAAGAAAGAAGCTGTCGGGCCCTTTGCTTTCTCGTTTGCTGCTGCATCTGCAGGGTGCGCTGCTCCTCTTGGAGCTCGATCTGAAATGGGGACACAAGATGATAAAGGTGGGAGGGGGTGCGGTTAGGGCTGGGCAAGGATGGGGACCACTGCAAGGCTGTGGCCTGCAAAAGGATTGTATTGTATCTAATATAGGCACACGGTCAGAAATAATTGAGGGGATGAACAGGAACAGAAAAGAATCATGTTTAGGGCTGGTACAGAGATATTCTTGAGATAACTCTAAGTGAGGAATAGGAGTAGGGTCCTGGTGGGGACATGGGCAGATGCAGCATCTCCTTGCTGTATAGCTACATCCCCTAATACTAATACCCATCTCCCCACACCATGCAAAGCCTCTTATTGTTCCACAATCTTCACTACCACTACTCTCCCTAAATGAATTGAAGGCACATTTCCTGCCACTTACCTTGAGAATATTTTATGTCTTTTGCCTAGATGCAAAAACCACTAATAACGTTCTAAGAAATCAAAACTTCCCTCTTCTCTGTGGCCTCTAGCTCTGGAATGCTCAGCCTTCATCAAGAACCTTCATTTCACATATACCCAGACTGAGGTGTTTGGGTGGATTAGCCCTCTCCCCTGCTTCCCTCGTAAGCACTGCCCTCTCCACCCTATCAAAGTCACGGACCCCAGACGTGGCACCTTGAATTCATTGCTGATGCTGTGTTGCTTGATGGTGGCAGCTTCCCGGCTTCGGATGCAGAAATCCCAGGAGACAAACACCTTGCTGCTGAGTCGGGGCCTGTAATCCCTGCTCAGCAGTCGCTTATGGAGCAGCCCCTTCACCATGCTAGACAGAAGAGGTATATATGTATGCATGCATGTGCGCATGTACGTGTGCGTGTGTCTTGGGAGCTAGGGGAAGGAAGGAGGCAGAATAGTGCTTCAGATCCTCTCAAGTCCCTACTGCCCCAGGACTTTGCCTTCTCTTCTGTAGACCTCCAAGCAGTTATTCTGTCAGCCCCCAGACTAAGAGACTTCTGGTCACAGCCCTTCCCTGGGCACTGAACAGAGAGAGATGGGGAGGCATACAGAGGAGGAGACAGGGTCCCTGCATTCAGGGGATTTGCAGCTGGAGGTAGGTAACATCCCTTTGGTCACTGAGCAGCCCTGAAAAGATGCCAACAGGCACAAATGGATTTGGTCTGTAAGATTAATGGCTAAATGGGGCTAGGTTTTCAGGAAGAGAAGGAACCTAGATCTGGGGTGGGAGAATGGAGAAGTAGGGAACATGAGTTCTAATCTCACCGTCGTACAGTCCCACAGAAGCAGAGAAGCAGGCAGGTTAGTGGACTGAGGAGGTAGGCCAGGCGAACACTGTACTGCGAATCACTCTCTGGCCCCATTCGATATGAACCATAAAAAAGGTAGGTGTTGCTGAGAGCCTGGGGAAAGGGTGCACAAGGAGGGGCAGACCTGATCTCAGAGACCAAGAGATTTTTTCCTCCTTATCCCTCAGCCTAATCATGATCTCCCTCTCCCAGCCAGGCTTTGAGCAGAGTGTGATTTTCGTTTTTGTTTGCTTTTTTTTGGGGGGGGGCCCTAGGCAATGGGGTTACGTGACTTGCCCAGGGTCACACAGCTAGTAAGCGTCAAGTGTCTGAGGCTGGATTTGAACTCAAGTCCTCCTGACTCTATCTACTGCGCCACCTAGCTGCCCCAGCGGGGTGTGATTTTTCTTGGAAGATAAGAAGATACATGTACAGGGGCCTATGGAGTAGCCTGATCTTTTGTTGAGTATTAAGAAAGATGAGAACATTCTGGCCTGAGCCTCTGGACAAATTGGTCCTGCCTAGAAATATGTCTATGCTTTTTTTGGCCACCCTGACCCAACATCTCCAAAAGATTTGGGGGCTCAATTTGTTAGCCTAAAGCTGCTTCCAGGGGGCAGCTAGGTGGAGCAGTGGATAGAGCACCAGCCCTGAAGTCAGGAGGACCTGAGTTCAAATCCAGCCACAGACCTAACACTTGACACATTTTCTAGCTATGTGACTCTGGGCAAGTCACTTAACCCCAGTTACCTAAAAAAAAAAGAAACAAACAAACAAAAACAAAAACAAAAAACCTAAAGCTGCTTCCACCTAGATTTCCCTTCTCCCACCTTCTCTCCACTCCTCTGTTCAGACAAAGTCACACTCACCCTGCCAGTGAAGACATCCCACAAGTGCAAGTGGATTCGGCTCAGATCGGGCTGGGGCTCACGGCTGGTAGGGCAATGGTATGCTGGAAAGAGATGCCAGTTAGGAAGAAAGTGGTGCATAACTAGGGCAGGGCAATCAGGGCTTTGCTCCAGGATGATGCAATTTAGGGGGTGATGACAATACTTAACAGTCCTTTAGCAGTGTAGAAACAACTGAGGTTAGCATCTGGGTAGTTAAAAAAGGAAGTTACCAGAGTGTGGCTCTTCCTTCCCCAAATCTGGCTGCCCCTCAGATGAGCTTCTCCTTAACCTGGCTCTACTTTGTTCCCCTCTCCTCAGTGGCCTCATGAAGCCTGTGCCATGAAGTGTCCGAACTATTTAGTACTATCCCAAACCCTCCTCATACAACTGAATTTGTCTTAATAATTGATTTTAGGATACATTTTGTGCTATTTGCCCCGGACAAACAAAACTGCTAGTTTGGGCTCTGAGTAGAATGGCAGAAGCTTTTAAAAATTTTCCCAAGGTGACATAGCATCCTCACCTCTCCACTCTTCTAATATCACCTCACCAATTCAGATCCCTTTTAGCCCAAAGGAGGCAGAAGAAAGTTGAGCAGGAAAAGCTGATTATCACAGATTACAGAAAAATGCTTGGGCTAGGCAGGACCTTACAGCAACCCCCTCATTTTATAGTTGAAGGAATTGAGGAATTGAGACCTAGAGAGGTAAAATGATTTGTCTAAAGTTACACTGCTAGTTAACACCAGGGCCAGAGCTTGAATGTGAGCCTCCTAACTATAATTCTCTCTCTCTCTTTTTTGTCTTTTGGTTGGGCAATGACTTGCCCAGGGTCACACAGCTAGCAAGTGTTATGTGTCTGAGGCTGAATTTGAACTCAGGTCCTTCTGACTCCAGGGCCGGTGCTCTATCTACTTCACCACCCAGCTGCCCCCTAACTACAATTCTCTATTAGATCATGTTGCCCTGTTAGCTGAAGAGATGTTATTATTTGTTCAGTCTCATGCCTAATTGCTCAGGTATATGGGGACACATGGTAAGATGCAAAGCAAAGCACTAATGCAGTCTCCCCCAAGGACTGTTCTGATCTGCTATGTCTGGGATTGCTGGGACTTCTGAAACTAGTGGGAGCTGTCAGTGAAATGGTGCAGTGGGTGAAATGTTCAAATCTCGCCTCAGATACTCACTAGCTGTATGACCCTGGGCAAGTCAGTTAACCTGTTTGCCTCAGTTTCCACATCTATAAAATGAGGGTTAATAATAGCACCTATATATTAATAATAGCACATGCACTTGTAAGGTTGTGAGGATGAAATGAGAAAATAATTATTTTATTATTAATAATTATTATATTATATATAATATTATATTATAAATATTATAATTAATAATAATTATTAAGTGCTTAGCACAGTATCTGGTATATAGTGAGCACAATATACATCATCATCATCATCATCATCATCATCATCATCATCATCATTATTATTATCACCTGGGCAGGATAGAACCATCACCCCTCAGAAGGCTCGACCAATTCCTATAACTTGGGGTCACTAGACAAACATTCTTAGGGGGCAGTTGATGTCATTTTCCTTGATGCTACCCACTACAGATCAGCTACAAGGCGGGACCTTCTCCCCTCCCCTCCTCCAAATGCTTCTTAACCATTTGGTACTTGAACAAATACCCTCATACCCTCTGCAGGGGTTCTTAACCTGGGTTCCTTAAGTTTGTTTTTTTTTTTAAATATTCTGATAATTATATTTCAATATATTGTTTTCCTTGGTAATCTCTAGATATTTTGTTTATTTCTTCAAAGGTTGAGCTTTCTATATTAGGGTGATTTGACCTTAGCTAGGGGAATATGTGCAGGGGAAGCCGATATCCTCCATTCCTACCTCCCTACCAAAGCAGGACACTCCAGAGTGGACCAGGCCAGGGAAAATAGAACCTGGGGTCAGGGACTGGGAACTGGACTGGGGAGGCTGAAGCAGCTACTCACAGGTGTTGAGGGCAGGGCCTGGTTCAGGTGAATGGAGCCAGGCCAGAGGCAGCAGCACCAAACTGGAGGTCAGCAGAAAGGTGAGCAGGTTGAGGACCATCAGGAAACGAAGGAAAGTGAAATAGGACTGGATCCCTGTGCCAAAGAGCCCTGTGGGACAAAGCAGTGGGGGAGATGGCTTGGAGCAAATAGGGTGAGGAGCCCAGGGACCTGCAGGAGCCAGCTCTACTTCTGGGGAGCTGATTGTTAAATTTGCAGTGTGAACATTGACACCTCTGAAATCATGCTACACAAATCAGGAATTCATTTATTGTTTTGTTGATTGGCTAGACTTAAGAAAGTGATGGAGAAAATGTTAATAATTCACATTGAACTGAGAAGTATGTTATATGCATATTACATCCCCTACCCCCAAGCTGGTTGTTAAATATTTACCAACTCATCTTTGGGTAGAAGCTACTGCAATGGGTAGGGCTTTTCAAAGCATATGTATATGGGAGAGGGAGTATCAGAAGAGGTGGGACTTGAACCCCTGTACCTCCTTTGGACTAAGGCCTTTTCAGAAGCCCTGGGTCCCTGAAGACTTCTGCCCATACCTGTTACTCCTTAGACTGAGGATGGTAGGGGCAGGTGGGGGGGGGGTGGAGAAGGTACGAAGGCATAGAGCTGGCCAAGGACTGAGCTCCACATGCAACACTATCACCTGAGAGGCATATAAGCTTCATAATGACAGAGACCATCTATAGCTAAATTGTATCTCTCCCACCCCCAGTGCCCAATACTGGGCTCCACACACAGAAGGCACTTAGTAAATGTTGTTATTACTGTTATTGATTGGGAAGGGGTGTATAAATTCTGGACAGCATCACAGTATGGCCACCCTCATTTTTATACTGGGTGACATAAGATTAAAATAAGTAGGAAAGGTGACTCAAAAGGGCCAAAAGGGAGGGGGCTCCAAAGCATAAGTTCAAGCTGGGAGGAGGGAGAAGAGGAGACAGGGGAACCAGAAAGGGTAGTGGCAATTCACCTACTTGCCTTAGGTCTTTGGAGCATCAAGTCGGTCCTGAAGGTTACCTCCCTGAGTCCCAGCAGCAGGCCTGGGCCATAGCTCCTATGGGCAGCTTCCCTCAGGTTAATTGGTGGGGATTTGACATGAGTTTGAATCGGGAGCACAGCTCCTCTCACTGGATCCAGAATAGCTACCCAGAGTTTTTCTTGCCTAAGGGGGTTAGTTGTCTTGGGAACTGACTGGAAGGGGTGGATTGGCAGAAGGAGTCCAGACTGTGCCTCCGTAAATCTGGGGTTTGATCAATAGGACCTATGTGGTGATGCTCCCACACCACGTTCAGAATTGGACATTGAGACTACCCTGTCTGACGGTGATGGGCAGGGGTGGGGGGAAGACAATTAGAAGTATTATGGAAGGCTTTTTTTTGGGAAGGGGAAGGGGATCCTACCGCCAATCTCATAGAGGTCAGTCTTCCAGAGCCCAAAGATCCCCATAAGCCTGTGGCTCACATCCAGGAACTGCTGATGGACACGTTGCCATTTCTTCTTCCACTGTTCCCAGAAAGAGGTCTTTACCCCATCTGGCTCCCGGAGGTGCCTGGGAGAAAGGGATGGTGGTGAAGGGAACACCTCTAAGTTCCAGCTTCTTGCCTCTCACCTTCCTAAGCTCTCTACCTACTTCCAGGACAAAGGAGGTTCTGAAATTATTTGGCATTGGAAGGAGGTGAGAGAGGGGATGATTACATTCTCGTTCCACCTGATTCTTCTAGACAAATGCTATCTTCCAGCAAAAAATCAACTACTTGTTTCCTGAATGTGACATTCTATTTCTTCCCTCCACACATCATTGGAATAGGCCATCTGCCATGTGCAGAATGCAGTCCCCCCCTCATCTCTGCCTCTCAAAAGCTTTCTCTTCCTTCAAGGCTAATTACTCAGGGATCAACTCCTTCATGAAACCTTTCCTGATTTCCATTTATTTATAATCTCTCACCTTGATTCCCCTGGTACACATGAGATCATAGAGCTAAAACTGGAACACCTTCACTTAATAGTTTGAAGAAAATGGCTTGCCGAAAGACACAAAAGTAGTAAGTGGTGAAATTTGAACCCAGCTCCTCTGACTTTAGAATTCATAATTTTTCCATTGTCACACAATCCCTTTCTGTTGTATCTCCTCAGCAGAACATAAGCTCCTTGAGCAAAATGACAGCTTTGTTCTTGTCTCTGGGTCCCCAGGGCCTTGCCCACAGAAAGTTCCTAATACAGCAAGGTCTTGATAAATTTAAATAATGAAACCCCTAAAATTCAAACCCTTGTTTGAATTTGCCCTACATATTTCCACTGGGCTCAAACCAATTGCCATATTTCATACAATTATATCTTTGAATGGTGCAAATTCAAATCTATGCAGGGGATTTAATATTCATACTAATTAGAACCTAGCTATAAATGTTTATTAAGTTGAGCTAGCTGGTCATCTCAGGATTGGTGCCACAAGCTTGTTCCTCTGTTCTCTATTTCTTTACCTATCCCCCACCCCATTCTCTGCACCCGATTCTTTTTCTTTTTCTCATATTCCTTCCTTTAAGCTTTCTGAACAGCCCCTCCACTTTCCACTCATGCTGGAGATGCCGTCTAATGAACAGCAAAGCCTCTTGGGCACTATCACTAATTCTGCCAGGAGATTCCCTAGAAAACCCACCTGATGAGCCGTTTGTCCATCATGGCATAGGGCAGTGCCTGTAGTGCTACCTTGGTGCTGCATATTCTCTCCACCTCCTCCTCCCAGAGTACTTCACCCAGTGATTCGGGAGGTTCTAAATCTGATTGGGTAGACCTCTGCCTCAGAAGGAAAGAGGCCATCTCTGTAGAAGCCTTGACCCCAAAGGATGAATAGGCTCTGAGTACTCACCTGAGGAGTAGATAGAGAATAGAATTAGTTTCAGGGTTTTGATACTGTCATGAAGAGAGCAAGCTGGGAGAACTAAGGGTCTAGAGTGCAGGGAATCATTCAAGAAACATTGACAGAAGAAGTTCCTCAAAGGAAGTTGCTTATACCAATGAAATTGTAGGTCTGGTTAAGAAAAAAAGTCACCTGGACGCAAATATATAACACCAAGATCCATTCCCCCCAAAATAAATAGTAACAAAAAATGAAGTTTTCAAAAGATTCACAAACTGTAAGTCACCACATGAAAATATTCTCCAAATCATTAATGGTAAAGAGAAATTAAAATTAAAACAACTCTGAGGTTTTACCTGACTCTGTGAAAACTGGCAAAGATGAAAAAAAAGATGAGAATAGTTAATGTCAGAAGACTGACACTGTTGCATTGTTGGTGGAGCTTTAAAGTGGTCTCATAATTCTGGAAATCAGTGGGAAATTATGTAAGAAAAGTGAGCAAACTTTCCCTACCCTTTGATTGAACAATTCTTTGCCAACTCAAACACCAGCTGCCAACTGCCACCAACAGGTAGGTAAGCCTGAGAGTCCCCAAAGTGCAGTGCTCCTCAGACTACTGCTCATGGTTCTGCCTGGCCCTAGCAGTCAGTATCCCAAGAAGTCATTATCCCTTTGGAGATTCAAACTGGTGACTGCTTCTGTGGGTGCTTTGACCCCTCCCTCCTCAGCAGCCACAGCTATAGAAACCTAGAAAACAAAGTTCTTCTGTGAGAGTCTTTGGCTGAACATCAGAATAGGATATTATTTGATTAGTAGAACTAAGATGAAAAAAGAGGCATTACATCTGCTTTGCTGCTACATCCTAAGGACCTATGTGTCTTGCACCTGAAACCTTCTGTGTGTTGCCTTCCTCATTAGAATATGAGCTACTTTTCATTCATACAAAAATATTTCTAGAAGCTTTTTTTTGTAGTGACAAAGAACAGGAAACTAAGAGGATGCTCTTGGGAATGGCTGAACAAATTATGTTCTATAAATGTAATGGCATACAATTGTGCTGAAAGAAATGATGAAGGGGATGGTTTCAAAAAAATCTGGAAATAATTGCATGAACTGATACAGAATGAAGTAAGCAGAAAGAGAACAATTTAAATAATAGCAACATTGTAAAGGCAAACAACTGTGGAAGACTTAAAATTTTTGACCAAACACTGGTCCAGAGGATTTATGATGAAACATGCTAGAATAACAGAACTCACAGTGCAGCCTGAAATATTTTTTGGACATGGTGAATGAGGGAATTTGATTTACTTGACTATGCATTCTTACTACAAGGGTTTTGTTTTTCTTTTTCATTGGGGGGTAGAAGAAGGGAAAAAAAGAACATTTTTGTTCATTGAAAAAAATTCAATTTGCAAAAAAAGAATGTGAGCTCCTTGAGAGTAGAGCCCACCTTGCTGTTCCTATTTGTATTCCTGATGAAGTCTAGAGGTTTAGGGGTGCTGGAACCCCAAAATCATGACACATGGGTCCTGTCCGAAAGAATTCGACCCAAGCCTTCTTTTGGCCAAAGACAAGGTTTATTAAAGAGCCGCCATATTGGCCAGACTCTTAAGGAATCTGAGCACTTGTGATCTATTGGCTAGATTGTAAAAATCTGAACAGTGGCTAGATTATAAGAATCTGAGCATCTTAATGGAGACAAGATGGACCTTGTATACAGAGAGATTATGGGAGGGATCTAGGAGTGGCCAAGTAGTCTATGAGGTAATAGAATGCCAGGAACCTGGACCACATGGCCACGGAGAATTGAGCATCGCTGAGATTAAGGGTGGGAAATGGCAGGGGGCCATAGAGAGGTAAGACAATGGAGAGCTAGGCTAGGTTAAGGGTAACAGAGAATTGGGAGATTGGGTTTAGCCACAATGAAAGGCTAGTTGACAGGATTATAGCCAGAGATTTGGCCAGGTGGGAAAGTCCAGGGTTTTTCCTTTTTGGGGTCTAGATCCCATCCTCATCATTCCAAGTGCTCAGTAAATGCTTAATAAATGCTTTGTCAGGGGCAGCTAGGTGGCGCAGTAGATAGAGCTCCGGCCTTGGAGTCGGGAGGACCTGAGTTCAAATCTGAATAACAGTAAATGAACAAATAAATAAATAAATAAATAAATAAATGCTTTGTCTTTCATTCGTTCCTTCAGTCAATCCCCCTATTGGGCATATGTCCTAAGAAACTCAAGGACAGTAACAGAAGTCCTTTTAATGATAGTAAAGAACTGGGGGGGAAAGTGGGAAATGTCTGGAAAAAACCTATGACATATTAATATAATGAAATATATCGTACAGTTAGAAATGACATAAGGAATTCAAAGAAATGGAGGAAGATGTGTTTGAATTGACAGAACAAAATCAGCAGAATCAAGGGAATACTATCAATTCTGACAACAACGTAAATGGAAAGACATTAAAAGGAAACAACTCTTGAGTTGTGCCTGGCACAGGTGCTTAAATGCTTATTGCCCGACTGACAATAGAAACACCAGTGAAGGTTGTGGAGAAGAGATAAGGAAACAGACCTGCTTCTCCCAAAGGACAGCCGTTAGAACCCCAACCATTACACTGATCCCGAAATGCCTTTTTTTTCTCTGTACTTCTCTACCCCTGCTTCCATTATATGTGTAATTTAGAATTTTTGTAACAGTGCCAACTTTCCTTTGTGAACCGTATGCATGCATTTGTAGTCATATTGGCAAATTGAAACCTTTTTCTCCTTAATATTAGGATCCATATTAAATTCTTGCCCTCTATCCTGACCTCTATCTAAGTGAATATGCATAAGTAGAATCCAAGGGGAAAGCTATAGCTTCTTATTGTTCTCCCTAGATGACCAAGTCTTTAGGTCTTTGCTCTTAGCATCATGCAAACTAGTTAGAGGCCAACTAACTAGTTAGAAACTAGTTAGGATACTTTGTTTTAACTACTACCTATGCAATTTCATTATTTTTTGCCCTAACTCCTAAACTGTTTTCTCTGTCACAAAGAGAGGGTTCAATAAGGAAGGAGATAAGAAATGATTGTGATGCAAATACAAAAGGTATCAGTAAAACTTTTTTTTTTCTATTTTTAGAAACTTTTTTTTAAAGAAAGTCACTTGATCTCATTGCCTTCAGTTTCTCCAACTTTAAGTTGAGGAGAAAGGGCTTAACTCTAATACAGACAATGGGTAAGACTAATCAAATTCAGGAGGCAATAGATAAACAGGAAGCTCAGGATTCCCATGGGCAGCAGGATTTGGGGCCTGTCCTTTGGATGAGGGCAAGTTGCTTTCTACTTCCATGACTTAATTTTTCTCTTTAGGGGTGGAAACTTAGTTACCCTGGGAAAAAGGCCACAGATACAAGGGACCTGGGTAATATTGTAGATGATGTAGAGTCTTGGGTCCTCAAAATATCAGGGACCCCTTTTTTTGGGATGGGCCCACACTTCCCAGGTCTGTCCTTTGCTTGTCTTTCCATCCCTCCGACTTCTCTCACATTAGTCTTTTTCTAAGGGTAAGGAAAATGGAGTGAACTGAAAGTTATCTCCCTGCACTCCTAACCTCTCCCGCCCAGATCCTTTCTTTACCTCCGCCAGCTGAAAGCATATTTTCTTCTCGCATAGTTATGGCACAGAAAGCATCTTGAGCTGAGGTAAGGGGATTTGAGACTTAGGTGGGAGTTTCTTTGTCCCCAGATCAGAGGTAGACTTGCTCTGATCTGACCATGCTGGGGGTCCTAAACTTCCCTTCTGCCTACCCCACAGCTCCTTGCTCACAATCTGAGCAGTCCCTGTTCTCATAACTCCCTTCGGAGTCCCCTCTTGTCCCCATACTCACAGTATTTGTTGTGTTCCTTGGGCACAGCCTGATGCAATGTCTCTCTGTCTGTGATGCATGTCTGCCTTACTCTACTGAATTGATAGTAAGCTGGGGGTGGGGGAAGGTGAGGCTGGAGAGGGGGACAGGGGAGCATCACGTGACAGGAACAACTTGCCCCTGGGCCCCAGCCTGTCTCTTTCCACAGTCCCCCTGCCCTCCCCCTCTAGTTTCCTCTGTAGCTAAACCCAGACATAGAGACTGAACAGAAACTAGAGAGGAGGGGAAAGCTCTAATTCATTTCCTCTGACAAAGTTAAGTGAATAAGGAGCGTTTTGCCCTAAAAGATGCAGTGGAGGAACGGGTAAGGTGAGTAGCAGGGAAAAGGAGTAAGACTGTCGGGGGCAAGAGAGGTTGCATGGCAGGGCCATGCAGCCTAGGACTGGGTTGTCTAAAGGAGAAAGAAAGGTTAATTTTCATAGGCTCAAAGCTGGAAGGAGCCTTAAGGGTCACATAGTCCAGGGGTTCTTAACCTTCTGTGTGTCACATGGTCCTTGTTGGCAGACTGGTGAAGCCTATGGACCCCTTCTCAGAATAATGTTTTAAACGCATAAAATAGATAGAATTGCAAAGCAAGCCAAAAGTTAGTGAAAATAAAGATGTATATTTTTCCCCAAGTTTATGGATTATTTCATTATTTCAAGGTTATACAGATAGTGAATAATAGAGCTGCGGTTTGAAACACATCTCGTGATTCAAAATCCACTTTTATTTCCACTACTTGCTACCTCTCAACTATTTCTGAGGTCATTGTTGAAGGGATAGCGAGGGGAAAGACATAGGTGTGTTTTAAAGAAACACATTCTACTAACCCCACATTTTTATTCTAGTGCTTATGGGGTCTCAGATTCTTTTTTTTTTCCTCTGCTGATAGGACTTGAATTTTGCCAAATTGGGTCTATGATTGGGGTCTTCAGCCCCCACACTGCAGTTTGCAGCCTTGGCAGGCATGGCAACAAATCTACCAACCTTTAGAAGTCTGTGACAGCCACTAACTAGTTTTCTCATTGATTTGTGTATGGTCTTATGATAATGGGATTTAGTGTTAAAAGGGACTTTAATGATCATATAATTCTACTTCTTCATTTTACAGATGAAGAAACTGAGGCCCATACTGAATATGCCATGTGTGCTCTAGGCTCTAGTCTGCCACCAGTTCTTGCCTTGGGGACCCAGGGTGAGAAGGGAGCTTTGATATCTGAGAGTGCTCCTGAGTAGACTGGTATTTTTAACCTTTTTTCGTGTCTGGCTGGTGAATCCTATGGACCCCTGCTCAGAATAATGTTTTTAAATACACATGATAAAATATATAGAATTATGAAGGAAACCAATTATATTGAAATATAATTATCTGTATATATGTATGTGTGTATATACTTGTACACATGCACATATATGTGTATGTGTGTGTATGTGTATGTATACATACATGCAAGTTCATGGACCCCAGGTTGAGAACCCTTGCTCTAGAGAACAGCTGGAAACAATTTTTTCCCCTAACAGTTTCCAACGGAGAGGGATGAGTAAGAACGACAGTCCTCCTTATCAGCAGCCACTAAGCACAGAGGCACCTGGAAAATGTTGATAACAGCAATTCCTAGTACTTTTCTACTTCTTAAAAATATTCTGACAATGCTTTTCAACCATCTTCCATTTCTGTCATCGGTGCCATCATTCTTCCAGTCCCCAGGCCAGAAACAAGGGCATCTTGGACACTTTCTCTCCTTCATCCCTTTGCTCCGTCTCTTTCTAGTTCTTTCTTCCCAAGAAGCGTCTCTCACAGACGTGTTCCTTCCTTTCCATTCTTGCTGCTACAACCCTTGTTCAAGTTGTTATCTCCTCATGCCTTGGTCTACTGTTACTGCTGATTACAGCTGACCTCTTAGTAAGTCTTCCTGTCTCTGCTATTTTCTCCATTCTAATCTCTCTTATACGTAGTAGGATGCTGAAAGATCTTTCATTGCTTTTATCATTTCCCTAACCTGTTCAGTAATTGTCAATGACTCCACAACTGTCTAAGTCTTGTTGTTGTTCAGGTGTTTTCAATCATGTCTGACTCTTCGTGAACCCATTTGGGGTCTTCTTGGCAAAGATACTGGCGTGGTTTGCCATTTCCTTCCCCAGCTCATTTTATAGATGAGGAAACTGAGGCAAACAGGGGTGAAGTGACTTGCCCAGGGTCATATAGTTAGTAAGTGACTGTGGCCAGATTTGAATTCAGGGAGATGAGTCTTCCTAACTCCAGGCCCAGCGCTCTATCCATTGTTCCACCTAGCTATCCACCCTACCTAGCCAACTTTATTTCCCACTCCTCCATTTAATTCAATTGTTTTTATTAAGTGTCTGTTTTACGAAAGACACAGTTGCTAGTGTTAGGATCCCACGACAATAATTAAAAAGTCCCTTCCCTCAAGGAGCTTACATTCTGTGGACTATCATAACCGTTCTGTGGTTATGATCCTATACTATGGGGCTTCCTATAAAGATGCAAAGAAACCTGAAAGTTTTAAAGGGAAGGCTGCCCTGGGGCCGCATGCTATGTTATATGCCCATTTTACTATGGGGCTGATGCAAACTAATGGCCCAGAAATGGAGAGAGACGGGTTCTAAATTAAGATGCTGTCAGCTTGGATAAGTTGCTTCCTCACTATATGACTCAGTTATCTCATCTATAAAATGAGATGAAAAGTGCTGGGCTCCTTAATGTCCTACTATATGCCAGGCTTATTTCTGATTTATTTGCTTTTGTGCTATCCTACTTGTCAGGCACCATCTTCCTGTCACTTTTAACTCATTGAAATTATACCCATCTCTGAGGTCTAGCTCATGTTGCTTTCCCTCCATGAAGACTGCAGAATGCACTGATCTCTCCCTCAAATGGACTCATGATGTGCTTATTATCATGGTTCAGCTCCTAATAGAATGAATGTAAATTACAATTGTTTTCCGTTCTGGCCAGAAACTTTGAGGGTCTTTCCCTCCCAGACTGATATTTTTGTGGTGGTAAATTAGAACATCTATTGTCTCAATTCTTTTTTTTTTTGGCTAGGCAATGGGGTTAAGTGACTTGCCCAAGGTCACACAGCTAGTAAGAGCCAAGTGTCTGAGGCCGGATTTGAAGCTGGCACTTAGCACACTTAGTACAAGGTAGGTTCTCAATAGGTGCTTCCATCACACTCTATCTTGTCTTCATGCTTATTGTGTACTTTTTTTTTCAACTCAAATTCATTTTTTATTTTAACATGTGTTTTTAAAACTTTGGGTTACAAATTTTCTCCATTCTTCCCTCCCCACTCACCCTCATTGAAAAGGTAACCATCTCGATATGTCAAAACACTTCCATAGTAGTCATGTTGTGAAAAACTATATTTCCCTTCGTCCTATCCTACCTCTCATTTATTCTATTCTCTCTTTTGACCCTGTCCTTCCTCAGAAGTGTTTGCTTCTGATTATCCCCTCCCACAATCTGCCCTCCCCTCTATCAACCCCTGCTTTCTTGTCCCGTTCCCCTCTTATTGTCCTGTAGGGTAAGATAGATTTCTATATCCCATTGTGTATGTTATTCCCTCCTTGGGTCAAATCCTATGAGAATAAGATTCACTCATTCCCTCTCACCTTCCCCCATTTCCTCTCCATTGTAAGAGCATTTTCTTTTTTGTTTTTTTTTTTGTGAGATAATTTACCCCATTCTACTTCTCCCTTTCTCCTTCTCCCAGTGTAATCCTCTCTCACCCCTTGATTTTATTTTCCAGATATCACTCCATCTTCCACTCACCCTGTGCCATCTATCTATCTATCTATCTATCTATCTATCTATCTATCTATCTGTCTGTCTGTCTGTCTGTCTGTCTGTCTGTCTGTCTGTCTATCTATCTATCTATCTATCTATCTATCTATCTACCTATCCATGTAATTTTTTCCCTCCCACTACCCTAATACTGACCAAGGACTCATGAGTTACAAATATCATCTTTCTCTGCAGGAATGTAAACAGTTCAACTTTAATAAGTCTCTTATGATTTCTCTTTACTGTTTACCTCTTCCATGTGTCACTTGAGTCTTGTATTTGAAAGTCAAATTTTATATTCAGCTCTGGTCTTTTCATCAGGAATGCTTGAAAGTCCCTTATTTCATTGAATGACCATTTTTTCCCCTGAAGGATTATACTCAGTTTTGCTGGGTAGGTGATTCTTGGTTGTACTCCTATCTCCTTTGCCCTCTGGAACATCACACTCCATGCCTTGCGGTTCCTTAATGTAGAAGCTGCTAAATCCTGTGTTATTCTGATTGTGTTTCCACAGTACTTGAATTGTTTCTTTCTGGCTGCCTGCAATATTTTCTCCTTGACCTGGAAATTCTGGAATTTGGCTACTATTGTGTACTTCTTATACTTGATCTAACCCCCTCCATGCCCAGTAGAATATAAATTGCTTGGGTGTAGCTCATTTAAACAATTTTTGTCCTTAGCTCCTAGTACGGTGCCCTGCACATTCAATAAGTATTGGTAAATTGAATTGAAAGAGCTTATATGATTTGCCCAACATCACATAGGTAGTAAGTAGCTGAATCCAGGTCTTCTGAGTCCAAATCCATCTTCAGTAGATCACAGCACTGCTTCCATGTTGGATGACAGGCTTAAAAGAAAGGCCAAATTTAAGAGTTTGCCTCTTCAGCAAGTATAAGCCCCCTGAGGACATAGGGATATTGTCATACTTTTCAAAAATTAAATTAAAATTTTTTTGCATTTCTGTTATACTCAGTATAGTACTGGGCATGGAATAATTGCTCAATAAACATTTTACAAAATTATAGACTCACAATTGGAAGGGCCTTCAGAGGTCATCTACATTAAGTCAGAGTGAACAAGAATTTCCCTATATACTCTACCTGAAAGGAGGTCATCTGTCCTTTTGCTTGCAGACCTCCAGGGTGGGGGATCCCACTACCTTGTGAGAGATACCCCATTCCAGTTTTGGATAGCTTTAATTGTTAGGAAGAGTTTCCTGGTAGCAAGGCTAAATTTGCTCTTTGTAACTTCTACCTGGGGCAGCTGAGTGGCATACTGGACTTGGAGTCAGGAGGACTCATTTCTCTGAGTTCAAATCTAGCCTCAGACACTTACTAGCTGTGTGACTCTGGGCAAGTCATTTAACTTTGTTGCCTCAGTTTCCTCATCTGTAAAATGAGTACAGAAGTAAATGGCAAACCACTCCAGTATCTTTGCCAAGAAAACCCCAAATGGGGTCATGAAGAGATGGACACAACTAAAACAATTCCACAACAACAACAACAACAACAACGATAACAACACAAACTTCTACCCATTCACTGTTCCTAGTTCTGCTCTCTGGGGCCAAGAGGAACATCGGCTAGAACCTCTTTTTTAATGCTGATGTTTGGGAGGAATAGATAGGTAGATAGATAATAAGCCTTTATTAAGTTTTGTGTGAGTTAGCTAGGCACTGTGATAAGCGCTTTTCAAGCATCCTTGCAACAACAGGTAGGTGCTATTATTATCCTCATTTTACAGATGAGAAAACTGAAGTAGTCAGAAGCTTAAGTGACTTGTGTCTGAGGCAGGATTTGAACTCAGGGCTTCCTGACTCCAGGTCCAGGACTCCACTGTGCCATCTGTCTGTAGATGCAAGGAAAACACCTTTATCACAGGCTATCCAATTAGAAAATTATGTTTTCTACTTATGCAAATGAGGAACCTGGTTTGATATACTATGGTATATAACCAAATCCATAATATGGCCACATGCTTTATGTTTGATAGAGTGACAGAGAAGGTTGTCACAACCATGGGAGGTTGGTGAGGGGTTGCACTTATTATCCTCATTAAAAAAAAATGAGGAAACAAGTGTCTTGCCAAGAATCACATAATGAGTTAATTAGTGGCAGATTTGGGATTAGACCTGTAGACACAGGCCGGCTGACAGTCACATATCTGTTCAGGATGGCATCTTCAGGAGTCTTCAGGTGTGGGCTGGATGTCACAGACTAGTTCCTGCTCAGATAATGTTCAGTCATTTCAGTCTCTTTGTGACCCGATTTGGGTTTTTGGTTTTTTTTTTTGGTAAAGATAATTGGAGTGGTTTGTCATTTCCTCTTCCACCTCATTTTACAGATGAGGAACTGAGGAAAACTGGGTTAAATGACTTGCCCAGGGTCACACAGCTAGTAAGTGTCTGGATTTGAACTCAGGTCTTACTGACTCCAGGCCCAGTGCTCTATGTGCTCTATCTACTACTATACCACCTAGCTGCCCTGCTCAGGTGTTAGTTAGACTAGATGACCTCTGGATTCACTTTCTACTCTCAGAGTCCATGAATTTATTCTTTTCTATGACATCTAATTTTCCTCATCCTAAAGCCATAGGACTTTAGACATGCTGAAAGAGGGGGAAAAGGAGGATTCAGGGAAGTTGACCTTGGGCAAATCACTAGAATCTCTCTGGGTCTTTGTTCCTTTATTTAGAAGATATATGACCTCTTCAGGCTCTAAATCCTAACATTCCTATAAACTAGCAAGGAAGAATTTAGCAGCATTATATATTGAAAGTAGAAGTGAGGGCAGGGCAGCGCACTTCAGACAGAATTGAGCATGGACTTGGCCATGGCACCACCAGAGAGCTCAGGATTATAGACTGGGGTTGTGATCACTAGGACCTTGGATGGACTGTGCTAGGTTGGTTCACAGAGGCTGATACAGGTTCAAGAATCCTCAGGCATAGACCTGGCATGGCCAAGATCAGTACAGGGCCCAGTCAGGACTGGTGAGGAACAGCCAGCCCATTGGCCGTTCCAGAATTCATCAAGAGAGGGCTCTGTAGCACTGGCAGTTTCACCAAATAGTGGCACTCTACTACAGCTGGGAAAGTTGGCACCTCATCTTTGTAAACTCTTGCTGACCAAGGCCTTTCTTGATCCCCTTAGCTGCTAATGCCCCTTCCCTTTAATTACTTTGTATATATTTCATTACTTATGTAATGGGACCAATGACAAGTTTGCATTTTAATGGGCAAGGTGTGTGTGGGAAGACAACATAAGCATAAGTACATGTCATGGGAGACTGGTGCAATCCTCTCATTTTACTGAAGAGAGTAGGGAGGTTCAGGAAGGAGATGGGTTAAGGGAACCAACCTCCTTCCAGTCACCTGGGTTTGTATGTCTATATTCTTTAATTCAAACCATAGACTAGGTCCTAATTACCCTTCTGCTATATTAACCCATTGTCCACACTGCTGCCAACACAATCATCCTCAAATTGGACCATGCTCCTCCCTTGTTCAAAAACCTTGAGGAACTCTCTATGGCCTCCCATGAGAATCAATCAACATTTGTCAAACATCTGCTATGCACCAAGCACTAGAAATACAAAGACAAAAATAAAACAGTCCCGGCCATCGAGGAGTCTACTGGGGGGAGGAGGATAATATATCTATACACATATATGCAAAACACATACAAGAAACACACCAGGTAATTTTGGGGAAGGAGATGTTAGCAGTTAAGGGAGTCAGAAGAGGCCTCAAGTAAGAGGTGTTATCTGAGTAGCACTTCAAAGGAAGTTCTACTTCTGGGGCACATAGGTGATGCAGTGGTTAGAGTACTGGGCTTGGAGTCAAGAAGACCTCAGTTCAAATCCAGCCTCAGATACTTCTTGGCTCTGTGACCCTGGGCAAGTTTAACCTCTGTTTCTTCATCTGTAAAATGGGGATAATAATAGCATCTACCTCCAGGGTTTTTGTGAGGATCAAATGGGATATCATTTGTAAAGTGCGTAGCATAGCACATAGTAAATGCTATATAAGTATTATTATATTTATTATGATAGATTCTAAGAATCAGAAGTGAGAAGGGAGTACATTCTAATCATGGAGACAGCCAGAGCAAGGTCAGAGATATCAAAGAGGGAATGGACTCAGTTATCCAAGTGATCCTAAAGCATGGGTCTGACCATGTTACCCCTCCTACTCAAAAAACTCCTGTGGCTCCCTATTACCCCCAGGATCAAATATAAAATCCCCTCTGGCTTTTAAAGCCCTTCATAGCCTATCTCCTCCCTACCTTTCTAGGCTTTCCTCTTGTCCCTCTTCCTCTCCTTCCTCCCTTAATCCTCACTCAGACTCTGGGCATTTTCTATGACTGTCCCCCATGTCTGCAGCTCCCTCCTTCTTTTCTGTCCCCTGACTTCCCTGGCTTCCTTCAAGTATCAGCTAAAACTCCCACCTTCTACAAGAAGCCTTTCCCAATCCCACTTAATGCTAATGCCTTCCCTCTCAATTATCTCGTCTATCCTGTTAAATATCTTGTTTGTAGAGTTGTTTGCATGTTGTTACCCCAATTCAGTTGTGAGCTACTTGAGAGCAGAGACTGGGTTTTTCCCTTTTTTCATATCGCTATTGATTAGCTTAGTACCTGGCACATACTAGGCATTAAATGTTTCTTGACCTATGTGTGAGGAACAGAGAAAGCATTTAAAGCTATTTGCTACCTGTGTCCTGTCTTTCAGGTTTATTACATGGTCCTATGTTCCTTGAGAGCAGGGACTTTTTAATGTCTTTGTATCCTTGTTCCTCAAGATTTTAATTATGTAAATTCAATGCTTTTGGATTGGAGGCACTTTACCATAAATCTCTAAGTGACAGGGTCTGGATTTTAACCCAGGATTTGATTCTAACTTTAGTGTTTTTTTTCTTTTTAAATTTATTTATTTTTAGTTTTCAACATTTACTTCCACAAGATTTTGAGTTCCAAATTTTCACCTCATCTCTCCCCTTCCCCCACCCCAAGATGGCATGCATTCTGAATATCCCTTCCCCTATATGGAAATCTATCTTACCCTGCAGGAAATAAGGGGGGAAGGGGACAAGAGAGCAGGGGGTTGATAGAAGGGAGGGCAGATTGTGGGAGGGGATAA
Organism: Phascolarctos cinereus; assembly: GCF_003287225.1. Lineage (NCBI taxonomy): Eukaryota > Metazoa > Chordata > Mammalia > Diprotodontia > Phascolarctidae > Phascolarctos > Phascolarctos cinereus. The sequence goes on along the minus strand of NW_027555958.1, from coordinate 265,964,942 downwards.
TCAAAAGCAAACACTTCTGAGGAGGGACAGGGTCAAAAGAGAGAATAGAATAAATGGGGGGTAGAATAGGATGAAGGGAAATATACTTAGTTTTTCACAACATGACTACTATGGAAGTGTTTTGCTTGACTACACACCTATAACCTGTATGGAGATGCTTACCTTTTCAATGAGGGTGGGTGGGGAGGGAGGAAGGGAGAAAATTTGTAACCCAAAGTTTTACAAATGTATGTTAAAAATAAAAAAAAATTTAAAAAAGGGAAGATAAAAATAATTTTTAAAAAAATATCCCTTCCCCTAGTCTGCCCTCCCTTCTATCTCTCCCCTCCTTCTCTTATCCCCTTCCCTTTCAACTTTCCTGTAGGGCAGGATAGATTTCTGTACCCCATTTCCTGTATTTCTTATTTCCCCGTTGCATGTGAAAACACTTTTTTAAAACGTGTTTTTAAAACTTTGGGTTCCAAATTTTCTCCCTTTCTCCCTCCCCACTCACCCTCACTGAAAAGGCAAGCAATTCAATGGGTAGTTATGCAAAACACTTCCATAGTTAACTTTCGTATTTTTCTACTACACCATGTTCTTCTAATGAGTTCCCCATAACTGGAGATCTTTTGGTGAAGGTTGGATTGCCATTTGTTGAGGATGTGATAGAAGGGTCTCCTTTCCATGTATTGGGTGGATTAAATTTTAGGCGCCTATGAACTAGGTGACTGATGAAGACTACAAGTCCCATCAGCCTCTGGGAGCAGGGTTATATGTGAACAGGTGAGGCAGTTCCCAGAGAGGCAGATCCCAGATGAACTTAGACTGACAGGAGTTTTACCTCTTTTCCCTTTCATGTGCAGGTGAGTGATTTCCAAGCATTAAGATCTCAGTCTTAGAAGGGAATGGAAGAGCTGGGAACTGGAAGGGAGGGCAGCTGACCCCAGAGTTAAGTTTAGGGACTTCTTCGTTGGAGCTGCTAAGCTGGGGCCCCCTTTTGTTTCAGTCTTGAAGCTGAGCTGCCTATCAGACTGACTTAGCTTTCACTAGCCCAGCCTCCAAATGGTAATTTTATTTGCCTGGGGCTCAGGGATTCTTTCTAGGCTACTCCCACCCCTTCCAGCTTTCCCTCCCAGCTGGAGCTGAGTGAAATTCCTTAGGACTTTGGGGTAGGTTTTTCTCTCCTCCATAGGATTCTCCTGTGTGCACTCCCTCCATAACCCAGGCACATGTGGGAGCCCTTTAGGGGCTTTCTGACCTCTGAGAGGTGTTGGCAAAGGACACTCCCTCAAATGTCTGTTACTCTTTGACCCAACCTCCAATGCTGGGGAGGAGGAAGAATAGAAACAAAAGAATTAAAGGAAAGACCTAGTGGAATTTGAGTCTGGCCAGGGTCACAGGAGAGAAGAAAGGAGAGATCTTGTGGAAGGAAGCTTCGAGGTGTAGGGGAGAGATCACTGGACTTGAGGTCAGAATCCTTGGCTCTGCCAGCTTACTTGTTGGGTTATCTTGTTACCACTCTGAGTCTCAGTTTCCTCATCTGTAAAGTGAAGGGTTTACAATAGATTTTAGCTCAAAATAAGCTACTGTATTTCTGGGGAGTGGGAGAAATCTGGAGGAGGGGATGGAAGAAGAAACAGCAACTAGGGCTGCAGAGTCAGGTTAGAGGCAGCTGTGGGCAGCCGAGGGAGGGGGTGAGGTTTGTGGGTTAATGGTTGGGGGTGGGGAGTGTTGTCCAGTTGCTGGGGTGATGCTTGACCTTTCACCGTAGGCAGGCCTGGTGGGGAGGGGGTATGGCACAAGTGTCTAGAGGCTGAGGGGGTATGGCACAAGTGTCTAGAGGCTGGTTTAGAGACCGGAGGGAATTCCCATAAACATCCCCTCCTTTCTCCCACTCCTCTCCTACTCAACTTGGCTGAGGCCCCAGGAATGATGGATTTAGTGAGTAGGCCTGGACTAGCCCCCTTAAGAGGACGAGCTGGGGAGGCAGAGTGCAGCAGGAGTGCCATGAGGGAACAGCTGGGTCTGAGGTGTCTAGCTGCTCATGGTGTTTCCTAGCTCAGTTCCAGGGGCCTGGCTTTCTCCGGTGGCTTAGTGCCAGGTCCCAGGCAAGGTTAAGGGTACTGCTTCTGTCTCCCTGCCCATTCCCCATCCTGAAAAAGAAGAAGATGGAGCCCTGAGTGAGTACGGCCTCTTGGGCTCTCAGAAGTGGAAGAGCTGGGTCAATCCACTGGGAAGTCTGAGCCTGTTGTTGGGTGGGGCTGGAAGGCTACTGAGTGGAGGAAAGAAGCCTCACTCCTTCCAGTCTTTAGTGGGGCTGGGTTAAAGGACTCCCATGGCTTTTGATCAAGTGTTGTCTTGTCTGGGTCCCTGTTCTCCAACGAGCTGAACTCCTTTCTTACTTATTATCTTCCCCATGACTCCCCCCATGAGAGATCAGGCTTTGTAAAAAGGGCAGGAAGGATTCAGAGGAGTATGTCTCAACTCACTTCATGACTCAACTTTCCTCCTGCACCCAGGGAGGGGCTCCAAGATAAAAGTCTTCTGGGCAGGAACCGGAGTTGTGGGTCGACGGCCTATTTGCCTTGCTCTCTCCTGTCCGTTTTCCTCCTCCCCTCGATCTGGGACATGAAAATAAAGCCATTCTCATTCGAATTCTGCCCACTTCAGGGAGGGAGCAGAGCAGACAAAGACAGATTGTTCCGGCTAAGGCCCCATCCCAGCTGCTGTCCTGGGGTGGGGGCAGGGGAGGGCCGCTCTATGAGCCGGTAGAGATCCTCTCATTCTGGACTGAACTGAGTGAGAACACAATGATGTTTGCTGTAGAATCGAGGTGAAGCTGATTAATCTGGAAAAGGGCCTTAACTCTGGTCACTAAGGCTGGAGCCCTTCCTACCCCGAGGCTCAACTTCCCAGAGGCATCCCGGGAAGAACTGGGGAGGGGTCTGGGAAGCCAATGGGGACTCAATTACGTCTGTACTCTCCTTTACCAAGGGGCTTCCATACACTGGTCACCATGTTCTCAGTGCTTGTTCCTACAGGTTTGAAGTAAGGTGGTTATTAGGCCCTAGACAGGTTTCCTGTGAAGGAGGAAGTGCACTGGGTTATGGGCAGGATATTTATCCCAGCATCAGTGATGGTGGGTGCAGCTGTGGGCGTACCTGCCTGCTATTAGCAGGCTGTTCTGAGCAATCTCTGTGCAGTCCTTGGCCTTTCTTACCTCCATAAAACTCTTCTACCAGACCTCTGGATTGTTTGAAACAGGGGCAGGAACTGTAGATAAGGAGGTAACTTGAGGTTACTAAACACTCCACCCTTGACTTCCTGAGGCCAACAACATCCGGGAAACAGATGGGGACCCTGCCTAGAAAAGACTGAGCCTCCCTCCCTACTCCCTTCCTCCCCTCTCTCTCAGTCAGTAGAAAGTCAGTTTCCCTTCCCTCAGTTAGTAGAAAAAAGAATAGTATTATTTTTTCCCTTTTTCTTAAAAATTTTATTATTTATTTTTAGTATTTAAATTTTTTTTTTTGAGTTTGAAATTCTCTCCTTCCCTCTCACCCCTCTGCCACCCACTGAGAAAGCAAGCAATACTATTAGAATAGCATTATTCCTAAGTTAGTTATGTGCTGGACTTTGGGGAAACTCACTCATCATGTGCTCAGCTGGCATAGCCCTGGCATTGTCAGGGGGGAAAGGAGGGGCAGTGTTGCCTAGAGCATTGGTTGGCACAGACTGGGGCCTGGAAAGGGGGAGTGCCTTCACTAGTACTACATAGCGTCCCCAGAGAGCAGGGCAGCTTAGATCTAAATGTCATATGACCAAACTTTCCATTTCTCTCTAGGTGGGAGACAGTTGTGATAACCGCCTGAGCAGCACTGGCGAGCACCTGAAATGGCCCGGTCCCCTTCTTTCATCCTTCCCATTCCTGAAGGCAGGGAAAGCCCTAGGTAAGCTGCCAGCTGGGTTAGGGACAGAACTTTCGCATTGTCAACGTGGCACTGTGGATGTGGCCCTGGAGATCTGGGTTCCAGTCCTGGATCTGATACATACCAGTCGTATACATTTGTGAGCAGATCTTTGAACTCCTCTGTGTTTGTGTACTCATCTGTGAAATGGATCCCATCGGGTTAATGTCCTCCATCCCCACCTCAAAGGTTTCTAGGAAGAAAAATGCTTAAAAACTATGGAGGCTGATGGGGGATGTTCATGTGTGTAGGGAAGGGAATCTTCCCACAGGGACCTCTGACGGATTTTGATAAGACCTATCTGAGAGGGCTTCTGAGATACTGGCTCCACTCTTTTCTTGAGGAGCAGGCAAAGGGGAAAGCTGTCTGGCCCACAGAACCCTAGCCTTTCTATTCCCCAACAGCCAGGACCTCAGCCCATATGATGAGAACGTCGTACATGACTCCTTCCACCAGCTCATCCAGGAGCAGAGTCAGCGGGTTGAAGCTGACTCTCTGGAACTCCAGGAGAGGCCTCCCAGGGACAAAGGTAAGTAGTTTATCCAGAGAGGAGGTGTGGGTTCCTTTCACGAGTAGATGTGTCTGCGATTGGTTCCGACTCTGGATTTAGGCAGCTAGGTGGTAAAGTGGATAGAGCTCTGGACCTGGAATCAGGAAGTCCTGAGTTTAAATCTGGCCTCAGACACTTATTTGGAAGTATGATCCTGGACAAGTCACTCAACCTCTGGTTGTCTTAGTTTCCTCAACTGTAAAATGGGAATAATAACAGCACCCGCCTCACAGGGTTGTTGTACAAATCAAATGAAATGATGTTTATAAAGTACTTAGCATAGAGCCTGGCATATAGCCGGTACTATATATTTGTTCTCATCCACATAATCCAACCCCTTCTCTTTCTCTCTCTCTCTCTCTCTCTCTCTCTCTCTCTCTCTCTCTCTCTCTCTCTCTCTCTCTCTCTCTCTCTTTTGTTTTTTTGGTGAGCAGTTGGGGTTAAGTGACTTGCCCAGGGTCACACTGCTAGTGTGTATCATGTGTCTGAGGTCGCCTTTGAACTCAGGTCCTCCTTACTCCACTGTGCCACCTAGCTGCCCCAACAACCCCTTCATTTTGTAGATGAGAAAATTGAGCACCAGACAGATGAAGTGATTTGCCTAAGGTCATGCAGTTAGTGTCAGGGGCTGAATCTGAACCCAGGTCTTCCCTGACTCTAAATGTAGTACTCAGTCTACTTCTCCTCATTATCTGCCACCGGGGCTTTTAAGTTACTTAGAGGAAGGAGAAGAGCTGTTCGATTCCTATGGGTGTTTATCAGTTTTCTCCAGAAGTCCCTTCTCTTTCTCAAATTCTGGGATTCTTTTCTAGGTAGAGGCTCCCAGTCCCTCAGGGGCCCTCAGGAATACTGCTCAGCCACACTTCAGATCCTGGCCAATATGCCCAGCCGAACCATTGGTGAGTAAGGGCAATCTCTTCCTCAAACCTGTTCCCTGTTTGCCTGCTCCATCCCTGTTCCCTTCCCCCGGCTCTGAGACGTGTTCCTCTCACCCAGTGCTATGGGAGTTGGGGTTTGTATGTGTTCAAAGTTTCTATCTTTCTACGCCTGCCCAGGCGTGTTGATAAAGTGCTTTCTTGGTTTCTAAAAAAGATTCAGTTATGCGAGTAAAAATAGAAGGCTTTTTGGATGCCAATGGTGCCTTGAGTTCTCTTGGGAAAGAGGTTTTCCTCTTGGGTACTTGGGCCTCCTAGTTGCTCTCTCTATTCTTGGGACCCTGGGAAGAGGCCCTAGCCAACCTTTAAAGGATAGAAAAGACAGTCATGGCACTGTGAGCATCCCATGCCCATTTTCCTTTTTTTTTTTTTTTTTGCTTTTTGATTAGGCAATGGGGTTAAGTGACTTGCCCAGGGTCACACAGCTATTTAGTGTTATATGTCTGAGGCCATATTTGAACTCAGGTCCTCCTGAATCCAGGGCTGGTGCTCTATCCACTACACCACCTAGCTGCCCCCTCCCCCATTTTCTTAACCTCAGGGCAACTTCCAGGTCATCAATTCTAGAGAGAGTGAGAAGCCATATAAGGAATTGGGTATGAGGAAGAAGAAAAGAGGAGGAAACAGAAGATGCATGGTTAACCTATCTCACCCCTGAATTTTCCCAAGTTTAAGTACCTTCTCCCTTCATAATTTCAACTCCTTCTCAACCCCACAGGCAGAAGCAGGGGGGCCATTATCTCTCAGTATTACAACCAAACAGTCAGATTGAGGCGGAAAAATAGCCGACCCTTGCTGAGGGAGATGTCACGGTCTGCCCAACCCAGTATTCGGCAATACGACTTGGAGTTGGACTTGACCCCCAGGGAAGAAGAAGGTGAGTGTGGCAGGAGGGATGGCCACCCTATTTGTTATGGCAGTAGCCACCTACTAAGACGATCTTATCACATCTTCATGGGCTCTGCCCCCTAGAAATGCTGTTTCTCCTTCAACAGTCCCTTGGCCCTTCTGGCAGACATTCCCTCAACTCCTCGTTTCTGGATTCTGTTCTTTTTTTTTTTTTTAACAATCTTGTAAATTGTTTTGTTTTAGAAGAGAGTAGGGATGTACCTTTCTCAGGTGTCTTCCCCTTCACCATTTGTTACCCACAGTGGAATTAATCAATCAGTATTAAGTGCCTTCCATATTCTAGGCTCTGAGGTTTTCTTTTTCTTAAGAAAAGTGAAAGCCTATGCCTTCCAGGATATACCATCTATGTAAGCTCCTTGAGGGCAAAGGATTTTTTCTTTCTTAAAAATCAGTCAAGTACTTCTGACTATACTGAGATACAAAGTAAAAGCAAAAATAATCCCCGCTCTTGAGAAACTGTCATTCTAATTTGGAGACCACATGTATACATTGGTTATTGTTTGTTGTTTTTCAGTTCCTCTGGTGGGGTTTTCTTGGTAGAGATACGAGGAGGTTTGCCGTTTCTTTCTCTAGCTCCTTTGACAGATGAGGAAACTGAGGCAAACAGGGTTAAGTCAGAGTCACACAGCTAGTGAGTGTCTGAGGCCAGATTTGAACTCAGGAAGAGGAGTCTTCCTGACCCCAGGCCCAGCACTGTGCTACCTAACTGCCCCATATAAATTGGCACATAATAATAATAGCTAATGCTTATATAGAGTTTACTATGTTCTGGGCACCGTGTTATCTCATTTGATCTTCACAACAATTCTGGGAAGTAGGTACTGTTATTGTCCCAATTTTACAGATGAGGAAACTGAGGCAAATGGGGTTAAGTGACTTGCCCAGGGTTACACAGATAGTAAGTAGGTAGGCCTGGATTTGAACTTAGGTCTTTCTGATTCCAGGCCCAGTGCTCTATGCCCTGTACCACCTAGTTGCCTACATACAGAACGGCTGGAAGGTAACCTTAAAGGGGATAGCTGAGGCAGCTGAGAAAGGCCTCCTAAAGGACGTGGCTCTTGGGCTGAGTATAGAAGGGAGCCAGGCAAGTAAGGAGGTGGATGTGAGGAAGGAGCATGGCGTCAGCCAGGGCAAAGCCACGGATTCCAGATGTCTTGTGTGGGGAGCAGTAATTAGCCCAGTGACGTTGGATTATCAGTGGATAGAGTGTGGGCCTGAAGTCAGGAACACTCATCTTCCTGTGTTCAAATCCGGCTTCAGACACTGGCTAGCTGTGTGACCCTGGGCAAGTCACTTCACCCTGTTTCCCTCTGTTTTCTCATCTCTAAAATGAGTTGGAGAAGGAAATGACAAACCACTCCAGGACCTTTGCCAAGAAAACCCCAACTGGGGACACAAAGAGTCAGAAATAACTAAACAACTGAACAACAGTGTTGGATTATAGAAAGAACGGAGAACAGTGTTGGATTATAGAAAGAGACCAGGAAAATAGGAAGGGGCCAAGATGCAAAGAGCTTTCAGTGCAAAGCAAAGGACTTTATATTTGATTGACTGTAGCTTATTGAGTTGTGGGGGGGAGGGGATGTGACATTGTCAGACCTATAGTTTACAAATATCACTTTAGTGGCTGTAGAGGATAGTTTAGAGTGGAGAGAAATGAGGCAGGGAGAAAAATTAGAAGGCCATTGCAATAGTCCATTGATTAGAATTGTTTCCCTAAATCAATACTTTACTTAGCCCTTTTGGAGGACCTGTACCCCTTTGAAATGTGAATGTAATCCCCTTCACTTCAGACCCTTTTCCTGGCTTCTCAACGTATCTTATTGAAGGACCTGGGCAGTTCACGTTTTACTATTAAATGGCCTAAAAGATTGTCCTCCTGTTGCATTTTAATCTACAAACTTCTGTCTTGCCATGTCAAGCTTCTCTTTAGAAAGAGGATTCTTGGGGCAGCTAGATGGTGCAGTGGATAAAGCTTTGGCCTTGGAGTCAGGAGGACCTGAGTTCAAGTTTGGCCTCAGACACTTGACACTTACTAGCTGTATAACCGTGGGCAAGTTGCTTAACCTCAATTGCTTCACAAAAAAAAAAAAGGGAAAGTAGAAAGAGGATTCTTAGGCTGTATTAGGTGTAGGTTAGGTTCAGCCTAGAAGCTTCCCTCATTTTTGCTCCAGATCAATGTTTAGGAAATAAGGGTCCGTATGCTCCTCTGTCTGGAAAAAGGTAAGAGATGTGACTGACTACTCAAGTTTCCTGAGCTTAGCTCCATTCTCAGTGCCTTACTCCTTAACAGAGAAGCGGAGCTTGCTGGTGAAGGAACTACAGGGCCTGACAATAACCCAAAGGAACCACATGCTGCGGGACATGCCCCTGAGCCTGACTGAGAAACGCTGCCTCCGGTTAGTATGCTCCCCTGGTCCCAACATTGACGCAGGTTCTTCGTTTAACCTCCTTCTTCCCCAGTCACCCAGGAGTAGAGAACTCCCAGGTATCTGAGAGTGATTCACTAAGCAGGGCTGGGGGCTGCCCAACTGGATGGAAATGCTACCGTCTCTACCCCCTCATCACCCTTGAAGTACTGATGGCCTTCTCCTGCTTTTAAGACAGGACAGCTGTATCCATAGAGGAAGACAGAGGTACCACCAGGGCAGCCAGACCCAGCTGTACTGTTGTAGTCACCTCAAGTATCATTGTATCATAGTAAGTACTGATCTATGTGTTGTCTTCTTCCCCTTCCCCCTTCTTTCTAATTTTGTGCCCGCTCCGTGTTACAGTCACCTTGTTCCCCTTGTCTTTGAGGGGGAGCAAAAAGGTGAGGAAGAACCAGTGGAAAAAACAATCAGAATGGCTAATATGACAAAAAAGGGAAAATGATACATGTTGGAGGGGGTGTGGAAAACTGGAACACTAGTGTCCTGTTGGCGGATCCTGTGAAATGATCCAACTGTTCTGGGGAGAAATTTGGAACTGTGCCCAAAGAACTATAAATCTATGTATACCCTTTGATCCAGCAATACCACTTCTAGGTCTATATCCCAAAGACATTGAAAAAAAGACCTATTTGTACAAAAAAATATATAATGGCTCTTTTTTTGTGGTGGGTAAGACTTGGAAATTGAAGGGATGCCCATCAATTGGGGAATGGCTAAACAAGCTGTGGTATGTGATTGTATTGGAACATTATTGTGCTATAAGAAATGATGAGCGGGTGGATTTCAGAAAAACCTGGGAAGACTTACGTGAACTGATGCAAAGTGAAGTGAGCAAAGCCAGGAGAACATTGTACACAGTAGCAGTAGTACTATACAATGGTCAGCTGAATGACTTCACTGTTCTCAGCAATATAATGATCTAAGACAATCCCAAAATACTGATGATGAAGCATACTACCTATTTCCAGAGAAAGAACTAATATTGTTTGCATACAGGCTGAAGCATGCTATTTTTCCAAAGAAAGAAAGAAAGAAAAAGAAAAATCAATCAGAAGACCCAGGTTTGAATATTAGGCATATATAATCTAAGAGAAATTACTTAAGTTCTCTGATCCTTAGTTTTCTCATCTGTGAAATGGAAATAGAATACTTATCAGTCTCACTTGCTTGTTGTGGGGAAGGCTGCATTATAAACCTTAAAGGACTATATATTTGTGAGCTACTATTAATATTGAACTCCTCACCAATTGATAAGAGGTGTTTGTTGCATGAAATTGAAATGATTCTTGGGATCTAAGTGCTAACGATTCTTTTAAATTTATTTTTGTTTTTTTAGCCACATCTGTCAATTAGCCAACAAAGCACTTAAGTGTTTACTGTGAATCAGCGGCTATGCTAAGTGCTAGGGTTACAAAGAAAGGCAAAAACACAGCTCCTGCCCTCCGAGATGTCATATTCCAAAGAGAGTAACAACATGCAAATAACTAGGTCCATACAAGATGTATACAGAGTAGATAATGATAATCTGAAAGAGAAAGTCATTAGCAACTTGAGGGAACAGGAAAGGTCTCCTGTAGAAGATGGGATTTAAACTGAGTCTTTCAGGAAGCCAGGGAAACAAGATGGGGAGGAAAGGAGGAAGTACATTCTAGGCAGGGGGAAACAGTCAGTTCAAAAGTACAGAGCTGGATTGGAGATGGGAGTGTAGTGTGGGAGGAAGTACAAGTAGGTCAGTAGGCCATGGTAGCTGGATTGTAGAGTACTCGGAAGGCAGTCATGCAAGAAGTCTGGAAAGGGCCAGAATGTAAAGAGTGTTTTTTCCTAACATTAGTTGTTTTTTATTAATATTTTGAGTTCCAAATTCTCTCCCTCTCTACTTCCCCTCTTTGAGAAAGCAACCAATTTGATATAGATTATACACGTGCAGTCATGCAAAACATTTCCATATTAGCCATGTTGCAAAAGAAAACACAGACTAAAAAAAAAATAATAAAGTTTGAAAAAAAGTATGTTTCAATTGGTATTAAGATGCCATCAGTTCTTTTTCGGGAAGTAGATAGCATTTTTTAAAAAATTATTTAACATTTTACTTTTTCTCCAATTACATGTAAAACAATTTTTAACATTTGTTTTTTAAAATTTTGAATTTAAATTTTAAAATCTTGAAAAAAATAAAATTTAATCTCTTTTTCCCTTCCTCTCTCACTGAGAAGGCAAGCAATTTGATATAGGTTATACATGTAGTCATAGAAAACATTTCCATATTAGTCATGTTATGAAAGAAAACACAGGGCCTTTCCCCCCAAGAAAAAAACCCCTAAGAAAAATAAAGTAAAAAAAAAAAGTATGCTTTTCTCTGCTTTCAGAGTCCAGCAGTCCTTTCTCTGAGGATAGATAGCATTTTTCATCATAAGTCTTTCAAGAATTGTCTTGGATCATTGTATTTATAAGAATAGCTATCATTTACAGTGGACCATTGTATAATATTGCTGTTACTGTGTACAGTGTTCTCCTGGTTCTGCTCAATTCACTTTGCATCAGTTCGTGTAAGTCTTCCCAGGTTTTTCTGAAAGCATCCTACTCATCATTTCTTATAGCAAAATAATATCCCATCACAATCATGTACCACAACTTGTTCAGCCATTCCCCAGTTGATGGACATTCCCTCAATTTCCAGTTCTTTACCACCAGAAAAAATTGTTTTGTACATCTCTCTTTTTTTTTTTTTAAACTCTTTGGGATACAGACCTAGTAGGCGTATTACTGGGTCAAAGAATATACATAGTTTTACAGCCTTTGGGCATAGTTCCAAATTGCTCTCCCGAATGGTTGGGTCAGTTCACAGCTCCACCAACAGTGCATTAGTGTTTCCATTTTTTGACAACCCCTCCAACATTTGTCATTTTCTTTTCTATCATATTAGCTAATCTGTATAGGTGGTACCTCAGAGTTGTTTCAATTTTCATTTCCCTGCTCAATAGTGATTTAGAGCATTTTTTTTTGGTATGACTGTAGACAGCTTTGATTTCTTCTTCTGAAAACTGCCTGTTCATGTCCTTTGACTATCAGTTGAGGAATTACCCATATTTTTATAAATTTGACTCAATTCTGTATACATTTGAGATATGAAGCCTTTATCAGAGAAACTTGCTGAAAAATTTTCCTCCTAGTTTCCTGCTTTCCTTCTAATCTTGGCTGTATTGGTTTTGTTTGAGCAAAACCCTTTTAATTTAATGTAATCAAAATTATCCATTTTACATACTATAATGCTCTGTATCTCATTTGGTTATAAATTCTTCCCTACCCATAGATCTGACAGGTAAAATATTCCATGTTCCCCTAATTTGCTTAGAGTATTGCCCTTTATGTCTAACTCATGTATCCATTTTGATCTTTTCTTGGTATACAGTGTGAGATGTTGGTCTCTACCTAGCTGCTGCCAAACTGTTTTCCAGTTTTCTCAGCAATTTTTGTTGAATAATGAGTTCTTGTCCCAAAATATATCTTTGTGATATATTGCTGTAATCTCCCTGTTGGGATTTTGTTTAAATTTTTTGCATCAATATTCATTAGGGAATTGGTCTGTAGTTTTCTGTTTCTGTTTTTGCTCTTCCAGGTTTAGGTATCAGCACCATGTTTGTGTTGTAGGAGGAATTTAGAAGGACTCCTTCTTTGCCTATTTTTCCCAAATAGTTTATATAGCATAGTAATTATTTTTTTTTTTTTTTAGTGTTTGATAGAATTCTCTTGTGAATCCATGTGGTCCTGGAGATATTTTCTTAGGGATCTCATTGATGGCTTGTTCCATTCCTTTTTGTAAGATAGAGTTCTTTATTCTATTTCCTCCTCTGTTAATCTGGGCAATTTATATTTTTGTAAACTTAGATTGTTAGATTTATTGGCCTATATTTGGGCAAAATAACTCCAAATAATTGCTTTAGTTTCATCTTCATTGGTGGCGAATTCACCCTTTTTATTTTTGATGCGGGTAATTTGGTTTTCCTTCTTTTTAAAAATCAAATTAACCAATAACTAATCTATATATTTTTTCTTCATAAAACCATCTCCTGGTTTTATTTATTAGTTCAATGGGTTTCTTACTACCAATTTTACTAATGTTTTCTTTGATGTTCACATTTTTCTGTTTGCTGTTTATTTGTTTTGTTTGTGTTCTTGTTTTTAGGCAATTGGGGTTAAGTGACTTGCCTAGGGTCACACAGCTATTAAGTGTCAAGTGTTTGGTCTGAGTCCGGATTTGAACTCAGGTGCTCCTGACTTCAGGGCCGGTGCTCTATCCACTGTGCCACCTAGCTGCCCCCTTGTTTGCTGTTTAGTTGGGGATTTTAAATTTGTTTTTCTTTGTAGATTTTTCTTTTAGTTGCATGCTCAATTCATTGATCCTCTATTTTATTGATGTAAGCATCTAGAAATATAAATTTTCATCTAAATACTGCTTTGGCTGTATCCAATAAATTTTAGTATGTTGTCTCATTGTTGTCATTCTCTTCAATGACGTTATCATTTTTTGTGATTTGTTCTTTGATCTACTCATTCTTTAGGATTAAATTATTTAGTTTCCAATTAATTTCCATAGCCCTTTATTGAATGTAAGAAGGGATATGGTCACTGCTCTTCTGGCCTGTGCTCTGGTCTGTGAGCAATCACAAATATTCTTTTTCTTCCCTGGAACTGTGACCAGGGTCCCTACTCCTGCTAGGGCTCCTTGGCCTGGGACTGTCACCCAGAACCGAGTGTGGGCTGTATGAGTCCTGCACCCAGTGTCAGCAGAGGGACCCCTGTAATCTCTTTCTGATGAGTTGTCTGATCCCCTTACCATCTGTGGGCTGAGAGCTCTGGAAGCCCCTCTGCTAATACACATGGCCCCAAGGCCTGCTCCTGCCTTGCCAGGAGCTGCTGACCTTTTCATTTGTCTTGGGCTGGAAAGTTGTTGCATCCTGACCTCATGTCGGTTCTTCCACTCTAGAATTTGTTTTGAGGCATCATTTTAAAATTGTTTGGAGGGGAATTTGGGAGAGCTCAGGTGAATCTCTGCCTTTTGCCATCTTGGCCCTGCCTCCCATGCTAGCAATTCTAAATAGAAAAATGCAGCCTTTCATTGGTATTATAACAGACCTTTTGGTAACTGCTCCTTTACTCCACCCAGGCTAAACTCTTCTAGGTGGCTTTCTATGACAAAAATAGTCCCATGACTTCCTTTACCTTGTATCACCTCCTCTCTTACTCTGAGAGAGTCTGGGACAGTTGGTACATTTTTAAAGGCTCTTTAGAAAGGGAGAACAGTGATGAATCTCTGTTTTAAGTGAGACAACTGAAGCCCAGAGTAGTTAAGAGATTAACAGCTGATCAGTGGTGGGGCTGTGCCTGGAACTCTGGTCTTCTGATTCTCAACGTCTGAGCTTTTCCCTAAGATATTTCTGCCTACAATAATATTTTTTTTTCTTCCACTTTTGGTGAAGCAGTTGGGGTTAAGTGACTTGTCCAGGGTCACGCAGCTAGTAAGTGTCAAGTGTTTTGAGTCCGGATTTGAACTCAGGTCCTTCTGACTCCAAGGCCAGAGCTCTATCCACTGTGCCACCTAGCTGCCCCTATAATACTGCTTTAATGGACTTTCCCTAATCTGTTTTCCTAGTGTGGATCTAGAGGTGTGATTCTAGTGCCCTACATAGTGGCACACTGGAGTCAGGTTCGAATCCATCCTCGGACACTTACTAGCTGAGTGACCTTAGGCAAGTCACTTAACCTCTGTCTGCCTCAGTTTCCTGTTGTATAAAATGAGAACAATAATAACATCTGTCTCCCAGGGTTGTCGTGAAGATTAAGTAAGATCACATTTTTAAAGCACTTTGCCAACCTTGAAGTCCTAATCGCTAAATTATAATAATAGTTATTACTTTTATTGTTATTGACACTGTTCTTGTTCCCACAGGCTTTCCGCAGCCTGTGGTATGGAATTCTCTCTGGTCTGCATGCCCTGAAGCCCTGGCGTTGCCACCTGAAGCAAATTAGCGGCCAGTTTGGCTCTAGCGTCCTCTCCTACTTCCTCTTCCTCAAGACCTTGGTCTCCTTCAACGTCCTGCTCCTCTCCCCTGCTGCTGCCCTTCATTGTGGCCGTGCAGGTGGCCTTTCCCCCAACTTCAGAGTTCCCTGTCTCCTCATTCACAAGGCCTGGAACTCTTCACTGGGGCAGTGAGTACGGGGAATCTGGTTGGTTAGTACTAAGCCTTTTGTTGAACATAGGACCTTTTCCTCAGCCCTCTGAAGAGGGATTGTCTTTCTGATGCTCTTCCCCTCTCTCTTCTTTGTCTATGGATGCTTCTTCAATTTCTTTGCCTAAGCCTTCCCTTTTTTTTTTTTTTGGGCATTTGGGGTTAAGTGACTTGCCCAGGGTCACACAGCTAGTAAGTGTCAAGTATTTGGTCTGAGGCTGGATTTGAACTCAGGTCCTCATGACTTTAGGGCCTATCCACTTCATCACCTAGCTGCCCCATACATAACCCTTCCCTAACCAGGGCTTTGTGGGGTCTGCTGTGATGGTGACTTGAGGATACAGCTGGTACAAAAAGCATATCCTTACTTTGCCAGTTGATACTAAAAATGACTAGAAACTCATGCACCTGTGGGGAAAAAAAGCCTCTCCTTTCCCCATGTATGTACGGGATCATCTTTTCCCCTTCTGTGGCTACCACTCAAGTAATTTTTATTCTCACTTCACCCCCTTAAAAATATTGGGATTAGGGGACTGGACTTGGACTGTATGTGTTTAAGGAAGTAGTACATATACAAAAAGATATGAGGATTTTGATAGGCTGAAAGCTCAGCATTAATATACTTAGTCTTACCTATTAGTCAACCATGTGATGTGATAGCTGTAGAGTATGATGTGAGGTAAGAGATGCAGAGCATCCAGGGCAAAGAGGCAGTAAATAGTCCAATGGTCAGACTGTATGGGAATATATTAACAAGTTAGATGGCATCCACAGGAGAGTCAACTAGGATGGGAAGAGGACTTAGAACCATGCTATATGAGGATTTTTTGTAAAAAACGGCTTGGAGGAGAGGAGACTTAAGGAGAGTAATGGTTCCTTTTTTTTTTTAAATTTAATTTTTTTTGGTGAGGCCGATGGGATTAAGTGACTTGCCTAGGGTCATACAGCTAGGAAGTATCAAGTGTCCGAGGCTGGATTTGAACTCAGGTCCTACCGACTCCAGGGCCAGTGCTCCATCCACTGTGCCACCTAGCTGCCCCAAGAGTAATGATTCTTATCCTTGGAATATTTGAATTGGATCAAGGATCAACTTTCTTTCTTTGTAGTTCCATAAGGTAGGACTAGGAGAAGTAGGTGGGACTGACAGGTAAATTCCAGCTCATAACAAGGAACTTCCTAACAATCCAACTCTCTAAAAGAAGGATGGACTCCGTAGGGAGGTTGTCCAAGATGTTAACGAAGGAATTTCTCTTTTGGACAGGGCTGAGCTACTTGACCCCTGAGCTACCTTCCCCCTGTGAAATCATAGGATTCTGTTTCCTCTTGTTTGTATTCTTCTGGTGGCTCTACCTTTGGCCTAACTCTACGGGTCTTCCCTTTTTTATTTTTTCATTTCCCTCTCGGCTCTGTATTCCTGCCACTACTGCCTTCTCTTTCTCCTGCTTCCCTACTCAGTTTGGTTGCAGGTGGGATGGGTGGAATTGGGCTGCGCAGGGTCCATTGACTTTCCTCCTGAGCTATCTTACCCTTGTCTTTGCAGGGCCGATTCACTCACACAGTGATGTACTATGGCTACTACAGTAACTTCACCTTGAACCAGCCATGCTCCTCCCATCAGAACAGTGACCACTGCCCTCCAAGGGCAGTCCATCTGCCGTATAACATGCCTCTGGCTTACCTCTTTACCATTGGTATTTCCTTCTTTATCACCTGCATCACCCTGGTGTACAGGTAAGGAGAGACCCTTCCTGCTCCTGCATGGAACCACTCCCCCGCCACCTCAGTATCTTGTCCTATCTACCTTCCTTCACTTTCATACTATTTACTCCGAAATTGTCTTCTCTTCTGCTCCACCTTGCCCACCCCTTTTCCTCCTTTTGACAGAATTACAGAATGTGAGCAGTGGAAGGGACCTCAGAGGTCATCTAGTCCAAGCTTCATCTGAGAGAACCTCCTCTACAAACACACCAGAACAATGTTCTTTAGACTTGGCAGCTACATGGCACAGTGGATAGAGTGCTAGGCCTAGAGTCGAGAAGACCTGAGTTCAAATCCGGCCTCAGACACTTACTAGCTGTGTGACCCTGGGCAAGTCACTTAACCTCTGTTTGCCTTAGTTTCTTCATCTGTAAAATGAGCTGGAGAAGGAAATGGCAAACCATTCCAGTGTCTCTGCCCAAGAAAATCCCAAATGGGGTCATGAAGAGTCGGACACAAGTGAAAATGACTGAACAATAAACAAATTTTACTTGAAGATCTCTTGAGATGGGAGAACCCACAGCCTGTTTAACTTTTGGACAGTTTTTTTTTAAGCAATTGGAGTTAAGTGACTTGACCTGGGTCACCGAGCTAGTAAATATCTGAGGCTGGATTTGAACTTGGGTCCTCCTGGCTCAGGGCCCATATGCTCTATCTACTGCACCACCTAGTTGCCCAGTTCTAATTTGTTAGGAAATCTTTCTTTATATCAATCATATGCCTTCCTTAGCATATCTACCTGCTCCTCATAGTTCTACCTTCTGCAGCCAAGGAGAAGCATCTGATCCTCTTTCCACAAGTAACCAGCTCTTTATAGAGGTGAAGGCAGATCAGAATTTCCCCCCTCAGTCCCTCACTTTTGATTCTTTTTCCTCCCTTTCCCACCTTCCTCTCTCTTAATCCTCGCACTCTGCCTATGGATCTCCTTTTCTCCCTAGCATGTCTCGTTCCTTTGGAAAGAGCTACCAGGTGGGCAGTACCCTTGGAGTCCATGCCATCACTGTCTTCTGCTCCTGGGACTACAGGGTGACCCAGAGATGGGCTTCCCTACAACATGACAACATTAGGACACAGTTAAAGGTGAATGGGGCCCAGGGATTGCTGGGGTTGGTCATTTCTCTTATTACATAATACCCTCCCCCCCCCCCCCCCCCCCACCCCTCCACACATATCGTCCCACCCTGTGACTCACTAATCCAAGTAACTTTCAATCTCTGCCTGAGATCTGATACTGAAAACTAGACAGGAAGTAATAGGCTGGAACCAAAAAAAAAAAAGAAGGGTTTACTTTAGATAACAGGCTTAAGTTACATATCTGGGCAGATTGTCC
This sequence comes from Phascolarctos cinereus, assembly GCF_003287225.1. Taxonomy (NCBI): domain Eukaryota; kingdom Metazoa; phylum Chordata; class Mammalia; order Diprotodontia; family Phascolarctidae; genus Phascolarctos; species Phascolarctos cinereus. The sequence continues at coordinate 265,946,854 of NW_027555958.1, read as the reverse complement.
AATGTGTGGAGCCTAGATGCGTTTGTGCTGGTTTTCCCAGGGTGTGAGTAGCTCCAATGTAGGCCCCTGGGGTGTTAAGTAGGGGTGACTCCATCCATCCTGAGGGTTCATGTGCTGTGGAATTTTAAATCCAGCTCTGTCATTGTGTCACCTCCAACAAGTTCCTTTTGTGTACTGAGCACTGTGGAAAGGATGCAAAAGAAGGAAAACACAATCTTGGCCTTCTGGGACTTTCCAAGATGGTTAGGGAGATGGCATGCCCACAAAATAGCCCTAAGAGCCCAAGGATAAACACAGAGTGATGGAGTACAGATTAGCCCTCCTGGAATGGCTTTCTAAAGTTGGGGTGGGAGTATGCCTGAGGAGATGCTCCTCCCTCCCTTCTTTGCAGACATGACTTACCACTAGTCTAGACTGATGTATTGGTTAGTTTTGTCCACTTGCCTTTTCTCTCTCTCTCTCTCTCTCTCTCTCTCTCTCTCTCTTTTTTTTGTTACAAGTAATGATTTGCTGGTCTGAGAAGGAGAGTAATATACTCAGAAATAAAGGTATCAAAAACAAAAGACTAATCAAATCACTACTTTTTTTTTAATTGAAAGGCAAACTGATCTGTTATAAATATTTTTGTTTAAATGAGACATGAAATCTTTCCCTCTGCCTTTGACTGACTTGGGGTAGATCCCTGAGGAGAAAGATCACTAGGTCAAAGGAGATACACAGTTTAGTGACTTTTTGGGTATGGATTCCAAATTATTTTCAAGAATGATTGGTTACCAATTCACAACTCCATCTATGATGCATTTGTGTGTCCTTTTCCTCATGGCACCTCTGTCATGTACTGTTTTCATCTTTCATTATCTTTATCAACCTGATTGGTATGAAGTGAAATCTCAGAGTTGTTTTAATGTGAACATTTCTCTTATTATTACTAATTGGCAACATTCTCTCAAATGGTTGTCAGTAGCTTGCATTCATTTTTCAAAAATTACCTATTCATCTCTGTTGGGAAAGATGCAGGGACTTTTTAACACTAGTTGAGGAAGGATAAGAGGAAGGAAGGCATTCCAAGGGGTAAGCATGTAATTAAGTAATCAGCCCTGGTTTGGGGAAGGTGAGCATATTCAGTTAATTGGAGAAGAGAAGCCTTGTTGAGGAATCATAGGATCACAGAGCTAGAGTGGATGGGACCCCAGAATTCCCTGTCATCCAACCCCTCATTTTATAGATGAGGGAACCATGGCCCAGGTGATTACATGACTTGTCTAAGGTCACTCAGTAAGCATCAGACAGTCAGGATCTGAACCCAGGTTCTCTGACTTCCTTTTGATGCTTCCCTCTTTCCCACCCCCATTCCACCCCCATACCATTTGCTTCCTGAGAGAGAGAAGGTGTGGCGAGTTGAGGGTCGGAGGTGAAGTGATGGTGGACGGACTTTAAAAAGCTACTGAGTTGTTTTAAAAATGACAGAATGCTGGGAGTCACTGCAGATTCTTGAGCACAAAAGTGACGAGGAAAAGATCTGGGTTCAAGTGGAAGTTCTGATGCTGAATTACTGTGTGACCTTGGACAAATTACTTAACCTCTCTGAGATTTGTTTTTCTCTTCCATAAAATGGGATAATAATTGTAATATCTGTATCACAAGGTGATTGCCAGGAAAATGCTTTCTGAGAGCTGTTGAGGAAAATTAGTTTGGGCCTTGGAGTCAAAGAGACAAACTAGGAGGTTTGTCTAGCAACCTTCCAGGAGTGAGAGATATGGAGCCACGGCTCGGTAACCAGGGCTAAAGCAGTGGCTATGGGAAGATCAGTCCTTAAGGGATGCTACCAACCAGCCATGACCCTAGAATGATTGTAGCTTCTTATGTTCTGTCCCTTCCCACGTATACCTTCTCTCCTCGTTCTTCCACAGAGATGTTGATTTTCTGGGTCCTTGCTGTGGTGTGGGAGGGCCCTGGGCTCTGACTGACCTGTGGTCCTCCTGGCAGGAGCTGTTGGCTGAGTGGCAGCTGAAGCAACACCCGAGGAGTGTGTGTGGAAGGCTGAGACAGATGACAGTGCTGCTTCTGGTGTGGCTACTGTCCCTGGGCTCTGCCCTGGGTTGTGCCATCGCTGTCTACTCATTCTCAGAGTTTATGCATGAAGTGAGCCCTCCAACTCTGCGTTGCTTTGACCCTAGGAAGGGGAAGAGGGTGGGGAGTTAGGGCTGGAGCTACCTGGAAAAAACTGCTTGAGAGGGGCTCCATCTCAAGGATTTCCTCCTTCTCTTCGTGGTCCCTTCCATTTCATATCTTAGACTGTCCTTTCCTCTGCCCTGGGAGCTGAACCTTGAACTTTGGGCCAAGTATCAGCACCTGAATGTCACTCAAGGCATCATTAGCACCCTTCCACTCCTCCCTCTGTGTACCTCATCCCTTTATTTTCCCTCTGTTTCTCTTCTATTCTTTATTTTGGTCTTCTCTGAGATAATTTGTCAAGGGCTTTGCAAACCTCAAAGCACTAGATAACCTTTAGTTATTATTTCCTCTTTCTCTTTCTCTCTCTTATTATTTCTCTCAGTGGGATTTTGGGTTAGCCCATAGCTTGCAGATGTTTTTTGAAGGGAGGACAGGACCTTGAGTGCCCATCTCAACCTGTGATCCATCCCCAACCCTGCAGACTTTTCACCTCAATGTACGCTCCTCTCCAAGGTTCTGTCTAGTGATTTACTTTGCTAGAAAAATACCTAATCTGCTCCAGAGTTAGTCCGATCTTACCTCCTCTATGTGATCAAGCTTGTTTCCTTATCATTTCATCCACAGAACCGTGAGATTAGGACCCAGAGTGAGAAGCTCCAGGAAGCCAGTCTCCTGGCTCTGCCCCTCATAGTATGTATCATCAACCTGGTGGTTCCCTATCTCTACAATGTCCTAGCCAGTTGGGAGCAGCACGATTCTCCTGTTTTGGAGGTGTATGTGGCCATTTGCAGGTAGGGCTGTTCTGTTCTTCCATTACCACCCTTTGAGGATCTGACTGATTTGCCTGCCTATCTACTTCCCCACCTACAGCATCCTTCACTCATGTCCCCCTTTTTCTCAGGAACCTGATTCTCAAGATGGTTATTCTAGGACTTCTCTGTTACCACTGGATGGGCCGTAAGGTTAGATCACTGGAAGACCAGGTAAATGTGCCAAGAAAGACATTTCTTTTTCTTTTCTTTTAATACTTTTTTCATTATTAAATTTTACTTTTAATTTATGAAATAAAACAGGCATTTCTATAATAGTACAATAAAAATGATGATTATGCACGAAGCTGCAAATCTACTGTGCACAACTTGCTATTCTTTTCAAATATACAACAAAATTATCATGTAAATTTATTTTTTTTCCTCCCCCCCCCAGCTACCATTAGAGACAGACAGACACACACACACACATTCTATACATCCATTTATCAGTTCTTTCTCTGGATGCAGATAGCATCTTCATATGTCCTTTATAGTTAATTGGGTATTTATAATAATCAAAATAATTTATTCATTCAAAGTCATTCTTAAAACAATATTGCTGTTAGTGTATATAGTGTTCTCTTGGTTCTTCTCATTTTACTCATCATTATTTTGCTCAAGTCTTTCCATGCTTTTCTAAAATCATTGCACTCATCACTTCTTATGTTTTTATTAACAAAGACATTTCTGGGAGCCCAGAGGGCACACTGTCTGCATGCTGTACCTGATACATAGGCACTGCATGTTTGCAGAGTTGAATTGAATATGGTGGGCATCATAAAGGATATTGATTGAGGCCCATTTGTTTTTAGAACATTTCTCACAACTTCCCCTTCTCCCCCAGACATGGGGACAAACAAAGTACCCCTAGCCCTAAGGTGACTTTTATTGCTTCTTGAAGGCAGTTGGAAAGTCTGACAGTCTGGCTTTGAGTTATGGCCCCAATTGTGACTTTGGACAAGTAATTTCACTTCTCTGAGCTTGTTTCCTTGTCTATAAAGAATGGAGTAAGAGAATATTAGTCTCTTAGGGCTGAAAGAAAGTTCAGAGGCCCACTGGCTGACTAATATTCTTTGCAGGAGTATCACTCTTTCTTACAGTAGTGGTGAGAATTAAATAAAATAAAATAATCTGTAAGGAAGTGCTTTGTAAACACAAAGCCTACAAGTGTGTACAGCCGTTAGAGAATTCTTTTTATCATTATCAGTGCTGGGAGACGTTTGTGGGTCAGGAGCTCTACCGCTTCATGGTGATGGACTTTATCTTCACACTGGTGGACACCCTCTTTGGGGAGCTGGTCTGGAGGTAAGAGAGGCAGCGGAAGGATAGTATTTAATCTGGAATGGACTTGGAGGGATTATTTGGTCTCTCCTCGTCCCTTCCCATTTCTTGCCCTTAGGTTTCTCTCTTCCACCTCTGCCTTCTCCAACATAGACAGTGATTTTGGAAAGCTCTTATGTAACACAAACCAGCATGATATGGAAGATAAGAGTGCTGGATTTGGAGTCCAGCATATCCGGATTCTAAGTCTTGGCTCTGACACTCAATTATGTGACCCTTGGCCAGTCCCTTAACCTTTCACAGACTCGGTTTCGTCAACTGTAAAATGGAGATAATAGTAGCACTCACCTCATAAGGTTGTTGAAAGGGTCAAAGGAGATAATACCAAAAAAAAGTTTTGTGAACTTTAAAGTGCTATATAAGTGTTATTATTAGTATTAGTATAAATAAAGGGAAAAACAAAAATTAAAAAAAAAGACTTTAAGCTCTACACTCCTCTCGTTGGGGAGTCTGTTGACTTACACTGTAACCTCTGGTGAGATACTTAGCCTCTCTTTGTCCCCTTTATTCCCATGTGAGAATGACTCATTTCCACATTCATTCGGTATAACAAATGCTGGCATTCTTTTAGCCTCTAAGTGATGTGGTGAAAGATCATGGGTTTGTACCATTCCCAGTTCAGTGATCTTACATGAACCCTTTGCTGCCTGCAGATTATAGAATCATATTGCCACAGGGAGCTTTTTGAGATTAAGTCAAACTCCCTCATTTTACATGGGAGAGAACTGAGATCCAAAAAGGGAAACTGACTTCCCTTTTGGTCACACGGCTAATCAGTGGCAAAGCTAGGACTAACCCCTAGTCAATATCATAATATCTGACATTCTTATCTCTTTGAATAATGATAATAATAGCTAGCATTATGACACTGGGCAAGTCACTTAAGCTCTGTCTCCCTCAATTTTCCATCCATAAAATGTAAAATAGCACTCAGGGTTGTCGTGAGGATAAAATGAGATTGTTATCTGCAAGGCAGTTTTCGAACTTTAAAATGCCATTATATATTGTATTATTATTATTATATGATTATATAGTACTTATTATATGATGCTTGTCTAGCTATATAAGTACTAGCTACAGCAATTATTATTATCATTATGTAGCACTTTAAAATTTGAAAAGCACATTTCAGACACAATCTCATTTGGTCCTCCCAACAACCCTGGGAGGTGGGTGCTGTTATCATTCCCATTTTATAGATGAGGTAACTGAGGCAGACAGCTGACTCTGGTCCAGCAGTCTAACCACTGTGTCCTGGAAGTCTTTTCCATATGTTGGTTAAATTAAGTTGCACAGACCTCTCAGTCATTTGGGTTTTTGGACCCACCTACTGAGAGAAGTGAGGATCATCTACATTTGTTGCCACTCCCAAGGTCTGGCTTATAGCTCTTCTGAGTTGGGTCACTGATGATCAGACAGCCGCCTGCTTATCTGAGCTTTACAGTGACTGCTTCTGCCCTGTAGGCTCATTACAGAGAGGCTGAAGCGCGATCGGAAGCCAGAGTTCGATGTTGCTCGAAATGTGCTGGAGCTGATTTACGGGCAGACCCTGACCTGGTGAGTTCCCCCATCCAGACTTGCTCCACGGTGGTCTATCAGCAGCTGCCCCCCTCCCCCCCGAGCCTGTGTGAATAGCATCTTGGCCCTGAGGTGGAAGAGACAATTCTTGTGCAGAGGCATGTTGGGACGTCCCACAGGTAGGGCTCATCAGTACAAGGACAGGAATTGTTTGGGTTCCCATATCCCCCCTTTATTCCTATGAGCCAAGGGGGAGACTTTGAAACTCCTTGCCCAGTCGCCTCAGAAGCCAAGAGAGGCTTTTATTTCATTTCCATTGTTACCCCATGAGGCGGGCAGAGATCCGCTGCTGAGTGCAATGAGGTTGCCTTGGCGTTATTTTTAGGAGTCTGGCCCAGGCCTGGATTCTTTATTTCCCCCATGATGACCTGGATGGCTGGAAGGAGGGGATTTGTGGCCATTCCCAATAACCAACAGAAGATCTAGCCTACAGCAAAGTCCACCGTATGCCCTTGAGTGCACTGAATGACTTCTCTTAGAGTTTCTCATATGAAAGGCCTCCCTTGACCCATGGGACTCCTGCTCCATGACCTCTTTAGACATAGGGCCTTCAGCTTTCTGGCTCAAAGCACAGGGAGTTGGGGGGGGGGGCAGGCGGGGCCTGCAAGCAGATACTTGTAGTTCTAGGATTGGAGGGATCTTTCTCTTCTTTTCTCCCTGTAGGCTGGGTGTTCTCTTCTCCCCACTTCTCCCTGCCATCCAGCTTCTCAAGCTCCTGTTCCTGTTCTATATCAAGAAGGTAATGAGGCTTGTGCTGTGTAGTCAGTCACAAACATTTATTTTTTATTTATTTTTAGACAATCGGGGTTAAGCGACTTACCCAGGGTCACACAGTTAGTAAGTGTCAAGTGTTTGGTCTGAGGCCGGATTTGAACTCAGGTCCTCCTGACTTCAGGGCCAGTACTCTATCCAATGTACCTAGCTGCCCCCACCAACATTTATTAAGCACCTACTGTGTGCCAGGCACTGGGGATAGAAGCAAAAGATGGTTCCTACCCTCAAGGAGTTTACAATCAACCGTTTACCCTGGAGGAAGGAATTGTAGCCTCAGGCGTTACCTTCTGGCTGAGACTGTGGGCTGTTCTGTATCTATAGAGCAAGCAAGGCCCACTTGTAAAATGGATTCAACACCTACTTTTCAGGGTTACTGTGAGGAAAAGAGGTCAGATACAGGGGGAAGGGAACCTGTGGCCTTTTAAATCCTTAAATGCATCCTTTTGGTTGAATCCAAATTTTACAGAACAACCTTGGATTCAGTCAAAAAGTCACACTTAAGGATTTAGAAGGCCATATGTGGCCATAAGGCTGCAGGTTCTCCACCTCTGTAAACCTCAAATATAGAAGTGTGTGTGTGTGTGTGTGTGTGTGTGTGTGTGTGTGTTGCTATTTCAGGGTGTTTTATTCACAATTGACTCTGACCCTTTTCAAAGACTTCAGTTTCCCTTTGTGTTCTACCTCTAAATTGTTCCTAGGGAGCCATAGCCTTTCTATTTGGAAATTTGCTGGACCATAGGACTACCTACCCCCACCTTCTGCTTCTCTTATGTACATGCCTTTCCCTAAACAGACTTTTTTCTTTATCCTCTATTTTCCCTAACCCTCCCATCTCTGGAAAAAAAAAAACTGAAAACCTAAAGTCCTTTGGACTCCACTGATGTGCCTGTATACTTTCCTCTCTCCTTCCCTAGATTTCTAGGCCTGAAGGATGGAGAGAGAGAGAGAGAGAGAGAGAGAGAGAGAGAGAGAGAGAGAGAGAGAGAGAGAGAGAGAGAGAGAGAGAGGAACCATGGAAAGCAATCTCTTATGTCTTTTCTAGATCAGCCTGATGGCAAACTGCCAGGCGCCTAGGAAACCCTGGAGAGCTTCGCACATGACCACTATTTTCATCACTCTCCTCTGCTTTCCCTCCTTCTTAGGGGCAGCCATATTCCTCTCCTATGCTATCTGGCAGTAAGTCGACATTTGTGGGAAGATCAGCTTTGGGATTTATTGATTTGGTTTGTCTTGCTGCCAAGTTGTCTCAGGATATAGGGATAGAACTGGGTGGTGAGACTGGAGTGAAAGTAAGGAAGACCTTTCAGTTGAGTGTCTATGAAGGGCCTTACAGGGAAGTTTGTATTCAGTCAAAGGACTGCACTTGAGGACCTAGAGGGCCCCATGTGGCCTTGAGACCTCGGGTTCCCCAATCCTGGGCCAACCCTTCCAAGCTGAAAGTGATGGAGACTAGAGCTAGGAGCTAGAAGGGAGGGAGGCACCTGGCCTTCAGATTATTTTAGGGTCTGAGGGTAAGTCTCTAAGGCGCACATTACTTATGTAATCTTTCTTCCTCAGAGTGAGGCCCTCCAGGACTTGTGGCCCCTTCCGGACCTTGAACACTATGTATGAGGCTGGCAAGGTCTGGATTCGTCACTTGGAGGAGGCCAGTCCCAGTGTTACTTGGTTTACCTGGATCCACCAGTATCTGGTGGAAAACACCTTTTTTATTTTCTTGGTATCAGCTGTGCTTCTGTGAGTAGAAAGGGCTATAGGTGGGGAGGGAGTTGGGAAATGATCCTATCACCCTTCCCTTCTCTCTGAAACAATTCCACCCCCTCAGACTATGGTTCATAGGTTCTCCCCACTCCCATCTTCCTGATCCCAGACTGTCCTGTCTAGCCATCTTGTATATTGGAAGCAAAGAGTCAGTCATATAAATATGTGTAACTTGGGACCTGTTACTAGGTCACAGAATCAAAAAGGCTCTTTGGGGCCATCTAGTCCAACCTGTGCTTCGATAGAAATCCCCTCCAACATCCTGAGAAATGGCCATCTGGCGTCTGCCCGAAGACAAGTGATTGTGTGACTTCTCTTTCCCCCGTCTGGTTTTTGGTTTCCTTGTTTGTAAAATGAGTACGTTGGACTAAGTGGTCATAAAAGCCTGTCGAGTAGCCCATCTCCTCTTCCCATTACAAAGGATGGAAGGCAAGATATTCCATCTGTGTTCCTGGAAACAATACAAATGATCTATCCCCTTCTCCTCAAATAGGACCCTGCTCAGTAAAAAGAGTCATTGTCCTTATTTATGGGAATGATGCAGTGCCCTCATCATCATCATCATCATCATCATCATCATCATCATCGGTTCATTCAGCTAACCTTTATGTTAGGTCCTATTTATAATATTAATAACTAGCTTTTACATAGTGCTGTAATGGTTTACGAAGTGCTTTATTAATATCTCATTTGATCCTCATAACAACACTGGAAGGTAGGTCCTATTATGATCCTCATTTTATAGATGAGGAAACTGAGGCAAGTGGCAGTTAAATTATTTGCCTGAGGCCAGATTTGAACTCCAGTCTTCTTGCCTGCAGGTCCAATGTTCCATCCTCTGTGCTGCCCAAGATGCCTGTTTCCTTCACTTTCCTGGCCTATGTCCTTTAGGATTGGCTAGGATAAGGCATACAGACTGTGCGGGGTGTGGGAGGGAAACTCACTAGCCCCCAGGAGATAACTTGTTATCCCAGCCTTCTTCGCATCACAGTCTAAGCTAACGACCCTGAGGTGTAGTAAATACCTGTTTATCACTGAGTGCAAGGGCCACTAGAATTATCTTCACGTGCAAAGAACAGCATGTGTTTATGAACTTTTGTGGTTTTTTTAGAGCTGTGATCTACTTCAATATCCAGGTGGTGAAGGGACAGCGGAAAGTTATATGCCTCCTCAAGGAGCAGATTAGTAATGTAAGAGTGTGTGTATGATGTGTGTGTGATGTGTGTGTGTGTGTATGTATGTGTATGTGTGTGTATGTGAGGTGTGTGCATGCATGTACATATGGTTTGTGTACACAAATATATATGTGATGTATATGTAGTATTTGTATGTGGTGCATGCACATATGTGTATTGCTATGTATGCCCACAAGGTGCACACACATGTGTATGTACACACATGTACACAGCATATATACACATATGCGCACACATATCTGCATACATACAACATGTACTTGTATGTGGTTTGCATGTATGTAGGTACACATGGTGCTGCATACCTATGTATATGTGGTATGTGTGCAATATATGTATCTGTATGTGCAGTGTATGTATGTGATGTATGTACACATGTGTATGCAGCACAAACACATGTGGTTTGTGTGTACCCATATATGTGTGTGATGCATGCATATGTGTGGCGTGTGCACACTTGGTATGTATGTATTTGCATGTGCTATTTGTGTGTGCATCTATGTATATGTGGCGGGGGAGGGGGCAAACCACAATCTTGTCCCCTCTGCTCATCTGTGCCATGTCCCTTTCTCTCTACCTCTTCTCATGTCCTGTGTGCCTCTGCTATTCCAGGAGGGAGAAGACAAAATCTTCCTTATCAACAAGCTTCACTCCCTTTATGAGAAGAGGGCAACCACCAGCTAAGGGTCTGAAGCTAAGAGACTGCAGGTAAGGTGAGAGGCCAGAGTGGAAGGAAGGGGAACTCAGGGCTGTGGCAGGGGTAGCAGACATAAGAAGGGAAGGGAGACAAGCTGGGTCTAGCCTAGGCAAAAGACTGGCATTTTCTTGAGGACTCAAATAAATATTTTGCCAAGAGTGTGGTGCTAGTGATGTCTTCTGATAATTCTCTATTGCGCAGAGTACTTTTGCACACAGCCTCTCACTGGCGGCAGGTATTAGTATCCTCATTTCACAGATGAAGCATCTTGAGCCTCAGAGAGGCTGAGTGATTTGCCTGGGGTTGCACAGTCAAGGATCGAACTCGTCTCTTCTGATTGTCGGTCTGGTCCTCTTTATCCTGCCCCGCACCCCTGACTACCTTGCTAGTTACCCTCCTGGCAACAATGCCAAAGAAGATCTTTAGTCTGTGTACGGCCCCATCCCCGAGTTAAGGATGATGTGGTGATGTAAGGTATTATAGTGAAAAGAGTGCTTGATTTGGAATCAAGAAGACTTGAGTTCAAATTCTGATTCAGATGCTTATTAGCTCTGCTACTCTGGGCAAAATTACTTAATCTTTCTCATCTGTAAAATGGGGATAATAGCACCCACCTCACAGGGTTGTTGTGAGGATGAAATAAGATAACATATGTAAAATTTTTTTTAGACCTTAAAGTGTTATGTAAATGCTAGGAGTAGCAGTAATTGTTGTTGTTGTTATCTCATTGGTCAAGGGGACTCTGTTTCAGTTCCTTACTTCCCTTGACTAGGAAATGTTATAATCCTGAGCAAATTATTTACCATCTCTGAGCCTCAGTTTCCTCATCTGTAAAATGTGAGTGTTGGACTTGAGGACCTCTAAGGTCTCTTCCAGCTAGCTCTGACATTCTATAGTTTTACAGTTGCCACTGGTCTAGACTCACTGAATATGAGTGGGGTGTGTGTGTGTGTACTGGGATTGAAGAGGTTGGAGGGGAAGGTTTTATATATGCATGTACATCTTTTTCTAGCTATTATGCTATATATAGTATTTTGTTGTTTAGTCATTTCAGTCATGTCTGACTCTTCATGACCCCGTTTTGGGTTTTCTTGGCAGAGATCCTGGAGTGCTTTGCCATTTCCCTTTCCAGCTCATTTTACAGATGAGGAAACTGAGGCAAACAGGCTTGCCCAAGGTCACATAGCTAATAAGTGTCTAAGGCCAGGTTTGAATTCAGGTCTTCTTGATTCCAGGCTAGGCACTCTATCTCACTGTGACCCCTAGCTGCCCATAAAATTAGGAAAAAGAATGAATTGAAATTCTGTTGGTACTTCTGTTAGAAAGGCTGGTCATTTCTTAGTTTAGGCAAACCCCTCTGTGTTGATTTGTCTGTACAAAAATGACTGAGCCTGAGTCTTTTATATAGAATGCAAGAAGTAAAATTAAAAATTACTTTTACTTATATCAGTCTGTGCACACATCATCTTATTTAAAATATATTGTAAAAAAAAAGTGGGAATGAAATTGGACTCTAATTCTTGAATCGACTAATTTTCTTCTTAGCTGCCCATTAGTGACGTACAGTCTTTATGTGCATGTTTTCCTCACTTTTTCCCCGTCTCCTACAAGCAGATCACTCGGTTAGGTGATAGGATGGTCTCACTTAAGCTTTAATTACTTTGATACTTTGATTCCCAAGCCTCAGGGTTTACTTGTCTGCACTTAAGGCTGCAGGTGCTGTAGTAGAAAGACTGCTGAACTTTGAATCGGGAGAGACTCAGGGTTGAACCTAGGGCTATGCCAGTAAATGTTTAATTACAGGCTTGCTGAAAATTGGTAACATACTTTTAAGTTTAATTTGCATTTTTAACATTCTTTCCCATCATTTTCTTGAGCCCAGAAACCAACAAAACAATAAATCAAGCCTTGATTTGTAATATTTACTGATCTCTGAGGTATAAATGCTCACACCGAAAATTTAACAATCTGTTGGGGTTCAGGATTGCTTCAGCACATGCTTGGTTGAACCCTGCCTCTGACACTTTCTAGCTGTGTAACCATGGGCAAATCCTGGCTCCTTACAGTTTCCTCACCTGTAAAATGGGGATAATAGCATTGGTAGCACCTATCTCATGGAGTTGTGAGATTATATATATATATATATATATATATATATATATATATATATATATATTATATATATAAAAATGCTTTGTGAACCTTTAAAGTGGCATATAAATGTCAGTGTGTGCTTTTTGTTTTTTTTTGCTTTGTTGATGCCCTTAGATTTAGTCCCCAAAGGACTGAAATTTTAGCTGGACTGTTGCTGTGATGTCCTGATTAATCTCCCTTGCCTCAAGTCTCTTTCCATGACAATCCATCCCTCACATCGACAAAAATAATTTTCCACATGTACAGATCTGACCATGTTGCTTGCCTTTTTGATAAATTCTAATTGACTACACTTACCTTTAGGGTAAAATATAAATTTCCCTCTTTGGTTTTTAAAACTCTTCGCCACATGGCCCTAGATTATCTTTCAAGCCTCACTAGACATTACTCCCCTTCCCTCATTATAGATTTCAGCCACGCTGGCCTCCTCATCTGTTGCTCACACACAGCATCCCATCTCCTATCTCAGGGCTTTTGCCTTGGCTCTCCACCCACCCCCTTCCCCATCATCTTTGCCTTTAGAATCCCGTTTTTTCTTTAAGACTCAGTTCAAGCATCACCTTCCACATGAAGCCTTTTCTATTCTCCCCTGTCCTACTCCAACCCTTTGCCCATGCCATCTCTCCCAAACCACATGAAATTTATTTTGTCTTTCTGTAAACCCCTTAAGAGTAAGAACTACTTCTTTTTTTTGTCTTTGTATCACCAGTGACTTACACAGATCCTGGAACATAATAAGCACTTAATGAATTCTTGTTGATTGAATGAATGTACCAATATACTCTCAAGAAGAAATCAGGAGCCAGAGTGGGGAAGGATGATGGGTGAGCATCCAGGTGAAGCTGAATAAATGTAGCAAGAGAAGTGATATTGTCATGGGAACATCCTATAGAACGCCTAGATATAAGAGGAAATGGACAAGGAGTTTGAAACCACTACACAATTGGCAAGGCATCATGTCCTAGTACTGATGGACACTTCAGTTATGAGGGTATCTGCAGGAACACTCTCAAAAAAATGGATTCCTCTAATAGTCTCATTCTTCAGAAGCTGGAGGAAGTGGTGAGAGGGGGTGCTATTCTCAACCCTATTCTGACCAGTAAGGGTCTCCCTTCTACTGGTTCTACTGGTAGCTGAGGCACAAATGACGGGAACCTTGGAGATTGTTGACTCACCCCTTGAGAGTTTGTCACAGAGAAGAGGAAAGCCAGGCGAAGGATGATATGCTCTTAGAACATCAGATTCCAAAGGCTTTTGAGAAGGGATAGATAGGATTTCTGGCCTAAAATTCTATAGGGGGTGGGAACATTTCCAGACTAAAATTCTGAACACACAAGAAATAATTCCAGTGAGGAATCAAAGCAGGATCTGTCTAAGGCCAATTAAGAAACACAGAGAAGTCATTAATTTAGATTTTGAGAAGACATATATGGAAGATGCAAGGGCAGCTAACAGGAATGACACAATCCTGTATGAATAGTGTCTCAAGATATAAATGAACTGAACTTGGCAACACATGCTAAGAACAACAAAGGTAAAAAAGAGAAGACTCAAAGAAGGGGTAAACTTGATCCTTAGGGTAGATGGGATAATGAAAAGAAAGAAGGAATACTGAAATCACATCTTGTATCATTTTTTTTCTGCTGAGACGAGAGTCTTTGTACTGGAAAGAATAGAATGAAAAATGGAAAATAATTGAAACTCAGATGAAAGCTAAGTAGAGAGTCAGCCAGTAAATGAGCACTGGGTAGTCTTCAATGAATTTAGATCACACTTAAACTACCATGGTACTAAAAATCTTGACAAATGTGATTGATGAGCTGCTCCCACTGATCTCCAAAAGATCAATGGAAAATGATTGATATGTTACGGGACTAGACAAATATCTTGTGAGTCTGCAAACCATAGGTCAATGAGCTTGACTTTGATTTCTGGCAAACTTCCAGAATATATTGTTAAAGGGATGGTTTGTGAACATTTAGAAAGGGAAGCAATGATTATTGGGGATCAGCATGACTTTTTCAAGAATGGTTCATGCCAGACTAACCTCATTTGGCTTTTTTTTTTTTTGGTCAGGGTTATATTTGTAGATCAGGGGGATATTAAAGACATAGTTTATCTAGATTTCAGCAAGGCATTTGACAAAGTTTTTTGTATTATATTCACGGACAAGAAGTTCAGATGAAGGCTAGACAGTAGTGAAGTTAGGTGCACTAATTGAATGGCTGGACATTATAGTTTGATGTTGACTTGGAAACTCTTCAGGTGTGCAATGAAAGTATCTTTAGTCTCTCCAGAACAAGAGGAAACATACCTTCACCCTCATTGGACTGGATTAGCTTGCATGTCTGGAGAGATTCAGTTACAGAGTCAATCTGGTTCACTTTGACCAGGAGGCAGTTTTAGGTTTTTTCATTCACAGCCTTTTCAATGTGCTTGGGACTGGTTACTGTGAGATCATCCCCTACCAGCTGGGTGCCTGCAGTAGCAGCAAAGGACTTCCAAACTTCACAGGCATCCTGGTCAAAGGGATCTTCAATAGACACCGTTAGATAGTCCTTGATAAAAGTCTTAGACAGATCCCCAAGTGCATTGGGGATGACATATCTGCTGGGGTTATCAGGAGACTTGAAGTCCAAGATATATTTCCCAGATCAAAGAATTCCAAGGCAGCAGCATCCATGCCAATAACAACTTTGTAAGTATAGCCAGCCTTACCAGTAGCATTCCCTAGCAGCTCTAGAGATTCTTTATTCTCTGGGATATTAAGAACGAAGCTGACCTCATCTCCCACGTTGGTAGCATCTTGCCCATATTTCTGTTTAATAACATTCTTCAAGTTGTGGTGGACCTCAGCCCCAATGCTCATGGCCTTCTTGAAGGGAGCTCCAACATGGAGGATCATGAACTCCTGCATTGCCAGCTTGTTACCAACATGGAAGCCACCAATTTGTAGCTCAATCAGCATTACATTATTGTGTCTATTCTCCCAGAGCCCCTTTAACAATTGTCATTTTCCTTTTTGGTCATCTTTGCCCAACTCAATCCTATTCTCGTGTGTTGGATTGTTGTTCAGTCATTTCCGTCTCTTTGTGATCTCATTTGGGGTGTTCTTGGCAAGGATATTAGCGTAGTTTACTATTTCCTTCCTCAGTTCATTTGACAGATGAGGAAACTGAGGCGAACAGGGTTAAATGATTTTCCCAAGGTCACACAGTTAGTAAGTATTTGAGGCCAGATTTGAACCCAAGAATGTGAGTCTTCCTGACTCCAGGCCTGGCTCTCTATCTACTGTGCCACCTAGCTCCCCCTGTTTCTCACGAGAGAGGCTTATATCCAACAAAAACATATCTATCCTCCTTTGTTTTTTCCTTCTGCTGTGCAAGCTTCCAGTCTCCCCCTTTTTGAGTCCAGACAGTTAAAATCTAACTGCTACCTGGAAACTCACAGCAGCAGCTGTGCAAGTGTTATTGAGAAATTTCCTGTCCCTACCTCTTCCCAGCTTTGGCAAGTCCCCTCTGAAGCAGGCACTCCTGGGCAGCGATGGATAAGTAGGAGCCAGACTCACTCTTTTTTTCTCTTTTGGGTAGGGCAGAGTGAGTAGTACAGTAGTACAGCATCAGTAGGGCATGGATGGTCTGTGATCTCCATCATGGGTTCCATAGTAGTAATCTATAGGGCGTCCCAAAAGTCTTAGTACAGTTTTAAGCTGCAAAGCACATATGATTTATAAATAAATATATGTTTTGAGGGTGTGTGTTAAAATACTGCTGTGGGTACTTGGTCAAAAAAGTGTGGAGTTCACACTTTAGGCTAACCTCATTTTGCAAGTGCACAGTGGGCATGGCACCAATCCCCAACTCTTTTCTTTGTTTGCCCCGGGACTGGTTCTCTCACCGTCACCTGTATCTACATTGGCAGGTCGGGGTGGTTTTCTGAAGGTTTGGCCATGTGGCCACAACTCACTCTCAGGGTCTTAGGGCTAACTCTGGTGTGGGAAAGTTAATATGTTTACTCTGTGCAACTTCAGCTCCTGAGGCCACACCAGTGTGCTTAATGTTTAAGAGAATTGACACTTTTTTTTTCTCACATCAACTCTTTCTTGTTTAAAATAAAATTTTATTTTTTTGTTTTTTAAATTTATAAAAATTTCCCCTGTATGTCTCTGCTTCTCCTTCCCTTAGAACTTTATAAGAAGCTTTATGAGTATTTTTTACAGAAAGAGAAGAGAAAAAATTAACAAAACTGATGAATATATTGAAAAAAGTCTGAAAATTATATGCACTATCCCACACTCATGGATCTCCCATGTATGCAAAAGAGTTGGGGAGGTATATTCTTATCTCTTCTTTGGGACCAAACTTGCTCTTTGTAATTTTGCAACATTTATTTGTTATTGTAGTCACTGTGTATATTGTATTCTTGGCTCTGTTTCACTTTACATCATTCCATGTAAGTCTTTCCATGCTTCTTTCTTACAACACAGTAATAATTCTATTACATCAGTGATTTCTTTATGTTTTGTTTAGTCATTCCCCAGTTGATGGGCAGCAACAGTTTACAATTCCTCTCGACCACAGAAAGTGTTGGTATAAATATCTTGGTCTGTCTGGGGACTTTACTTTTTGTCAGTGACTTCCTTGGGGTATATACCTAGTAGTGGAATCACTGAGTCACAGGGGATGGACATCTTAGCTCACCAAAACTCTTAATCATGAACAAGTTAAAGCAAGAATAATGGCTCAACCCATAAACTTGTGCCACCTTCTGTCACACATGCATAAGTTGGGGAGAGTGGGCACAAACTTATAGAAACTTAGCATAGAGGCAGCTGAGTAGGAAAACCCATGTGCCAGGAACAACTCACAACTCTGGACTTCATGTCTTTATGTCCCTAATATCTTTAGGTCCAGACTATTATTACTTCATCTGCTAGGTCAAGCTGTGCCTCTTCTAGGCTTCTGTGCTCTACTTCTGGGTGAAACCACTTTTCTACTGGCTACTGCTCTTGGGCTATTAAAGCAGTGTTAAGCCCTTTTACTGAAAGAGAGTTTTGGATTGAGTCCCTTGACTGGTCTCTGAGTCAGCATCAGCTCTCTCAGCAAAGCAGTTCTCCTAACCCTGGAATTCCCAGAACTTTCAGGTCAGCTCACTGGTCTCTGAGGGTCCTCTCAAGCCAGAGGTAAAGAAGCAAGGCAGACAAATCTCTGAAGAATTGCCACTGTTCTAACTTTAGGTGGCAGTGAAATGCATCTTAGCTTCTCCTTTCCCCAGCCAGCTTTCCAAGCAGCAGAGCTCTCCTCCATCAGATCAGCTCCCAGTAGCAGCTGCAAAGCTTGTTTTCCTCCATTCAGCTGTTCTCAGCATGAAGCAGTTGCTCTATATGTCTTCTTTCTTCCCTTGGCTTTAAGCCACTCCATTTCTGCTGCTTCTCCATCTTGGTGCTGGTTGCTTATCACCTCATGCCTGGACTATTGCACAAGCCTTTTACTTAATCTCCCTGCCTCTACTCTTCAATCCATTCTCCACTCAGTTGCCAGAGTGATTTTCCTAAAGCTTAGGTCTGATCATGTCCCACCTCCTCTTCCCCATGCCCCCCTCCCCATTCAATAAACAGTAGGTCCCTACTACCTTCAGAATCAAATATAAAGCCATTTGTTTGGTTTTTAAAACCCTTCACAATCTGGCTCCTTCTGTCTTCTAGTCTTTACTCTCCTCTTCATACTCCATGATCCAGCAACATTGGCCTCATTATGGTTCCTCAAACTTAGTGCTCCATCTCCTGACTCCATGTCTTTGCAGTGGTTGTCCCCCATGCCTTGCTGGAATGCTCTCCCTGCTTCTGCCATCTATCTTCCCTAGCTTCCTTCAAGTTCCCGCCAAAATTTCATCTTATACAAGAAGGTTTTCCCTATCCCCCTTAATGCTAGCACTTTCCTTCTGTGATTATCTCAAGTTTATTCTGTATGTATCTTCTTTTTACATAGTTGCTTGTATGTTATCTCCCCCATTAAAATATGTGCTCTTTGAAAGCAGGATCTGATTTTGCCTTTCTTTAATATTCTCAGTGCTTAACACAATGCCTGTTATATTGTAAGTACTTAATAAATACCTGTAGACTTAACCCATCTTTGCTTTTGCTTTGACCTCCAGGTCCCCGAGGCCCTAAAGTTCTCTTCCACTTTACTTGAAGTATACTCATGGCTGAAGAATATTGATTGGGCCAGAGACCAACCATTGAAGCTAGAAATTAATTCAGCAATGACTTCCACCTCTTCCCCCCATTCTCTTTCTTCCAGTTTACTGGGGATTGGCCTGACATAGTATTTATTTGAAATAAATAGTATTTTTATTTTGTTTTTTGAAATGATTTGTTTTTCATCCTCTATGGATTGGGCACAAACATTCCCCATATTCTCTCTCTTGGTACATATACCCCAGATCAGTGGTGTGAGAAAGGCCATTCCATCTGAAAAGCTTTGTTTAATTCCAGAAATATCAATTTACCCACTGTGGGCCAAGTACTGTACTAACATTGTTGTTGTTCAGTTGTTTCAGTCATGTCCAACTCTTCATGACCCTTGGCAAAGAAGAGTGGTTTTGCCATTTCCTTCTCCAGCTCATTTGACAGATGAAGAAACTGAGGCTTAACAGGGTTGAGTGGCTTGCCCAGGGTTACACAGCCAGTGTCTGAGGTTCAGATTTGAACTCAAGAAGATGAGCCTTCCTGATTCGAGGCCTGGCACTCTATGCACTGCACCATGGTGCTAGGTACTGGCAATAAATAGATAAAAGTGAAACAGTTCTTACCTTTGAGTTGCTTATATTCTATTAGGGGCAAACAACATACAGATAAGCATTTGCAGAATAAACAGAAAATCATTTGAGAGCAACAAAGGTGGGGAGAACACTAACAACCCAGAGAATCAAAAAAAGCTTTTTGTAGGACGTGGCCTTTGAACCGAGCCTTTAAAGCAGTTAGGGATTCCAAGAGGTGGTAGTAAGGAGGGAGAACATTCTAGGTATGATCTAAGCCCCAAGGACCTGATTGGCCTCAGCTTCCCTGACACAGTTTCCTGGTCACATGGAGGAATAGAAAGTCCCTGCCACATGGCATGCCTCTCAGACTTCATGAGGCCCTAAGATCATGGGAGTTGTCTCATACCTTGATGATTTACTGACTGCATTGGTTTCCATACAGGGTCCACAGATCCACAGAAACCAAGTGCCACTGTATCCTTGTTGTATATTCTTAATAGTATTAGAGCAGAGTAAACTTAAATGTTCAATGGCTTATAAGTGTTTATCCCAACATTGAACCTGAATGAAGAGGATGCTGGTAATGGAGCAGCGCTTCCAACGCCAGGCAAGATGGACAACCAAGGCAAAGGTTTTGAGATCGGAGGTGGAAGGTAGAGGGAGCACCAGCAAGCAGACCAGTTTAGCTGTAACTTGAGTGTGTAATGGGGAATAATGCGAAATTATTTGAGAAAAGTAGGTTGCACCAGATTTTAAAGGGCTTTAGATACCGAATCACAGAGTTTGTGTTTTATCTTTGAAGCAGTAGGAAGCCACTAATGCTTTCTTTTTTTAAGGCTCCTAGGGTTAAGTGACTTGCCCAGGGTCACACAACTAGTAAGAGTCTGAGGTCAGATTTGAATTCAGATCCTCCTGATTCCAATGCCAGTGCTCTATCCACTGTACTGACTAGCTGTCCCCTAATACTTCTTGAGCTAGAGAAGGACAACATCAGACCTGTCCTTTAAGAATATAGCTAGGTGGCTCAGTGGATAGAGCACCAGCCCTGAAGTCAGGAGGAACTGAGTTCAAATCTGGCCTCAGACCAAACACTTGACACTTACTAGCTGTGTGACCCTTGGCATGTCACTTAACCCCAATTGCCTAAAAGCAAAAAAAAAAAAAAAAGAAAGAAAGAAAAAAATGAAAAATGAAGAATATCAGTTTGGTGCAAAATGGATGATTTTGATTACATTAAATTGAAAAGTTTTTGCACAAACAAAGCCAATGCAACCAAGATTAGAAGGGAAGCAGAAAGCTGGGAAACAATTTTTACAGACAGCGTCGCTGATAAAAGCCTCGTCATTTCCAAAATATAAAGAACTGAGTCAAATTTATGAGAATACAAGTCATTCCCCAATTCATAAATAGAGGATATGAATAGGAAGTTTTCAGAAGAAGGAATTAAAGCTATCTATAGTCATATGAAAAAATGCTCTAAATCACTATTGATTACAGAAATGCAAATCAAAACAAGTACCACATCACACCTATCAGATTGGCTAACATGATAAAACAGGAAAATGATAAGTGTTGGAGAAGATGTGGCAAAATTGGAACACTAATGCGTTGTTGATGGAGTTGTGAACTGATCCAATCATTCTGGAGAGCAATTTGTAACCATGCCCAAAGGGCTATAAAACTCTGCATGCCCTTTGACCCAGCAATACCAATTCTAGGTCTGTACCTCAAAGGAATCATACAAATGGAAAAAGGACCCACATGTACAGAAATATTTATAGCAGCTATTTTTGTGGTGGCCAAGAATGGGAAATTGAGAGGATGTCCATCAATTGGGAAATGGCTGAACAAGTTGTGGCATATGGGCTATTGGGCTATAAGAAATGATGAGTAGGCAGACTTCAGAAAAACCTGGAAAGACTTATACAAACTGATGCTGGGTGAAATGAGCAGAACCAGGAGAACATTACACACAATTAACAGCCACATTGTGTGATGACTGACTTTGATAGACTTAGCTCTTTTCAGTAATGCAAGGATCTAAGACAACTCCCAAAGACTCACTGTGGAAAATGCTATCCACACCCAAAGAAAGAATTTGGGAGTCTGAATGCAGACAGAAGCATATTATTTGCTCTCCTTTTCTTTTGTTGTTTTGTTTCTTCTTTCTTGTGGTACCTCCCATTATTTCTAATTCTTTACATCATGACAAATGTGAAAATATGTTTCATATGAATGTATAAGTAGAGCCTATATCAGATTGCATGCTGTCTTGGGGAGGGGGAGGACAGGGAAGGGGAGAAAATTTAAAACTCAAAATCTTACGGAAGTGAATGTTGAAAACTAAAAATAATTAATTATAAAAACAAACAAAAAAGAATAACAATTTGGCACCTATGTAAAGAATGGGTTGGAGAAAGAAAAGACAGGATAGGCTAGAGAGATGATGGGTGCCTGAACCAGGTCTCCCTCTCTTCACCATCCCCTTTGGACTTGTCCATGGTACTACCCTGGGCTCTGGGTGTCCAGCTTTTCTTTTCAACTCACTGGATCCAGGCCTCCATTTCACTTACCGGCCACCTCCACAGGATGTCTTCTACACTCTGGCCTGCACCTTCTCCTTCTTATCCTCTTCCACACACCTTGGACTTTCTCCCTGGAACTAGCTTAGACTCTGAATGGCTAGCTTTCCTTTTATCATACCTGAATCTAGTCTCCCATTTACTCCCTACCCACTTTGCAGATCCCCTTTTTATGTGCTGTCTTCTCCCATTAGAAAATAAGTTCCTTGAAGGTAGGGACTGCCTCACTAGTTATCTTAACTATTCCCTAGTTCTTCCTTAACAAAAAAGAAAAAAATGAGGAAGAAGGGAGATGTCTGAAGAAGACTGCCAGGAATTAGATGTTTGGGAAATTCGACAGTTTGGGAAATTCGACAGTTTGGGAAATTCTTTTACGAGATGAGCAATACCAAATTGCTTTGCATTTGAAAGAATGGAAACATTAATAATCTAGTTAAACATATATTTCACAGCTTTCCAAGGCAGTCACATTTCACCTTTTTGAAATATGTTTAAAGAAAAAATCTGTTAGAGTAACTTAATAGTCAGTTATAGCATTTAGGAGATAAGTGCTTCTGCAAGAAAAAAGACTCTAGTGTTTTGGACTAAATCAATTAAGATGGAATTTAATAGGGACAAATATAGCTGAGGTTTTATGTTTGGCTTAAAAAAATCCCAACTTTACAAACACAAATGATGAGTTAGCAGAATTCATATGAAAAAAAATTTTTAAGTGGACTGCAAAAGCCGCTCAAAGTAGAATATTCTCAACATGAGCACAATGTGGCAGTCAAGAAAGTTAGTGTGACATTAGGCTACTGTGAGAAAGGGACAACATCAAAGTATTAAGGAAACAATAGTCCCGCTGTACTCTGCTCTAACAGGTTACATTAAGTACTGTGCTTAAGACTAGGCATCACATTTTATGAAAGGTAATGATAAATTCAAGAGCTCAGAGGAGGACAACACAGATGGTAAATCAGGGCCTGGAGTTCACATCATATGAGGGTTGGATGAAGGAACTGGGGGTGTTTAGCCTATAGCAGAGGGGGGTGCTACAATAGCTACCTTCAAGTATCCAACAAGCTGCTCTGTGGAAAAGGTTAGGTTTGTTTGATTTATTCCAAATGTCACAAAGTAACAAATTTAGACCTATGTTTGACAGATATAAACACTTCTTTAGAATTAGTAATATTTCAAAAAAAGAATAGATTGCCTCAAGGGCAGTGGGTTTTCCTTCCCTGGAAGACTTATTTTCAGCAAAGGTCAGATGACCACTTGTTTGGTACATTTTAAAGGGGACTCCTTTTCATATATGAACCAATGACTACTACATGGTCAGAATTCCCTTCTTACTCTGAAAATCTGATTGTGATTTTGTTAGACTATACCTACAGTACTATATTCAATTTTTGGTATACTATATTAGAGGACAGTCAAGGGCCTTGAGTACATTCCATTTAGGAACTGGTTCAAAGAACTGAGAATGCTTAGAGAACTCTTCAAACATGTGAAGGGCTGTCAAGCTGAGTAGGGATTAGACTTTTTTTGCTTGGCCTTACATGGGAAGAACTAGAGCTGAATGGTAGAAGTTGCAGAGAAAGATTTAGGCTCAATTTAAAGAAAAACTTTAAGAATTAAGAGTTGTCCCCAAACAGAACTGGCTGGCTTGGCCTGGTGCTGAGTTTCTCCTCCTTGGAGGTTTGGGATTATTGTAGAGTGAATTCTTGTTCAGGCATCGGTTGGAGTAGATAGCTTTTGAAGTCCATTCTCTGATTTTGTTAAGCACCACACATTGGAGTTGACCTCAGTAGCTTGCAATTAAGGATGAAGCATGTACAGAAATAACTATAAGGCAGAATGCACTAAGTTCAATGTGTTAGGAGAAATCTGAGGGTGGAGAGTATATTTTAAGCTGGAGTAATTAAGGAAGGCTTTATGGAGATGTCACTTGAATTGGGCCTAGATGGAACAGGTGGTAAATCTTCTAGGCATTAGGGACAGCATGAACAAAGACAGTGAGACAGAGAGGGACTGCATGAGATCAGTCCAATTTGGCTGGAATACAGAGTTCATCAGAAGCAATTACGTGAGAGTTATGGCTGAAAACGTGGGTTAGAGCCAAACTATGGAGAGTAGAATGATCAGCGAATAAATGAACATGAAAGTGCTTTGTAGCTAGAGCCACAAATATGTACCAACTATTATTATCAACATGTTCCTACGGAAGTTGGTATTGCTAGGACCGTATGATTTCACAACCTAAAAATGGTTAAAATGTCCTTCCCTTTTTACTAACTTCATTCTCATAGTTTAGCCCAATTGTTTTCCCCTATTAAAATGTACTATTTCCTGCTTTTCCTCTGAAGCCATCCAACATAATGAGTGCTTTCTAACTTTCACTATTGGCAGCAATTTCTTAGTAGAGAGTTCTCAGTCAGGTCCAGGTGCATTGGATGGCCTCTAATGTCCCTTCCAACCCTAAGATTTGTAAAAATCAAGGTAGTTATTTTATGTTCAGTCTGAAAGAAACAAAGGGGTAAAAAAGAGTACCATAATCAAATTTTATTCAGGTTAACTCCTAAGTTAATCAGGTTGATCTCCCTGATACAAGTCTTTTGGTCGTTAAGTGAAAATAAGCCAATGCTTTGACAGTAGTTCTAAGCAGACACCTGACACTGTTCTTAGATACTGTACAATAAATATCACTGGCTTGTTGACTACAACAGATTTATATGAGAAAGTATAAATGCCAGATTTTTATGGGTGAAACAGTGTACTGTTACTCCTATTAGTAACTATTGATAAATTTTTTATTTAAGTGCAAAATAATATCATCCTATAAATTAGACCACAAACAATGGAAATTGCACACTTAGCAACTATACTTATTCTCACAGAAAGTTAAGTGTGTTACAAAAAGGGACAGAAATGTCTAAAAACTGATCTTTTACTAACTTCAACACATGACATGACAAATATTTTTTATATTCTCTGCTTTAAAAAAAAAGTCACATTTATTTGAACAGCCAAGAAAAAAATTGCAATTTATTAAGTATCAACGAAGCTTCGTACTTTTGAAAGCAACTTTCGGTGCATGTTCTTCAACAATCACATTCTATGAGGAAAAAACATTAAAAGCCACAAACTTTTTTTTTTTAAATCTCAGAGTTACAGACATCTTTAATGCAAAATAAAAGACAAAAATTAAACACAGATTTTTTTACTTCCATCCCCAATTTTAAAATATCAGTTGTTTTTCTACAATTCAATGCTAGACTTCAGCATGGAAAATTGTATGTATATAAGCACACACACATATATTTGATATACATATTCAGCTATATAGATCAAATATATATAATGTATGCAATGGCAATGAGATGCAATTACTCTGAGGAAGTTTTATTTAGCTAAATACACTACTAAAACTTGAGGAAAAAAGTATTGAACCCAGTTTGTGCATAGTTCATGATCCTCTATAAAACCAGCTTTTGTTGATTTGCCAACTTTCAGGACCCTCTTTTTTTTTTTGATAAAACCATTAAAAAGCTAATTAAAAAAAATGTAATGCACAAGTTTCCTGATCCAAGCAGGCAGGGAGCACAATGTTCATATATATTTTTAAAAACATACTTGAAAGTATGCTATTCCATTGTCTTTCTTCCTTTCAAAACAATCAAAACATTGATCATTTTTAAAACATAAAGCAATTTTTTTAATATATAAAGCACTCTTCAAACATCTATTTCTTTTGAGTCCATTATTTGGTAAATATGTAACTGCTACACATTAGATTAGGTATTTTTTTTGTGTCTCTTTTTTGTTGTTGTTGTTGTTTTTTTTTTTTTTTAATAATATCTTCAGTGCTAGGAGTTGGGTTTAAAAATACATGAAATGGTGTGGAGTTGCTCCTCGGGAAACCCGGCTTTCCTGAGACCTCTTCCACCATGTGCAAGATAGTGACCACAAAGTTTTCGCCACTTTGACGAAGAGGAAGAAAAAAAAATAACAAAAAGTACACAACAATGGCCAAAGAAAGGATAATATAACAACACTGTTCAATCCCAGAGCTCTGAAGTAGCATATCTTCATTCTGAAAATAGGTTTCTTTAGCGATGGAAGTCTTTTTTTTTTTTATTCCTTTTAAAATTTTATTTTAAAGTTTGAAGGAGAAAAAAAGGTCTGTAAACAGGTGGAAGCCAAACCATTGGCTCCTCTAAAAGCAGTCTAAACCTATGTCCCAAGTGCTTGTTTCTGTTCCAGCTTGCAGGGAACCATCCATTCTTTACAAGTATCTATGGCCACAGTTCAAAAAGTTTTTTTTTTTAAATCTTTATATCCCGAATGGAAAAATGGTGCAATACTCTGGTAATAATTTTCTTGCATTAGTCCACAATAAAAAGCTGCTAAAGGTAGGTATACATATTATTCTCCAGAGATACACAATGTAATTTAAACGCAACAACAGAGTCCTTGAGTAAACATTTACACATGAATTGTCGCTGACCCATCCTATTAATTTTTTCAGACATATAGGATTAGCTACGGGAAGGGTTGCTGACACTCAGTGCAAAGTTAGAAGCTAACAACAATTAAACGTTTGACCAATGAGGAAAAAAAAGCATATACTGAGTAAAAGGGAAAAAACCCCACATTGTGAAATCATTCACACACTTCCTCACATACACACATATGTACATACACACACACGTGCACTCACACATACACACTTCTCTTCCAACACACACAATAGTATATGAAGTTAGAAATTTTTTCCTAGAGCCTGTTTCTGTATATTGATGTCAACCTGGAAGTGTAAAATTAGACTTAGAAAGTGTTCACATTTCATTATTGGCCTGCTGGATTCAAGTATTTGCATGTTTGATATGTTTTTTTTTAAACTTTTTCTATTTTGGGGGTTTAAAAAAATGACATGGAAAAGTAACCAAACAAGGGAAATGTGCATAGGCGGATCCCTGGGAGCAGAGAACAGGAAACTCCCTCCCTCCCCCCTTTAACCTGTACTTTACAGTCATGAGTCACCATTCAGATGCATGACTTTACTGTACCAATGATATAACCATGCTTATGTCCTTCTGATGACTGGGTCCGCCTCTGGTAATGTGCATAATAGTCACAGGCTCATTTTAAATAGGCTTTCACTTCTCCCTCCCCACCCCCTCCCCACCTTGATAAAATAACCCTTTCCAGCCCACAATCTGAAAAGTGCCCTTCA
The DNA here is from genome assembly GCF_003287225.1 of Phascolarctos cinereus. Taxonomy (NCBI): domain Eukaryota; kingdom Metazoa; phylum Chordata; class Mammalia; order Diprotodontia; family Phascolarctidae; genus Phascolarctos; species Phascolarctos cinereus. The sequence continues at coordinate 265,919,810 of NW_027555958.1, read as the reverse complement.
TGATAGAACTATTCTAAGCAGCTTTAATACTTAAAAAAATAAAAATACAAAACACAAAACATACCATATAAACATAAGACAACATAAAACAAAAAGCCATGGAAAAAACAACCTGTCATTAGCATGTGAAACTGACCAAAAGTAGCCCATACTGTTTTCATAACAGTTCACAAGGACTTTGGCAGAGTTTCATAGTCAATATTGGACAGAGGTACTGAACAAGGGCTGCCAGTCTGATCTATTAAAGCTGGATTCTTTGTGAAGCCCTGGACTGGAAAGGGTTATCCTTTTTTTTCCTTTAGTGCTGATGATTGTTATTTCCATTTCATTGATCTGTTTTCCTAGATACTCTCCCCACTGAGAAGGTCACCAGGAAGCAGAGTATTTAAAGGTGTAGGGCTTCCAATAACTCTGCCATCATCGGTGCTTGGAGGGCCCCAAAGGCTGCTGGAGTACTGAGGAACTCCACCCCAGAGCAGGTCACTGCTTCCTTTGCTTCCCAGGCATGGGGTGTTCCAGTGGCCCGCATCATTTCTCACCAATCCGTGAGAACTGCCTGTGGATCCCATGCGAGTCTGATTGGTTCCAGTGTTGGACTGCCAACTGGAGGTGGGTGGCAGTGGTTGGCCTTGTGCTAAGAAACGGTTTACTTCCTCTTCACCAGCAAACTCAGCCAGTATGGTAGTGTTTCCTAGGACACACCTAGAACAAATAAGAATCACAGGATAAAGTAATGAGACAACTACCCCATTTCTCAAGGCATATTTTGATTTTCAATTAAACAGCCACAGAATCATAGATTTTTAGAGTTAGAAGAAATAATTTAGTCTAACTCCTTTTTACAGATGAAGAAATTGAGGACTAGAAAAGGAAAGCAGCTTGTCCAAGATCACATAGCTAATTTATAGTAGAGCTGAGACTAAAACTGGCTTCTTCTCTGCAAGTGGGTATTTAATGGTATCTCTACTTACATCATGCTACCTTCCACTTAACAACTATATATAAAAACATATGTCCTTGGAACCATTTTTCTTTCCTGGGAAAAACAGAAGACAAAGGATTATAGTAATATTTATACATGCTGGTATTTATACATCTTTTTGATAATTTATCTCTGCTACTCTCAAAACCAATATACATGGAATTTGTGCATTTTCTCCCATTTTATCTTTTCCATCAGCTATATAACCTCTCTCTTAGTAAATTTCCTTCTTTAATAAGCACATCAACTGTTTCAGTCCACAAGACTAGGGGACTATTTATTAAAGCCATAATTTATATGCTGTGCTTTGCCATTCAAGACTAAGACATTTTCTGAGCTCAACTCAAAACTCCAGATTTAATTAATGACAATGAACAAGAGTTACATCAATATTTATCTTTAAGAAAGTTCACACATTTCTTAATTATGTAAAGGTTGTACTGTTAAAAGTACCATAGGCAAGGGGCAGCTAGGTGGCACAGTGGATAAAGCACCGGCCCTGAAGTCGGGAGGACCTGAGTTCAAATCTGGCCTCAGACCAAACACTTGACACTTACTAGCTGTGTGACCCTGGGCAAGTCACTTAACCCCAACTGCCTAAAAACAAATAAACAAAAAAAGTACCATAGGCAAAAGCATTTAGAATATTTCAGTTACAGATAGTTAGGAAAGGATATATTCTAATTTTATGAATGGGAAGGAAAGATTTTTTCTTTAGGAAATTTTTTCACAAATGAGTGCAAAACCATGCCCAAACAAGAATCATAGCCATTTAAAACTAGAAGAATGAAAAAAAAAATCAATGTTGCACAAACTATACTTGATACTGCAAAACAAAAACAAAAACAAAAAACCTGATACTGTTCCACATCCACAAAGAAATTAGAGAAGAATCATACATATGCAGAGACTTTTGAGCTTTGGCAGCTTCTTCCTTGGAACTGTATCGGACCACAGCATTTCCTTGAGTCAGGTTCAGGTGGAATGTAATTAGAGGACCATGTTGCAAACACAAAGTCCTCAGTGTAGAACCATCAATCTAATTGAGAAAAACAGACCAGGATTTTTTTTTGTTATTATCTGTCATTTTTCTCTGTAAATATTTACTCATTTTATATCACAGTCATTTCTGTAAGTAATCTCCCACCCACCACTGAATCTTCCCTTATTTTCTTTAACATTTTAAAAATTATTACGAATTTGACAACTATCAACAAACACGAACGTTTCCATTTACAAATATGGAACAAAGAAGATCAGGAAAAGAGCCCTCTCTTGTAAATAAAAACAGTTAAGCAAAAACTTGATAAAATGATAAGAAATCAGAACATAGCAGAACAAATAATTTCAGGATCACAATCTCAATTACCCTTTCTAAAAAGTGCTTTTGAAGTATCGAATGCAATTTTGTAGTGACAGTGTCATTTTACATATTCTCTATGGCTGAATTTTTAAACTATATTTTACTAACTAAAACTAACCACAGAAAAAGAATAGGATCATGGATCTAGATCTAGACATTATGGATCATCTTAAGTCTAACCCCCTAATTTGTAGACAGGGAAACAGAGGCCTAGGGAAGGGCAAGTGACTTGTCCAAAGTCACGTATCAAGAGATGGGATTTAAACCTAAATTTAGAAAAAAAAATCAATGTTTATTCACTCTAATCAGGCTTGTTTACAAAAGGTACTATGCCAAATTTATACTTCAGAGTACCTAACAGCACTATATAATCCTGAGTTACTTAATGAATACACGAGAAAAGTAGGTGGGTTGGCCACATGGTTAGGAAATGGTGCTATGATGCCACGGAACTCGGATTAGTGAATTCAGCTGACATCTTCATGCTAAATAGATTAGTTAACTTGACTAAAATATTATTAAATGAGGATCCAAAATAATTTAGGCAGTACTGATAAGCTGACCTTTAATTTTTTATTTTTTTTTGGGGGAAGATTAGCCTATCTCACCCAGGCTAGAAGTAAAGCATGGGCTTTACTCGTGGACTCAGCATGGTCAATATGGAAGCTGTGACCTGCTCCATTTCCAACTAGGGCTGGCCTGTCCCTCCTCAGGCAGTTTGGCAGTCCCCTATTCCTTGCAGTTCACCATACTGGTGCTAGAGTTAGTGATGATACCCAATCTGCGTTAGCCCATGACAGCTCAGGACTACCAAGCTCAAGCAATTCACCAGCTTCAGCCTCTCCAGTAGCAAAGATTACAGGCATATGCCACTACACCCAAAGTTTAAAAAAAATTATTTTAAGCTTTGAGATTTCATTGGCATAAGGAACTTCTAGATAAGGAAACTCCCTCTACCAAAGCAAGTCAATATCTTCTCTGCAACTGATAAGAAACAGTTGGCTAGAGCAATGACTTGCCCTGGGTCACACAGCTAGTATGAGTTAGAGGCAGGACTTGAACTTAGGTCATTCTGGCTCTAAGACCAGCTTTTGATCCACTATATCATGCAGCTTCTCAAGAATTTTTATTCTTTATTTTGTTAGGCAGTTGGGGTTAAATGACTTGCCCAGGGTCACACAGCTAGTAAGTGTCAAGTGTTTGGTCTGAGGCTGGATCTGAACTCAGGTCTTCCTGACTTCAGGGCCAGTGCTCCATCCATTGTGCCACCTAGCTGCCCCTCTCTTAAGAATTTTTAAAGACACAGGAAGAAATTCACAAACGTGTACTGGCATATGTCTACCCTTCAGTGTCTTTCTGATCTCTATGTGGAAAGTCTACATTACATTACTGGCCTTTCTACACTGATGATAAGCAGATCTACTTATTCCCATGTAGGCTAGCAGTAGAACATTCGTTGATGCTCCTGTGCATCACGTCCATCATGAATTCTGCCTACCTGGGGCGTGAGGTTACGGAGGACCAGCCAGCTGCTCGTTCTTCCTGAACTGTCAGTGCTCCAGGCAGAACCTGCACAGTGACCCCCACCCCCCACCCCCCGATGGGGAAAACATTGTTAGAAAGGAGGGCAATGGGACATGTTCTTACTGGTTTCTAGCTTTACCTATAACTTATGGCCACACAGGCCATCATTCCATTATACAAAATATCATGTTCTTTAAAACAGAAGTCTTCTTCAAAGTCCCCAGAAAGTATAAAATTAAAAAAAGCCCTAAATCTTTTAAGTAACTGTTCTCTACCTATGTACACAAACGACTTTTGCTTCATTCTACTGCACATAAGGTTGTCCTGTAAAGTTGGGCATGCAGTATTTATTGAAGTCTTTGTAGAATGTTACAAATGTACAACATGAAGATACTGAAAATGTATCTCCTTGATTATGCAATGCCAGCCTTTTTGTGACTTTCTTGGCATAAAGCTAATAATAATTATATCCTCCGATAAGAGTGGCTCAGGCTTGACACCTCTAGGTACCTGTCATCATGCCAGTGCCCCTTCTGACCCACAGCTGCTAAATCTCAGGGTGGCTTAGGGGGCCTCTGAGATACAGCTTGAGACTCTGTATTGGTTTACTAGAACCTGTAATCTTTGAATTGGTTTGGAGTTCAAGGTTGGAGATAATAGAATCCTCATGAAAATGCATTGTAGAGACCATGGTGAAAAGGACAGAAAAAGGTTCCAATGCCCCTGGAGATGCTGATATATCCTACTCTAAGAACCACATTAGTAAATGAGCACTAACATACTTCCCACTGTGCAACTGAAGAATCATGGCATACCAGAGGAGTAAGAGCTGGTCCAGCCAAGAGGACTGGTACCCCAGGTAGAAGAGGGCTTGGTGTTTGTTAAGCCTGGAGGAGGTCTAGTAGGTGCAGTAGTGTTTCTGGGTACCTTCCACAGTTCATGAGACAAAGAGGCTTGTGTGTGAGAAACTGGGCCGGAGGACCATGTAGATTTAATGTCTGACAGTTTACCTAGAAAATCAGAGACATAAAACTTGCATACACACATATGAATAACATACAATTTTTAAATTCTAAAAACTCATTTTGATTAGGTGAAAACCATCAAAACATTTCATTAAGATGCCAAAACCTGGCACTTTGAAGTAAAGGAATATTACAATAAGTAAATGCAGTATTTTGTAAAACATCCTGAAGTTAAAACATTATTATGAATACCATCATTTTAATTTGTTTGCAGTCATAAGAAATAAGGTGCCTACTGTATGTAAGAAAACTGTTACAGCCTCCAACAATTGCTAAATTTATTAGTTTGCTGAGCTGCCCAAACAACCATAATTTACTATCATGAAAATCATCAAACAGTTCAATTTCTGCTAAAATGCATCCAATTAATCAAGCTGAAAAGTAAACACATAAATTCCTTTGCATGGTATTTTTCTTCATATATCAATTACCTTTAAGGAAATATCCTGTGGGCCATAATCTGCCATTTGTTTAACAGCCACATATTTTAAATCCTTTTAATACCATTATGACACATAAGGCTGTGTTTAAAAAACCTAGTATCAGTTATCTTATGAAATACAAATTAGGAAATGTGAGATAGCTTTTAATTAAGATCACCACAGGGACCATGATAAAACCTCTCCTGTCCAAATGGTTCAACTCTAGAATGGAAGAGAAACAGAAAACAATAACAGGTGGTTGCCAGTATCATCAAACAGTCTTTCCTCACACTGCACTGTGTTTATTTATACAAAAGAGCACATATATACACAGTAAATTTATCCAGTAATACTGCCTAATACTGCCTACTTCACTCAGTGAACAAATATAATAGAAAAGTAAAGCAACTTAAAAAAGCTATCCTGACAAGGAAGACATACCAAATATGATTGTGGATTTATTAAATTAAAAGCATTATTTTAAAAAATGTACATATTTTTCAAATTCCTTAAACATTTATTAAATGTTATGACTGAATAAAAATATCAGATAATATTTGCTATTTTAAAAGCAGTATAGCTGAAATGTATAAAGTGCTTTAAGGTTTAGTTTACAGAGCACTTTACATATATATCATCTTATGGGTGCCTCAGAATATCCCTGGGAGGTAGGGGTTATTATTATCTCCATGTTATAGGTGGAGAAACTGAGGGTGAGAGAGGTTAAGGGATATGCCCAGGATCACACAGTGCCTAAGGTAGAACTTGAAAGCAGATCTTTCTGACTCCAACTATAGCACTCCATCCACAATAACACCTAGCTGCTTAAATTTAACTCCTTTTTTCCTGAGTGACTTGTATTAAGAGAAACATTCATCTAAATATTCCTAAATCTTGGATCCTCATCAATTCTTTTCAGACATTTCAGTATTAAGAATCTCTTCTCTTTTCCTCTCTCCACCCCACCTCACTACCATAAGTCCCACACTGAATACCTTAGGCATATGCCACTTTGACACACACCTGGTAGGGGGGAAGAAGATCCCTTTCCAGCTAAATTTTCCTCCTGGGAGAGCCCACCCATAGGAACTGAAAGAGTCTTCTTTCCCCCTTTCAAAATGGATTCAATTGGAAGTAAGAAGATTTTGGACAGAAATAATAGCAATCCCTCCCCACTGCCCTTAAGAAGTTATATCCATTTATTAAGTTTGACTAGGAAGGAAGAGGAAAGGGAAGAAACGTATGTGTGTGTGTGTGTGTGTGTGTGTGTGTGTGTGTGTGTGTGTGTGTGTGTGTGTGTGTATTACTTATTATATGCCAGGTACTGTGCTAAGTACTTTACAAACATTATCTCATTTGATCCTCACAACAACCCTGGGAGGCAGATGCTGTTATTATCCCCATTTTACAGCTGAGGAAACTGTGGCAGACAGAAGTTAAATGATTTGCTCAGGGTCACACAGCTAGGAAGTGTCTTATGTTGGATTTGAACTCAGGCTTTTTTGACTCCAGACCTAGCATTCTATTCACTGTGCCACCTAGCTGATTATAATCTGCTGATCATTTTCCATTTTCCTGACTTAAAATCTTCAGCTTTGCCAACATAGTTTTCTAAGGTCTCACTATAAGGTATCTATTTAAAAAACTCTGGATTCTAAAGTAATATGGAAGTATTTTAGCAAATATATGTTGCAATAACAGAAGAAGTATTACATTTTTGGTGCTGAGAGCAAGCACAGGGATCTACTAAACTATTACCTTTCCTTGATTTCTTGTGTGGAATTTAAGTGCAATAACACTTTTTTGAAGAAATGCTTTCTTAGAAGAGGTTATGATTAGCTATCTGCTACGTGAGCACTAATCTTAAAGTCACGTCTACTCAGGGAATCAGCAAAAAGACCAGAAGGACCTACCTGACGGGTCTCTGACGATTTTTAATCAGGAGGTACAAAAATGCTGAACAAAAGCAGAAAGACCATTTTCATACCTGTAACACTAGGTGCGGATGCAATGCTGCTGAAAGAGCTACTGTAGCCAGAGGCACTAAGAGGCCAGGCACTCGATGAAGGCAGCGTGGCATTCTGAGATGATGTTGGGGATGACCCTGCAGAACCAGCAAAGAAGCAACTAAGAAAGCTGGGCCAAACGTCTGCTGTGTCAGCCACCTTCCTTCAGCAGGTGAGGATATGAGCCAGGAAGATAACTTCTCTGGAACTTGTCTTTTTCAGGCAGATGGTCTGGATTCAATTGAGGGCAGTCTCAGGGACATTCTTTATGTGGAGTTCTATCCCTCCCACCCAGATCTCTGTCCTCAGCAGGCATCTACTACATGTATTCCCAACTTTTTTTGAGTCTAAATTTTGATGCAAGGACCATGAGAATTTTATAACTTCCAAATAAGGCAGATTGAAAAACTACGTATCAATCCATTTTTTTTGCACCATATACATAAAATCCCACGAAATAAAGACAAAAGTTTTTTCATATTAAGTTTCTATTCCAAAACACTACTTTCATCTCCTGACTTTTCCTTTCAAAACATTTCTATTTCTCCCAGGATCTAAGATGGCCCTCATCCTTACTTCTTTTTGATAACATAAGGAAAGCATTAACCGGCAATCTGTCTGTTTCCCTGTCTAAATATGTTGTGCAAATTATGAAATCTCTGTTTTTGCTTATTGTGGGCCTATAATTCCAGGCACTTAGCTCACTGGTACCTGTATTTTGCTTTAGACTACTTTTTTAGCCTGTAGGAAATAGTACAGGCCTCTTCTTTCCTTCCTTATCCTGATCTCTGAAAAAAGTAGACAACCCTATGTGAGTTGTTTTTATTTTTACTATTAAGTACTACAATGAAGAACACATGGAGTAAGATACCAAAGAGAAGTTTGAAAAGTTTTATAGAAGTCTGTAATGGTTCCTTGCCACACATGCAGCATAGTGGTGGTCATCTTTGGTTGTTTTTAAAGTAACCTTAATTTTTCAACTCAAAAATAAATATTTTATATTTTTATACTTCTCTCAAAAGGATAAGGGCACATGTAAAACACTCAAAGTGGTCCAGTTTAATTGTACAGTGAAGTGCATGAAGGTAGTATTCAAGAAGGAGGTTAAGTGTCGGCTGGAGTCAAATTTTGGAGGGCCTTGAAAGCCTGGCTAAAGAACTTATATTTTACTGGGTGAGTTATGAGGAGAAACTGAGCTTCTGAGCTTGGAACTGACATGACTGGACCTTCACATCAGGAGCACTGCTCTGACAGTATTGTGAAAAATGGAAAAGAGGGACAATACAAAGAGAGAAATAAGTGGGAATAGAAAAGAGTGTACCCTTTAGTAGGGAGGTGCAAAATAAAATCATGATATTATAATTAATAATATGTCATTCAATCTCAAATTATCTGTGAAGTGGAGAAGCAATAACTATGACTTAACAGATTTTTGTTTTGCAACAACTCCATTTCAGGGTTCCCAAAATATGTAAAAGTTAATTATTTTATATAATTGTTTCATTTCTCTCTCAGGGTTCTACAGTGGGTTGACCAACTGTCCTAAAGTACAATGAAATAAACTTGGGGTAAGCAAGAAGAAAATGAGTGCTCATATTGATATCTGCTTAGTGTTAGTAGCTACATTATTATCATATGCCCAGATTTTTTTTCCCCACAGGATGATGGTGGTGGTAAATTAAATTTCTAAATGAAAAAGTTTAGGGAATGCTTCCAGCCTCAGATTGACCTAAAGAAATCAACATAGCTATTTAAAAATATAACTGGCTTGTACTTTTCATCTAAATATGATGTAATATTAATGATAACTTTACAAATTTCAAAAATAGAAGAGAAAGACAAATTAGACTACTCAACAGTATGAAGTATATCCAAGAATAAATTTATATTTGTCCCCATATCCACACTCTTCCTGTTTTAATATTATCAGGCACAGGTTAGGTTAAAAAAAAAAAGAGGCTGGTAGGAGCCTTAGAAATCATCTAGTATGAGCCTAGAGAAATTTAGAGACTTGCATGAAATCACAGAGTTAGTGCCAGAAATGGGGGTATAACATAGATCTAATGCAATGCTGGTCATTCATAGATGCTTTAGATACACTACTAACCAAATACACATCCTGAGAACAGATTGCTTTTTTAGAAATTGAATACCTAACACACATACCTCTTAAGTTGTAATACAAATATGTTTGCCACTGATTGTCATTTGTCATGAACTAGGGTCCTGGGACACACCATCTCCTGCATCTTAGCCAAGCTTTTAGAGGCACTGCCCTACTCCTAACACCACCAGGACTTGCTCTGTAGATGCCAAAACTTAGTGCAAGGGTTTTAACCCTGGGGATAAATATCAGGGGGTCTGTGAACTTGGATGGGAAAAAAGAAATTTGACCTCTTTATTTTCCACTAATCTCTAGGTGAAATTTAGCATTTCCTTCAATTATTTAAAAACATCATTCTGAGGAGTCTATAGGTTTCACCCAAGGGGTCCATGATACACACACAAAAGGTTAAGAATCTCTGATCTAGAGACATGACAATGAATATTATAATCAACTATGGGCATCAGTGGACCTCTTACCATTTACTGTTGGCATAACTCCTCATCCCAGTTACAGTGAACCCCCAAGAACTAAAGAACAAACCCTGCTATCTGCTCTACAATTCCTATCTACCTCAACTCCCACCTTCACAATATACAGATCTGCCTGCACCTTCTAACTATGCCCTCTGGAACTTTTGCTCCATAATTAATAGACTTATTTGCATCATCAACATTATAGCTAGTGTTTTATATACTGCTTTAAGGTTTACAAGGTACTTTACATATTAACTCAATTTATCCTCACAACCATCCCATGAGGTAGATGCTATTATTATCCCAATTTTACAGATGAGGAAACTCAGGTAACAGAGGTTAAATGACTTGCCCAGGGTTACTGGGCCACTGAAAATTTCTGAGCAATGGAGTAGCATGGTCAGATCTGTGCCTTGGGAAAATCAACTTGGAAGTTACGTGAAGGATGGACTACAGAACAGAGAGACCACTTAGGAGGCTCAGGTGTGAGGTGATAAGTTTCTGAGAGAGGCCCTGTGAGTGGGATTCCATCTCCTCTTTTCTCTGAAATCTATCTACTTAGACCCAGGGTACTCAGATTATGCCTGGTGTTTCCTATCCTGTCCATCATGACAAGTTTCTTCCCAAGTCTGCTGAATTTCTAGTACTCCTTACTTTGGCAGTATTTTGCTCAGATATGTTTGATGTGCAATTGGTAGCTAACATGTTAATGTCAACAGAGGCTGAATTCCACTATCTAATGCAAGAAAGTTTAATAAAGAAATTAAAACTTCCAGTCACTTCCTTGCTAAGTCGTGCCTCTTTATGTCATACCCCCATCTTATTTTTGTTGTTTATTAAAGAGCAAAAGGAGACACTGAGCAATAAATACAGCCTAAATAACATCATTTATCAATTATTATGACATTATTTATCAATTATAAAATAACTTTCCAGTACATTTTCTAACACAAGGCTTTGGACCTAGTTACAGAATCAAAGTTGAAAGGGCTACAGGAAGAGTCTCACTCTTGTCATTTGGGTGGTTAAGCCATCCAATATAGATTACTTTTTGGTCTTTTTCTTAAATAATTCTACAAAGACTTTATTATCTTTATTATTTTGTCATACCACTGCTTTTTCATAATGATGGACAATATGTGCCTTATGGATGAAGATTGATAGAGACTGTTCCTGTGATTTGTAGCAAATTTATAGCTGAAGAAACTCCCTTTACCAATACAAATCTATTAATGTACCTTCTCTTTGACTTGTAGTCTTCGAGAGTGGCCAAGAGAAATGAGAGGTTAAGTAACTGGACCAGTGTCACACAACCAGTTTGTGTCAGAGTCAGGACATGAACCCAAATTTTTTTAGTTCCAAAACTGGCTCTTCGTCCATTAGTCTATTCTTCCTCCTTTTAGTTCCTGCTTATAATTCTTCTCCATTCAGTCCTCTATGATATAGAGAACTAGCCAGTTTATTTTCATATAAAGACGTAACATAATAGATTTCTTCAAATTAAAACCTCAATTTTTCTAAGCTGCTTTTAAATGCCCCGTTTCCCTTCCCTTTATTTTTGTTACTTCTTTGGACCCTGATTTGCTATATCCTTCTAAAAGTGCAGTCAACAAAATTAGATACTACACATATATTAAGAGCCTTTTAAGTATAGAGGATAGATTTAGAAGGTATACTTATTGGTGTCTGTAGATCGACCTTTTTATAATCTCTACTATGTGCTCTGGCTTTTCATGTAGTAGTAGTAGGAAGAGGAGGAGGAGATTTTAAACTCATATGAAGCTTAACAGCTATTGAAAAAGGAGTATTTTTCTGCTGCGTGTGTACTCAGTTACTAAGTGGGTCATAGTTGTGGTGGCTAATCAGGACTATATTATGGGAATGAACGTAATGGGCTCTTTGAAGTCAGTACCTGTGTGGGCCCTTTCAGCAGGCATATAGTGCTGTTCGTTTGTGGTCTGCTCTTAGTGACACCATTTTGGGGTTTTCTTGGCAAAGATACTGGAGTGGTTTGCTATTTCCTTCTCTAGCTCATTTTACTGATGAGGACACCGAGGTGAACTGGGTTACATAGCTAGTAAGTATCTGAGATCATATTTGAACTCAGGAAGATAAGTCTTCCTGACTCCATGCCCAGCACTCTACCCACTGTGCCACTTAGCTGTCCCATAACACAGAGTGGGTGCTTAATAAATGCTATTTGACTATTTAACTAGGTAGGGCCAAAAGGCAACAATGTTAGGTCTTTGGGAAGAGAACAATGGTGAAAGATACTTCCTCTCTAGTGTTGGCGATAAAGGAGGCCAAAGTACAGGAGGCCCCTTCAGAGTACTATACCACTCCTCCTTACAACAACCTGGCTATGGCCAGTTAGGAAGGTGGATAACACCTGGAAGCTTCCAGTGACCTACAGAGAACTGAACAAAGTTGTCATGTCTATAACTGAAGATGTTCCTGACCTCCTCAGTGTGGTAGACCAGGTAGCCCAGGGTGAGTAGTATGTGCTTATCAACCTCATCAGTGCTTTTTCTCTATTCTTCTGGTGAGACTAGTTAGGAGCAGTGTGGGAAAGAGTCCAGTATGCCTTTGTTGTCCTTCCTCAGAGCTATCTGAACTTGCTCTTTTACTGCCACGTCTGGTGGGCAGAAGGCCTGAAAGGGGCAATCTCTTCCTGAAGGCACTGGGGTTCATTATTACACTGATGACATAATGTTGCCCAGACCATATGAAACCATGGTTTATGCACTGGATTGAATGGTGACCCATATTAGTGACCAGGTGTGGGAAACTGAACCTAAGAAAATCCAGGATGTAGTCCATTTAGTAAAGTTCTCAGGAATACGGGATGAGGAGAACTCAGTTGATTCTGGACACAGTGAGTAATAAATTACTGACATGGGCTTCCCCACAATCTAAAAAGGAATCCAAGAAGCTTATTGCACATTTTGGATTCTAGAGAACTCTTGTTACCTATTTGCATATCTTGACAGACTTCATTTACTGAGTCATCTGCAAATCTGCTTCTTTTGAGTGGGGTCCAGAACAGACTTCAATCCTAGAAGCCCTAGAAGCAGATTGTCTAACAGTATCTCCCCCTGGATCCTTATGACTCAGTGGGGTTCAAGTTTGGAAGAAAGGAGATCTCTTATCCCATTTGATGGAAATCTCGAGTCCCTCAGGGAAGGTGAGGACAGTCTTTACAGAGGCCTGTGTGGAACGAGAAGGCAGAGCTTCAGTCGAAACCTTTGAAGAGGCAAAGATTTGTTATCAGTTTCCTTCAAAAAGGGGTAGGTTTTAGCTGGTGTGTCAGAGAATAGAGTGAGAAGCACTATAGAGACAGCCTTGGTATCAACTTAGATCTCAGGACAGATGGCATGCAAGAGGCTTATGACCTCTGAGCCACTTTACTAGGCTGCTTTTGATGTGTAATGAAGAATTATTTACTGTGCTTTAAGTGTCTGTGCTGTGACCCAAATGTCTTGGAGTTATCCTTGCTCACTGTTGCCACCTTATACCAGAAGAAAAAAATCTGCTACTGTATTGGATGTCACATCATCTGCACTGTGGTTCTGATGTTCCTTGTGCTGCTTTGGTTCACTATCTCCACCTTTCATTATGAAACCCACTGTGAACTTCAAAGATTTGGTATTATCTACAACATGGACTAGCCTGTTGAGATCTGAGACTTGGTTCTTCTGAGGAGGGGAGCGAAAGTCCAAGATCTTTGGCTGTTGTTCTCCTTAATTTCTTTTTTTCTTTCTCACTATGTTATCTTCTTTGGGGGTGAGGTGTCTGTAAAATTTTAAATTATTTTTCTTTTCCTCCTTAGTACTGTCTATGCAAGGAGGAATGTCCAATAAAAGCCCTAAAAGCTTTCCCCTACAATACAGGGTAGACCCATTTCCCACCACCACCCCCTCCCAGCATCTGATTGGTCCCTTTCTCTCTTGATGCAGCTTCTTGGTCACCTAAAGGAATAAAAAGGCCTATTCACACAGAGCCCAGGCCTCTCAGACTTGGTGGGTGCCTGAGACCATGAAGGTGACCACATCCTGTCCAGCTGACTAGATGTGTTTCCATAAGAAAGCAAGGAAGGCCTCCTTTATCAAACACGAATGATTTGGTGTTATCTTTTCTATACTATAGCTAAGTTAATTTCTTTTTGTTAACTGGATTCTTAAGTGTTTCATTTCATTCCAACATCAAACTTGATCTAACAGGGTGCTGGAGACAGGTCTACCCTTACCAGCACTCCATTTCCAAACTACCCTATTTCTGTTTAGGGCACCACTAACCTTTCAGTTGTCTCAGTTCTTAACCGTAGCATAATCCTGAACCATTTTCTCTCTCCCCCAAATCCAACCAGCTACCAAATCTTGCCATTTCTACCTCCACAAGATCTCTTGCATTTGGCCCCTTCTCTCTATTCATACAACCACTACTTTAGTTCAGGCCATCACCTCAAAAGCTCCTGCCTTAAGTCTCTTTCCTCTCTTCCAAAACACCCTCCATATCGCTGCCTAAGTGAGTTTCCTTAAGCACAGGTCTGAATGTGTCACTCTCCTACTCAAACTCCCATGGTTCCCTACTGCCTCAAGGATCAGATACATCTCATCTGTTTGGCATTTAAAGCCCTTCATACCCTAACTTTAACTTACATTTCCAGCCTTATTTAATATTATTCCCCTTCCCACATTCTATGGCATATATTTTTGCTGTTGCTCATCAGACATTCCAATTCCTCTCTGTGCCTTTTCACTAGCTGTCTTCCATGCCTGGAATGTTCTTCCTTTTCACCTCCCCCTCTTGGAATTCCTTGTTTGCTTAAAAAAACGTAGCTTAGGTGCTGCTTTCCACATGAAACTTTCCAGTTGCTAGTGTCATACCTACAAAGTTACCTTGTGTTTATTTTGTATATAAGTAAAAATGATCTCTTCTGAGAAAATGTAAGCTTCTGGAGGGCAAGAACTATTTCATTCTTGCCTCTGTATCCTCCATACTCAGCACAGTGTGCCTGACACACAGATTCTTAGTAAACACTTTTTTCTTTTAGGCAATTGGGGTTAAGTGACTTGCCCAGGGTCACACAGCTAGTAAGGGTCAAGTGTTTGGTCTGAGACTGGATTTGAACTCAGGACCTCCTGACTTCAGGGCTGGTGCTCTATCCAGTGCACCACCTAGCTGCCCCGTAAATAGTTCTTGATTAATTCACTGATTACAATGTTTCATCTTAAAGGCCTAGTCAGTAGAAAACTTTTTTTTATCTTAAGTACACCACTTTGTACTTGTCTTTACCGAAATTTATCTTGTTTTAAAAGAATGGTTTTCTCTATTTACTGAAGTAAATATAGATCATTTATAAACTGGATGAACAAATTCTTTAGGACTTATCAAAGCATCAAAAATAGATAATGACAGAATGGGAATCTGATTGATTCCCATAGGAAATCCCATATGTCTTCTTGTGGGGTTACTGATAGACATTTTGTTATGTATTCCTTGAGACCAAGTTTTACATGATCAAATTCAGTTGGCATAAACAAGGAATGCCAAAAAACATTATAATTTTACATATCAAATTACACATCACAATTTACATGCCAAACTACTATTTTTTTTTTTGGGTGAGGCAATTGGGGTTGAGTGACTTGCCCAGAGTCATACAACTAGTAAGTGTTATGTCTGAGGCCACATTTGAACTCAGGCCCTCCTAACACCAGGGCTGGTGCTGTATCCACTGCACCACCTAGCTGCCCCTACAAACTACTATTTTAATAAAGATAAATGTACCCAAATGCAATGTAAATTATTCTAATTAGTTATATCCCTTTATAATACCATATTTGTACTCAATGTTTATATTCTGCAATTCTATGGCTTGTTAATTTTTTTGTACCAGATCCCACAGTAAGACAATTTATAAAAGGAGCCAAATTCTACTTTGGAGGATAGATTAACATCTCTTTTTAAACAAAACTATTTGTGTTAAATATGGCAAAATTAAACTTAGGAAATGTATAAAAATGCTATTTATAGTTTGATGTAACAACTCTAAATTCCCAAGTAGAAAACTTTAAATTAAATAAAAAAACCTAACAAGATGTTAACTATACTACAACATGGTTAAAATAATTGTGTTATTTTTACAAATACAAATAAGATGCAAAACAACATCTCTATGATTCCTGCTTTCATCATCAGCACACTGCACAGATTAATAAGTACCAGAGACAATAAGAAACCCTATATTAAAATGTATACCATTATTAATACAGTTACTTACCCTTAGAACTAACTCAATCATCATTCTTATCTATTAAAAAAAGAGTTCAAAGATTGTGATTTTTCTAGGAACAGGGATAAAAAAAAATATTGTGTTTCCCCCCCTACCTCCACTTTTGAGAAGATAACGATTAACATCCTGTATTGTCGTATTAATTGTAGGTCCAGTGGGGACACTTCCCGGAGTGACATCAGGATCATTCTCGGGGTCAATATTCTGAAGTCCTTTCCATGGCACTCCAGGATGAAATTCTGTTTATGACAACCAAAGTAAGAATCTGTGTAAGATAGTAACGTCATTATTTTTCAACATGACTTTGAATATTCTGATCCTGACAACGTTCTTACAACAAAGTTGCATACCCCATTCATTCTCTGCATTGAACACATTTTTGTAAAAAAGAAAAAGAGTAGAACAAACTATCAAGCCACTAAGCATGATAGTGTATTCCAACCTGTATCTGCAGTAACCCACGGCTCCAGAGAGAAGAGAGGTATGTTCTACCACTTGTTCTTGGGGATTGAGATTGGTCATTAGAATTAATTTTTATTTACATTCTGATTCTGCTTACTCTATCTATACCCATTCATTCAAATTTTTCCATGTTTCTCTGAACTCCTCACATCTATCACCTCTTATGGCACAATAATATTGCATCACATTCACAACACCATAATTGGTTCCGCAATTCTCCAATCAATGGGGAAACTTTGCTTTCAGTTTTCTGCTACCAAGGCTGCTATGACTATTTAGGTATCTATTCTAGTCAGGAAATTATTGGGTCAAAGGATATAAAAAGTTCAGTGACTTTTCTTGAAATGACTGTAAATTGTTTTCCAGAATGGTTGTGTCACAATTTTGAGTTTCACCCACAGTTGGGTTTGTTTTTCTATTGCCATTACAATACAGTACAATACATCATCGTTGCCACTTTTATGGTATGAAGTGAGATCCGCACTGTTTTAATTTCTCTTATCGTTAAGTGAGTTAGAGTATTTTTTCATATGATTGTTGAATGCAATTTTTCTTTAGAAAACTGTATTCATATATTTTGACTACTTATCTACTAGAGAATGGCCCTTGTTCATATATCTATATATTAGTTCCCTAAGTATCTTGGATATCAGATTTATCTAAAGAAACTCAACAGGAACATTTCTCTTCCACTCAACAGTTTCTCTTCTTAGCTGAGCTGATTTTGTTTATGTAATTTTTTTCATTTTATGTAACTAAAATGACCTATTTTAGCTTTTATGATCACTTTTATCCCTCACTGCATAAAAAAAATTTCCCCAGTTATAGTCGCTAAAGATACCTCCTTCCATTCTTCTTTAATTGTTTTCTGATGAGACTTTTTTCTATTTAGGTACAGTATCCATATACCATGAAAGATATTGGCCTAAATTTAATTTCTATAAAACTGCTTTCTAGTCTTCCCAGATGTTCTTAGTGAATGGGAAGTCCTTCCTCCAGTTATGTGCAGCCTTGAGTTTATTAAATTCTGGACTGCTGTGTTTGATTCCTTTTGATGCCATATTTGTTTAGTATGTTTTAACCAAAGAAATTTTTCATAGTTACTGATCTGGTTTTTTGGTGCATTTCAGAGTCTTCCAATTAACTCATGAATCCTATGGAAATAACTAGCTTATCTCATAAATATTCACTCGCAGTAGCTTTAAATTAGAATCCGCATATAGTGGACAGAATATACACTTTCATGAGCTTTGCCGATTATCATCAATGACATTTTTTTTTGTTTTGTTTTGTCTGACGACATTTGGTAGATTGGCTCTTACTTAAATTGATTTGTTATAGCATTATTAACCAAAGGGACAAAGTAAGGCCTGTAGTCTCTAAATGTAGCATAGAAATTCCCACGAAAACTCAAAGAAATAACAGAATATCAATGTTTCAGAATTTACATTAGTTCAGTAACTTGATTTCTCTGTTCTAAAACAATCTACTGTGGGCTTTTTTTTTTTTGGGTTAAGACCTGTAATTTCATGGGTGTAGAAGACTCTTAGTATTGAATCTCCCTTTATTGATGTAGTTAGGCAACTAATCTGTAACTTACAGTCATAGTTACTAGGGCAGTGCTATTAAACTTAAACAGAAACAAATCCCTGTCTGCCCAAACTGACTTAGAAAACCTCAAATTAACATTATTTATATATTTTTTTATTGTGTTAGGTATTCCCCAGTTATATTTTAATCTGGTTCAGGCACATTCAGGAGGTTTGTAGCCACATGGGGCCCAAGGACTATGAGTTTGACACCTCTAACCTAGGGCACTGAGAGGTTGTGATTTACCTATTGGTACCAAGTTAGTATGTATCAGAGGTAGGACTTGAATAAAGAAAGGTCTACTCTAATTTCTACTTTATGTTGCCTCTTACTAGACCCTACCTATATGAATTGTAGAAAAAACTATTATTTTACCTGGTGGCCAGTTAATGCTGGAACCATTTGAGATTTTATCATTATCAGATTTGGCACGTGACCAGCTGTGGGGAACGGCTACAGGAGGGCTGGCTGGTGATTCACTGTTTTGGATTAAATCATACCGGCCATAAGAGTCATCAATGGAGGACTTACCCGGAGGCCCAATGCTTAAGCCTCCAGGGATAGCACCTGTAGTGAGAAACAAAAACAGAAGAAACAAATAAAACATGCTACACAAGTGGTAAACCCCAAAGCCTATAAGCATTTATTAAGCTTCTACTATCTACCAAATACCGTACTAAGCTTAGGGGGATACTAAGAAAGAAAAAAGATAGTACCAGCTCTCAAACTCACAGTTTAATGGGTGAGACAACATGCAAACAGTTATTTACTAACAAGAATAAGTGGGAGACAATCAACAGTGGGAAGACATTAGCATTAGGGAGAGTCAGGAAAGATTTCTTTTTTTAAAAATTTTTTCCCGATTACATGTAAAGATAGTTCTCAACATTCACATTTATAAGATTTTGAGTTCCTAATTTTTCTCCTTCCCCTCTCCCCCTCCCCCAGACAGCAAGCAATCTGATATAGGTTATATGTGTATAATCATATTAATCATATTTCCACATTAGTCATGTTGTGAAAGAAGAATCAAAACAAAAGGGAAAAACCATGAGAAAGAAAAAACAAAAAAAAAGTGAAAATAGTGTGCTTCAACCTGCATCCAGACTCCACAGTTCTTTCTTGGGATGTGGATAGCATTTTCCATCATGAGTCTTTTGGAGTTGTCTTAAATCATTGCATTGCTGAGAAGAGCGTCTGTCATAGATGATTATTACACAATATTGTTGTTACTATGTACAATGTTCTCCTGGTTCTGCTGACTCCACTCAGCATCAGTTCATGTAAGCCTTTCCAGGTTTTTCTGAAATCATCCTCTTGTCATTTCTGCTTGTCACAATAGTAATCCATTACATGCGTATATTATGATTTGTTCAGCCATTCCCCAATGGATGGGTATCCCCTCAATTTCCAATTCTTGGTTGTCACGAAAAGAGCTGAGAGAAATATCTTTGTCCATGTAGGTGCTTTCCCCTTTTTTTATAATCTCTTTGTGATAGTGACCTAGTGGTGGTATTGCTGGATCAAAGAGTATATATGCACAGTTTTATAGCCCTTTGAGCTTGGTTCCAAATTGCTCTCCAGAATGGTCGGATCAGTTCACAACTCTACCAACAACGCATTTGTGTTCCAATTTTCCCACATCTTCTCTAACATTTATCATTTTCCTTTTCTAATCATATTAGCCAATCTGATAGGTTTGAGGTGGTACCTCAGAGTTGTTTTAGTTTGTATTTTTCTAATTAATAGTGACAGAGCATTTTTTCATATGACTATAGATAGCTTTAATTTCTTCGTCTGAAAACTGCCTGTTCATATCCTTTGACCATTCATCAATTGGGAAATGATAAAGATTTCTCAAAGAAGGTAGGATTTAAACTGGAACTTGAAGGATGCAAAGGAATCCAGAAGGTGGAGTTGAGGATGGAGAGAATTTTAGGCATAGGTGATAGCTAGTAAAAATGCATGTCCCCTAGGGGCAGCTAGGTGGCGCAGTGGATAGAACACCGGCCTTGAAGTCAGGAGGACCTGAGTTCAAATATGGCTTCAGACCAAACACTTGACACTTACTAGCTGTGTGACCCTGGGCAAGTCACTTAACCTCAACTGCCTTAAAAAAAAAAAGGAAAGAAAAAAGAAAAATGCATGTCCCCCAGTAAAAATGCATGGAGTCAGGAGATGCATTGTCTTATGCAAGGAATAACAAGGAGGCCTATATCACTGGATTGCAGAATATGTGGCCATGGTGTAAGGTGTAAGAAATAGTGAACAGAAAATTTATATTTGATGCTAGAGATGACAGTGAGTCCCTGGTGGCAGCTAGGTGGTACAATGTACACAGGACCTCAAGTCAGGAACACCTGAACAAAAATCTGGCCTTGGATGCTTCCTAGCTGTGTGACCCTGGGCAAAGTACTTAACCTCTGGCTACCTTAGTTTCGTCAACTATAAAATGGGGAAAATATTAGCACCTACCTCACATGATATCAAATGAGATAACTGTAAAGGGCTTATATAAATGCTTATTCAATTCCATTCCTTAATCCACTTGAATTTACTGAATGGAGTAATGGTGACATAGTCAGACCTACAGTTTAGGAAGATCAGTTTGACAGCTGAGGATGTATTACAGTGTGGAGAGAAGAGACAGGGAAGCCAATCAAGAGGCTAACGCAGTAGATCAGGCATGAAGTGATGAAGGCCTAAACCAGGGTAACAGCAGTGTCAGAGGAGAGAACAATGCATGTAGGAGAGATGTTATAAAGGTAGAATCAACAGGACTTGGAAACTGATTGGATATGGAGGCTGAGAGAGAGAGAGGAGTTGAGGATGACATCTCGGTTAGGTGACTGGAAGGATGTGTTCAAGTCTTGGTGACCCCATTTGGGGTTTTCTTTGCCATTTCCTTCTCCACTTCATTTCACAAATGAGGAACTAAGGTAAACAGGGTTAAGTGACTTGCCTAGGGTCACAGAGCTAATAAGCATCTGAGGCCATAATTGAACTAAGGTGCTCATGACTTCAGGGCTGGCACTCTATTCATTACACCACCTAGCCGCTCTAAATGTGTCATAGAAGGTGCCAAATAAAGGCTTTCCTGGCTTTCTTTTAAATGGGAACATCAATGGTGCACACTATGAATCTCTCACTAATAAAACTTTGTAATATGACCAGCCCAATATCTTTTTTGGATCATACATTTGCTTGATGACATCCTTTAGTCCAGTTTTTCTTCTAAATCCTTAATCTGCTGCAGGCTGCATATAACACCTATCATACACTTTTCTTCAAGTGAAAACTGTTTTTTAATTCTGAGGAAATTGTTGTATTTCATTATTTAAAATCTTGTAACACTACCATTAAATTGCTGGGATGAACCTGCATCCCTGGGAGAAGTCTGGGGTTGGTAAAGGAGTTTTGCAATTTCCTGAAGTCACTCCAACTTGCTATCCTTTTCCTATCTATCTATCTATCTATCTATCTATCTATCTATCTATCTATCTATCTATCTATCTATCTATCTATCCATTCATCTTTTTGGTGAGCAATTAGGGTTAAGTGACTTGTCCAGGGCCACACAGCTAGTGTTAAGTGTCTGAGGTCGAATTTGAACTCATGTCCTCCTGAATCCAAGGCTGGAGCTCTATCCACTGCGTCACACCTAGCTGCCCCATTCTTTTTCTATTTAATTCAAATACCAACTAGTTATCCATTTTTACTGTTATTCATACATGCACACACATTCTATAAATTCATTTAAATCTTGTTCATTTTAAAAGACTGCATGTCAAAATCAAATCAAGGTAATATACATTCTTCATCCACTTGCTTTTTAGTCTGTAACAAACAGTTACATATCTATTTCAGGAGGCTCTGCAATGTTTAGGAGCTTGCTGCAACCACCATGATGTCATAGTGAAAAATGCTATCCACCTCCATTGAAAGAACTGATGAAATCTGAATACACACCAAAGCATACCATTTTTCAATTTCTTTTTTTTTTAGTTTCAATTTTCTTCCACAAAATGACTAATATGGGAATGTTATACGTGATTGCACATGTATAACCTATATCAGACTGCTTGCAGTTTCAGGGAGTTGGGGCATGGGGATAAGAGGGAGGGATAGAATTTGGAACTCAAAACAACAAAAAAAAGAAATGTTAAAAACTGTTTTTACGTGTAATTAGGGAAAAATAAAATATCATTAAAAAAAAAAGTACAAATTTATCCCTTACTAAAGCACAGATCTAACCAAATCAGTCTCCTACTCAACATACTCCAATGGATCATTAAAATCTTGATTCACAACATCTCCCATATATTTCCTCTTCTCTTCAGTCACACAGCTACCAGACCCTCTCTTCCCTGGGCTATTTTTTTAACAGCCTTTCAATTGGTTTCCCTGCCTCAAGTTTCTCCCCACTCCAATTCATCCTCCACTCAGTTGCCAAAAACACTTTAGAAAAAGTGATTTTCTTAAAGCACAGGTCTGATCATGTCATTTGTCCTACCTCAGTAAGCTTCAGTGGCTTCTTATTACCTCTGGGATCAAATTTAATGTCTCCTACTTGACATTTATGCTCTTCAATAGGCCCCCTCCTAACGATTCAACATTGTATGTTCCTCCCCTCCATACACTGCAAACCCAGATAAATTGGCCTACCTGCTACTCCTTATGCACAACTCTACCTCTTGACTCTATTGTCAACACTGGTAATCCCTCTATGGAATACTTTCTCCTCTTATCGCTGCTTCCTTGAAGGCTTGGCTCAAATCCCAGCATCTGCAGGATGCATTTCTTGATGTCCCTTGTTACTGGTGACTTTCCTCTGGGATTAGTTTCCATTTACTGCTGTATATATCTGCTAAGTACTTAGTTATTTACAATTCTCTTCCATTAGAATGTAAGCTTCTTGAGGGCAGGGACTGTTTTTGCCTTTCTTTATATCCCCAACACTTAGCACAGTACCCAGCACATACTAAGTATTTAATAAATGCTTGTACATTGATGACTGGAGAACACTTTCTCTGCTTACCTCTGCCCCTTAGAATCCCTCATTTCCTTCAAACTCAGCTCAAGTGCCACCTTCTATGTGAAGTGTTTCCTGATTCTTCAGCTGCTAGTATACTATGCCTAATCACCTTGTATTGATTTTGCATATTCCTACATTTATAATGCTTGTTAATTTTTTATATCTTTCCGTTAATTTGGCAATGGTAAAGATGTGGTCTTTTATGAAACATCTCTAGGAAAAGCAGCTTGCTCTCTTCTAATACCCTCACCAAAAATGTCATCAATGTGTGTATAGATGATTAAAATACATAAATTTTTATATATATCAAAGCAGGAATATAGAAAATAGGCCAGTAGTTGCTGATATTCTTTTAGGTTAAATTTTTTTTTTGTTATTAATAAGGTCTGAATTTTTTCCTCATGCTTTTGGTATCTTGTAGTTGCTTTCACAATTTTTGTTTTTATTTCTACCTCTGCAACAAGCATGTCCAGGACTATGATATTAGCTTCTGTGGTGGTTCTATCATACTCAAAGGTGAAAAAAGTTTGTTATGAAGTATTTGCTGATCATTTTCATTTTTCTCCTGTTTGCTATCCTTCCAGTTTCATCCTTAAATGTCCTTAGGATGACTTTGGGTTTCTCAGCAAACTTTATTAAACTGGTTTTACCTTCCATTACTGTACATTATTTCCTGAGGCAATATTGTTCTGCAACCCTTATCTTTAAGCATTAATAATATAGTTTATATGATGTTGCTTTTGGCTGTCATCTTTCTACTTATCCAGTAAATTAAATGTTTGCTAAGGCATTTTTAAACTCTTGATCACCTTGTTACCAATTTGTTTACATCTACATGAAATTACTGTAATCTGTGTCTTTTTTTTTCAGTCCATTACTCATTTTCCATTATTAGTAACTTGTCTGAATAGATGAGAACTGAATTTTCAATTAACTTTTTTTCATGACTTTCTAGCTTTGTACTAATTTTGATCATTTCCTCTAACAAGCCAGTACATTCAATTCAATCAGTAATCAACTGATTGTCTGTAATCAACTCAGGCAGTTGATTCAAGAATGACTTCCACATGAGTTAATGAGTCATTTCTAGTCTGTAAATACATAATCAATTTTTTTTGGTCTGTTATTTGGTGCTTGCCATGTCTACTGCCTACTGGCTCTTTTCTTGAAGAAAATGTTTTTAACATGTAGGCATGAGGTTTCTGTGTACTCGATAAATCTTTGCCTTCCCTTTCATTCATTATTCTAGATGCACGTTTTTATACATATATCTATGTATCTAGATGTCTAGATATATATTTGCCATCTTTACAATGAAGTCACCAAGCAGAAAAGTATATAAATGCTGATTTAATTTGGAGGCTCTAAATGAGCCAATAAATTCTTTCTGGAATTACTTTACTCTTCATTCTTCCTAATGGATGTTGGTTCATAAATTGCAATTATTTTCATGGTGGTCTTTTTGTAAATAAGCAAAATGAGCACCAAAAGCCAAGAAGTATCATGATATAATGTTTCCTGCTGCTTTTGGGTGTGCAATAAAACCCACATTGTCAATTCCTTTATGTGCCTTTCCAAGGGAACATGTGAGCCCTCCTTCCATTTAGCCACAACATCTTTATTTCCTCTGCTTTTGTTTATGGTAAGAACATCAAGATTGATACGGTTCAGTTCTTATAGTCATATGTCCACTCACTGATTATTAGACAAATAATCTCATATTTAGAGTAATAATTAAAGTTTATAGACAGCTAAAAACTGTGTGATTCTAAGCATCTTTCCCCATCTTTTTGACAACTCTGCCACCATCACTGCGATCATACAGGACTGACGACTATTTCGCATTTTTCTTTGTTTCTTGGGTTGTCATGGCCAAAGAATTCATCACCAACTCGCCAGCCTTCTGGTAATAAGCCTTTTTGTACTTACTTCATAAAACGGGTCATTGCAAAATGGATTTGGTTTGTTGTCTGGACAGTCCTAGAAGCCTTTCCACCAAGGTACAACCCGTGAGAGCTTATGCTCTGCTGCCATAGCCTTTGAAAAATTCAGGGTCAACTTCATGCCATGATAAGGCATTGAAGTACAACTTTTTGGAGGCATATATAACAACAGTAATACAAATCACACACATTTCTGATGAAACATACCATGCTTGCTAGGATTCTGATCAAGTGGAGAAGCAGCACTGGATAAATTATCCATTGAATTGGGGTGTGTCCACTGGGGAAGGCGAGACTGAGACTGAGAAGTGTCCTTCACTGATAAACCACCAGTAATGTCCATGCTGTTTACATTCATGTTTGGGTTCAGTCCAGCTGTAACAGAAAGTATATTATAAATATCTCCTATAAAAAGAAAGTCTGAGTTTGAATTTATCTTGTTTTACTTTAAATTTGGGGGGGGGAATATTTCATGGTTTCAACTCAAATCTCTAATTTACTAAAAAAAAAAGTAAATGAGGTTTTACCTATAGCTTTACTTGATGGGATTAAATTATTTTGTCCATTCTTTTCAACATTCACAACCTTAACATCTAAGGTTAACCCTAATAAGTGAGTATCCTTTGTTAACAGGATGATACATTTTTAGACAAACAAATACTGAAATGTAGAATTCTTAAGACAGAATGGAATTGTGCTAGTCACCTACAGGTGTCCACATGGCTGGATGCAGGAAAGAAATTTCTTAGAGACAGCTATCCTCACCAGCTGGGCAGGTAACCCAACTTAGGTGAAACAGAAAAATACCCTGAGTAAGAGACAGCTTCTGACAGGCAAGTCAAATAACCATTATCTCTGTTGAAGTCTGGATGTAGACAACCCAGGATTTTGAAACCCAAAGCCTTGGGGAATATTGGCATCCCTCAGATCACTGGTCACACTACTATCACTGAAGAGAGAAATCATTTCAGGATGTAGGTCTAACTGCCTCACCATCATCAATACCAAATGCTGACTCTCTGCAATCAAAGTGCAGGCAAGCCCCCAAGCCCTGGATTGACAGCATGAGGCCCACACAGCCATCATCCTGGGAAGGCAGCCTTGTGGAAATGTGACTTGTTAAGTGCTTTCATGAGCACGTATAGCGCCAGTGACTGCATACCTAGAAATGAAGGATCTTACCAAACTTATTCACACTGTCAAAAGGTCCAATACCAGAAACTGATGTGATTTTATCAGAGGAAATTACATTAAAAATGTTGTATGATCATGTGCTTAGCACTAGTACCCTAAGGACCATGGAACCTTTTAGGAAATAGCTGGTGGCATAATAGATAGAATGTTGGGTCTGGAATGAGGAAGACCCGAGTTCAAATTTGGTTTTAGATACTTCCTAGCTGTGGGAGTCTGTGTAGGTCACTTAACCTCTGTTTGTCTCAGTTCCTTAACTGTAAAATGGGGATAAAAATAGCACCTACCTCACAGTATTGTTGTGAGGATCAAATGAAATATTTGGAAAAGTGCTTAGCATACTGCCTAGCAAATAAAAATGTTTATTCCCTTCCTCTTCCTTTCCATCTCACTTGCAGCTTTGGAATCTTATATATCTGTTGTCTCCACCATTCAAATGTGAGCTTCTTAAAAGCAGGGACTATTCTACCTTATTTAGAACAGTGCTTTGCCATAGTAAACATCAAATACATGCTTTTTCATTCATTTACTCACTCATCTAGCTTCTAGGAAGTAAGGAGAGATATCAAGTTGAAAAGAAGAGTTGTAAAATTGCATGAGCAAACATTCACAGCTGTCTAAGTAAAAAATAGCTTTTAAGAAAGAACATTAGGTAACTTGTGTAAATGTTATATAAATTCCAGGCAGAACACTATTCTTTAAAAGCTAAAGTCATGGGCTATCCTGCTTAGGTAGGCTGTAATTTTAAGAGAATAAATCTGTTTACCAAAGGCAGACTAGCTGTAAATGAAGTTAAGATTATGTTTTGGTGTTAAGTTTGATACAAAACTACTTACTGTTTCTTGAACAAGCCTTGCATTTTTCTGACTCTGGCTTTGTCTATGTTATTCCCTCCATTAAGAATGCCCTCCTCCTCTAGTTCTGTCTGACTGATTTGTCCCCTTTTCCCAAGGGCCAGCTCTAATGTCATCTTCAGGGAAGTGCCTTCTGATCTCCACTACCAGAAATAACTTCTCCCTTAGTACACTTGGAGCTCTGTCATGAGCTAGAAGTGTCCCTAGACATCATCTAGACATGGAGTTCTTAACCTGAGGTCTCTGTGTGGTTTGTCCTTCATTCTCAAAGAAGACCATGACATCAGGAAGATGATGCCATGACTTGCAAGTGAATTTGATTTAAGTAAGAGAGAGCTATGCAAAGTTACCAGCCTCACTTTCTCCTCCTCCAAATAAGCCTGTATTTTGTTCATTTAAAAACATTATTTTAAGAAAGCCATATGCTTCACCAGTAACTGCCAAAGAGGTCCATGACATACAGAAAAAGTTAAAAGTCCCTAATTTAGTTCAACTCCCTTATTTAACTGTGGGAAATTGAGATACAGAGAGGTTATGGGACCTGCCCAAGGTTATGTGGAAATAAGGAGCAGAGTAGGGATGTGAACCAGTCCCAATTTTCTAACTCTAGAGTCTGTTTTTACTTCCTATTCTCCTATTCAGCCTCTTAAAATAAAATTTCCTTTATTTTTATGGGGAAACAAATTTAAGCTCAAAGAAAGCAACTGATCTGCTAAAGATCACACAGGTGGTAAACAGCAAAACTAGAATCTGAACCCAGGTCCTCTGACTCCAAATTCAGTGCTTTTTCAACTGTACTACACACCTGCTTCCTATACACTAAGCTCAAAAAATAAATAAACCACAAAAAATAAAAACAGAAACAAACAAACAAAAAAAGAATAAACACTAATCTCATCTATTAGGTATGATAAAAAAGATCCAGAGCTTTAGTGGTCCAATTTACTTCCCTCATTTTAGAGATATAGAAACTGAGGCCCAGAGAGAGTAACTGACTTGTCCCAGGTCATCCAGCATCTCTCACTCTAAAGTCCATGCGCTTTCATGCTAGACTATGATTATTCTTGATTTTTCAGGATTACAAAACTAGTAAATGATGGAAATACTATATATTTAGTATACCTAGATTTTAGCAAAGCATATATAAGGTCTCTCATTTTATACTCATGGAAATCCCCAGGGGGAAACAAATGAGTTAGGATTCCACCATTACTGCTCATAAGCCCCAAATGTTGTGTTTTCCATAAACAATCAGCTGGACTTAATTTGCTTTTTTTTTTTTAAAGCAAAGAAATTTAGAAGCAAGAAAGGTTGTTTAAAAAATTCTCTCCAGAAGGCTGAGGCACACTCTCCCACACAGTGGCCTGGGGAGAAGGGGCACAAATTTAAAATACAAAAGGAGTGAGGCATATATGGAGAGAATACATGTGCTATTAGAAGTGCATGTCACAACTCCTGGTTATAGAAACTTATGAAGTTTCCCAGAGACGTATCTCTTCTGAGCTTTGAGGGTCAGTGTTTTGTTGAGCCCATGGCCATCCTTCTTTCTGACAATAAGAAATCAGATTCAGTGAAGCTGCCTTTTTTATGTGTGCTTATTACTCCTTGGCTAGGTATTTTTTCTTACTGGTTTAGTCTTTCTTTCTTTTTAAAAATTATTTATTTATTTTTAGTTTTCAACATTCACTTCCATAAGATTTTGAGTTTTAAATTTTCTCCTCTTCCCTCCCCAAGATGGCGTGAAATCTGATATATTCTACTTTAACATTCATATTAAACATATTTTCACATTAGTTATGATGTAAAGAAGAATTAGAACTAATGGGAGGAACCACAAGAACAAAGAAATAAAACAAAACAACAAAAAGAAAAGGAGAGCAAATAGTGTGCTTCCATCTGCATTCAGACTCCATAGTTCTTTCTCTGGATGTGGGCAGCATTTTCCATCATGAGACTTTTGGAGATGTCAGATCCTTGCATTGCTGAGAAGAGCTAAGTCTATCAAAGTCAGTCACTGCACAATGTGGCTGTTACTGTGTACAATGTTCTCCTGGTTCTGCTCATTTCACTCAGCATCAGACCACACAAGTCTTTCCAGGTTTTTCTGAAATCTGCCTGCTCACCATCTCTTATAACACAATAGAATTTCATTATATTCATATACCACAACTTTTTCAGCCATTCCCCAATTGATGGGTATCCCCTCAATTTCCAATTCTTTGCCACCACAAAAAGAGCTGTTATAAATATTTTTGTACATGTGGGTCCTTTTCCCTTTTTTATGATCTCTTTGGGATACAGACCTAGAAGTGGTATTTCTGGGTTAAAGGGTACGCACAATTTTATAGCTCTTTGGACATAGTTCCAAATTGCTCTCCAGAATGGCTGCATCAGTTTACAACTCCACCAACAATGTATTAGTGTTCCAATTTTGCCACATCTTCTCCAGCATTTATCATTTTCCTGTTTTGTCATGTTAGCTAATTCGATAGGTGTTTTGATTTGCATTTCTCTAATCAACAGTGATTTAGAGAATTTTTTCATTGGTCTAGTCTTTCTAATGACCATTAAATGGTGGGAAGACGAAGAAGAGAGGAAGTGGGGATATGGAGAGAGAAGAAGAGACAAGAGAGAGAGATAGTGTCTCTAGAAAATCAACTGGCGTATTTTTGGCAAAGTCCATAACCCCAAATTCTGGACAGTTATTTAGTGACTTGGGGAGGTTTCTTTTCCAGTGCCTTATACTAAAGCTCAGAATTGTCTTTGTGGAACAGTTCATATATAATTGGAGAATTAACATTTTCCCATACTTCCAAATACACAGTGATACAACTTAAACATAATATTTTATTAAGTCCCATAGGTTACCAGTTGTCTTAGTGCTTACAAAAATATTTTCCAACCTAAACATAAGAGAAGAAAATCAGCCCTCACTGCTCTGAAGGTAAAGTCTAGTCTTTACAGGGCTCCCAGAATACTTGGGACTCTTCCAACAGAAAAGGACCTGAGGGTGACTCGAAGTCATTCTTTTTCATTCTTCAGGTGAGAAACCAATTAGATTTGGCTTGATGCTTATGTAGCAAGCACCACTGGCAAGAGGTTGTGGGACTTGGCACTTTCTCACTGCCTGTCACACTGAAGGACTCCTCTATTCTGGGCTTTGTCAGGTACTAAGTGCTACAACAAATTAGTACTGGGTCCAGGGACCTAAAGTATTCATTCTATTTTCCCAGGAGAAGTTCCTGTGGACCTACATGCACAAACCAGGTTTAACTGTGGAAAATTCTTTTGGGTGTCTGCAAAACACAAAGAACCCAAAATTTTTCTAAGGCTCCTTGAATCATACAGGGAATCCTGCTTGATGTCCAAATCATCCCTCATTATGACAAAAACATTAACTTAGAAAAGCCTCAAAGAAGTATGAGGCTCCCCCAATCCCCAAAACACTTGGGATTGATTACTTAGTATTTATAAGTCAGCAAGCAAACCTTATTCTAAAGACTTTCAGTCTGTAAGGACAAGCTGCCTGGACTCATAATAGGCAATCAGTCTAAGTCTGCTTAAGAGCAATAAAGTAAAATCAAAAGAATATTTATGAGCTATGTGTGATAATTTGGTTGATTTTTAAACAAATGGGTACAGTAATACAAGCACTCAAAAAAGCAAACATTTCAAAGGAACTGCTCTGAATTATTGCAAAACAAAACCAACAATGTTGTGAAATGACGAGCAACAGGGAAAATTCGGGGGAGGGGGCATGTCAACAATTCACAGGGTGATTTTTAGCTTTGACCTATTTGGCCTAGTGCCCTGGCAATTAAGTATGTTCAGTTCTACTGGCTGCCAGAATTTTAGACAACAGGAAGAGGAAGGACCCCAGAGACTGGATATCAACATTCTTGACCTGGGCCCTGGCCCTGGCATGGCTATGTTATTGGCAAAGATAAGCACATTAATTTTATGCAATTGACAATTCATACTGGTTTGATGTGTTTCCGGAATCTATTTGATTAGAGTTTAAAGTGAGAGAAAAAAACTTACTCCCTCTGTTCCCTCCTCCCCCTCAGTAGACATCTATGAACTAGGATAGGTAAAAAAGAGAGTCCTTGGTGGGGAATTGAACCGGCGGGTCCTTGCAAATATGAAGTGTTCCAAAATTATCCCAGACTTAGTCCCTACAGTATAGTTCCCTCTTCAGGGCTACTTCCCTGACCTGTACCTGCCCTGGTGAATCAGCCATTACTCTTAGGGTTCTAGAGGGTAACCTGGAAAGACTGGGTTTTTTAGTATTAATGATCATGAGCTCTTACCAGTATGTTTTTCATTAACCATCAGACTTAGTTTTGTTTTTTTTTTAAGCAAAGCTGGTTACTAAGATGGTATAGCAAGAAGAATAGTTACAGAAACATTCCCCTGAAAGTCTGCATCATACTCTTTCATAAATACACACAGGGAGAGAGGACACAAAATACGAAGGTAGGGAGGCACACATGTTGAGAACACATGTGCTAAAAGTATACCTTGCACTTGGTTAATGGAAGTATTTTTTTACTTTTGTAGAGACCTTATAAAGTTCTCTTTTCTTCTGGGCTTTGAGGGTAGGCTTGTGTAGGCTACTGCTGCCCCTTCTGACATGAGGGGTCAGGATCTGGGAAATTGCCTTTCATAGGATGACTACCGCTCCCAGCTGAATGCTTTCTCCCTGCCTCCCCAATTTGTTCAGTCTGTCTAATGAATGTCATTTGCCCCATATTTTACTGAAAAAAATCTTAAACTCATCATAACCAAAATGGAACTAATCATCTTTCCCTCCAAACCTTACCCCCTTCCCCAACTTCCCTATTACCATCTGAAGGTAACACCATCCTCATGGTACTTCCTTGAACAATCTAAGTCTGGGGGACTGGCACTAAAAGATTTAGAACCCTGTCACTTGGGGCAATTGAGCACATAAGTGGCTTGTCAAGGATGACAAAACCAGCATATGCCACGAAGCATGACTTTGGCATCTAAAGCTGGCTCTCTATCAATTATGCCACTCTGCATCTCTTCACATAGTATTTTGTTCACTAAAGCCCCTACCATACAATGTTTAATATTATGCTTGTGGCTTTGAAGGCAAGGACTATGCCTCATTAAATTTTGCATATTACTTTAGGATAGCTAACATTTTGTACGTCAGAATAAGGAACTCAAAAATCCCAAAAGGCTAGATGAATCAAATCTATTAAGATGAAAATTTTTTAAATTATATATTTAATAAAAAATTGAATAGACAAAAATAAACCTTTAGGCTTTCATAAGATAGAACCAAATGAAATAAAAAGGAAATGTTTTTGATCTCTCTTTTTCAGAGCTGACTGAAAAATGTACATGTGGCTTTGTTTTCTTTAATAAAATGAAATTCAATAGGAAAAAATGTAAAGTCCCTAGAGTTGGGTTAAAAAAAATAAACATCACAAGTATAAGACAGGGAATATGTGGCTATGCAACATATAGATTTGGAGGTCCCATTGGACTGCAACCCTAATATAAATTATCAGTGACATGACAGCCAAAAAAAGCTAATGCAACCTTAGGCTGTCCTGCTGTAATTTGTCCTGGTCAGATCTCAATTTGATTATTGTGTTCCATTCTAGGTACTTCATTTTAGAAAGTCCATTGATAAGTTGGAAAACATAGAGGAATATGATCAGAATGGCTGTCAAGTATCTGAAGGACCTGTCATGTGGAAGAGGTATTATACTTGTCTTGTCTACAGAGGGCAGAAGTAGGAATAATCAGTGGAAGGCACAGAGAGCAGACTTAGCAATGATGTATAAGTTGAATAATATGGCCTCTGAGGTCCATCCCAACTTAGAGAGTGTGGGGACTTGGATAAAATCAGGGCATATAATTTTGGCTACAGTTTGCAGCAGCTAATTACTAAGAATTTATGGTTTACGGAAACTAAGAAAATCTAAACGAATATCTTCAAGATTGGAGAACACTTTGGCAAATAAGCTTTCTAGAAATGAAAATGGGCAAGTGTAGCCACAATTTTGGCTGGGGTGGGGGAGGAGGGGATGACCAAATAGAGGAATACACACAACTGACATTAGGGAAATTGCTCTTCTGAAAGAATACATGGTACCTCTTCTTCAATATGAAGTGGGAAGAATAGAGTGGGACCTGAGCCCAGTTAGAATAAGTTCAAAAGAGGGAGGAGTTGGAAACAGAAGTCATGAATAATGTGATAGGAAAGTGATCCTCAGATCCTGAGGAAAGGGCATGAACTCTTTCTCTCAGCAGAGGACCTCACCTCATACTTCACTGAAAAAATGTGAGACTCCTCTTTCATACCAATTTTACACTTAAATCACCTCAAAATGTCTCCCATTTTCTCCATCTTTACTCCAGTATCAGATGGAAGAGGTGGATCTTTTTGCTAATACCAATCCCTCTAATTTTATCTCTGATCCCATTTCTTCCCATCTCTTCTGGAAGCTTGTTCCTTTGAACATCTATTTTTAACTGAACTTCAATTTCCCCTTATCTACCAGTTTTTCCCCTGAGGACCTGTAGGTATCACCTCCCACCCTTACAAAAACCTTTTCACTTGGCTTATCCTCTATTTCTTGTCCCTTTCGCAGTCAAAGTCCTAGAAATAAAACTATTTATACTTATTGTCACCACTTTCTTTTCTGTCACTTCTTAATGCCCAATATAGCTTCTGTCCCTACTACTGAATGGAAATTGCTCTTGGCAGAGTTAATTAAGATTTATTTACTGTTTTAGATAGATATTAGTTATCATTTTAAAGAAAGCTCCATTTATTCCTATGCTTTCCAGTGTTTTTAATAGGAATAAGTTTTGTATTTTGTCAAAAGCCTTTTCTGCACCTATTGAGATAATCATATGATTTTTGTTATTTTTATTATTGTTATGGTCAATTATTCT
This sequence comes from Phascolarctos cinereus, assembly GCF_003287225.1. NCBI lineage: Eukaryota > Metazoa > Chordata > Mammalia > Diprotodontia > Phascolarctidae > Phascolarctos > Phascolarctos cinereus. The sequence continues at coordinate 265,885,599 of NW_027555958.1, read as the reverse complement.
CAAAGTTTTCCTAATACTGAACCAGCCTTTCATTCCTATTATAAACCCTACCTGATCATAGTGTATGATCTTTGTGATATATTGCTGTAATGTCCTTGCTAGTATTTTATTTAAAAATTTTGCATCAATATTCATTAAGGAATTGGTTTATAGTTTTCTTTCTTTGTTTTTGCTCTTCCTGGTTTAGGTATCAGCATCATATTTGTGTCATAAAAGGAATTTGGAAGGACTCTTTCTTTGCTGATTTTTCCAAATACTATATACAGTATTGGAATCAACTGTTCTTTAAATGTCTGGTAGAATTCACTTGTGAATCCATCTGGTCCGGGGATTTTTTTCTTAGGGAGCTCATTGATGGTTCAATTTCTTTTTCTATTTCTTTTTTTTGCTAATCTGGGCAATTTATATTTGTGGAAATATTCATCCATTTTAGACTGTTAGATTTATAGGCATATATTTGGGCAAAATAAACCCAATAACTGCTTTAATTTAATTTTCATTGGTGGTGAATTACCTCTTTTCATTTTTTGATAATGCTAATTTGGTTTTCTTTTTCTTTTAAATAAAATTAACCAATGGTTTATTTTATTTATTTATTTATAAAATTAGTTCCCAGTTTTATTTGTTAGTTGAATGATTTTTTTTTTACTTTCAATTTTATTAATCATTCCTTTGCTTTTTCAGGATTTCCAATCTGGTGTTTAACTGAAGATTTTAAATTTGTTCTTTATCTAGGTTTTTTTTTTTTGGTTGCATGCCCAATTCATTGATCTGCTCTTTCTCTATTTTTTTGATGTAAGCATTTAGAGATATAAAATCTCCCCTAACTACAGCTTTGCCTGCATCCCATAAATTTTGGTACGTCTCATTGTTGTCATTCTCTTTAATGAAATTCTTGATTGTTTCTATGATTTGTTCTTTTACGCACTCATTCTTCAGGGTTAGATTATTTAGTTTCTAATTAACTTTCAATCTATGTTTCCACAGCCCTTTTATTGAATATAATTTTATTGTATTGTGATCTGAAAAGGATTCATTTAATACTGCTTCATTTGGTTGTGCGATTTTTATGCCCTGGTCAATTTATACCCATGGTCAATTTTTTGTGTAGATACCAGGTACCACTGAGAAAGAGGTATATATTCGTTTCTATTCCCATTCAATTTTCACCAGAGGTCTAACATCTAACTTTTCTAAAATTCTATTCATATAATGATTTGTTTACTGCTAAATCCAGTAGCTTCTTCTCAGTCCTCACCCTTCCTGATTTCTCTGCAGTATTTGCCATTGCTGACCATCTCTCTTTCTCAATATTCTCTCCTCCCAGGGATTTTGTGACACTGATCTCTCCTGTTTTTGCCCCCTACCTGACTGACTGATCCTTCTCATTCTTTTTATTCATATCCTTCCTCTTTGAGTCTGAATGCCTCTAATCTAGGGTTTTGTCTTGGATCTTCTCTTCTTTCTACAATTTCTTTCCTGGAGATTTTATTACCTCTCATGGATGAAACTATGAATTCTCTGCAGAAAACTCCCAAATGTACATATCTAGTTATCATTTTTCTCTTCATCTCTCGCTCCAGACCTCCAACAACCTGCTTGACAATGCTGCCTGGATGTTGCACAGGTATCTAAAATTTACCCCCCCCACCCTATCTTCCATCTATTTCCTTGCTTTTTCTGAAGGCACTATCATTCTTCTAGTAACCCATGTACTCAATCTAGGAGTCATCTAATACCCTTTGCTCCCACCCATCCTCCATATTAAAGTGGCTAAGTCTTTTTACCTCCACAATATCTCTCTTGTATATTCCTTTTTTTTGGGGGGGGGGTTGAGGCAATTGGGGTTAAGTGACTTGCCCAGAGTCACACAGCTAGTGAGTGTTAGTATATTCCTCTTCTTAGCATTCACATGACACTCCCTCTGTTTTAGGCCTTCTCTGTCTCTCATTAGCACTAAAGGAGGCAACAGATTCCTCACTGATCTCCCTGCCTGAAGTTCCCTCTATAGTCCATATTCCACACAACGGCCAAATTGGCATTCCTAATGCACAGACTACATCATCTCCAATTAAAGAACTTTTGGAGGCTCACTATGGCCTCTGAGATAAAATAAAAAAGCCTCTTCATAATCTGGCTCTAGCCTTCCTTTCCAGGATAATTATGCATCACTTTCCCTTGCATGTTCTATGGTCAAGCCAAATAAACTGGCCACCTCCTTTGCTTTTCTGTGTATATAACATTACATCTCCCATCATCATACTTTTGCACAGGCAATTCCACAGGCCTGGAATGCTCTCCCTTCTCCATCTCCACTTTTGGAACCCCTTGCTCATTTCAAAACTCAGTTGATGAACCACTTTATTAGGTCTTTCCCATTCACCTAGTTTTCAGTGTTCCTCTTCTCTAAATTAATTTTGTATGTATTTTATATATAGTTCTCTGTGTATACATATTCCCCTCCAAATAATGTAATCTCCATCATGGTAAGGACTATTTTATTTTGGTGCTTCTATATCCATTACCTAGCACATAGCAGATACTAAACAAATCATTGTTGAAATGACTTGGGCAATGAAAAAAAAGTGAAATCCAGAAACCTATTTAAGACAGAAAGTTCTTTCTTAGGATCAGTTGGGAGGGTCTACAACTCCAAGGCTTTGTTTATCTGGGGTGTTGTACACACAGGGAAGGCTGTGGAGCATCAGCTCTTGCCCCCCTGGTAGAAGAATAGTTGTGTTCTCTTCTAGGAGGAAGAACAGGGAGGAAAGAAAACTTAAAGGGGAGCTGTCATGTAGCATTTGGTCTAGGACAGGCCTGTACAACCTGTGGCCCTCCGGCTGCTTGCAGCATGTCAAAAGACTTTGGCGGGTCCACCGAAAAACATAGAGGAAAACATCCTTTGGATGTAGAGGAAATCTTTTGGCAGGCTACAGGTTGTGCATGTCTGGTCTAGGATGTTCTATGAGAACATTTCTAGTGATAAGGCATCTATTACTTCATTCAGTAGCTCATTTCACTTTCTGACTTATAACTGTTGGGAAATTCTTTCTCATACCATTAAAATCTAGCTTCTTATAGTTTATACTCACTGGTTCTAGTTAGTCCCTCCAATATAGAATAAATCTAGTTCCTTTCCCTCAACCCTCTTTGATAATAAAGATAATATCAAACTGAAGCCTGTAGTTTCTGGGATCTATCAATTCCCCACTTTATGAAAACTGCATCAACACCTGCCCATTTCCAGTATTCTGGCATCTTTTTCATTGTCTATGATTCTTCAAAGGGTACTGGCAACAATTAAGTAGTCATATCTGTAAATTCTTTAGTACTTTGGAATGAGTCTGGGCCAGGAGACTTGAATGTATTTAGAATGCCCTCTGTGGGCCTCAATTCACTTTTACTCATGTTCACTATATTTTGTCTGAATATCATTCTCCTTGACAAAGGACATAGAAATGATGTCTACATTAAAGGGATGAAGGGATAAAGAGAGTTCGCATAAAATTTTCAGCTTACAAGAACAGCTAACACTTCACATGAGAGGATTAAGATCCAAACAGATTTATATAGTCTGAAGTGATAGGCTAAATCTAATTAGATGAAATTGAAGAGTAAAGCCCTGTCTCAAGAAGCTCACAGTCTACTGGGACAGACAACAAACAAACAATTACATACAAACAAACTAAATACAAGTCAAACTGGAGAATCAAAGGCATTACCCTCACCTTAATTCTCCCTCTTGCCTCTCACATATATTGGGAAAGGCTTCCTGTAGAAGGTAGGATTTTAGCTGGGGCTTGTAGTAAATCAGGGAAGCTAGAAGACAGAGATGAGGAGGGAGACAGTTCATAGCAAGCAAAAATGCTCAGAGTTGGGAGATGGAAGGTTTAGTGAGAGCTACAAGAAGGAGGACATCGCTGGGTATCAGAGGGAGGGGAGGTGGATCTGTAGAGTACAAAAAAACCGGAAAAGCAAGAAGGGGCCAGATTATGGAGGGTTTTAAAAGCCATTATGAGACTTTTACATTTGATCCTGGAGGCAACAGGGACCCACTGGAGTTTCCTGAATGGGGTGTGTATGAGTGAGGATGACACGATCCAACCTGTGCTTTAGGTTGACAGCTGAGAGGAGGATGTGGGGGAGTGGGGGAGATTTGAGACAGAGAGACCAATCAGCAGGCAATATTGTAATAGTCCAGGCAACAGGTAATGAAAGCCTCATTATAGCAGGTTGGTGGCAGTGTCAGAGGAGAGAAGATGTATGAGAGATATTTACAAAGATAGAAACAACAGAACTTGGCAACTGATTGGATATGGGGAAAGGGTGAGAGAATGAAAAATTGAGGTTGACACCTATGTTATGAGCCAGGGTGACTGGGAGCATAGTGGTATTCCTCACAGCAATAGGACGTTATAGAGAGTAAGATTTGCATATATCATCTCATTTGATCTTCATAACAACTCTTTGAAGTAGGTGCTTTTGTTGTTCAGTCGTGTCTGATTCTTCATGACCCCATTTGGGTTTTCTTGGCAAAGATATTGGAGTGGTTTTCCATTTATGTCTCCAGCTCACTTTACAGATGAGGAAACCAAGGCAAAAACAGGGTTAAGTGACTTACCCAGGGTAACAGCTAGTAAGTATCTAAGGCCAGATTTGAACTCAGGAAGATGAATCTTCCTGACTCTAGGCCTAGCACTCTATCCACTGCACCATCTACCTACCCCTAGGTGCTATTATGTTCAATTTACAGATGAAGAAACAGAGGTTCATAGAGGGTAAGTGATCTGCCCAGGGTCACACTAGGTGCTGTTTGTGGAAAGATTCAAACTCAAGTATTCATGGAATGGTAGTCAAGAGGCCTATAATACCATCTTTGCAGAAATTCATTTAGAATCCTGACCTTGAAGAATACATGAATTAAATGACAAAGTAATTCTAAAGAACAGCTCAATTTTGGAACCCAGGGCTATCAATTATACCTTGGCTGTAGTTATCAGCTAAAGTGCTTAGAGAACTTTAATTTATTTCTTAGAGCTGAATTCTGGCAACTGGCTCATATCTAAAGATCAACAGCCAAAAAAGGCTATGTCAACAGCTCCTATAATAAGGATACTAGTCAGAATTTGATAACTGGTTGGGAAACAACAGCTAACAAATATGTTATTTTCTAATCTTTAATTCTGGCATATGACAATTGCCAGATAATGAAAATCCTGGCAGAGGTCAAGGGCAAGCTTCCATTGTTAAACAAATATTAGGGTATAGCTTCCTATCCAAGAATTCAACTGTACAAGTATAAGGTTAAGATGCTAGAAAAAGGTCAGTAAATTCAAAGCAGCATAAAAAAGTTTAAAAAATCAGATTAATCATTGAGGCTGGGGAAATACTTTTACTTATTACTTCTATCATGGGAAAAAATATTTTCTATTTTATAATGTTGTTTTATAGTTCAAAAACTTTCAATGCCTTCACCCTGCCTAGAGAATAAAAGTTTAACTGCTTGGTATTCATAGTCCTCATTAAAACTTCTTTTGTTTCAAGTGACTGTTTCAAAAACAAGGTGCTCACCGAGACTTGGGTAAGGAGCAAAGGTGTTCATTGAAGACTGTTGCTCTTTGGTCTGCAGGTCAGGTAGGCCAGGACCCTGGGGATGGGGTGAAAAGCTCTCCATGGCTGATTTGCCTGCAGAGGGGTGCAAAGAGAGATGTGGAGGGGGCGGTTGCTGCTGTTTCATGAGCAAGGCCTGGGCCAGCTGGCGCTGGTGCTGCTGGATCTGCTGCTGCATGTTATTGATTGTACGTGCAACCTGGGAACACCAAAAAAAAAAAAAAAGAGAATAGTAAGTTCAGAACAATTTACCAATTTTATTGTTTTCAGCTAGAAGAATTTTCTTCCTTTCAGTTAAAATGTTTGCTTTTCTTTCACTATAGTTGTATGACTTATATAACATTAGATTTGAAATGTTTTAAATTTATCAAATCACAAGGCTATTTTTTTATTTGCTTAGGGACAAACAATCACATTATTTCACTATCTGAAATTCCTTAATTCAGCAGACATTACAGATTAGTGTTCAAGATGATAATATAAAGAAAATTTAATTAGGGAGTGAATACTTACTTGCTGCTCTTGTTGTCTCATCGGTCCGGAAACATTACGTTGGGCCTGTAACATCTGCTGCTGGATTTGTAAACGTTGGTATGCCTGTTGGCAGAAAAATGAGAGTGTAATGATCATGTGAAAGACTCTAAATAGTTCAATTTCTGCTGTTGGGTCAAAAATAAAAATATAAATTCCCAGAATTCTTGGATTCCTGACAGTAGTCACTATAGTTAAAGTATATTTTCCGGCAAAAAACAATTAAAAAAAAATTACAATCTTATTAAAAAACTGAATACCTAAAAAGTTTTGGGTAGCTATGCTAATACCCCCACATTTAATGTTGCTCAGTTAAGGATGACGTTAAAATCCTTCTGTTTGATTAATATAAATTAAACGTTGAAAAAGTGAGGGAAAGCAACGAAAAAATATTTATTCTAATAATGACTCGGAGTAAAGTTGTCCAGAATGGCTCAAACAACTTGGCACAACACCAGCATTAGGCTGTCCCAGATAAACAAAAAGTGTGTTAAAAATTATAAAAGATTATAAATACTACAAGTTCACAAGATCATTTTTAACATATATCACTGGGAGCTCAACCTAAGAGAAATATAGTACAAATTATAGGAGAACTCTTTTAGAGTTGAGAAGCTATCAATAAAGCACTGATGAAAAAAACACCCTTAGTGGTGTCCCTCTGTATGTTAGATATTTGGGAAGATTTCCTCTACACTGTCACTTTCCTTTATCATTCAGAAATTTGGCAAGAAACCTGTGGATATTTTCTTGAGCACAAAACTTAGGTACTGTTTAGATTCAAAGAGTAAAATCCAACTTTTCTTATTAAAAGTGGGTAAGATAAAATAGACTGCTTACTGGAATAGGTATTATTTGGTGGTCAATAAATATTTTAAGCCATTTTAGTTAGCATTTATACAGTGCTTTAAGGTTTACAGAGTGCTTTACATACATTATTTCAGCTGATCCTCACAACAACCCTGTGAGGTAGGTGCTGTAACTATTTCTGTTTTATTGTTGAGGGAACTGAGGCTGAAGAGGGATAAGTGACTTGCCCAGGGTCACATAACTAGTGTCTGTGCCAGGATTTGAACCCAGGCCTGACTCCCTGATTCTAAGTCCAGTAGTCTATCCATTGTGCAACCTAGCTGGTTTGATACTATTAATACACTGACATTATAAGGTGTGAATTTTCCCTTTCAAGTGCTAAACTTAAAATTTTGATAATTTTGGATAAAAATAATTCAAATATGTACTGTAGCTTCTCTATGGACTATAGTAAAGTCTTTTCTTGCTTTCTTACCTTTACCTTGAAACTTGGTTATTATGAATATCAGTTACTGTACTATCTTGAAATGCGATGCCCTCAGGAATTACTGAAGATTATTGGGCTCTATGATCCCTAAATCACTGTGAATCACTCCATACTGTTACCTTTTTTTCTTTAGCTTATGCCTGCTTTTTATATATTTTTTTCAGTACATTCACTGACATTTGCTTCTAATTTCCTACTTGCACACTATCTGACTATAATTATTAAAATTGAATCTGAAACAAAAGTTACTATGCTGAGCTTGAGGGTGTTCTCCTATGAATGTAGCAATAAAAGCTTTAGTGATCTCATTTTAGAAGCGCAGAGGCCTTTTTATATTTCCTTCTGATACTTGGAAATGCTCCATAATTGAGGATGTCAAATAAGTTACTTCCAGAAAAATGAAGTACCATTGTTTTCAATAATAAACAAATTTGGTCTTTTATTGCACATCAATATAATCAACGTACATACAATTTGGGTTACAACAAAAAATATAACCCACTAACAAGAGCAACCTTACCAGTGTGTCAAAATTTGTTTTTATGATAATTATTTTTAAAAAGTTGTAGGAACTTTAGGGAAATGTGAACAGTATACTATTATATGACAAAAAGTAATCTGTCACATGTGTTTATTAATATATGTCTAGCTAATATGGACTAAGAATTTAAAATTTAGTTGCTTGTTTAAGGAGTACGGGGAAAAACAAAGCAGTGGATAAGTGTCAAAAAAAACACTTTCCTTTTGTTCTTCAAATCTATTCTACTGTCTGCATGTTTATTAACTCACCAGCTGCAGTTGATAGAGCTGGTTCAACATCGTCATATGCTGAGGATTAATTGGCGAGGTTAATAGTGCAGGGTTGAGACCAATGTTTTTTGCTGCAAACTGCAAAAGCTGTGCTTGAACCTACATAATAGAAAACACTAGTCACTGAATGTTGTATATTTATTAAAGCAAATTTTAAAGACTTATGGATTATTAATAAAATACACTTAGATTCATTTTATGAATTAAAATTCAAGGGAAAATTTTAAAATGGGCAAAAATGCCTATTACTACTATTATTTGACCTGCATTTCTGAAGCAGGACAAAAAAATTCTTTTAAAAGTGTCAGTTAAATACGCTAAATGAAATGAAGAGAACTCTAGGGTTTTCCTCTACATCCACTACATTGACAAAGATGACAAAAGATGGAAATAGTCAATATAAGAGGGGCTATTGGAAGAAAGACACATTAATATGCAGTGGATAGAGCTACGCATTGGTCCAAACAATCTGAAAAGTAATTTAGAACTATGCCCAAGTATACTAGTACACTAAACTATGTATGCCCTTTGACTCAGCAATACCACTACTGGCCCTATATCCCAAAGATTGCAAAGAAAGAGAGAAAAAAGATCTACACTTGAGAAAATATTTATAAACTGTTTCAAAGAAACCTGGGAATACTTTTATGAACTGATGTAGAGTGAAGTCAATGGAACCAGGAAAACAATTTATACAATAATAACATTACTGTAAAGAGAAATAACTTTGAAAGACTTTAGAACTTTGATCAAACGATTAACCAGCCATAATTCCAGTGGATGGATTAATGATGAAGAATGCTACCTGTCTTCTGACAGAAAGGTGACAGATTCATATGAAGAATGAGACACACGTTTTTGGACATAGCCAATATAGGTTCTTTGTTTTGCTTGACCATGCATATTTGTTAAAAGGTTTTGCTTTTATTATTTTTTTTTCAGTGGGGATGTATGTGCAGAGGTGAGAGCAAGAAAAAACAAGTGCTTAATAACTAAAAAAAGGGAGAAAAAACAAGTGCTTAATAAAAAAAAAAAAACTTCAAGAAACCTGGTATAAATTAGAATTACGTTTAATGAGTGGCTAAATTGTGCATACCCTTTGACTTAGAGAGCCCATTCCTAAGTATCTACCCAAGAAAGTTGAAGAGAGAAATAAAGATCCTATACATACTAAAATATTTATAGCAGCACCTTTTATATTAGCAAAGAATTGGAAGCAAAGGGGATGCCTACTGATGAAGAAATGGATAAACAAACTATGACACATGAATATAATGGAATATTACTGTACCATAAGAAATTAACAATATGAAGAATTCAGAGGAACACAGAAAGACATATATGAATTCATGGCAGTAAGGCAGGCAGAACCAGGAAAAAATGTATGTACTCACATACATTATGTGTGTGTGTATATGTATGTGTACAATAGAAATGAAAGGATATCTTCTCCTTCCCACCCACCCCTAATACTAAATACTAAATACAAAATACATTCTTTCCCTTCACTGAAAAGGTGAGAGACTATGGATGGGGAATGTTGCATCCATAGTCAGATGTGTTTAGTAAATTTTACAGAAATGCTTTCCCCCCCATCTTTTAATCTTTGCCACAAGGGATGAGATAGCTCACTGAGTAGAAGAGGGAGAAGAATATTAAGAAATAAATGTGTTGTAAAAATTATTAATAAAATATAATTTTTAAAAAGCAAAAACAAGAGATTAATGACAATAGATATTTTAGTACACTGGGTTATTTGTATCAGAACTCATTACTATTTGCAAGGCATTGTGCTAGCAGAGGGGTGGGGAATCTATAGCCTTGAGGCCACATGTGGCCCTCTAGGTCCTCAAATGCGACCTTATGACTGAATCCTAACTTCACAGACCCTTTGACTGAATCCAAACTTCACACAACAAATTCTGTGAAGTTTGGATTCAGTCAAAGGGTCGCATTTGAGGACCTAGTGGGCCACATGTGGCCTCGAGGCCACAGGTTCCCCACACTTGTGCTAGGACAAAAGATACAAAATGAAAAATACTCCCTTCCCTTAACAGGAAACATTCTACTAAGGGAATACAATATTCAAATAGATAAGCATATGTAAAATTACTCATGGAAGGAAAAGAACACTAGTAACTAGGAAGAGAAGGAAAAGTTTCGTATAGGAGGTTATAGTTGAACGTTGAGAAAAATTAGGGATATAAGAAGTGAAAGTGAAGAGGGAGGGTTTTCCAGTAATACAAGTAAGCCTTCAATAAAGGCATGAAAAGATAGAATGCTGAAGGAAAAGAAAGCAGGCTAATTTAGCTGGAATATATAGCACATAGCAGGGAGTAAAGTAAGAAAGCCTAAAAAGGTATGTTGGAATCAGATATGAAAGACTTTAAATGCTAAAAACAGATTTTTGTATCTTTTCATAGAGGCAATAATTGAAGTGATTTGCTCAGGAAGCAAGGTTCTTGTTCTGGGAGGGAGGTTCTTGAGCAGGGGAGTAACATGGCTAGACTTGTGTTTTAAAATTCATTTAAATGAAATTTATAATAATGCAGGGAATCTGAATTAGCGTATACTACTTTTTGTGAATGGAGAGGGAAAAAAGATTTCTTCCAGGGCACCAAAAAAAGTTTCTTTCTTAGTCAATCAGTAATCAGTCAGACAGTCCACCCAGCATTTATTAAGCACTTACTAGGTGCCAGGCACTGGGCTAAGTGCTGAGAATACAAAGGCAAAACCAGTCCCTGTTCTCAAGGAGCTTCTGGTTTAATGAGGAAGACAACATTAAAACAACTATGGACAATAAAGATACCTACAGGATAAACTGGAGACATACTCAGAGAGAAGGCACAAAGGTTATGGAAGACTGGGAAAAGACTTTTACAGAAAGTGGGGAATTTAACCGAGACTTGAAGGAAGCCAGGAGGCAGAGATAAGGAGAGTGTGTTCCTCCTTACCAGAAGAAAAACAATCTAATGGATCTAGGAGGATTACTTGAAAGACACTGTTAACATTTCAAAAAAGAATTTCAAGGGTTTCTTTTATATCTAGCAACCCTGAACTCTATAGCTTTAAATACTCTAAAGACAACTAGAAATACCCACTAGTGGAAAATCTGGTGAGATATTACTGTAACTTGGAAGTTAATATGATCAGGGAACTCTCAAGTACATGAAACTACATTACAAATTCACACCCTAAAGCACCATAATATGTAAGCTATTATTACAAAAGATAATACAAAGCTACAACTTCAAAACTACTAAAACTTATCTTGACCACTAGATTCTAAAGGAACCAAGGGATTTAGTGCTAATAATCTCTTCTAGAATCATGGCGCTGGATAGGAACTCAAAGAGGTCATCTAGTCCTTCCCCATCCCGATACAGATGAGGCCCAAAGAAGTTATGTAACTTGCCCATGGATCACCTGAGCAGAAATGACAGAACTAGGATAGACTGGCTGAAATAGACAACTTTTACACAAACTGATAAATCTATCATGGCATGAAAACCTATGGACTACATTTGATTGTAAATATTTTTATTTTACCCAGGGCTTTTCTATACTCTTACATCTATTGAACGAAGATGGTATATAGAAGGGCCTCTGGGCTCAGGGTCAGAAAGGTGCTACTGGAAGGACAGCTCACAATTATTTTTCTGACACCTCTTAGCGCTAATGATCCTGGGCAAATCACTTAACTTATATTTGACTTGGTCCTCCCTGTGATTTATCTACTAAGTTAGAACAGACAAGGAGAGTGACTGGGAATTTCTCATCCTTCTCTAATTCCTGTATCTTCACTTCTGTAGCCTGAGCAATTCTTCATTTGGTCATTTTACCACAACTCTTCATCCTCAAAGATGTGACTCAGGTATAATCTAATGGTCACAGAGCAGAATTTTTTTCATGAAGGACCAAGATAAAGTGTGGTCCTCGACAGATACATTCTGAATCTTTTGCACACATTCCCCTTCTTCCCCTTAGCTGTTCTAAATAACCTCAAGGTTCTGACTCATTTTTCTCCTCCCATCCCAATTACTGAAAGGCACTTAGAAAAAAAAATTCCTAAAACTTACTTTTTAAGCAAAGGGGGTGGAGAGTGATTTACACTGTTTTAGTTTTTAACAGTAGTTCTCAAACGTTTTGATCTCAGGCCCCCTTTACACTCTTCAAAAATTACTGAGGACCTGAAAGAGCTTTTGTTTATGTGGGTTATATCTGTTGATATTTAGAGTATTAGAAAATAAAATGCAAAGTGTGATCATGTGAACCTCCTGAAAGGGTCTTAAGGATCTCCAAACCACTAGAAAAATCTATTGTTTTTCTTCCTCCGTCCAATAAGCTATGCCCTCGTCATACACCTTCTCCCCTGGTACCTACCTTTTCTGGAACCCTGGTCCCTTCCCTCCATATTTGGAATCCTATATTCCAGGTTAACAACTTCCAGTTTCTTAGTTGGTTGGCATCTTCTTGTTTGGACATCAAGGATGGGGCTGGAGGTCAACTGGCTGCCCTAGCACCCTTTCTTTACTGTTTATGTCTCTCTCTGTATGTGTTCTCTTGGGTAAGTCCAGGTAAGCCACATAGCATTCACTTAAATGGGCTGAATAATAGGATCTATTGCTTTCATTGATGGTTTTTTAGTCTCAGCAACAGCTCTCAACACATTTTTAGCTAATTGTTCAAAAGGAGACATTCTAAAGTTGCTAAACTCATTAAGAAATTCCCACTCTTACACTGAAGTTGAATCATACTGTCACATTAAAACAATTATTTCTATCTCAATGTGCAAAGTTCCAAAATTCACATTTCACTTAACCTCAGAGGAGCTCAGAGGGCATCTACTCCAATCTGTACCTAACCAAGAATCTGTTCAACAAAATCCCCAACAAGTTTAGACTTTGAAACCTACCATTTTTGGAGGTCTCTCTACTTTTGGGTAGTTCTGTTAGGAAGAATGTCCTTACACGAAACCTACATCTGCCCATCTGCAATTTCTACCCATTGCTCCCCATTCTGCTTTCCTGGTCCACATAGAACAAGGCTACTCTCTCTTCATATGACAGCCCTTCAGAAACGTGAAAACAATTCTCTCATTTCCCCTACTCCTAAAGCACCCAAGTTCTTTCAGATGAGCACTGGAAAGCAAACCTGAAGCTCCTCACTATGCTTGCTTCCCTTCCTCTGGACACAATATAAAAAGTATCCTTCTGAAAATAGGATTTCCAGTTCAACACTGGACTCCAGATGTAACCTGACTAGGGAAGAATAGAGCAGAACCATTACTTCCAGTGTTCTGGACACTATACATACCTCTCTCAATATAGTTTGAAATAACATGAGTGTTTTTGGTTGCCAGGTAATGCTGATGACTCATACTGAGTTGCAGATCACTATAACTTCTAGATCTTTTTCACATAAACCACTGTTCAAAGGGTCCTGGATTTGAAGCCTAAAGGTACCTTATAAGTCCATTTGTTTCCTTCAGAGGAACTGGACTAGATGTGGCCCAGAGAAGTTCATGATTTACCCAGGGTCACACATTATGTAGCAGTGCTGGGACTCAAACCCAGGCCCTTAACACCAAATTCAATGGTCTTTTCACTACTGCCTCAGGTTACCTCATCCAACTTGTAAAGCTGCTTCTGACTTTCTAGACTTTGCCACTTTGTCTTAGCTGCCTCAGTGACTGGGTTCTCCTCATCCCAGAACATTTATCACCCTGGAGTATCTCTACTCTGCTGCTCCTTTATTCCACTGGTGAGTTCCTTTGGGAGTCTCCATTTTGAGGAGGGGCCCATTTCCCCCTTGGCTGTGCTTCTGACTTTCTGGACTTTGACACCAGCTTGGGTACCTTCCTTCCTGTCCCCCTCCCTTTTAACTCCCTTTTATTTGCTATCTTCCCTCATTAGAGTATAAGTTCCTTGATGGTAGCTTCCTTATATTTGTATCCCTAGCGTTTAGCATAGTGCTGGCACATAGTAAGAACTTAATAAATGTTTGTCTTGCCTTGATTTTTTGAACTTAAGTGCATGTTTTATATTTGTCTCTATTATTTTGCAGAGGACTTGTGTTCAAATCCTATCTCTGTCACTTACAAATCCTTATCACTGTCACACAGTACCTGGGCAACCTTGGGCAAATCACTTAACCTCTCTGGACCTCAGTTTCTTCATCTGGAAGCCTCTAGAGGTCCCTTTTGGGCCTAAACCTATAAGCCTATTAAATATCTTTTTTTTGGGGGGGGGTGAGGCAATCAGGGTTAAGTGACTTGCCCAGGGTCACACAGCTGATAAGTGTCAAAATGTCTGAGGTCGGATTTGAACTCAGGTCCTCCTGACTGCAAGGCTGGAGCTCTATCCACTGCGCAACCTAGTTGCCCCAAAATATCATCTTAATGAGGTGCCTTTTCACCCTAATATTGCCTTTTTGGCTTCTATCACCTGATGTCATCTAAAGTATTAGCTTTACCTTGCTAGCTTTGTGTTACTTATAGATTTGATAAATAATGTATTTTTGCCTTTATCTAAGTTACTGATTAAAATGTTGACCAACACTTGGTCAATGACAAATCACTGGGGCACTTCACTAGAGACAGCAATCCCTTCAAATGGACACTGAGGCAACAATTATTTTCTGGGTCTGATCATTCAAACAGTTCTGAATCTACTGGACTGTATTATCTAGTCTAGTCTTGTTTATAAGGATAGTACCAGAGACTTTCTCAAATATTTTGATGACATTTAGGTAAACTATGTACATAGCATTCTTTAGCTTTAAAAACGGCTGGATATCAGTCTGACCTGAGGGGATAGAAACTGAGGCACTTGAGCACGAAGACTAGGCTGGGATGAGTTAAGAGGTTGTACTGGCGGTTGCTGCGGCTGTTGCATGGTCCTGGCTTGTGCTGCTCCGCTATTGCCAAACATACCCAGATTGCCACTCGGTATCTGGACGAAAACAAAAAAAATTATGTTTATTTTTATTCATTTTCTAAAAAGAGTACTTTTTCACCAGTCTACACCTGTAATAAAAAACATTAACTACAGATGTTAAGTATCTTATAATGGTTTGAAATGAGCATAAACACTGCTGCAGATATTAAGTTCATAGAAGTTATATTACAATGGACATTTAAGACAGTAGATAAGACTATCAAAAAAAGGAAAAAGAGAAGAAACATCATTTAGCCATACAAGAAATATTTCAAAGAATGACACCAATATACATAATATTTAGACAACTTAAAGGAATAATTTCATAACAGCTAGAGAGTTATTAATATGTATATTTGGGCAAGGATTTATCTTAACAGGAGAATACAGCCAGAAACAAAAGAATTATTTTCAGTTAGGAAATTTAATTGTTGCTTTAAAGAACCTTAAAATTTCTGAACAGTTAATAGCCGAACATTCAAACATATAGTCAAGACTCTGAAGGGAAGGAAATGAGATTATAGCACCAGTGCTAAATTGCTACTCAAACTAACTCTAACAAGATTCTAGTAACAATTTTTATATTTTTGCCTCAACATACTTAATCAACATGCTTGTAACATTATATCCCTTTTCTCTGAGATGGACTCAAAGGCATTAAAAAACATTCCTCTGAGTAGATCATGCAAAATTTTTCATAAAATATGTGTGATGAGCAAACTCATTGAAATTTGAATTAGTTATATGTGCTAATTGTTTCTCTCAATAGAAGTGTTGTTACAACTTCAGCAAAACAATACAATGTTACAATGGAACACCAATAGTGGTGTTGTACTGAAACATCATAGAATCTATGCTACGGAGAAAATACCATATATGCAGAAATGTTCTCTCAAAATTTGGAAACTTACTCAAAAGTGGAATCCAGTAAGAGAATTCCTGTAAAACTCAGAAATATAAAAAAATTTTATTTACTATGTATACCTTGTTTTAGAGAATTTCTATATAAGAAAACATGCTTCTAGCATATTATATTAAAAAAAGACCTAGGTCTTCACATTAGAGACTTCCTTGGAGGAATAATTTTCAATTTTTCCGAAAGTACTGAAGATAGGAGAAACAATGCCAGTTTGGATCTCTAAACACTAAAAGAACTTTAGTAAAGGTTCCTCTTAGATTCTAATGTCACTGAACATATCTAGCAAATTAATGGTGATCTGGGGGATATTTCCACTTCAACAAGTTAGTGCTTCTTAAAAGATACTTTTTTAGAAATTCCCTAAAATTCAAAGCTAAATTCTAAGAATTGTGATAAGACCAAAATAAATTAATTTTCCTTCAATTTCTGCATCTTCTTGTGTTTAATGATAGCTGGCAGTATATCATGAGGGTTCACAGTATATCTTAAAATACAGCATTTGCAGTTTTAAATTATCATCTTGATTTTATTACAGTTTGAAATGCTAATATTAAGCAAAGATGATAAAAGATTCCTTCAAAACATAACTTCTAGGGAATTGAAAAAAAACCCACAATTTGATTTGTCCAAGCAGCCTTACCTGTCTAGAAGAATTCAAGTTTTGCATGCCCAGCCCTGAGGCAATCCCACCCAGGGTCTGATTAGGGAGTGCACTGTTTGAAAGGGGGAGCTTCAGGCTTGGTGAAGGCAAAAATGGTGAAGTAGTGGGCTCTTCCACTAGGCCGCCATCCTGATTGGAGAAAGAAAGGGTGAGCTGTGTGCAATGTCCAACAGCAGACAAAGCACAAAACAATTTCCCAAGGAAATATAAAGGATATGGATGAATAAAGGGTTAAAATATCAAAAAAGCATGAATAATAAGGGAATGAAGAATATGGGTAAAGGGAAAGGGGGGGAGAGAAAGAGAAAGAGTATTAAGATAGTTTTCCTTCCTTTTTTTTTTTTTTTTGCATTTTACAAACACACATACACAGAAGCTTCCCCACTCCCCCACCCCCCATGCATAGTACCTTTAATACTTTCACTAATCCTAGAAACTGCTAAGGGAAAGGAGAAAGGTCAAAGACTTGAAAACTATACCAAGGGTCCTAATTAGACTCTGATTATCTTCAAATAAGCAGATTTCCTTTGTGTAGTTATGAAGCTTGGCCCAGCATAGAATGGACAACTGATTAACCACCTAGATCCTTTTCGTAAACAAAATATACAAAGAAGGGGTGTAATTCCAACATAGAAACAAGTCCACTGGAGAACAAAAAAGAAACCTGATCTCTGATAGTCTGCCAATGATTCCTAGCATTTTCTTACTTGCCCTTCTGTTTTTCCATAATACTATGGAATAATACTTTTTTTTTTAAGGCAATTGGGGTTAAGTGACTTGCCCAGGGTCACACAGCTAGTAAGTGTTACGTGTCTGAGGCTGCATTTGAACTCAGGTCCTCCTGAATCCAGGGCTGGTATTCTATCCACTGCACCATCTAGCTTTCCCAGTATACTCTTCTATTTTTGAGATTCAATTCTTTTGCTTTAGCATTAAAGGAAGAAGAATTTACATAGCTCCTAATGTTCCAGGGACTGTGCTAAGAGCTTTACAAATATCTCATTTGATCATTACATTTGACATTAATAATGTCAAAATCTTATATGGACCTAATAGTTAAGCTAGGTATGCTAAATATTCAAGGCAACTTTAGGAAGCTTTTTCATTATAAGCTATAAGGTCCACTATCCCCCAAATACCTCAAAGTTTATAGAAGCATTAATCAATCAAAACCTATGAGTCAAGACTTGCTACTAAAATCATCACTGCTTATAGATCTCAGCTGGCAGATTAAACACATAGATCAGATCTGTTACAAAATCAGAATATCCAAATGTGAAATCTGTACTATGGAAAGGCTATTGAGTAGTTATGTTGATAGAGAAATATGTGCAAGTGACCGGTCAAAGTTCATCCAACTGAAGTAGACATCAGAATGCTTATCTAAACAAAATGACAACTCACCTTGTCAAGAAAGGTGGGGCGGTCCATGGAAGACTCTTTGGAGATTGGTGGGCGGCAGCCAAGGGGTTTGGTGACCATTCCATTATAGTCAGTCACTCCCATTCCACGCTTGTCCATTTCCACCTTCTTTTCCAGCAGAGCACCTGGAGAGAACAATGGGGAAAATTAAGCTTAAAAATGTTTAATTTCAGCCATTACCATCAGGTATAAGACTTGTAGCTATCAATCTCAGAAAAAAAAGATTCAAAGCTTTAAAAACTTTTGATGTCCTATGTTCCTGGATGAGTTGAAAGTTTATGGTACAGGGCTGTGGTATTTGCTTAGATGCATAATGTTATCAGGAAAGGGACAGAAAGAGTTCTTTCCTAAACTAAAGGTGAGCCATAAGCAAGAGGAAGGTTCTCTGCCTAAAAAATAACTTGTCAAAGATAAATTGGAGGAAGAATAATTGAGTTTTCTTTAAAAGATTAAGTTGTTTTAAGGAGACCACTCAGGCCACCTACGTCTTTGTTCCTCTCCAGGCCACACTCCTGACTCTCCTCCCAGATTTTCCCTACAGTGTCTTAGAATCTCACTCCAGCCCTGGATTCCACGCATTGAAAGTACCCTCTGGAGACTTATATGAACATATGAAAAATGAATTGAGCAGAACTATTAGAATATTATATACAGTAATAGCAGTATTATAATTATACTCCACTGTGAAAGACTTAGCTACTCTTGAGTAATATAATAATGCATGACAATTCCAAAGGACTAATTTTTAAAAATGCTATCCACCTCCAGGGAGAGAAATGATGAACTCTGGGTGCAGACTGAAGCATATTTCCTCCCCTCTACTTTCTTTATATTTCATACCTTTTTTTTGGGGGGGGCAACATGGATAATGTGGAAATGTTTCCCATGACTTTGTATATATAATGGCTATCATATTTCTTGTCTTCTCAGGGTGTGGAGGAAGGGAGAGAATTTGGAACTGAAAATTAAAAATAAAAAATTACCCTCCGTCCCTATGGTCACTCACTGACTGACTGGTTTTTCCCAGAGCCTCCATTTTAAGAAACATGATCAGGCCACTCATGCCTTCATTCCTTTTCAGACACACTCCTGACTCTCCCCTCAGATTTTCTTTCTTTTTCTTTTGTTGCTTTTTGGTGAGGCAGTCAGGGTTAAGTTATTTGCCCAGGGTCATATCGCTAGTAAGTGTCAAGTGTCTGAGGTTGGATTTGAACTCAGGTCCTCTTGACTCCAAGGCTGCAGCTCTATCCACTGTGCCACCTAGCTGCCCCCTCCCCTCAGATTTTCTCTAAGGTGCCTACCCTTCTCTTCCCCACCTTCATCCTTCCTACTCCTTTTCAGCTTCCTTTTATATGTTGTTTTCCCTTGTTCAAATGTAATCTCCTTGAAGGCAGGGACTGGCCTGCTTTTATATCTATTCCCAGCACCTAATACAGTGTTCGGTACATAGCAAACTCTCAATAAATGATTACTGACTTGTTGACTTTTCTTCAAGAAGCTACTATCAAAACCTTCCTCTAATACCTTTTGGTGGTATGAAGACAACACATGCCTACATTTGAAATAACCTCAACTCTCAGCTTTCCTCCACCATGATGAGTTTCTCCTCCCTTGTGTGGACTGTGTGTACTTCTCTGAAGAAGACTGCAACTTTTGGAAGCTCTATTTTGGCTGCTGGGTAAGTGTAAGGACTTCTAATAAAACCCCACTCTGCTACCTCACATATTCCTTCTGATAACCACAGAGAGGCCTACCAGACTTGACCATTTGTTCTATACCCTCCAGATTTCTGGGCACTGTTAATTCATGTGTTGATGTAGCCCAAGGACCTGTGGCCTTTGCCATCCATCTTACAAATACAGGTTGGTTCTGATCCCAAGAAGTGGTAGTAGCATTCAAAATTGCAATATTTGAAATTATAATAATTTGAAATATATAATTACAAATATAAACTGAAAATTTAAATATATAAATATGATTCCAGACCAATAGAAATATGCAATGAAAATGTTTTAAAATAATTTTTTATTTCTTAATTAATGTAAAATAAAGCAAAGAATAAGATGTATTTCTTATTCAAGTTTATTACATAGTAATAGAATAGCTATATAGAAAGCAAAATATAAAAGACTTGATCTAGTAGCTAAAGATAAGCCTTCACTGCCAATGTGATGAAAATGTCATTATTATGTCATTTAAAATATTTTAGCAGTTTATATTGAACTGTCTTCTTTAAATCTTTATATACTGGTAGGTGCAGAGAGTTTTATACACATCTCAGATAATTTGCATGTTCATATGAATGAACACAATGAAACAAGTACAGTTGGATGACTTGAGGTATTATATAAAATCTGTAATACTTTAAAAAGGATATTGTTGTCCTTGGGACCCTTTTCAATAACTGGGCTAAAATAACCTGAAAACCAATCTTCCAAAACAGCTTTAGCCACCCATGCTTTCTCATGTGACCATCAAAAAAATGGAAGTGATAGCCTTTTGGAGCACAAGAACTAAGTCTGAGAAACAAGCACTGGTTTTAATTTAAAATCCCCTTATGCATTTGTTGTTATTGTTTAGTTATTTCAGTCATGTCTGACTCTTTATGACTCCCTTGTTTTCTTGGAAGAGACACTAGAGCGGTTTGCCATTTCCTTCTCCATTTCATTTTTACAGATGAGGAAACTGAGGCATACAATTTTAAGTGACTTGCCCAGGATCACATAGCTAGTAAGTATCTGAGGCCAGATTTGAACTCAGGAAGATCAGTCTTCCTGACTCTAGGCATGGTGTTCTATCTACCCCACTACCTACCTGCCCCTTATGTATTACCTCCCAATTAGTGGTAGGTGATCCTTAGACGCTTTAAATCCAGGTGGAGTTTATTCATTCTTGGAAATTTAATTTCTAGAAGGCATCCTTTTCATCCACATTAAAAATTTATCGACCAGAATATCCACCTTATTTGATTGTCTTCTTCAAAACACCAATACATTTAGCTGCCAAGGCTTCTCTGGTAATTTTAACACTATGCAACTGAATTAGATTTTTAAAGTAATTGAACCATGTAATGCTTGCAGTAACTTTCTTCACTATTCATTTCATTTCCACTTTCTTTCACTGCCTTAAATAAACCTGAAGCTTTTGTCTAAATGGCTGCTGTTCTAAGAAGAATGAGTTTATTGATTACAATCTTCTATCTATACAACTTTAAGATGCTCCATTTCTATCACTGTAACACTTCTATTCCTTGTGATTGCTTGTAAACTACAAAAAGATGATGTAACTTTGTCTTTTTGTTTTATTTTGTCCGCATGTTTGATAATATCCAATACAGTACATCCAAGTATAACATAACATCTAGTTTTAGAGTTACTAAGACCACATTCATGCCATTCAATTACATAAAATTTTGGTTTAAATGTAATAACAAAGTCTCTTTTTTTCCTGTATCAGCAGTAATTCAATCTGAAATATTCTCCCTTTTGTCCATTTTGTTAAGGACTCTTTAAAAAAAATTAACACACTATTGGTAATATGGTACGCAGCACATCATAACCATAGGAGACAACAACATAGTAGTGTTTTAAAATCCTTATCAAGCTCCATGAATCACATTAATTGAATTTTGGCTTGCATTAAATGTGACCTAGTATTATTTTATAATTTGCACTAAATCAGACTTTGCATTATTTGAGATTGCATTAAATGCGGCCTTAGGACTTCAGGGATATCTTACAGCTGAACTCTCTTCTGGTTGTTGTGATCTCCAATTAGAATGTGAACTCCTTGAGAGCAGGGACTATCTTATCTTTCCTATTTATATTTCCAGTGCTTAGCACCATCTTGACAAATAGTAAGCATTTAATGTTTTTCATTCATTCACTGATTGAAAAACCAGGATCTACAACAAGAAGTCAGAGGGATTACATTCACACATTGCTAAAATGCCTTGAATTTGGTTAATCAAATGAGATTTTTATTTGCTCTTTGTGTCTATGCAAAGAGATTCTACAAGAACTCCATAAGACCTTACAAATTAAATAAATATATTTTAATATTCAGCGACTTCAATGCAAAGCTATAGAGGAAGAGGATGAAAAACTTTGGAAAACAAGGCTCAGGAATAAAAACAAAAGAAGCTAAATGCTTATAGACTACACAGAAGCCTCATGTCTATATATATCATGAAAATTTTTTTTAAAAGTAGAAGCAGGGAACCAGAAATAATACTAAATAACATCACAAAAATTAAAATGATTATACTTTAACTACAAAAAGACTGGTTAAAATATTAAAGTCATGTGAATTAGCTATCTGTGCACTATGTTCAGTCAGATAATGACGGACAACTCTACAATGACAAAGAGGAGGCAGAGATTCTCAATTTTTATTATACTTCTGTTTTCTCTGCTAAGGAGGTTGACCTTTGAATTGGAAATGACAGAACTAAATGGTTAATAAAGTTGATATTCATGATAAGTAAGGAGACAGTAAGAGAGCACCTTGGATGAATTCAAGTAAATGGGCCCAAATAAGCTATATCCTCAGGAACTGAAAAACAAAAAAAAAACCAAATAAACAAACAAAAACAACTCCACAACAAAACTGACATATGTGATTGCTAAGTCACTGTCAATAATATTTTCAGGATTATGGATAAAAAACAGGAATGGTACTACTTGCAGAAGGGCAAATGTCCTGATTTTCCAAAAGAAAAAAAAAGTAAGAAAATGAAGTTAGCAGATTATTAGTCATTAACTGTTGATTCTTGGAGAAATTTTAGAGCAGATTATTAAAGAGCTAATTAATGAATATCTAAAATGGGAAGCTGTGATTATAAAGAGCTGGCATGGCTTTCTCAAGAAAAGGTTATGTAAGACTAATCTTATCTTGTTTTTTACAACATTACTGAAATGGTAGATGAGAGAAATTCTGTTGATATACAGAAGTTTGTCTAGATTTTCACAAAGCATTCTATAAAGTGTTTCATATTATTCATGTGAAGAAGATGGAGAGCTGTGGACAAAACAATACAATTAGATGGATGCAGAACTGTTTGAATAACTGGACTCAGAGTAATCATTAATGAGTCGATATCAGAGTGGCAGGAGATCTCTAGTGAAGTACCCTAGAAGTTTTTTCAGATGATAAATTAGTGATTATTTCAGAGGGAAGGCACTAACATTAACAGGGACTCAGAGGGTCTTCTTAAATAAGATGGGATTTTAGCTGAGACTTGAGGGAAGCCAGAAGAAAAGACAAGAAAGGAGAGAACTCTGGGTATGGGGGACACCCAGTGAAAATGCACAGAGTTGTAAGATGGAGTGTCATGTTCAAGGAACAGCAAGTAGACCAGTGAAACTGGATTACAGAATATGTCTAGGGGAGTATGGTGTAAGAAGACCAGAACAGTGGAGAAGTGGGGAAGGAGAACGTAGGAAGAGAAGGAGAGCAATGAGGATCTGTATAAAGGCGGCGGCAGTGTCAGAGAGGAAAGTGGGCAGATATAAGAGATATTATAAACATAGAATTGCCAAGACTTGAGAGAGTTAAGGATGACACCTAGGTTTTGTGTCTGGGTGACTGAGAGGATGGTGATGCCCTTGAGAGTATTAGAGAATTTTGGAAGAGGGGAGAGTTTGGGAGAAAAGATAATGAGTTCAATTTTAGACATACTGAGCCTAAGACAAGTTTAAGATCTTTCTGACAGTTCCTACGTTCTCCTTCCCCACTTCTCCGCTGTTCTAGTCTTCTTACACCATACTCCCCCAGACATATTCTGTAATCCAGTTTCACTGGTCTACTTGCTGTTCCTTGAATATGACACTCCATCTTACAACTCTGCATTTTCACTGGGTGTGCCCCCATACCCAGAGTTCTCTCCTTTCTTGTCTTTTCTTCTGGCTTCCCTCAAGTCTCAGCTAAAATCCCATAGATAGAGTGATGGAATGGAGTCAGGAAGTCCTGAATTCAAATATTACCTCAGTTGTAACAAGGGGAAAGTCAATAAACCTCCTTCTTCCTCAATTTCCTCATTTATAAAATGAGAATACTTAAAGCATCTACTTCCTAGGGTTGCAGTAAGGACAGAATGAAGTAATATATATAAAGCACTTTGTAAACCTTAAAGTGCTGTATAAATGCTAGTCATCACCATCACAATCACCACCACCACTACCACTACCATTATCATCAATGGGATATCTAGTTTGAGATGTGCAAGAGGCAGTTTGGATGAGAGACTAAAGGTCAACAGAGAGGTTAGGGGTGGATATGTAGATCTGAGAATCATCTACATAGAGATTATAATTGAACTCATGGAAGAGAATGACATCACCAAGTGAAACAGTATGGAGGGAGAGGAGGCCCCAGGACAGAACCTCCACAGTTAATGGGCATGATCCAGCATAGAAGACTGAGAAGGAGGAGGTAGGTAAGTAGGACAACCAGGAGAAAGCAGTGTCATGGAAACCTAAAGAGAAATGAATATCAAAGAGAAGAAGGTTACTGACAGTGTCAAAGTCTGCACAGAGGTCAAGAAGGATAAAGACAGAGAAATAAGCACTGGATTTAGCAATTAAGAGATCATTGCAGAGGAGCAGAAAATAACACCTCAAGTCAAATTTTGGAGTGGCTTAGACAACAAAAGGTCAGAGTGAAACATTTTTCCAGCATAATATAACTCAGGAGGTCAGCAGAAGAGATCTGTAATATGGGTGAGGGTGGGAGGTAGAGGTTGGTGCCTGCCCAGAGTGCATGCAACAGTACCAGTAGTGGGTCTTGCAGGCAGCTATCACAGGAGCAGCAGCACCAGCTTTGGGAGCTCTCCTCCCAGAGAGGATAAGTGGGTCAGACAATTGGTCAGAAAGAGATCATAGGGGACTCTTTGCTGGTATTGGGTGCAGCTGGCACTGACTGGCCACTGTCTTGCCAACATGCAGTTCTGAATCCCAGTTCTAAGATGGAGAGGACAGGAGCATTTGTGGTCAGTCACAAGGAAGAGTGGACATAGCTGTAGGGGAGCAGGTGCCCCTCCTGGGTAAAGACCAGAGTACAGACAAGGAGAGCAGTGGCCACATCTCTTCCAGGATTATACCACCTTGGAAGCATTGAAAACTTGCACACCCCCAGAACTAGGTCTGAAAACAGCAGCAGGGAAAGCCTGAAGCTTGGGACAGTGCATCTGTATCCCTGGGTGGGCAGAGCCCAGCTTTAACATAAAATTCAAAGTCAAGAAATAAGCTTTGAAAATTAGCAAACAAGGGGCAACTAAGTGGCGCAGTGGATAGGGCACTGGCCTTGAAGTCAGGAGTAACTGAGTTCAAATCTGGCCTCAGACCAAACATTTGACACTTACTAGATATGTGACCCTGGGCAAGTCACTTAACCCCTATTGCCTAAAAGAGAGAGAGAGAGAGAGAGAGAAGAGAGAGAGAGAGAGAGAGAGAGAGAGAGAGAGAGAGAGAGAGAGAAAACTTGTAAACAACAACAACAACAACAACAAAACTTGACCTTAAAAAGCTACTATGGTGACCAAGACCTAACCTCATAAGAAGTCAACAACGTGAAAACAGCTACAAGAAAGGCCTCAAAAAATGCTAATTGGACTCACATCCAGCAAGAATTCTTGGAAGAGTTAAAGAAATAGATAAAAGTGGTAGAGGAAAAATTGGGAAAAGAAACTAGAGTGATGCAAGAAAATTATTAAAAGAGAATCGACAGCTTGGCCAAAGAGGTACAAAAAAATACTGAAGAAAATAACATCTTAAAAAACACAACTGGTCTAATGGTAAAAGAAACACAAAAATTCACTGAAGAAAAGAACTCCTTAAAAAACAGAATGGGCCAAATGGAAAAGGAGGTACAAAAGCTCATTGAAGAAAATAATTCCTTAAAAATTAAAATTGGGCAAATAAAGTTAATGATTCTATTAGACATTAAGAAACAATGAAACAAAGTTAAAAGAATTTAAAAAAAAGAAGAAATGTGAAATATCTCATTGGAAAAACAAATGATCTGGAAAACATATTGAAGAGTGATAATTTAAGAATTATTGGATTGCCTGAAAGCCATGATTAAAAGAAAATCCTAGATATCATATATCAAGAAATTATCAAGGAAGATTGCCTTGATATCTTAGATCCTGAGGGTAAAAACAAAATTGAAAGATCAGCTGATCACTTCCTGAAAGAGATCCCAAAATGAAAACTCCCAGGAATATTATAGCCAGATCCCAGAGTTCTCAGATCAAGGAGAAAATATTGCAAGCAGCCAGAAAGAAATAATTCAAATATTGTGAAGTCACAGTTAGGATCACACAAGATTTATCAGCTTACACATTAAAAAACTGGAGGCCTTACAATATGATATTCAGGAAGGCAAAGGATCAAAGATTACAGTCAAGAATAAACTGCCCAGCAAAACTGAGTGTAATCTTTTAGGGGAAAAAATGGACATTTATGAAATAAAGGACTTCCTCCCATTCCTGATGAAAAGACTAGAGCTGAATAGAAAATCTGACATTCACACACAATACTCAAGAGAAGCATAAAAAGGTAAACATGAAAGAGTAATCCTAAGAAATTCAATAAAGTTAAACTATTTACATTTCTATACAGGAAGATGATATATGTAACTCCTAAGAACTTTATTATTCTTAGGGTAGTTAGAAGGAGTCCTCATAGACAGAGGGCATGGGTGTAAGTCAATTATGTTGGGAAGATCTCCAAAAAAAAAAATGAAGGAGTAAGAAAGAGGGATACACTGGGAGAAGGGGAATGGGAGAGGAAGAATGGGGAAAATTTTTTCATATAAAAGAGATGTGGAAGGAAAAGCTTTTATAGTGGAGGGGAATCTAGGTGGTGGGCAATGCTTGAATCTCACTCTCCTTGAACTGGTTCAAAGAGGGAAGAATATATATATACACACAGCTAAGGATAGAAATCTACTTTACCCAATAGGGAAATTGGAGGGGAAGGGGATAAGAGATATGGGGGGTGGAAGGGGGAGGGAAAAGTGATACAAAAAGAAGGCAGATTAAGAAGCAGTGGTCAGAAGCAAAACAGACTTTTGAGGAGGGGCAGGATAAAAAGAGAGAAGGATAAACAGAAGGAAATAGGATGGAGGTAAATACACAGTTAGTAATCATAACTGTGAATGTGAATAGGATGAGTTCACCCATAAAATAGCAGATAGCAGAATGGATTAGAAAGCAGAATCCAACAATATGTTGTTTATAAGAGACACACTTGAAACAGAAAATGACACAAAGAGTTAAAAGAAAGGGCTAGTGCAGAATCTATTATGATTCAGCTGAAG
This sequence comes from Phascolarctos cinereus, assembly GCF_003287225.1. Taxonomy (NCBI): domain Eukaryota; kingdom Metazoa; phylum Chordata; class Mammalia; order Diprotodontia; family Phascolarctidae; genus Phascolarctos; species Phascolarctos cinereus. The sequence continues at coordinate 265,858,090 of NW_027555958.1, read as the reverse complement.
TAAAAAAGCCCAGGGTAGCAATCATGATCTCAGACAAAGCAAAAGCAAAAACAGACCTAATGAAAAGAGACAACCATGGAAACCACATTTTGCTAAAAGGTACCATAGGCAATGAACTAATTTCAAAAATTTTTACAGCAACTTTCTCTAAGAAAGGCCTCATTTCTTAAATATATAGGGAATTGAGTCAAATTTATAAAAATAAGAGCCATTCCTCAACTGATAAATGGTCAAAGGATAACATTTCATTGAATTATGAAAGTGGGCAAGAAAACACTATTCTGAGAGGCGATCCATAGGCTTTATTAGGTTGCTAAATAGGTCCAGTGATACAAATAAGGTTAAGAATTTCACTATTATGTCTACACACAAAAATTTAAAAAAACGATGCATTCTGAGAGTGGGGACAGACAAATTCTTAATCCTTTAAATGTGTACTATAATTTGTATCTTCAGTGGTACACTTCTTGGGATTTAAACAGCTCATTTCTTAGTAAATGAACATCATACTTTGTGTCCTGAAATATCTAAGGTTCTCTCTTCTACTCAACAAATACTCAAATATTACTTGATGATATTGAGAAAAAAAACTTTGAAAATTCAAACTTCATTGGCAAGTTCCTCTTTTTAAAGCTTTTGTTTTGGGAACAGTATTTTATTACTTACTCATGGCCTGATCAAGATTCATATTGTTACTCTTCAAAGCTTCTTCAGCCGGCTCTCTCTGTGGGAAAACAAAAAAAATTGTATTTTCATAATGTGTCTATTTAAAAACTTGGGAAGACTTGAACATACATCAAAGAAATTATTTTTAAACTAAATTACTTGCAATAATAAAATTAATTGAATATTTTTATTTGATTTATTCAATTTAACATTCCTGTTTTCTATAGATTTTGACTACAGCCAATACAACCTTAATATAATTACATTCAGTAGTCTATGGAAAACTATATGCACAACACAAGGAAAAATGGGTTACAGCAGTTCACCGAAGATAAAACTTTAAAAAATTAAATTAGTAAGGCAGATGTACAGATTACTCAGATGCTCAGTGTATGGTAGTCAACACTTCTTTATTTGTCTTTTCCCAGGTTTAGGTGGACTTTTTTTCAAGTGATGGCAAAAGAATTAGAGTAAACAGCCTTTTCATTTCCCGCATCTTATCATTTCTATTACTTGTCAGTTAAGATTGCAGTTAAAAGTAGGTGCTCTTTCATTACCATAATAATTCAAAAAAACTATGCCTCTATAGTTAAGATTACTTCCTATGGAAAGAGAAAAAGAAATTAAGTATAGGCAAGTGATGACTGAAGGTTTTTTGATTTTTTTGATTTTTTTTTAAGCAGGAGAATGATATGGTAAAAAAAAAAAGATGTTTTAGAGAAAATAATTTACCTCTGTATGATTTTTAAAAAAAATTCTGAACTTAACCAACACTAAATAAGATAAGCATTTCCATAGACAAAGGAGAACAGAAAAGATGATTGTACATGAAGGTATGAATATGTATTGTGTATAGGCTGCTTTTCTTTTTAAATATATAATTAAAATTCAAGGTTTATTTTCGAAGCCATCCTGCTTGTGTTTCCTGCTGAACTTTGTTCTGTTTTCTTCTATTTATTTTAAAAGATGCCTCTCTTTTCTTGACCTTATTCTTCATTCTGGTGATCCCATTTCTAACCTACTTCCCAACTCCTCTTCATAAAATATTTTGAAAGAAAAATAAAACTCTTGCATTAGATACACATAGTCAAGTCCTCAAATGGCCATGTTTGAAAAGGTGTATGTTGTTCTGGACCCTTCACCTTTCTGTCAAGAGGTAGGCAGCATTTTTCATTACCAGTGCTTTGTAAGTGTGGTTGATCATAGCACTGCTCAGAGAGCTTGAGTCATTCAAAGTTGTTTTTTAAAAAATTTAAAAAATTTTAGTTGTTTTTCTTTAAAATATCATCACATAAATCATTCTCTGGGTTCTGCTCACTTTATTCAGCATCTATTCATTTAAGTTTTTCCACGTTTCTCAGAAACCTTCTATTTTGTCACTTACAGCCTAACAATATACCATCACATTCACATTCTATAATTTGTTCAGTCATTTCCCACTTGCTGGGTACTCACAGTTTCCAGTTCTTCTCCACTATGAAAAGAACTACTATAAATATTTTTGTACATATGGGTCCTTTCCCTCTTTCTTTGATCTCTTTGGGATTTAGGTATAATGAGTGGTATTGCTAGGTCAAAGGATATGCACAGTTTAGCGGTTTTGGGAGAACAGTTCCAAATTTCTTTCCAGAATGGCTGGACCAATTTACATCTTCACTAATATTGTATTAATGTGCTTGTTTTCCCATAGCCCCTCTCGAAACTGCCATTTTTGCAAAACTGATGGTAGATTAGAATCTCACAACTGCTTTAATTTGCATTTCTTTTACTATTATTGATTGGGACATTTTTTTCGCATGGTTATTAATGGCTTGTATTTCTTCCTTTGAGAACTAACTTTTCATAACCATTGACTATCTACTAGGGGAACGACTTTCATTCCTGTATATATGAACCAGTTTCTTTCATTCCTGTCTATATGAACCAGCCTTCTTACAGAGGCTTTTCTCCCAGTTTTCTCTTCTAATTTTAATTGCATTGTGAAAACTTTTAAAATTTTATGTAGTTCAAATTGTCCATTTTATCTTCTGTGATTCTTTCCCTCTTGCTAATCATAATCTCTTCTCCTATCCATAGTTGCAGTGTTTTGAAGCTGTATTCATTCATATAGTTCCTGTGTGTGTCATGGTAAGGTGGATTCCCAGATATTTTATACTTTCTGTAATTATTTTGAATGGAATTTCTCTCTTTTCCTGCTGGGTTTTGCTTGAAATAAACAGAAAGGCTGATTTATGTGGGCTTATTCTATATTATTTTACTTTGCAGAAGTTAGTTTTAATTTTTAGTTGGCTCTCTAAGATTCTTTAAGTAGACCATTATATCATCTGCAAAAAAGTGATAATTTTCTTTGCTCTTTGCTATGCTTATTCTTTCAAATTATTATTTTCTGTCTTACTGCTATAGCCAACACTTTTTGTATTACATTAAATAACAGTGGTAATAATGGATATCTCTGCTTTACCCTTGACTTTATTTAAAAGGCTTCTACTATATTCCTATTACATATAATAATGGGCTCTGTTTTAAAGTTATTTACCACATTAAGAAAAGATCCATTTATTCTGATGCTTCTTAGTATTTTTCCAAGAAAAGTGAGTATTTTATTTTATCAAGTCTTTTCTGCATATAATATTTGATTTTGATTGTTCTTGTTACTAATGTTATTTATTATGTTTATAGTATGCATAATACAGAACTGACATTATATATCCAGTATAAATACAAACTGGTCACGATGTATAAACTATTATATATTATTTAAAATTCTTATATCAATACTCACCAAGGATATTGGTCTGTAATTTTCTTTTTCTGATTTTTATCTCCTAGTTTACATATCCAAACCAAATGGAAACATTTACATGAACTGATTGGAAGTGACGTGAGCAAAGTCAGGAAATTTTAAGTGGAAAGTACAACCACCATAAAAACAATTAAAACTGAATGTGAACAAGCTCAAAGATGAGATATGAGAAGACACCTCCCTCTGCTCCTTTGTAGAGGCTGAGGTCTACAGGTATGGAATACTGCATATAAAATCATATTTTTCCCATGCGTCAATCAGGTCTGCTGAATATTTTTTCTCCTCATAAAATTCTCTTGTAAGGTATAGATCTCTTGGAGGAGGAGGCATATAGGGAGAAATAGGAGATAAAAACAAAAGACATCAATAAAGTCTAATGGAATTAGTTCTTCTTTGATGTCTGATGGAATTTACTTGTGGTCTTAAGGTTTTTTCTCGGGGATTTCATTTATGGTTTCTTCAATTTCTTTTTCTAAGCATTTTAATATTTTGGAAAAACTTTTCATGTTAAAATTATATTCTGAAAATTTGAAGCATTTTACAGGCTTTCTCAATTTTTCAAACATTCTATCATATAATTCTCTAGTTTATAAGTAATGAACTGATTAACTAATTAACTGACTTTTCTTTTGCCTTTTCTTTTTTTTTTAGGCAATTGGGGTTAAGTGACTTGCTGAGGGTCACACAGCTAATAAGTGTCAAGTGTTTGGTTTGAGGCTGGATTTGAACTCAGGTCCTCCTGACTTCAGGGCCGGTACACTATCCACCGCGCCACCTAGCTGCCCCCTTAACTGACTTTTCAAGTGCCAGAAGAATATATTAAGAGAAAGGTGAGTTAAAGAGTATGTTTTTAGTATATGTGATGCATTCATTACTTTGTGAATACCCATTTTATTATATAAATATGCCTACAGCTATCTGAATAAAAGTTTTGAAAGACTATAATAGAGGGAGCAATAGACTACTGGTGGTATAGTTTTTATACTTCAAATTTTTCTTTATCTTTGCAATATGGAACATATGAAAGAAAATGAAGTCACATAGTCCTTTATCCTTTTAGCTATTTTCTCAAGTTGTTTTTTCTTCAAAGAACAGAAGAGATTACAAGGACACTATAACTTTCCAGTCAAATCTATAATATGATGAATTTCAAAGTTAGTGCGTTTCAACATCATCCTTAAAATAATTCCTTTCCTGATCAGTAAACACAAGTGAAAAGATGTGTATTTAATCATTTAACAAAATCTGTTACTTAAATATTAGTGGTCAGATACAGTACCAACAAAATAAAATGCTAATTACCGGAAAGCCCATGTCTGTGAGTTGTTTAATCAGACGGTTCATGATCCAGGCCTCATCTTGCTTGCTAGATGTCTTCATGCCCTAGACAAACGAAATGTTATGTAGTCAAATGAAAAAAAAAATCTATTAATCATTTCTTTGTTGTATTTACAAAAAATAAGGCATGGTCCTAATCTATTTCAGTTTAGAATTAGAAAATCTCTGAATCACTACTTAATAATTTTTATATTCTGGGAAATATTTAATATGTGCTCACTGCTAATATTATGGATTATTTCTGTATTCATAGGCAGGGATATGTGCATAAAAATAATTCATTAACTAGAAAAGCAAAACAATTACTTTTTCTTCCTCAGAGAATTAATGCAGCTAATTATAAATGTACATTTTGAAAATTAAATGCTCTTATTGAAAACATAACAAGCACTAATGGAGGCTAACTAAAAATCACATAGTAAATTTTAGGACTTTAAAAATATAGAGACAGACACAAAATAAGGTCTTCCATCAACAAGAAGAGTGAGAGAAACAAAAAAAATTCATTTTATTTAGTTTTATTTTCTATTGCTACAAAGCCTTTATAATTGAGAAAAGGAAAGAAAGGTCACTTATAGAAAGACAGAAAAAAGGATAAATGCAGAGAAGGACAAAAAAACCTAAAGAGACTTAAGTGATCTGCAAAACCCCTAATTTTTAAAACTTCCTCATTTAAATTCTAAAATGATACAAAACCTCCCTAACAATAACTTTATATTACTCCAAACTCTAGAAAATATTCTTCACGAAGATTTTCAAAACTATGTAATAAAAGTGCATGAGGACATTATTAAATTATTTTCTTAAATAATCTTATTTGGTCAGTTTAATCATTATTATATCATATAATCATATGATCATAGCTTTAGGACTGCAAGGGAACTTAAAGGAATCTTATCCAAGACTTAAATTTTGCATATGAGGAAAATGAGGCATAGAGGGGTTAAGTGACTTGTATTTTCTGACTCCAAATCCAGCACAGTTTCTCCTTTACCATGCTGTCTTTCAATAATGATTTAAAGTCTGGGCTCATAAAAGTTGAATTTCAGAGTTAGTATATGTCATGACTGATGATTCAAAACTTTAATTCAATATTTTAACTAAAATTTGGCATGTGTATTTGGCATGTGTGTGCAGCCCATCAATATTAATGATTTCTACTTCTCAATTTAAATGTAAAAAAAGTTATTTTGCATGTGGGTACAATAGCTTCCAATACTGCTGAACAAACTGGCTTGACTTTAGTTTTCCCATAATAACTATGGAATTCAGAAAGGGAAGACTGCTTATTACTACTTAATGTGTCTTAACTAGCCCTGATTTCTCTTTTCTAAAAGGAAATTCTACCTTTTGAAGTCCTTTCTTTGGGGCATTCCCCCAGGAACTGCAGGAGGAGTTGCTTTCTTGTGAAGCAGCATTATTCCACATATCTCCTTCTTCATCTTCCCACTGATTGGTAGTGAGGTTCATTTCATCCCCACCACTGCCCCAGCCTTCTTGCATAGATTTTGAAGCTGGAAGGAAAAAAAGTGACATATCTACTTAATGAATATGTAATGTACAGAGCAAACACTGTTTCACTGCATGTAATCTCGGAAGCGGTACAACTGACACTGAGCTTTTGACTTCAAAGCCATCAGGACTGTCACTCCAATTAGTAAGTAAAGTATGTAAAGCTTAAGGTAACAGAATACAGCCAAGGAGACTTTTCAATGCCCACACATAAATAACTTGTAGACCTTTCTGTGTATGAACAGATCAGTCAAAATTAATCTCCCTAAATTATATGTAAAACAAAGCACTGATTAAAATGAGGTAATAATTAAGCTTCCTATACATTACATATCCCTTCAATTATTAAAATGTGACAACAAAATATTAGATCTTGCTCACCTTGTTTGCACAGGGCTGGGGCAGCTGCTGGGGCACTTGTTCTTCCAAATGTCCCTGATGGCTCAGAATTATCTCCCCATCCTGCACCACTGCTGGGTGGCTTTCCCCAAGCTGCTGTGCCATTATCAACCGTAGCAGCAGGAGATGACGATTCTCCCCAAGAAGCTTCAGTCTTTGAATGAACATTAGGCATGTCTCCCCAGCCTGTTGAAACTGAAAAAGATATAGAAAAACAAAAGTAAAAATAGTGTTTTTCTAGTTTTCCACTATTTGTTCTGATTTTTTAAAGTTTATGATTCTTAATTTCCTCCCCCTGCCTTTACTATATATTACATTTTAAAACTCATTAAGCAACACCACCAAAAATTACCTTTATCCACCAATCAGATCACCACTTGAAATATTCCCAATATTTGCAATATCACCTTTTGTATGAATCACTTAGAATTAAATGCTTCAAGATAAGCAATGTATTATATAAATTCTTACCCATAACAAAGGAGTTTGTACCACTTATTACTAGTAATAACTGGATTACTTATAATTACATAGAAAACAATAATATACATTGGATAAAAGTTTTATAACACTCAAGCAAATTAAATCAGGAGAATTATTTGAATAGATAAAATTGTGGGCATCCTGGGAAATTAACTTAGGGATATTAAAAATAAAATTTCAGCAAAGGTAAGGTATTATTACAAGTGATTAACTCATTCACTCAGATTTTGTCATCTCTACATTAAGAATTTTTTGATATGCCAACACATTAAATTATTAGGTATAAAACAAATACTAAGATTGTAGGTACCACAATGCTTTGAACTCTTACTCTAGAAATGGAAACACTGATTAAAGAAGGGAAAAAAGAGAAAATATTTCTACATAGCATAACCAAATTCACAAACTGGCAGAATGCCTAATTAATCAAAAACCAAGACAGTAGTCCTTCCATTTTAAATTGTTCTTCAACAAAAACAATAATCTAACTTTCAGTGTCAACTACCATACAATAAAACTGCATCAAGAAGTGGTTAAAAAAAAAAACCCAAAGTGCAATATATAATTTTCCTGAAGGGCAAAAAATATATAGGTTTAATAGAAACAATACTTTACAACAAATGAAAAAAGTTTTCAAATAGGATGACAATGTAATTACAGAAATCAATAATCTTATTGTTTTGTTCTATTTGTCACTGTAGCTAATTATAAATCAAGTTGATAGTTATCATGGGAATTATATAAATGGCAGACTTACGGTACAATAAATCTGAGCCTTGCGTGAGAGGATAGTAACTAAGATTTAAAATGATAAACTGACACTTCAAATTCTTTCCAATCAAGTTCTAAGCAAAAATGTAATAATATTTCTATGCTTGTGTGCTCTAGACATCATGTGTCTCAATTAATTAAATTTCTCAATTCATTAAAAATGATAGACACATATAGTATATGTTCCATAAATGCTTGCTTTCATTTAATTTAAAAATAATATTAGGCATGACATGTCAATAGAAGCAGACATTATAGCTTTTTTTTTAGTGGGGAAAATGGAGAACATACATGCGGTATCCAGAAAAGAGTACATTAACCCCAAAAATATAATAGCCAAGGAACATATTTGAAGAAGTAGAAGTAGAATTATATTTAGCTAAAGTCATAGGGTGGGGAATCTTAGCATGAATTCACTACTTTAACATTAGGGCACTGAATGAAATTATGACACTAGATGATATTTATTGCTTAGATTACTAGCCCTTTTTTTTTTTAAAGGCAATTGGGGTTAAGTGACTTGCCCAGGCTCACACAGCTATTAAGTGTCTGAGGGAGGACAGATTTGAACTCAGGTCCTCCTGACTCCAGGACTGGTGCTCTATCCACTGAGCCACCTAGCTGCCCCTCAGATAACTAGTCTTGATCCAGGATTATTTTCCTTCAGGGTTGAGGATATTACTTCTGATAAGAATCAGTTCTTTCTGGTTTCTTCTCAAAAATGTACACTTAGAAAATAGTCAAATTTAACTAGGTGAAGATATAATGAAGATGGACAAAAAAGAATTGCACTGATAAATATTTATTAAGCACATTCTATGTACTTAGCATTATCAGGGATTAATGTAAGACAAATAAGATGGAATTTCTCAATCATATCCCATTCAACCATTCATTTGGGCTAGATTACCATCCATTCTACCGCACTATTTCTCCCCACTAGGTCCAGCACTTGTACAATGGACACTTGCACAGAAAACTGTGACTCTCGGGGAAATTAACCTACTCAGCTTTGTAATATACACAGTCATAACAGCTAGCACTTTAAGTAAAGTACCTCATAAATATTAACTCATTTTATCCTTATGACAATTGTGGGAGGCAGGTGCTGTCATTTTAAAAAATATTTTACAGATGGGCAAATGGAGGCAGAGGTTAAATGACTGCTCCAGGGTTATATAGCTAGTGTTTGAAGGAGGACTTGAACTCAGGTCTTCCTGACTTTAAGTCCATAGTTCTATCTATGGTGCTACCTAGCTGCCTCACTCACTCACAGTAAGCACTTTATATTTCATTCATTTGTACTCATTCAAACAATGGATTTATTATGACCCTGAGTTGAGTAGCGGAGTTATAAGTTAGAATCAGAAATGGAAGTTGCAACATCAATACAACTTTATAGTTGGATACAGACTGGAAAATATCCTCTTATATAGATGGCTACTGAAGCCTAATGCTAAAAACATCAATATATTGAAGAACAAATTAAGTGGAATAACAAAGAAAGCTACTTTTTCTGGGCTCTTTGGCACATAGAAAACTTACATTTTGTCCCAAATTTAGCTACTGTATATTGCATGTGACCAATTCATCTTCCTTTCCTGTCATACAATACCTTAACGACATCCTTTACTCTTGTTCTCCATGCTTATAGTTGGTTTTATGTTGCAACCTGGTCACACCCACCACACATCTTTCCATTGCCCTTTGTATGATACTCATCTTAGTTTTTTTGGATTCAGTAGAGTTCCAGATCTTGCTGCCACATAGTAACACTGGTAATACGTCTAGATTGAAAAGATAAAACATAGGCCTTTGCTTTCTTGGGAAGGCTGGGTTTCGTAAAAGAGCTTTGCAATTTCCCAAAAGCAATCCAGCCTGCTTTCTTCCTCTTCAACTCTGGGCCCAGCTCGCTGTCAATCTGTATCATCTGTCCCAGATATACATACTACAAAGCTGTCCATTCAGTCATAGGGTAAAATTTGGGCAACAGAAATTGTTCATCCATCTGGTCTTTCCTCTGGATAGTAACTGTAAGGAATAATAGGTTAACACCCAGAGGATCAATCCACTGAGATCTTTTCAACGTTAGAAGAAAGTAGAGAACATTTTTAGCATGTTGGATGGATCCCTTATGTGAAACTTTGGGACAATATAGATGAGAATCACTCAGGAGGGGCAGGCATGAATGGGCTGAGATTTGCATTATTCGAAGGAACTCCCGAAGGATTGAGACCACGGATTCATGAATATTATTAGAGCAGGGGCTCTTAACTATGAACTTGAAAAATATATATATTTAGATAACTATTTCAAAACAATTGGTTTCCTTTGCAATACAATTTATTTTATTTCAGTTAAAAATATTATTCTGAGAAGGGGTCTATAGGCTTCATGAGACTATTAAAAGGGCCTAAAAAACACAAAAAGTTTAAGAACCCTTGTACTACTAGCAGTAGTTGTCAAATTTTTGGATCTCAGGACTCTTAAAAATTATTGAAGAGCCCAAAGAACTTTTATGTATTATCTCCAGTGGTATGCTAATAAATATTCAATAACTGGTACTCCCTGCAAAATGTATGCAGAACACACCTTTAAGTTTAATCTATATTAATAAACACTTTCCCACTGCTTTACATCCATAAAATCAGCAAAACAACAAATCATTGGAGATAGCAATCAAGCTTTTGGGAAGGGTTAAATACACTGAAAATTTAACAAGTAGTTCCCATAAGCCACATTATATCCATCAATATTTATCATACCAGAAACTAAAACTGGCCAATTAAAAAATTAAATAACAATAGTAAACCCATTATATGTGAATATATGTATTATTTTTATGAAAAAAACTTAATTATTAAAAATTAGTGAGAAAAGTAGCATTGTTTTACATTTTTATAAATCTCTTGCTCCATGGAAGGAAAGTTATGGCAAATCTGCAGAGACATCACCTTGCTGACAAAGGTTGATACAGTCAGAGCTATGGTTTTTCCAGTAGCAATGCATGGCTGTGAGAGCTGGACCATAAAGAAATCTACAGAATCAACGTTTTTGAACTGTGGAGCTGAAGAAGACTTTTGAGAGTCCCTTGCACAGCAAGGAGATCAAATTGGTCAGTACTTAAAGAAATTAATTCAGGTTATTCATTGGAAGGTCAAACGCTGAAGCTAAAGCTTGAATACTTTGGCCAAATAATGAGAAGACTGTATTCACTGGAAAAGACCCTGATGTTGGGAAAGATTGAAGGCAAAACGAATAGAGGACAGCAGAGGACGAGATGGATGGATAGTGTCATGGAAACAACAGACATGAACTTGGACAGACTTTGAGAGATAGTGTAGGATAGATGGGCGTGGCATACGGTTCACAGAGTCTGACATGACTGAACAACAACAACAATTACTAGTTTATGCCAGTATGGCAGCTGGCAGAAGATGGCTAGATTCTCATACCTGCTTCTTTTGCTAAGTGGCATTATGGTTGAACTATATGAAAAAGATCTGGCCTCCTACAGATATGTAGTTGGAAAATGGAGGAGTTTTTTAATAGCCTTTTTACACAGTTTGGATATTCTACAAAAACTTGACAAGTGATAGTTTCTTAAAGGTTAGTTGCAATATGGAATCTGAAACCATATCAATAAACTTTTTATAGTCTGTTATTTTGAAATCCACTGGTCTATTTTGCACTTTGAACGGATAATAAGTACTATATAAATGTTAGCTATTATTATATTTAATCCATGTGTGATTTTGAAATATGCACTGGTCATTTAAAAAATATTGGTTCACTGAGTTATCCAGATTTTCCAAATATTGCCACATTTCAATATACAACATATAAAAAAATCACATTTGTTATTGTCACCACTGATCTCATCAGAAAAGTCTTTAAGTGTTGGAAGCTGTCATGGTCATGGTGGCAGGTACAAATTTTCCAAAATTCTAATTTTCACTAAAAGCCTGAATTTTATCATTGGCAACAAATAACGTCAGTTGTTTTCCTTAAATGACAGGCTTACTTCATTCACTTTTGAGAAAATGTCTGACAAACTCAAGAGTTATCTAGAAATTAACCGAAATAATAACTTTATCAAAGTTGAAGTATTTATGAAATAAATTCACATAAAGCATTTCTGTATATTATAAAAAAACAACAATGCAGAATGAAAAGACAGAAAAAAAATTATACTCAGAATCATTACAGAACGTATAAAATATTTGGAAATCTACCTACCAAGGTACATATAGAAAGCATATGAAAACAATTACAAAACACTCTTTATGGTAATACAGACAGACTTAAATTAGTGAAGAGATATTAACTGCTCACGTACAGGTTGAGAATATATAATAAAAATGACAATACTACTTAAATTAACTTACTTACTAAGTGTAATATAAACCAAACTGCCAAACGAGTACTTTATAGAAGTAGAAAAAAAATTCATCTGGAGGAACAAAAGATCAAGAATTTCAAGGGAAATAATTTTAAAAATGGGAAAAAAGGGGACTTAGCAGTATCATATCTTAAATTCTACTAAGCAGTAATTATCAAAAACTATTTGGAGGAGGTGGATTAGACAAAACCTCTGCGTCAAACCCCACCCTCTGTATAGTTCCTTGTGTTTTCCCACAGCAGCAGTAGAGGCCCTGTCCCTTGCCTGGCTCCATCTGCCAATGTCTAGTGTTGGCTGAAAAACAGAGGTTCATCAGTGGAAGATTTATTAATATAAAAGTAGAATGTTAAATCATTCCAGAAAGATTTGGACTGACTACCTTGAAAAGGGGGACTAGGTCACTGAAGACCATGGGAGTTGTGTTTCATCCGAGATTGGTAAGAGAGAAAAGCTACATTAGGATAGAAACTGGAGGGCAGAAATTTTTTTTCAAAAATCAGATAATGCAGAACCTGAAGTCACAAAAGAGGTATCCAAGATTTGTGCCAAAACCAACCAACCAACCAAACCAGCCAACTAAACCTCAAGTAGATTTGTTAAGGACAAAAAATATTAAAACAGGGGAGATTGTAAGGCTAGGGTTCAAATCACCCCATTTTGGCTCTAGTGTTTTAAAGGAGGGGGAAGAATAGATTTTGATTAAATCAAACAATCAAACTAAGTATGAACAGGGTCTCCAATCAATCAAGTCTATTAGGTGGGGGACTGAATCATAACCCTAAGTAATTTGTATAAAAAGAAGAAGCTGTCTCAAACTGGGGAGAGATTCTGAGCATCCAGATTCAAGAAATAGGAACAAGAATGGTATTCCAGAACATGTATGGGGAACAAAAGGAAGATTGAGCTGTGGAAGAGAAGGGAGATATGGAAGAGAGATGACTACACTGAGCATAATAACTGAACAAAGTCTCAAGAAAAGGTCCACTTTCTTCCAGCTTCCATTACAAACAGTATAATATAATATTTAATTCATTACCCAAATGTTTCCAGCAAATTTAATTTTGCCTCAATCACAAAAATGCCAGCAGTTAACTAGATACAGATATAAAAGTAAGGTTATGGACCCAACTTCTGTGTAGGTGTTGAGAATTTTCCTAACTTGAGGGTAGGGCCACTTGTGAATGAATTCAGAACGTTTCATCTAAAATGAAACAAAAGAGGAGGGAACCAAGTGGCCCTTGGGGGCCATTATATTACCCCATAGGCTTAAAACAAACTAATTTTTTTTATCAAAATATTATGTATACAACATACAAAACCTAATGAACCTAACATCCTAATATTTAATAAACACAAAGTTCCCAGGCTATTATGGCAAGGACTTGCTTTTCAACAAAAATGGCTCCAAAGCCTGGAAAGCAGTCTGGCAGAAATAAGGATTCAACTAAGATCTCGCACTGTATACTAAGGTAAGTTCCATGGAGACATAGACATAAAAGGTCACATCATAAACAAATTTGAGGAGCAATGTATATACAACGTATATACATTTCAGATGTACATAATACATGCAACATAAATACATAATTCAACATATATAGATTCTCCCTCAAATACCCTAACCACTCAGTTCCTCAGCCTACTCACTTCTTATAACCTACTCCATCAATCCACTTAAACTCCACACAAAGATGGTCCAAATATGCAATCTACTTCCTAACAAAGAGGTGATGGACTCAAAATACAAAATAGGAAATACTTGGGGGCATGGCCAATATGGGAATTTGTTTTGCTTGACTATGTATTTTGTATCTTTTCACTGGGGATCCCATTCTCAAGTATCCTATGAATGGAAGATGGCAGGATTATTTCTCTTTCAAGCACTAGGGGAGAAATTTCTTGGGCTTGGTATGATCAGCCCGTCCTATAAGTTTCTACCAGCAAGAGCTCTAGTATTTTTGGTTCTAGGCTGGGTTCTAAGTATTAAAGGCTTTGTTCCTAGAGGTGAGGGATGTGGAGGTGCTGGTACCTAGAGCTCTGATCCTAGAGGAGATGGGTGTGGTAACTGTGGCAAAAGTCCTTGTTTGGGCTGTGGAGATGAACATAAGATGCTAAGGCTCAGGTTCTAGTCTGGAACCTAAAGATGAGAGGCAAGTTTTGTGAGGCATTGGAGGTTCTGGGTATAGTCTGGGTACAGTTCAACAAAAGAGGCTTTGCCCTGGTCTCAGCATGGTAGTAATAGAGAGGTAAGCTGCAGCACCAATATAGTGAACCAGGAAAGAGAAGCATTAGATTCCAGGGCAGTATCCTGAGAAATAGAGGACATGGAAACCATTTCAGGAACAGAAAGATATAAATCTTTGCATTCCTAATCATGGCAGATATGAATAGACCTCTGCATTTCTTGTGAGAGGGACTGTGAAGAGAGATGTCCTACGGAGCCTTTACGTTTACTCTGAGCAGGAGGGTAGACATCTATTGCAGTGGCTCATGACGAACATTAGCAGAAATACAACGAAGAAAATACTTTTTGATTGCCAGCATCTGCTGCACAAAGAGGTAAATAAATTATATGAAAAATCTGATTAAAGACTTTGGTGATTATAGGGAAGAATATGCTGGAAAACATATCTCAGGAATAAGAAATGAGACCAAAATTCTGTAAAATTACAGAAGTCTCTTGCCTACATTATAAATATTCAAAGAGTGCACATATACTAAGTAATAAAACAAGAAAATGATTTTATTTTTAACAAAAGGAAATGACTATGACTATAATGTACATGGGAGTTATTTCTGAATTAGCTGTGCATAGGTCAGACCATCAACTTGTAAAAAAGAAATAAAAATGTACAAAACAATAAAAATAATATGAAGAAAAAGGTACAGAATACACTGAAAGTAACTCTAACTTGACCTGTAGAAACAAGCCATTACAGTTCCTTCCAGCTTCAAAGAAAATGGATAGAGGAATAATCACTGACATTGATTATAAAAAGAAACAACTTCCAATAACAAATATTTGATTTCCTTGCCAAGCACAGTTACATGAAAACCAAAGGAAGAAATGGTTTAGAATATAAACTTGCTTGTAAAATATCATTTAGAAGGGTTTTATAAGATTATCAGTACTAATGTGCCATAGGAGATGCAGCAGAGGGAAAAAAGTTTTAAAGATCCAAGTTTTGTTATCCCTAGGGTATATGAAGGATAAAGCCAGGAGAACAATGCATGGAGGAAAAAAAAACCTGTAATGATTTTTTTCTTTAAATGATAAACTTTTCACCAAGAACAGTCAAGAAATTACACTCAAAATCATTACAGAATGTATGAAATAGAAGCCAGAAGATAGAAGATGAGGCAGAAGAGCATTCCATGCATAGGGGATTGTCAGAAAAAATGCCTGGAGCCAAGAGAGAGAGTGTCTCCTTTGGGGAAAGCTTCTTCCATTGGTGTATGGCTACCAGTCATGGAATACGTAAGACTCCAAAGGCCATATCATAAGGATTATCCAAACAATAACTGAGATGTATATGGTGAGTAAAGGTAGGTTACAACAGTTAGTCAGTCAATAAGCATTTATTAAGTGCTTATTGTGTGCCAAATATTGTGCTAAGCATTAGGGATACCAAGAACGCCAAAAACATTGTCCTTGCCATCAAGGTGCTCCCATAAGGATGAAGGAAACGATATGTAAATTAATTAGGTGCATACAAGATATATACAGAATAGATGGGAAATAATCTGGAGAAGGAAATGGCAAACCACCACAGTATCTTTGCCAAGAAAATCCCATGTGGGGTCAAAAGAGTCATATATGACTGAACTATTGAACAACATTAACAATCTCAGAAGGGAGGCACTAGAACAGAGGATAGGCAAAGGCTTCCTGCAGTCACATATAAGGTGAATCTTGAAGGAAGTCAGGGAAGTTAAGAGGTGGTGGTGAAGAGGGATTCCATTCCAGGAATGTGGGATCTGACATCTAATACAAAGGAACACAGGAAATCTAGAGTTGTATGCTAGGAATACCAATAATGCCAGTGAAGCTAGACTGCAAAGTGCCCAGAGAGGGAAAAAGTATAAGAAAAATGGAAAGTTAGAAGGCTTTAAATATAAAACAGAGGACTTTATATTTGATCCTGGAGTCAACAGGAACTCTTGGAGCTTACTGGCTGGTAATAATGATGTAGTCAGACTTTTGCTTTAAGAAAATCACTTTGGCAGTTGAGTGAAGGATGGATTGGAATGGGGAGAGATTTTGAGGCAGGGAGAGCAATTAAAAGGCTACTCTAATTGTCAAGATGAAATGTGACAAAGGTTTGTACTAAGGTGGTGGCTATGAGTACAGATACGAAAATAGGGCAAGATCTGACAACAGACTGAATATGTAAGGTAAGAGTGAGAAGCTGAGGATGAAACCAAAGTTTTCAACCTGAGTGATGTCTTTGACAGTAACAAGAAAGTGAGGAAAAAGGGAGTGTTCTGGAGGAAAGATAATGATTTCTGTTTTGGACAATTTAAGCTGAGATGCCTAGAGGACATCCAGTTTAAGAAGTCATATTATAAATAAAAAACTGGAGAGGAGAGGAAGCATAACAAATGTCATTAAAGAAGCATATGATGAGAACAAGTCCAAAAAGGTGGATCCCCATAGCTAAGAGGACACAGATAAGGGTTTTATAGGAGGGTCACACACATATAGGTTCCAATCATTATTAAAGTATCCAAAGTGTGTGAAGGTGGACTAATGTCCCTTCTAAGCATTAGGCATTAGAAATTAAAAAAAAAAACTGCATTAAATCTTATTTGAATCTATTAATGACTATTTTATTAGACGTTTATTATTGCTACTTTGGAAGTTTGACTATAGGATACCAATAATAATAGTTTTTATTATTATTTGTGTAATTAAAGAAACAGGATCAAAACCACATTTGGGTGTTGAAAAAGAAAATAATTTAAGCTCATTTTTATGTACATAAACATGCTCACCTGAATTTCCTTTCCTTACTTCTCCCTCTCATTTCAACCTCTTGCCCTACAAAAAAAAAAAACCCAACCCCCCCCCCCAAAACAAAATAAAAACCCACAAGCTGCAACAGATATAGTGCAGCATTTCTATTTTTAGTTAGTCAGGAGGCTTAAAATAGTGCCTGCTAGCTGGGACAGGTCAATGGGATCTAGCTCTGAAGCTAAGCCATGAGAACAGCTGAACTGTTATTGCAACAGAACTAGGGCTTGCTGATCTTACAACACTCTACCTGCAGACAACTCTATTTTAGGCAATATTCTTTTCCCTAAAGAATGACAGAGATACAGGTTAGTTCATAGGAAACTGTACAACTTTCAGCTTCAGCTAGTAAGAAGAATTCTGGACACATGCTATAGAATAGCTACTGTGGTACCATAGAACATACTACCCCTCTTAAATTTTAATAGTAACGCTGTGTCCACTTTAAATAGATTTTGCTCTTTGGTCTGCTGTAAACAGTTCAAGAAAACAAAAGTGTCAGTTAGCCCCAGGTCTAATTCTAAGATGTCCATGATAACTGTAGGACTTCGTATATTTTAGTCATTTTCATGCCATCTTTTACATTAAAAAAGAAATGGTATTAAGAGAATTATAAAAGCCCATATTCAAATCAACACAGTAAGTTACCAAATAATATTTTGAAAGGATTTTTCCCTCTCCCTCTCAGAAAAAAGAAAACCAATATGAATACTTCACTTCTAGATCAAATTCTTCAAAGTTTTTATAATTTCTATATCAAGACATCCGTCCCTATTTCTCTTGATATTCTCCCAGTTACCTAGCTTCAAAACCTCAGAGTCATCTTTGACCCTTCATTCTGTCAGTTGTTCTTTAGCAAAATCTAACTCTTCTTTTCATTGACAATGTTGTTATCATCTCTTGCTTGTATTATTGTAAGAGCCTTCTCTCACCAGTCTCCCTACCTTCAGCCTCTCTCTCTAAGACATCCTTCATGAAGGTGACAAATTAAAATTCTGAATACAGGCCTTAATGTCAATCTTGTGCTCAAATAAGTAGCTGGTTTTTTGAAGAAAAAAGAAATATTTAAACATTCTTCACAACCTGGTTGCAATGGATCCTTCCAGCCTTAATTCAAACTACTCTCTGATTCATATATGCTTTATTCCAGCCACGTGACTATTGTTGCATGATTTCACCCCTGTACATGCTTGCTGTCATATATCAACACAGGCCTTCCTCACGCCCACTCCTTAGATCTTTCTTTCTACTTCTCTGCCTGTTGACTTCTTTTTCTTCCTTCAAATTTAATATGACAAAACATTCTTATATTATTTTTATCTTCATATCCCCACATCTTTTTTTTTTAAGCAAGGCAATTGGGGTTAAGTGACTTGACCAGAGCCATACAGATAGGAAGTATTATGTGTCTAAGGCCGGATTTGAACTCAGGTCCTCCTGACTCCAGGGCCGGTGCTCTATCCACTGTGCCACCTACCTAGCATCTCTACTTTACTCTTAATTCTACTTTGTACACAAGATATGTCATATCTTTTCCATCAGAACATACCACCCATGTACTCAACGACAAAATTGTTTATCTACATATCTCCAACTCCTAGCACAGTGTTTTGCACATAGTATGCTAATAAATGTCTGCTAAATTAAAAACTGATCCTATAATATTATGCAAATAACTGAAAAATATTCGACTTTGAAGAAATAAGCTACCTATTAACTGAGCTTCAGCCATTCCCAACAAGCCAAACAAACTAGTTAGTAAAGGGAAAAACTGGAAGTCTCATTGCAGGTAAGTAGTTAAGACAGTAGTATTGCAGTAGGGCACTGGGCTAGGAACCAGTAAGATCTGGGTTCAAATGTGGCCTCAGACACTTACTAGCTGTGTGAGTCTGAGTAAGCCCTTTAGCTTCTGTTTGCCTCAGTTTTCTCATCTGTAAAATATAATAACAGCACTTACCTCCCAGGGTTGTTGTGAAGATCAAATGTGACAATAATTGTAAAGAACTTAGCACAGTGCCTGGCACATAATAAGTGCTACATAAATGTTAGCTATTATCAGTAGTACCATACTTCAGTTATATTGATGCAATACGATATTAACAACATTTTACTTTGATATAATTTTGCCAGATAAGCCTCACCTATGATTTCATGATGGTATTATCTTGCTTACTGGTTTGATTCCTCAATGAAATCCAAAAAATCCTTTTTGTTGTGTGTGAATCAGGAATCCATGGATCTCCAACTCCCTCCTCCCTGCCCTCACACATATTCAGTCTTCAGAATATAAATAGGCAATAACTTAAAGAACTCACTAACAGCCTGTTTGCTAATGTGGGAGAACTATAACTGGGCTATAATAACATTAAGTGCTTTGGTCTACTAGGTACTGGGGCTAAGTACTGGGGATACAAAGAAAGGTAAAAACAATCCTTGTTCTCAAGGAGCTTATATTCTAATGGGGAGACATTGTGCAAGTAAATAGGTACATACAAGGTAACTGGAGTCAGCAGGAGATAACCTTAGAGGGGAAGGCTTTAGCAGTTGGAAGAATTGAGAGAGTACTCTTGGAATCTGAGATGAGTATTGGAGGAAGCCAGATGAGGCAGAAGAGCAGAGAGCTTTCTAAGCACGGGGGTGTAACGAGCAGTAGAATGTGTGTGAACAGCAAACCGGTTAGCTCGGTTCAATCATTAAGTTCAAGGAAGGGATTAAAATGTAAGAAGACTGGAAAGAACCATGTTGTGAAGAGCTTTAAATGATGAATTATACTTGTTTTAGGAGGTAAAAGGGAAACACCAGAATTTACTAGGAGATGGGAGGAGGGAGACGGGAAGAACAGGACACATGGCCAGACATGTACTTTAGGAAAGTGGTTTTGGTTCTTGAGTGAAGCATGCATTGGAGTGGGGTGAAATTTGAAGCAGGGAGACCAATTAGGAAGTTATTGTGAGAAGTGATGAGAGCTTGAACTAAGGTGGTGGCTGTATGAACAAAGAGACTGGGTCCTATATGAGAATTGTGGTTAAGAAAGACACTGAGATTGTGAACTGGGTGACTGGTGATATCCTCAAGAATAATAGGGAAGTTCAGAAGAGGGGTGGGCATGAAGGGAAATCAATACTTTGTTGATCAATCAATCTCTCTCTCTCACTCTCTAACATATATATAGATATCTCTCTCTATACATAGAGATATCTATCTATCTATATATAGAGATATCTCTCTCTCTCTCTCTCTCTATATATATATATATATATGTATATGTATTTATCAAGCACCTACTATATACTAGTACTGTGCCAGCTGCTGGGGATAAACATACAAAAATGAGTTCTGTTTTAGACACGTTGAGTTTGAGATACTTCTGAGACTTATGGTTTGAAATGTCCAACAGGCAGTTGCTGTTTCGGGACTGGAGCTCAGGAAAAAATGAGAGCTAGATATACTGATCATAGAGATATCTGAACCCATGGAAGCTGATGAGATTATCATCTGAGCTAGTATAGAGAGAAAAGAGGGCCTGGGACAGAGCTTTTGGGGACACAGTTATCATACATTACATGTATGAATATCTAGCAAAGGAGATTGCAAAGAAGCAGGTAGACAGAGAGGAGGAGAACCAAGAATTCTCAAACTGTCACAAAAGCCAAAGAGGAGAAAGTATCCAGGAGAACTTTGGCAAATGCTGCAGAGAGGCTAATAAGAATGAAGATTGAGTATAGGCCATTATATCTGATAATTAAAACATCACTGGTAAATTTTTGAAGAGCGCAGTTTCAGTTGAATGAAGTTGGAAACGAGGTTGTTTCTTCAACAATTTTTCTTCGTTTATCTTCAATTTCTAGGAGTAACAATTTCAGCACAAAGCCTCAATTTAGGCTGGGTACAGAATTCCAGAAATCAACAATATGAGTGTGACTCTAGGTGCTGAAACAGACTAGATTAAATGATTAAAACTCAGTTTTAGCTAGATCAGGGATTCTTAACCTGGGGTTCATGACCTTATTTGCTTAATATTTTGATAACTGCATTGGAATGAATTTGGTTTCCTTGGTAATCTTAGGTATTTTACAAATTTAAAAGCATTATTTTGAGAAGGGGTATACAGGCTTCAACCAGATTATTCATGACACAAAGAAGGTTAAGGTTTAGGGCACATCCTTGAAAGAAATTAGTAGAAAGGAAACAAGTGACTAATGAATATTTTTATTAATTAGAGCTCAAGTTAATGGGTTTCTGTGGACCTGTAAATAGTCTTTATTTAAAATGACATTTGGAAGAACATTTAAATAAATTGGACATGCAACTAAAAAAGCAACCCAACTAATCAAAGAACCCCAATGAAACACAAGAATAGAAATTCTAAAAAATCAATGAAAAGAAAAACAAAAATATCACTGTATTGATAAATAAAACCAGGCATTTTTTAAAAAAAGGCATATAGAGTGAGTTATAGGACCTCATCCCATCAGGAGGACCAAGTTAAGAGCTTTGTCAAACAACTCTGTAGTGATTCAAGTTAGGACTTGCTGAGTCCCTGTAGTAGCTGTAAAGAGCTCAATTACTGATACTAGTGCTTAGTCTCACGGAAAATCTTCTTGTAAGTGCCAGGAGATTAATGAAATCCACTGCCACCTGCTACTAACTATAGTGTCCTATCTCAAAGGAGTTACAAGACATGGGAATTTCACAATGAAAATGACACTGTATAATTTAAATACAAAGCAAATTGATTTTTTTGCAGTGCCATAATGCCATTTCTTATAACATAACATAATTTAACAAAGTCTCTTTTAGTTTACATTTCTAAAATTTTAGTCTGATTGTCCTACCTGTGCTGTTCAGGACAAATGAATGTAGTAGATCCACTAAGATTAAAATGTTAATCACAGTATACAGACTAGTACGAATATTTTCAAAAAATGACTACAGAACTAAATTCTCTTTAAGAACACTCATTTTCCTTGTAAAACAAACAAAAAAACCTCAAACAGTTCTCTCATCTGAAATGTTTTTGTTGGCACTTTATTTTCTTGTGGTAAGAAACTTTCAGATATATACAATAAGAAAAAAACTATATGATATTTTCTACATGGCCTAGAGAAAAAGAGGTAAGGTGATATAGAGCACTGGACTATGACAATTAAACAATAAGACATATTTATATAGCATTTTAAGGTTCATAAAACGCTTTTCATAATCTTATTTGATCCATTATTAGCTTTGTGACTTAAGGAAAATCGTAACTTCTTCGTGACTTATTACAAACCTTTTTATAGTCATTGTTGAGAATCAATTAAATGTAAAGTATTATTATTTTACTCTTTTCTCTTCAAAATCTTTGCTGTTATTCCTGAATAAAAGGGAATCTATTTTTCTTACTGAGATAAGCATGGCCACCTTGGTAATTTCTATGACCGACTAGTTTTCTAGATAAGAGGTATCAAATACATTGCAGCAAAGTAGCTGAGTGCTGCTGAAATCAGATTAAAATTGGGAAATGTTTAACAAAACAAATAAATGTAAATAGATAATAGATAACATGATGTTTTCTATTTGAGTTTGACACCAATGTTCTAAATCATGGAAAATATCCCATGATATAGGAGAATTCTAGAAAAAAAAATCCAGCTATACTAGAGGCTCTGCTACCATTAACGTGACTTTTATTTCCAGAGTCAAAAAGTAACGCCTAGTTGTATAAAATCCATGTAATTTTTCTGTGGCTAGTTTATTTGAACAACAACAACAAAAAGATATCTGTAAACTGACACTAAAATTACACAAATGAAATCTTTTACTGTGGTGATGTCCTTAACCTTTAGTTGAAAGGATCTACTCCGTGTTTTTCAAAAGACTTATTATAACTACAGAGGGTTAGGGGAAATGACAGCTGTAGGGTAGGCCCTATAAACTAGTCAGCTAGATACTACCAGCTGGGGAGTTCTGTTCTACTGAATTACCTTGTTGGTTGGTAAACTTTTATAAGAGCCACTGCAATTCTTTGTACCTACAAGAAGGTAACTGAATGCCTTTTAACACTTATCACACTATATTTGTACATGCATACTATATGTACTGAGATGGAAAATATTTTCTATTTTCAGAGAGTATAAAACATTCTTCATACCTGGACCAAGCAGCGGAGATCGATTGAGCTGAGTGCTCGACTGGTGTGATGGTAGATTTTCAACCATGTTTGTGTTGCTATTGGTGGTGGTGGTGGTGGTAGTGGTATTGGTTGTGGTACTGCTCTGGATTACAGGATTGTTTCTATCCCACATGTTTACAGTTTTATTGTTGTAGTTGCTTGGGTCACCCCAAGCTGAGGTACCATCATCAATTTCCATCTTACGTCGAATAGAAGGGGGAGAAGGTTCTTCCCAACCTGTAGCCTCACTAATGTCCTTCTGTTTGGCTGGTACTGGCCCACCAACCCATCCTGATCCAGTCTGTTTAACAGAAGCAGCTCCTCCCCAGTTACTCACATTGTTGTCTTGGGGTTTATTCGACCAGTTTTGCTGGGGACCAGGCTTTAAAGATTCCCCCCAATTTGTACCTGGATTAACCTTAGCATTTGTGCCACTACCCCATCCACTGGTCCCAGATCTTGTATCATTCCAACCAGAACCTGATCTATTATTGTCAGCATCCCATCCTGATCCATTCTTTTTTCCATCACTCAAATTTCCAAGGACAGATGATGAATCTGTCCAATCTCCGCCCCCTGAAGTCCAGCCTGGATTGGACTTTTGTCCATCTCCCCAGTTTTGAGATTTGGGTTTCTGAGGTTCACCCCAGGTAGGTGATTTGTCCCCCTGATTTACAGTCCCACTCCAAGCATGGCCACTTTTGGCAGCAGCATTATTGACAGCAGTAGAGCTTATTGAGTCCCCCCAACCCCCGAGGCCATTTGGTGCCTTGTTGTTGTTGTCTCCCCAACCTGTACTTGCTGGAACAGCAGCAGAGGATGAGTTGACCCACCCAGATACTGAAGAGGTATTTGTACTGTTCATGATGGACCCATCATTCTTCCCCCCTGAGTTTGAAGGCTGAGTAGTTGCACAACCCCAGGCCTCTGTCCCATTGTCATTTTTTCGCTCAGACCTAGGGGACTCCTCAAATTCCCAGGCAGTGTTTTGCTTTACAGGAGTCTGTCCCCAACCAGTATTGGACAGTACTCTTGGGTCAAGGTCATTCCTTGGCAACTGGACTTGCCCTTGGTCTATAATTCCTTTATCTCTCCGTCGGCTCTCTCCAGCTCCTTCCCTCCCAGTGCTTCCTTCATTTTGACTTCCAGAACTGTCATTACTTCCTTCACTTGTTGTAGTGCCAGATGTGCCAGCTTTGGCCCAAGAGTTCAGTTGTTCATTGCCCTGTTGTATGGCAGGATTCTGGTTGGTAACACTAGGGTTATCCCACCCTATTGTTCCTTTCCCATTGATGTCATTATTGGAATGCTGGTTTGGGGGCTTTCCCCATTCCCCATTCACAGCACTTGAGGTGCTACGGCTGGGGTGGCCCCAAGCTCCAGAATGCATATTACCAACACCATTGCTGCCACTGCCCCTTCCCCAGGCGAGAACTCCAGGACTAGCAGGAGGCCCTGAATCCCATGCATTTGCTCCATTCCCTTCCTTCTGCACAGCTGGATCTATCCTGCTGGATCCATTTTGTTTAGCACTTAATGCTGAGTTCACAGTGTCTCCATTCCCCTGACTGAACCCAGAATTATTATTTCCTGTGGCAGGATTACCTGGGGACATTCCCCATACTGAACTGCTAATTCCTTCACCACTGCCCCCACTGACTTGAGAAACTGATGATCCATTAGCACCAGGAAGGCCTTGCAGGTGGGGTGGGATGATGGCCCCTATACCAACAGCCATTCCCCAATTCGGCAGTCCATTTGTCTGCATTGCATTGATAGAGTTTGGTGAAGAGTTCATAGGGTTAGTGTTATTTGGTCCATCAGTGTTAAGGTTCTGAGGTTGTACGCTGAAAGACACATTCTGAGAAGTGGACGTTTGTGGTTCTGTGCTCTCTTGAGGCAGCAAGTTTCCCCAAGCACCTAAAGTGCCTGTTGGGTTCCCATTCTGGTTGCCCATATTTTGACCTATGGCACCGACTGGACTGCAAATACTGGAAGGGTTGCCTGTTGCCACAGTTCCTTCATGTCCAAGTACAGGCCAGGCAGCTGGGTTGGCATTAGGATTTAGGTTAAGATTAATGCCTGCATTTGAGTTGGAAGTACCCCAGCAGTTCTGACTTCTACTATCTCCAATCATGTTGTCCATTTTTCCATCCCCACCACTGATAGAGCAGTGAGCTAGATTAGAGTTGGAGCCTGTGGTCACACCCCACACTCTAGATGAATTTCCATTACCATTTGCTCCACCTGCTCCAAGGGCACTCTGATTAGAAGTGCTTTGGACGAGTGCTCCATTTGCGCCATTATTGCCATTATTTTTCTTTGTATGTCCAGTGAA
This sequence comes from Phascolarctos cinereus, assembly GCF_003287225.1. Classification (NCBI taxonomy): domain Eukaryota; kingdom Metazoa; phylum Chordata; class Mammalia; order Diprotodontia; family Phascolarctidae; genus Phascolarctos; species Phascolarctos cinereus. The sequence continues at coordinate 265,832,210 of NW_027555958.1, read as the reverse complement.
GTTGCTGTGGGCACTCCCTGTAGCCATGCTACTGTTCTCTGGGCCACAGTTGGAGGCAGAGTCAATGTCTGTAGTACATTCTGAAGCAGATTCAGTCTCAGTTACTGTAATGGAAGGCCACGCCTCCTTGTCAGTCCTATCTATTATCACTTTATCCCAGGTGCAGTTGGCTTCACTTCTAAAAGTAGGCTGCTGTCCCCAGTGGGAATTTTCATAATGGTCTACCAATCCACTGTGACTGAGATCTGAAAAAGATTAAATAAGATTCAAAATTAGGCTTTTTCGATAAAGCCAGCGAACCAACTTTTTTGTTGAGGGGACTTCTGAATTTCTGATATTTAGATTTTTAATTATTGACAAATACTATATATCATTAGTTTTTAACCTAAGTTAAAGGTTTTTTAAAGGAAAAAAGGAAAAAAATTTATGACCTTCCTTCCCCATAGTAGTAGTTTATTCTACTTGTAATCACAGAGAAAAACATGATAAAAAGTTACCATGATAACAGCAAATGTTTATATAGCATTTACATCATGCCAGGTACTATGCTAAGTGCTTTACAATTATTATCCCATTTAATCTTCACAAAAACTTCTGATGGTAGGTGCTATTATTATCCTCATTTTACCGATTAAGAAACTGAGGCAAACAGAGGTTAAGTGACTTGCCAAGGATCACAAAGCTAGCAAGTATCTGAGGTCACATTTGAACTTAGATCTTCCTGACTCCTGACTAGTGTACTATGAATTCAGTCTTTCAAATGAATATGTATTTTACCATATTCAACAGTACTTATATAAATTTGTAAAATAATATACGAGAGATATTATTCAGTCTATAGAGGGTGAGTTTGTTTATTTTTTTATTTTTTGCTTTTTTGGTGAGGCAATCGGAGCTAAGTGACTTGCCCAGGGTCACATAGCTAGCAAGTTTTAAGTGTCTGAATCTGGATTTGAACTCAGGTCCTCCTGACTCCAAGGCCAGAGTTCTATTCACTGTGCCACTTTGCTGTCCCAAGTTTGTTTATTGTTAATGAGTCAGATGATAGATCCCTTGCAGTAACTCCACAGACTCTAGGTCTATGGCCCTTAGGTTGAAAACCAATGCTATAAATCTCTTTTTAAAAATTAATTTATTTTGATTTATCAACAATCACTTCCATAAGTTTTTGAGTTTTAAATTTTTGTCCCCCTCCCTCCCCATCCCCCCTCCCCAAGATGGCATGTAATCTGATGTATGCTATATATATATATATACACACATTCATATTAATCATATTTTCACATTAATGATGTTGTAAGGAAGAATTAAAACCAATAGGAGGAACCACAAGACAGAGAAAACAAAACAAAACGAAACAGAAGAAAAAAAGTAGCAAATAGTATGCTTCAATCTGCATTCAAACCCCATAGTTCTTTCTTTGGATTTTCCATCATGAGACCTTTGGAGATCCTTGCATTACTGAGAAGAGCTAAGTCTATCAACATTAGTCATTACACGTGTACAACATTCTCCTGGTTCTGCTCACTTCACTCAGCATCGGTCCATACAAGTTTTTCCATGTTTTTCTGAAGTCCACCTGCTCATCATTTCTTATAGCACAATAGTATTCCATTACATTCATACACCACAACTTGTTCAGTCATTCCCCAATTGATGGGCATCCTGTCAATTTCCAATTCTTTGCCATCACAAAAAGAGATGCAATAAATTATTTTTGCACATGTGGGTCCTTTCCCCACTTGTATGATCTCTTTGGGATTGCTGTAAATTTCTTACAGAAAGTCTTCTAGACTTGTCCTACATCCTGATCATATGCCTGTTCCCTACAACATGTAACTTAAGACTACTAATTTCTGTATTGAAAAGCAGTGTTGCATAATGGATGTAATACTGGTCTCAGAGTTAGGAAGACAAATTCCAATCCTGTCTATGATGGTTGTGCGACTCTACATAAGTCACGGTGAACCTTTCAGGGCCTTTGACAACTCGGAAAGATCATACGTTGCAGAGCAACTACAGATCTGCACTGGTTGAGGGGATTTCCTGAATAAATAAAATCACATATCAGGTCAAATTTTTTTTTCCTCATTTCATATTACATTTCTCAGGTTGTATGACAGTTCTTTGGTTTTTCTGGTTAATTGTTAATTATCAGACATCAATCAATTACCAAAAATCCCTCAGGGCAGGGGCTCCTTTTTACCTCTGTATCCTTGAAGAGTGCCTTGAAGAGAAGAAAAAGGGAATAAGCACTGGTGCTTTACAAATATTATCTTATTTGATCCTTGTAACAACCCTTCGAGGTAGGTGATGTTGTTATCTTCATTTTACAGTTGAGGAAACCAAGGCAAACAGAAGTTATATGACTTGCCCAGGATCACATAGTTACTAAAAGTCTGAGGCCACATTTGAACTCCAGGCCCAGCTCTACTGTGCCAGCAGCTGCCTCTTGAATACATTAAACACTTAATATTTGTGATTGTATTCAAGATCTATGTTTAAAAATATTAAGTGATATTGGTATCTTTAAGATGGATGCATACCCAGAGCTACTCAACAAAGTTTTTATTACTTTTATCTGCCATAATTAGTAATTGTGATTAGTAATTGTTTAGTCTATAAGACAATATAGTTAGGTCTCATTAAGTGGAAATAATGAATCCTTCCAGAAGTGGTTACATTATTTGAACTCCAAAAGCATATTTCCCTAGGTATGCAACCAATGATAACATTTCACATAATTATATATCTTAATAATGCAAATACAAACATATTTAATCCTTCTAGAGAATTCATCATTCACACTAATCAAAAACTTGGCTGTATTAAAATCCCCAAACTTATTCTAAGTAATTCTATACACTTTAATCTTCTCTAATATTCCAGTAAGTCATTGCTTAAGTGCAGCTATACCAGGGGTCACATCAAGGAAAAATGTAAGTAAGACTGCTTGGCTTACTGATATTCTAAACACTGTGGTTTTTATTGTAAGATAGATAAAGAATTTATTAAGCACTTATTATGTGCCAGGCACTACGCTAAGTGCTAAGGATACAAATAAAAGCAAGCTTATTCATCAAAATGACCCACTTTGTCCTAGCAACAGCCATACAACTTCTACTAAATGCTGTTTTCTATTTACAAGGCTTTTTCCAAGATTCAGCCCAAATGCCAATTGCTAGAGGCCTTTCCTTATATCCCCCCTCCCTTTCACTATCCCCAGTTGCTAGAGCAGCTAGGTAACAGATACTGATATTGTTATCTTGTATGTGCTCTGTATGTATCTTGTACATACATATTTATGTGCATGTTGTAAGTTCCTTGAAGGCAAGCAACTATTTATGATTTTTGATTAGGGTATATATAGTTAATGTGATACTGGAAGATCCTCCTGGATCATTAGTACATCATGGCCTACTAGTGGTCAAACACAAAGGGTGAATCAAGAGCTTCTTATAGTCCTAGTGGGATGACTACTCCTTATACGTACCTTAATTAAATGGAATTTACTGGTCTAACACTGATAAATGGGATATACACAAACCTGAATTGGAATCTCAGAATGTTAAACCTAGAGGTCTTAGAAATGATCTAAATTAACATTTTCATTTTACAGAAACGACACTGAGACCAAGATAGTTTAAGTTATTTGGCAATACTTATAACAATAATAAGTAATATGTATATGATTAATACTTGGCACATCTGACCCAGGTCACTAGTCATTGGGTAGCTTAAGTAAGTCAATCAACCCAGAATGACAATTCCAAGCAACATTCTAATTTTCTGTAGTAAACAAGATTTAGCTGTTCTTAGAACATCATCAAGCTGCTTCTCAAAATCCTAAAGCACAAGTCTTTTTGTGGGTGGATAAAAAAATAATTTTTACTCCATGGGAGTCTACTCAGGTGACTGCACTAGATTTTGATAAAATACTGAGAAAGGTCTAACTCAAATGATCGATATCGTATGATCTTGTGGAACAACTCATGTTCCTGCAACAATCATCGTCTGACTGTAGCTATCTAAAAAAAAAAAAACAACACAGGGTTCTAAAAGAGAATAAAGAAAAAGCTCAGTGAAATACTACAAGGTAACCTCAGCACCTCTATCAAGGATGGGATATATTATTATTGCTACTCTTCTTCATAACAGAGGCTCATATTTATGTGATTTGTTAGTTTATAAAATGCCTTTTTTTTTTTTTTTGCTTTTTGGTGAGGCAATCAGGGTTAAGTGACTTGCCCAGGGTCTATCCACTGCCAAATCTATAAAATGCTTTTTATAGAACTTTGTGAGGAATGTAGCTTAAGTATTATTCCCTCCACTTTATGAATGAGGAAAAAGATAAGTGAGGTGATTTGCCCATGGCTAGGAAGGCCTCTGACTCCAAGTCTAGGTGTGTTTCCATTACAGGAGGCTGCCACTGGGATTTGACCTCCTAAGAACAAACACCTGTGGGCCCTGTGCAGGTGATATGATAAAAGACTGAAAAAAACTGCCTTACTCCAGGCTCGGAGATCACTATCCTATTCATTCATCTTGTATGTATTGATTTTCTGATCTCAGATACTGACTCCCTAGAACTAAGGTACCAATCTCATGTTTTGTCTTGGCTGACATCCCCAAGTTTGATAGTTTCCTCAATCACATTCCAGTACAAAATCAGCCCTGATGCCCATTTGTTGAATTTAATTCAATTCAACAACCATTTAATGATACCTTACTGTGTGCTAGGCTTAAGGATACAAAGGCGAAAATGACAGTCCCTGTCCTCAGGGAGCTTACATTGTACTGGAGAGGGAAAACAAAATATAAACAAAGTAATTTCAGCATTTTATAGATTCGGCAGTGGATAGAGCCCTGGCCTTAGAGTCAGGAAGACCTGAGTTCAAATCTGGCTTCAGATACTTGACACTTACTAGCTGGGTGACCCTGGGCAAGTCACTTAACCCTGATTGCCTCACCAAAAAGCAAAAAAAAAAAAGGCATTTTATAAACTAACAAATCACATAAATATGAGCCTCTGTTATGAAGTTCTGTTTTAGATATGCTGAGTTTGAGATGCTTGCAGTCATTAAGAGAGAAAGGTACAGTGGGCCAGTGGTGATGGGAGACCACAGCTTAGGAGAGATACTAGCACAGGGTATCTAGATGTACGAGTCATCTGCATAAGAGATAATAATTGAAGCCACATAACCTGAGGAGATTACCAAGATCTAGATGGAGAAAAGACACTGAATATTTGATGACTATGAGATAAAGGTAGTAATACAGTGGACAGGAAGCTGCCTTGGAATGAGGAAGAGCTAGGTTCAAACCCTAACTGACATAGACTAACTCTGTGATTGTGAGCAAGTTACAATTTCTCAGTGCCTCAGACAACTGCATGACTCTAAAGTGCCAGTCTGCATGTGTTGTGGGAGATTCTACATACTCTTTGAGTTCCCTAAACTAAATAAATCACAAGTCCAGACCATCTCCTGCATGTGTCCCACTCATCTTAAAAACAGAAACAAAATCCAAATACATGTTCTTCATTTTGGTTGTTAAATCATCAAAGAGATATTATTGTATTTGCATAAAGTTCATTTCTAAGAGTCAATCTCTATTAATGGCAGCTTTGTTTAAAAAAAAAACTGCAGGGGCAGCTAGGTGGTACAGTAGGTAGAGCACTGGCCCTGGAGTCAGGAGGACCTGAGTTCAAATCCGACCTCAGACATTTGACACTTAACTAGCTGTGTGATCCTGGGCAAGTCACTTAACCCCACTGCCTAGCCAAATTTAAAAAAAAAACAAAACTGCATAGTTTTTTTTTAAACTCCATCCAGTTGCTTCTACAATTCAAAAGGAAAAGAATGGGGTGTGTGGGGAAATCTTGATGTTTTAAAAATTTTTAGCCTGAAACTTGGGTATGTTTAAATTCAATGCTGCACTGGCTGCCCTACATTCTCTTAACGGGAAGTTGAACTCCCCACATTTCACCACCAATCAATCACATTACCTCTTCCATGTACTGCTCTTACACTCCCTGTGCTGACAGTCCCTCAATGAACTAAGGGGCCAGGGAAATACAGGAACAGGAAGTACAGAAGCATGTAGATCTAATTAGGTAAACTAGTTTCTGCATGTGGTTCAGCTTCTGTTTGCATTTCAGCCTGGCAAGAATGAGCTAACATCCAATTAAAGGCAACTGAGCAGATTATAACAAAGTAGGAAAATTTTCCTAAATAAATTAAGTATCTTTAAGGAGCCCTAGTGAAAGGAGGTTGAAGGGTGGATAACCATGACAGCATGAAAGGACAACTGGATATTCAGACCTAAAAATACAATAAGATGCACTTCCTGTGTAGGAGGAAGACAGATCACCTCAAGAGAAAGTAGCTTTTTGTGTTCCAAGTAATAACGAGGTAGATTCGTAAGTGCCATTAGGTAAGAGATTACCTGGGAGGACAAGAAGAGATGAATAGTGATGACTGGTGAATCACCACTTGCTGAGAAGGCTGGAGACAACTATTTATTGACTTAATAGAGAGGTATACCCTATGGTGCAATATCATTGCATTGCAAGAAATGATACATATTAGGAACTCTGAGAGATATGGAAAGACTTGCATGAACTAAGAGTGAAAAGTAGAAACAGGAAAATATACATGACAAATACAATAATGCAAATGAAAATACTAACAGCTGAACTCTGATTAAATATAATGAGCAATAATATGGTATTTCTAGAGGACAGTTACTGAAATATATCTATTATGAAATATACTTACCTATTTGTGTAAGTAGTGGGAGAGATACTATCAGTGGCAAATGTCATCTATTTTGTGTCAAAGATGTGTCATTAGTTTTGCTTAACTACATTTAGAAGAGAGGCTAATTCTATGGGTAGACAGCATACCCAGTCCCTTCCTGCCTTCCTCTCTACCGCTCACTAATATAATCCTAGACTGCAGTGAGGCATTCTATACAGAATGAAGGAGTTAAGGTCCTTTATTAGGCCACAATTGTTTTCAAGTTTGTAGATATTGTTTTCAATTAAGGGTACCACATTTTAGGAAAGACAAAAACAGAAGAGGCATGGAGCCCTGGGCCTTCTTCTCTTCTCCCTCTATGCTATTTCACTTGGTGAGTTCATCAGCTCCCACGGATTCAATTACTATTTCTATGCTGATGATTCTCAAATGCACCTTTCCTGCACCAGCCTCTTGGCTGACCTCTAATCTTGCATCTCCAATTACCTTTCAGACATCCTGAAAACTGGATCACCTGTAAACACATGAAATCAAAATGTCCCAAACAGAACTCATTATTTTCCCCCCCAGCCCTCTCCTTCTCCTACCTACTTTCTTTATTACTATAGAGGGTAACACTATCCTCTTAGCCCTCAGGCTCACCAACCTAGAAATCATCCTCACTATTTCTCACCATCCATATCCAACACGTTGCCAAGGCATGTCAATCTCACCTTTGCACCATTTCTAGAATAAACCCCTTTTTCTCTTCTGACACTGCCACCACTCTAGTGCAGACCTTCATCACCTCACACCTTGCTTATTGCAATAGCTCACTAGTGGGTCTGCCTGCCTCAAGTCTCTCCCCATTCTATTCCATTCTACATTCAGCTACTATAGTGATTTTCCTAAAACATGGGTCTGATCATGTCACTCCCCAACTCAATAAACTCCAGTGGTTTCCTATTGCCTCTAGGAGAAAATACAAAATGCTCTGTTTGGCATTCAAAGCCCTTCATAACCTAGCCTCCTCTTACTTTTTTAGTCTTTTTATACCTTATTCCCAAGCAGGTACTCTTCAATCCAGTGACACTGGTTTCCTGGCTGTTCCACGAACAAGACACTCCATCTCTTGGCTCTGACATTCTCTCTGGCTGCCCACATTCCTGGAACTCTCACCCTCCTCAACTTTTACTATCTACCTTCCAGGCTTCCTTTAAGGCCCAACAAAATGAATTTCAGTGCTCTCCCTCTTTTTAATAATTTCCTATTTATCTTGTATATAGCCTTCTTTGTGTATATTTGTTTACATGTTGTCTCCCTCATTAGATTTTAAGCTCCTTGAGATCAGGGACTATCTTTTGCCTCTTTTTGTATGCCCAGTGCCTTGCACACAGTGGGCACCTAATAAATGTTGACTGGTTGTTTGATAGGATAATGGTTGAATTAGGGATATTCTAGAGAAAAGAGAATTTAGGGAGATTATGATAGTTCCTTTCAGATACTTGAAGAGGTGGCAATGTAGGAAAAAAGGTCAAATGTGCTTTGCTTAGTCCCACAGTCAGAACTAGGAGCTGGTCAGAACTAGGTGGTAGTTGAAAGGGGAAATTTCAGCTCCACTGGATGAAAAATTTCCCAATAATTAGAACTGTTTCAAAGTGGAATTGGGAGTTTCAATGAGTTCTTCATCACTGGTGATCTTCAAGCTGAAACTGAATGAAGATTTGTCAGGGATGATGGTGATGGGATTCTTTGGCAGGTCTAGTTGGGACTAGATGACTTCAAAGATTTCTTAGATCTGAAGAAATTAATTACACTTTTCCCAACTGTAGGCTTTTTATTTGTTTGAAAGTCATGCCTAACCTCATCTGATTTATCTCTAGATATAACTTTTTTTAAAAAAGGTAATATTTTGCTTTGATATACTTTCCCCCAAATGTGTCCAAACTACTCTAAACAACATTTTTCAGAAACTTTTTATTTACGTTGTTTGGAGACATTGTATATATTGCTCTGATTTCTACACTCTGCATCATTTCCCATGAATTATCCTAAGTGCTTCTTAATTCTCCATATTTCACCATTCTTATGGTAATATTAATTTCATTCGTATGCCAAAGTTTATTCAGCAATTGTCCAATTATTGAACACTTACACTTCATCTCCAACTTTTTGTTATCATCAACTCTGTAGTGGATAAGTGGTTCAGTAAACAGAAAACTTGGGTTCAAATCTTAGCTATGTGACCCTGGGCAAATGACTTAACCACTTTCAGCCACAGTTTCCATATCTGTAAAATGGGGACAATAATAACACCTACCTTTAAGGTTTGTTATGAGGATCAAATGAGACAAAATTTAATATAACTTGATGTAATTAACATAAATTTGATTTATTTTATTTTTATAATTACAATAATGATATATTATATAATATATGATATTGTTGTTGTTGTTTGTCCTTCGCTGTCAAAGAGGATCATGACATCAGGGAGGTGATGCCATGACATGCACGTGAATTGGATTTAAGTGAGGGAGGGCTGTACAAAGTTACCAACCTCACTTTTTGCTCTTGAGTCTAGTGGCAAGATACAAATCAGGACAACAGGAAATGGCAGTATGATATATAATTAAATATAATAAAAACTAAATAACATACAAATATAATTGTTTTAACAATAATTATTACTTTAACATAAATTTAATAAATTAATATAATTTTAAATATAAAGTGCTTTGTAAACTTTTAAGTGCTTTGTACATGCTTTGTTATTGTTGTTCAGTCATTTTCAGTCGTATCTGATACTTCGTGGTCCCATTTAGGGTTTTCTTGGCAAAGATATTAGAGGAGTCTGCATTTCCTTCTCCAGTTTATTTTACAGATTTAGTAACTAAGGCAAATAGGGTCAAGTAATTTGGGTAATTGTTTGAGGCCAGATTTGAACTCAGGAAGATGATTCTTCCTCACTCCAGGCCCACCACTTTATCTGCTGTGCCACCTAGCTGCCCCTTGTGAATGCTAGGAGGAGTATTTTTGTCCACAGGGGTTTTTTCTTGCTATCAACCACCTCCTTGGGAGTATAATGATTACTCTAGTAAGATCTAAGGATCAAAATGTACTACAGTTTGGTAATGATTATGATGTAAAAAGCAATAGCATCAAAAATCTTTTAAAAACAATTATAATAACATTCCATGTTTTTAGTGGGGCCATATTATATAGAATGCTAAAGCACTTTGAGCACTTACATTATATGAGAAGCACAATGCTAAATGCAAAATGTTAGGAATAAAAAAATGTTGAGACAGTGCTTTCTTGCTCTCAAGGAGCCAAAATTCTAACTAGAGAAGACTACATGGGGGAGAGGGTAAGGGAAGGAAATAAGCATTTATTAAGTGCCTACTATGTGCCAGGTACTGTGCTAATAACTTTGAAAATATTTCATTTGATTTTCACAATCCTGGAAAGTAGGTGCTATTATGAGCCCCATTTTACAGCTGAGGAAACTGAGACAGAAGTTAATTAACTTGCCCAGTTAATTAACTAGCAAGTATCTGAGGCCAAATTTAAACTCAGGTCTTCTTGACTTCAGGAAGGAAAGCTATACCAAAAAGAAAAATATTAAGGAAAATAATAAGAAAATGAAAGCAGAAAAAATGAAAAAAGTAGATGTCATCTAATCTCAAACTCTATCAGTAATGATCATAATTATCTGATACTGGATAAAGAAATGAAATGTTGGTTAGTGGAGACTAGATTAGAAAGATTTAACATTTACTAAATCCAGGGACACTAACTACTAGAAAAAGACATCATTATTGAGCAAAAATTGTTTAGGAAACTAGAAAACAACCCAGTGAAAAATAGATTTCAAGTAGCATTTTATACCACATATAAAAACAAATTCCAAATTGATAAACTTTAAATTATAACAAAGAAAAACAGTTGTGAAAACTACTAATATAGTGATAGCATCTGAAGATATATGTAATATTCTGACTTTCTGACTCTTGTCTGTTTACCTAAAGGACGGAGGTTTAATTATTTGTTCCCTGGGATCTAGATTCCAGAGAAATACAATTATATAGTATAATTAGTTAAGAGTTTGGCTTCCTCTTAGTATACCCTCCCTTCCACCCTGCCATTACATTACTATAGTCATTGTGTATGTTGGTCTTCTGGGCTTACTTGCTTCACTCTGCATCAGTTCATACAAATCTTTCCCATGTTTCTCTGAATCCCTCATTCATAATTTCATACTGCACAAAATATTCCATTATATCCATACATCAGTGTTATCAGTCATTCAACAATTGATGGGCAACCACTTTGTTTCCAGCATTTTGCTCTCATAAAAAGTTGCTTAAGCAATGCTTATAAGAAAAAATCACTCTGCTCACACAAGGATGCTAAAGAAAAGGACAGGCATACATTTGTTCTAAACCAAATCTGAAATAAGTCTAATATCTACTGAAAAGGCTAATATAGAGGAAAACTTCTATCTCAGTTTCATATACGGTTTTAAGATTTTCAAAGTGCTTTACACGCCCAGGATGACACAGCTCATATTTATTCAATACAGATTTTAAACACAGGTCTTCTAGACTTTAAGTTCAGTATTCTATCCACTGTATCATCCTATTTCCCAGCTATCTATTTAGAGGCGTTTTCAGCCTCTTTCATACAAGTGATGAATACAGAACAAACAGTATGATGGCACTGAGGCTTAGGCAGAATTCCTGACACTTGGAACTGGAAGAGTTGCATCAACTAAGGATCTTGTCTTTCAACTTTTCTGTAGCATTTGATACCGCTGATTACCCCTTCCTTTGTATAGTCTCTCTTCCCTAGGCTTCCAGGACACTGTTCTCTCTTAATTTTCTATTTACCTTTCTGACTGTTCTTTTAAATATCTTTCACCTAGGTAGGAAAGGTGTGAAGAAATTGAAATCTTTCTTTTTACATTATGCCAAAAGCTGCTTTAGTATTAATCTACGTATTCTTGTGAAAGAAAATAGCATTCTGTAAGAATACTGTTTTTTTTTTTCATTCACCTACCCCTTTAATGTGAGCATTTCTCCAGGCTCTGTTCTTGGCTTTCTCCTTCCACAACTTTACTCACTCCTTTGGCAAACATTGGTTACTATAATCTGCAATTTTCTATCTCTAGCCTTCACCTCCAGCCCTGTATTGCGTTTTTGACTGCCTTCTGGGCATCTGCCCTGCCAATCAGACATGTTCATTACATAATTAATTTTCCTTTTGTAATGAGGACTGCTCTCCATGGAGTGTGCACTGAATTGCCCTGGCCACTTTGGGGAAATGTATTTATTACTGAAGGACTTCACGGCAGGATGATGTAGCAAACTTGGAGTGGTCTCTTGTTCTGTGACAAATGGAAGACATAAAGACTCAGTCACAGCAGAATAGGTAAGATAGGATTGCCCAATCAGCTAGGAGGAGTGGCCCACTTGACTCACATTAAAAATGGAGTGACTTTAATAGTGGGAATTCCTGTGATGGGTTGGGCGGAAAACAGCCTCTCTCTACTGTAGATTGTTGCAATCACATGACATTAAATCATGGGCCTCAGGACTTTTTCTTTTTGCCTGATTATAGGTGACACAACAGTGAATTCAAGGTGGATATATCCAACAGTGAGTTCAAGCAGGCAAGACAGCTTAGACAGTCTACAGCCATTTGACTTCTAGCTTCTAGATTCTCAAAGCACAGCCAACTTCTGACACTACCAAATATGTTATGGTCACACACACACACACACACACACATATATAAATTTTTCTCTTTTTCTCACTCTGCTTTAACTTACCCTGTCTCTAAGCTTTTTTGGTCTTGCTACACCTATCTTATTTGACATCTGACACATATAATTGTAATGAAAATGCAACAGAAAAACCAATCAAAATTATCTTTGTATTTGATGTCTCTTTCCACAAAAACTGTATTTTTCTGAAAACAGATAACAAACTAATAATAAATTTGCATATTTTAGAACTAAGTGATTGCATGTCATAAGACAGAACATAGTAGGTTAATATCTTACAATTGTAAAGCTCAAATTCAGATGTGCTTCAGCTCGCCTATTTGACTTGTTTATTCTTTTATGGACCATCGTTCAGGATCACAAAATATCTATATAATTAGTTATTTTGATATTTTCTGCACAAAAGAGTGCCAGCTTACAGTTAAGATCAAAAAGTACTAGTTTACATCTTACAAAATAGGTATATTGAAAGATCAACGTGAATGGCTCATAGGGATAGGACTTGGACCTGTGATTTCAGAGTTACAAGAAGCTCCCTAGTGAATAAACTCTCAGTCTGCATTTTCTCTGAAATTTTTGCTTAGAGCACAAAGAGGTTAAGTGACTATCCAGGGTCTTATAGCCAACATGTGTCAGAGGCAGGACTTAAACCTAGATTTTTCTGGCTCTGAAGCTGGCTTCTATCCATTGTCTCTTACGAAGCTTATAAAAAAAAAGTCTCTCAATGGAACTTTTATATTTAATATACAGCCCTATATTGACAGGAATGCTTACTATCGGTGTGACTTTGCACCTAATGCCCCTGGGCCCTAATTCCTCATCTGTAAAATGAGAGGTCTGGATTAGATGGTTTATGAGAGGTCTCTTATAGCTCTAGATCCAAGACTCTTACAATTATACAATAAGCATCTTAGCATAAAACATATCTACCATATACAAGGCTATATATTCTTTTCACTAGATAACTTTCCTTTGGATTCTATTTTTAATAAGTGAAATACACCAATATTTTAAATTCAACCTGCAAAGCAAATATCCTATTGCGTAACTATATTTATCACTATTGCTCCAATACTATTGCTATTTTCCCTTTTTCCATACAGAGACTTACTTATGGGTAATGACATTGCTTCACACTCATTCATTAAAGTTGCCTAGTTGTAAATATCATTTCCTTCATTATACTCCCTTAATTCTGTAAACCTCACTTTCTTCTATCTTACTAGGGTATCACATGAAACTGCCAGAACAAGTAGGTCAAATCATAGCACTGGTGTTACAGAAAAGAAATTATGTGTTATGGTACTTTTAAATCCAATGTATTTCCACATCTCTTGCCCACGCTTCTCCCAAACAGTCCATGACAGTAGGCACAGGTAAATAAGGATGTAACATAAATGCATAAACTTCTGGGTTTGAGGGCCTATAGCAAGGCTGAATAACAGTGCCAGGCAAATTGGGAGAAGAATCAGGAGAAAATGTTGCCATAAGAACTAGGAAAAAGCAATTCCACAAAAACCTAGAAAGGAGAAAGTATTTAGAAGAGGGTGATTGACAATGCTAAAGTCTTCAGTGAAGTCAAGAAGAATGTAGAGTAAAGAAAGGATATTAGATTCAGCAATTGAGACATAATTAGTTTCAGTTGAATGAAATCAAAAGTAGATGGCAGAAGGTTTAGAAGAGAGTGAAGAAGAGAGAGTTAGGAGAGGAAATAAAGGCTGTGAGCATAGAAAGTTTTCTCAAGGAGTTTAGGTGAGAAGGCACAGAGAGATACAGGACAACTGCTAGCAGGGATGAAAAGATAAAATAAAATGTCATCTTTTCATGAGACAAGAAGAGGAAACAGTGGAGGAAGCCACCTGAATCATGTGTGATGAGAAGGAGGGTAGAAGAGGGAGCTCATGACAAATAGTTTCAATTATTTTGGTGAAGTATGAGTTGAGATCCTCAATGAGAGGATGGGAGTGTCATGGAAGGCTTGGGGAAGGATGAAATTTAGGACAGCTTCTGTGGTGAGTGGGAGAGGAGAACGATTAGGAAAGTGCAAAAAGACTGCCTTGCTGCAGTGAGTGTCCAAATGAGATTATGTAACATAAATTTGTAGTGGATCCAATCAGTATGGTTTTGTTATTTCCCCCAACTCCTTTAAAGCAGCACATGAGTAGCAGTGAAGGATGGAAATGGTGGGAGTTAATCCAGGGTTGGAGTTGGATAAGTGTGATATGACAAAGGAACAAGAGACCTGAGAGCAGGGGAAATGTTAGAACTGATTAATTAAGAGGTCAAGATAGGGGAGGGAGTAGAGTACAAGGGCAGGATAATGGCCTGGGAAAGAACTGTGGAGAGAACTGGAGATCATAGTAAGGCCAAAGAACAGGGTTAGGGAGTTATGAGGCAGAGGGGAAAGATGAAATGATAAAAAATTAGGCTCAGCTAAATGAATTTTGGAGTTCACAAACATAGGAATGGGAACATCTGAGATTGATGGAAAGATTCAGGATATGAGATGACTTTCTCTATGTGATACTAAGGAAAAGTAGAGGAGTAAGTCACAGAAATTAAGCAGATAGAAGAACTAGGAAGTTAGGGTGCTTTAGAACATTCTTCACTGAATTCTTCAATTAATGCTCTCAAACCCAAGATCCTACCTTTTCTAAGAATCTGCTGCAGCTACCTGTACTGCACATTTAATCTCTCCCATTTCACTGGTTCCTTCCAATCTATTTATGAATATATTTAGTTCTTTTGACTACTTAAAAAAAGGGCTTTACCTTGATGAAATTTCACTTAAATCCTCTCACCTTCCCTTCTAAGTGATAAGATTCTGAATCTGGATATTCTTTTCCAATGGTGCAGATCAAAATCTATCAGCACCTCATATACTCTTAAATTTAGAGCTAGAAGACATTTTACAGATGAAGAAAACAAGGCACACAAAGTTGAAATGACTTGCACAGGGATAACACAGCTAGTAAATGTCTGAGGTAGAGTCTGAATTTAGGTCGTCCTGACTTTAATTTCAGTGCCTTATCATCTATGCCATGATGTCCCTTCACATTCTATGTGACTCTTGTGAATACTGTTCCATAAATCTTTAGGGTATTCTAACACTAGGGTCTTTTCCTCGGTCTCAAAATTAACACAAATCTCAATGAAGCACATAGCCTGTCCAACTGTTATCACTGGATTTTAAAAAAATAACTGGCTAAACTTTTCCACTCATGGCTACTTTGAAATAAATGACACTGCTTTTTGTGAACAATTTGTTATCTGAAATATGAAACATGTGGAATGATCTCAAAGACTTTGTAAATGAGAAAGTTATGAAATGCCTTTTTATAGCAGTAATACTGTAAACTTTTCCTAATCAGTATTTTTCCTCTTTCAGACTGTCTGATCCATCAAACTTGTAATATGCTACAGTTGATTGACTACCACCATATATATCCCTCCACCATCCTTTTGGCTTGGGAGTTTGTGGTATTCTAGGACTTGTGGCCAGTGAGCAGTACTAGAACACTGGTATTTTAAAAAACGATGGCTTTTTGTTTTAGCAAGCAGTTTTACATTATCACAAATGTGTCATATCCCAGTCGCAATTCAAAATACTCTTATGTTCTCTTCTTATCCAGTTGCGGGACCTAGTTATCTAGACCTGCAGCATCTGTTCAAAACAGGTGTTGGTCTGAATATATGTCATAATATAGACAAGAGGCATTCTTTATCCACTTGCCTTCTACTATGTGGATTGTTATAATGAAATCCTTTTAAAAAAAAGCATATATTTAACATGTAAAAAATGATTCAATGACCCTCCTTTCTTTCCCTTATTTTTTGACATTATAATCACCCCCATTTCTGCCCCCCGATTAAAAAAACCTTCCTCTATTACAAATAGTAAATCTCATGCCGTATCTCATGCTCATCACCTCTATCAATCTTGTGGCATCTGAAATGTCATTGTACTGATTTCACGTTCTTAAGTTTTTCCAAAGTTGTTCTTTACAATGTTGTGGTTACTGCATAAATTATTTTCCTGGTTCTACTCACTTTGCTTTGCATCAGTTAATACAACGTACCTATGTTACTTTGAATCTCTCACTTCCATAATTTCTTTTAGCATACTAATATTGCATTACACTTATATACCATAATTTGTTTAACCATTCTCCAATTGAGAGGGATCTCCCTCATTTCTCATTCTTTACTACTACAAAAGAAGCTGCTATAAATAGTTTTTGCATATAGTCTTTTTCCTCTTTGATTTTTTTGTTACAAGCCTAATATTGGGTACAATGGGTCAAAAGGTTCGAGTTGCTTTCCAGAATGACCAGACCAATTTAAAACTGTACAGACACACCCATGTTTGTATTTTAAAGTTTCTACTCAGCCTATTTTCATCGAAAGTGTCTGAAGTCTTAGGGAGCTGGGGGGGCGGGGGAGGAGGAGAAAAATCTAAAACTCAAAAGCTTATGGAAGTGATTGACAAATCAAAATAAATTTTAAAAAATTTTAAAAAAACATTAAAAAAACAAGAATGTCTGAAATCCTCTCTTTGATTAACGATTCCTTCAAACCTTCCCCCCTCCCAAGCCCTCCCCCTTTTCCTGTATAGGATTATACTCAGTTTTATAGAACAAGTCATTCTCAGTTGAAAGCCTTTATTTTTGTTCGTTTGTTTTTCCAATACTGAATTCCAGTATCTCCTCTCCTTTAAAATAGTAACTGCCTGGTCTTATGTAATCCTGGCTGTGGTTCCTTAGTACATTAACTCTTTCTTCTGGATGCTTGTGATATTTTTTCCTTCATTTGGAAGCCCTGGATTTTCACTATGACATTCCTGGGGTATTTCAATTTGGAGTTTGTTGGTAGGTAATTGGTAGATTTCTTCCATTTTTACTTTGCCCTACATTGCTTCTAATAGATCTGGGCAGTTCTAAAAAATGATTTATCACAATAGCATGTCTGGGAGGTTTTTTGTTTTGTCACAATTTTCAGTGAGTCTTACTAAAAATCATCTATCAACCATCTTCTCTCCCTCTCCTCCCCCCATCCCTGTCCCCCAGGTCAGTTGTTTTCTGATAGCAGATGCCTTACATTTTCTTTTCTTTTCTCTTTCTTTCTTTCTTTCTTTCTTTCTTTCTTTCTTTCTTTCTTCTTTCCTTCTTTCCTTCTTTCCTTCTTTCTTCTTTCTTCTTTCTTTCTTTCTTTCTTTCTTTCTTTCTTTCTTTCTTTCTTTCTTTCTTTCGTTCCAGATTTTTGTTCTACTATCTCTTGTTGTCTCATGAAGTCATTGATTAATGTTTGATACATTTTAATTTTCAGGGAGTTCCTTACTTGGGTAAGGTTTAGCATCTCTTGTATATTAAGCTATTTATTATCCTTCCTATTCCTTCCTTTAGACCAGGCCTGCACAACTTGCAGCCTGTATGCTGCTTACTGCCCACAGGTCACTTGCAGAACGCCAAAGGATTTCCTCTACATACAAAGGATGTTTTTCTCTACATTTTTCACAGGCTGCCTGAAATCCTCTGGCATGCTGCAATCAGCCAGAGGACTGTAAGTGGCTGTAGATTGTGCATGCTTGCTCTAAACCCCTCTTTTTATTTTTAACATCCCCCCAAATTTCTTGCTTCATTTCTTCCATGATATATTATAGACCTTCTGGCCAAGCTCTTCTTTTATTAGACTACAGTTGTAGTAATTCTTTTCTTCTGGGCTTTTGTCTTGGATATCCTTGGATTCATAAAACTGATTTACTGTATGTCTCTTGTTTATTCCTACTTCTTGAAATGGGACTTTGTATAAAAAATGTTGGGGGCTCTGTTT
Source organism: Phascolarctos cinereus (assembly GCF_003287225.1). Taxonomy (NCBI): domain Eukaryota; kingdom Metazoa; phylum Chordata; class Mammalia; order Diprotodontia; family Phascolarctidae; genus Phascolarctos; species Phascolarctos cinereus. Next base: position 265,813,856 of record NW_027555958.1, on the reverse strand, counting down.
GGTTCTAATCCTTATCTGGGGTCTGGCAATAAATAGGCTTTCACTTCTATTGGTGTCTCCACTCAATGCTGACAAGTTTTAGGTCAGCCTATCTTCCCTGAGTACACAGTACTATGTAATTCAGGGTTCTCAGGTGTTATCATGTTGCAAAATTTTAGTGCCCCTAGGGTGTCAGGGCCTAGCTACCTTTTTCTGTTTAAGATTCACTAGCTCCCATCTCCAAGTCTCGGGTGAGAGCTGTAGTTCTCAGTGTCTGGCTGCCCTGAGGCTTCCTCACTGGTGCACTCCAGTCTCCTACCTCTGCACTGGCACTGGTTTTTCTGGATGAACCCTTTCCTTTCCAAAAGGCTTTAGGCTGTGCCTTTGTGCAAACCTGGGCTGAATAAAGGCACTAACTGTAGCTTCTTTTTGGATTTATTGATTTCATTTGGTCTGGTGCTCTTTTTTGATGCTCCTGTTCACACCACTCTCTGTGTGTCTTACCAGATGTCTATGCTGAACATTTGAGTGACTGTGGATCATAATTTAGTAGGTTCTTCAATGTTCTCAAGTTTGATGCAATTAGCACAAAGTCATTCACAAATAGAAACAACTGAAGGAATAGAGAATTCTTAATGTATCTGAACTTTGCAATGACATCTTTGGCAAGCACATCTCTCTCTCATGCCAGGATTGATATTAATAAGAGTACTTAAGCAATACTATCTCTGTTGTTACATCTTTCAAGGAATCTTGTATGATCTTAAAACATGCACAGGAAACATTCTGTTGGGGAATCTATTAGGGATGCTTTTTGTTTTACTAAATCAATTTAAAAAAATGCCTTACCTGTTCTCTGCCTATATTTTAATCAAGGATGTCCTTGATAAAAAACTATAGAATACAAGTCTATGACACTGGATGTAGGATATTTTGGAAGACTTTGTAAAAATGGGAAAGAGGGCATAAGGACTGGTAGTTACTGATGTCCTCACTATGTATGACCTGTTTTGTTTTGTTTTGTTTTTTACTAACCATTCAGTTTCCAGCCTTTTCAGATATCTTAAGAATGAATCCCCCAGTGCCCTCAAAATTGTCAGCTCTAGGATGGACCTCACTTGTGCATATTTGGTCTAGGCTAGCTGTTCTAATCTTTTTGCTTTAGTTTTGAACCAATTCTCTCTCTACATCATTATGAAGCACAATGAGGATATCACATGGTAGTTCTACTAACACTGATGGAGAATACAGCTTATCAAAGTCTTAATAAATATCTTCCATTTTCCCAATTTGTTGTCCTTTCAGTTGTATCTTTAAGTGCTTAATTTGGTCTCACACCAAGCTTTATGCAAATTAATTATTTTCCCCTTAATTACTTCTGGATGCTTCATGAGAAATACTACTCATAATCATCTACTCTCTTCTCTGTGTAATTTGTAATGACTTTATATCCCAAACCACTGCTATTGGTGGCTGCATCTTCCTCCAAAGTGAAAAAAGATCAGGGTTTGGTAACCAAAGCAGTATGAAGTTCTTTTGCTCTCCACACTGCAGTGATTGTCTTACATTGGTTAAATTTCCAGAAGAAATGGTGATTGTTGATGTTGACATCTGTTCCTTTATTAATGTTCCATTACAGGGTCAGAGATTTTTTTTTTTTTGCTTTCAGGCAATTGGGGTTAAGTGACTTGCCCAGGGTCACACAGCTAGTAAGTGTCAAGTGTTTGGTCTGAGGCCGGATTTGAACTCAGGTGCTCCTGACTTCAGGGCCGGTGCTCTATCCACTTTGCCACCTAGCTGTCCCCAGAGATTTTTAAAGTAGGTCAGTTGGACCTGTTTTAATGTATACCTCCTCAAAGAGAACCTGTGAGCCTCCCTTAATTCAGCTGCAACTTTCTTTTATTTTCTGAGTTCACTTACAGTAAGAATACCAATGCTTATATGATTCAAGTTTTCCTAGGAATACATTGACTAGCTGGGTCACTGGACAAGGAACTTGCTAAAAACTGTGATTCTTAACACTTTCTATGAAACTTCTGGGAAAAAAAACCCAGGAATACTTACATACAAAGAGAATATTTTCATTTCCTCATTACTTACTTTCTCCTTAACCACTTAAGATCTGACTTCTTTTTCCATCATTCAATTAAAAACCAATGACCTAAATTACCAAATCCAAAAGACTTTTTTCAGTCCTAATTCTCCTTGCTCTTCCTATAGCTTTTGAATCGGTTGCCCCACCACTCTCCCAAACCCTTTCTGTGTGTTCTCCTTTCTTGACAATGGAGATACTATATTCTCATGGTTCTCCTCTAACTGCACTTTTCCTGTCTTCTTTATTGCCTTTCTACTCTTAGAATGCAGTTAGATGACACAATGGGCCTGCAGTCAGGAAGACCCAAGTTCAAATATAGCCTCAAACACTTATTAGCTGTTTGACCCTGGGCAAGTAAAGCATCTACCTTCCAGGGCTGTAGTAAGGATCCAATTCAATTACAACTCCAGTCTTTCCTTCAGTTATCGGAGGTTCTCTCCTTCCTTCTTTCCCTATTTTTATTCCACTAAAAGGTACTTCCTTTTTCTCCTAAGAACTTGAAAAATAAGTTAAATCCCCACTGTACACAAAATACTACTAAATCTAAACAGGTGTAAAACTAGAGTAGCTAAAAGGAGAAAATGGGCCTAAAACAGGAAAAGCTTTCAAAATACTTGACAACAGAAAGCAAAAAAGTTAGCACTTCATATATGTACGTATACATTTATATTTATACTTTAAAAATGTAAGATCTACAACCAAGCTCAACTACAGTATTTTTTTTTACTAGATTCTTCTTGCTGAAACCAGTTGCTACCCAGTACCATATTACTATTCTAATCAACTATGTAATATTTCATAATTTGAAATAAATGATGAAGTTCCAATATTTTTAAAATAGAAGTCAAATTCCCTTTATCACAACACTGATTTATAGATTGAGTGAAAAAAAGAAACACAAACCTAAGAAACGAGAAAATAAAATAAAAAGATTTGTAAAATGATGCTGATTTCTTTGACCACACATTTGTATTAGCAAAGTATATACTAAATTCAAGATCTAAGAAGGCAGGGAGATCTACATATTGTGCAAATCACAGTTGCTTTGGAACATGAATATTTATATATACAAAATGTATTTTGCTAAAGAGATTATCTTTAGCAAAGATATCTACAAGATCATTTTTCTCATAAAAATTCAAGTTTACTTCTAAATTACTGTTGAAAAAACCAAAAAGGAAATTTGTTATATTCTTTCCTCCTACTATTCAATGATTTGTTCTAAAATCAGATAACACAATAAAATATAATTTTAAAGTGATTTAAATTCAAATTAATTTGAATTTTGACTGTGCTCACATTTGTTCACAAAATATTAAAACACGACAATTTTTCTAATTAAAAATATTTAATAGAGTACTAACAGATATAGTAAACAAAAATTTCATTAGTTATCTGATCCGGGCTTAACTTATCCAGCAATATTTACTCTGAATGGACAGGTATGCTGAATATTTAGCTAGTACCAAAATGGACAATTACTTGATTTTTTTCTCTCTCCATCAATTGTTTTTGAAAGAATAAAACATTATAGCCTACACAAGAGAAACAATTCAAATGCTCCAGGCTAGAATATGTTTAATAATGTTTTAAAATGTCACATGATGATCCTATGATTTAAATGCTATTTGTATTGAGGGACACTATTAATATTAGAACTGGCTTCACTTTAAAAGAATTAAACATGCCAACTCATCATAATTAATGGCTGTAAAGATACACAAAGTATTCTGCATTCAAAATTCCATCATTGGGACACAGACTACACAAATGTTTAAACTGTCAACTAATTTAAATGCAAGTAGTTATGAAATACACAACTGTTTTAATGGAAAAAAAAATCAAAGTATCCAAAAGAATAAACCCATAGTCCTGGGTTTTCTTTGAAAATGTATTAAAATGAGCTTGTTTTCTAGGTTAGGAATCTTTAAAAGCACTCATAAAATATAAATGGGTGGGGGAGGGTACAAGGGGATAGATAAAGCTTGCTACATTATAAGGGGGACTTTCGCAAACACTAATAATAAGCCACAGACAAAATAGCAGTATAAAATATTTCCATTTTTCTGCTCAGTGTAGCATATCTTTAAGCAAGCAGCTCTTTTTGCTAAGACGCCATTTTATCAAATCTGAATCGCAGCCAAGAGCTTAGGATGCCATGCTACTGCAGCTTCTAAAATGTTATGTAATAAATTGATTTAACAGACGCACATGCTATTTACTAATTTTTTGCTGTGTTACGTCTTCCTGCTCTAATAGGGGCTGATGGGTAATGAAATACCTGAAGAAAGGTGTCGCCCAACCATCCTAGGAGACGCTACATTGTGTGCAGAGCTGCCTCTACGTCTGCATCTATGTTCGCCTGGGCTCTCAGCTTCAATATGTCGGCTTTGTACAGCATGAGCCTCATCCTGTAGGGCTGCCAAAAAAATCTCTCAGTGCAAGCGTGCTCTCAGACAACCTGCAAGCTCATTTGGGCTTTAGCTATACTGATTGGGATATGCCCTTTCTGTATATGGAGTTACCCCCACATTATTCAGTGCTAGGTTATATTAGCAACAGATGAGATTTTAAAGCTTTGATTATCTAATCACAGCTGACACTAAACCGATCTTCCTTCCTCTTTAAATTCTTCCAACTGTCAAAAACATTTTCACTTTAGGACCCAACTACAATTAACACTGTAACTGTTTTTCTTCTGTTTTTTGAAAGTCAGCCAAAACAACAACCACACACTGGCAACTGGCTGCATTCAAATAAATTCCTGCCTCCTTCACAGACTCTTTCTATACATCTATATCCTTTTCTCTTCCTCTTTCTCCAAATGACCCTAGATATTTGGCATACTATCACTGGTGGTAATATTCTAAATGAGCCCTATGTACAAACTGGCAAGTCATCAACTTCTTAATTATTTCTTTGTTTCTTCTTCCAAAAAGATCTAAGCAGCGAACATGAGAGCAAATTAATCAAAGCCTGTTTATAAATGTACAGAATGGCCACCCTAAAGAAATGATATATTTCTTTCTCATCACAGAAAAAAATAAAAGAAAAATAAATCTTTAAAAATTGCAAACTGGAGGAGTTATATGGCAGATTTGTAAAGACACTGTTTGAATAGTAAACACTATGACAGAATGACATTTTCTGGATCTCAACAGTGGCATGATTCATTGCATTTATACGGTAATAGCATGCTAATTCAGACAATCCTTTTAATATGGGTATACCAGGGTCCATGGGAATCAACACAGAGGCTAAGTGCCCTTTCTCAACTATTATTTTGTTGTAAGGCAAATGTTAAATTACCAATAAAAATACTTTTTTAGTTTCCAGAAAGATGGTCAGTTTAAAAATGTATACATTGAATGTTTTAGGTAATCTATTCTAATCACTCTCCTAATGTTGGAAACTACTGTAAAATGTAACTAACGGATGAATATTCCAGCCTCTATTTGAATATATCCAGTGAGAGAGAACTCCTTACTTTGGGAGATTATATTTGACAATTCTTTCTAACAGCTGTTAGAAAGTTCATTTTTATAGTGGGTGGGGATATGCCTCTTTATAACTTCTACCTATTGGCAGTAGTTCTGTACTCTGAAATTATGTTTAATAAATCTAATTAGTCTCTCAGCTATAATCACTCTGCTCATTTGACCCTGTCTCTGGGCTGAATTCATCCATTCATTCATAGCAGGTCTACAACAAATACTTGGTAATAGATCTACCACGCTTCATCTCCTTGTGAAATCATAGAAGCAGCTGTGCTATAGTGTAAAAGAGACCTGATTTGGTATCATAAGACCTGGGTTCAAATCCCAGTTCTGTCACTTACTACCTGTGTGATATTGGGCACATCACTTAATTTCCCTAAGACTAAGTTTTCTCATCTATAAAATGGGCATAATAAATTAAAATGCATTTATGTGCCTACTACGTACCAGATTTATAACAGAAACTGGGGATACAAAGGAAAAAAATGAAATAGCTCCTGTTCTCAAGGAGTTCACTATTCATTTATTCATTTATTTATTTATTTATTTATTTATTCATTCATTCATTTATATTTTTTTGGCTAGGCAATGGGGTTAAGTGACTCGCCCAGGGTCACACAGCTAGTAAGTGTTATGTGTCTGAGGCCAGATTTGAATTCTGGTCCTCCTGAATCCAGGGCCAGTACTCTACCCACTGTGCCACCTAGCTGCCCGAGTTTACAGTTTATTATTGGAAATAACATGTACTTATAACACAAAATAAATACAAGATAATTTTTTTGAGGGGGAGGGCACTAGTAACTGAAGGGGGCAGGGGAATCAGGAAGGGCCTCTTAAAGAAGTAGGGCTTGTACCTAATATTTAAAGAAACAAGGGACACTAAAAGGCAGAGATGAGGATAGGATAAATCCCAGATACAGATAACAGACAGTGAAGAATAGCAAGAAGTCTAGACTACAGAGCAGTGGAAAAGGCATAATGAATAATTAAGCTGGGAAGTTTTGTTGGGGCTTTCCAGTCCCAGAGGGTTGAGTAGAGGACAGAATATAAGAATGTATGCAAACCATACATTTATAAACCATAAAGTATTATGCAAATGCCAGCTGCTATTATTAACATTCCCAGTTCCCTCAACTGTTTTTATGATATGATTTACAGAACCCCTACCATCCTTAGTAACTTTCTCCTGAATGTTTTCCAGTCAGACAATATGCCTATTAAATCTCAGAACTGGATGTGATAAAGCAGAAATTAAAATCAAGCATCTCTTGATTCCCTGTCTACTGTGATGAGCAACCCCTTGTTAGAAGATTTGTCTGTACTTAAAAAAAATTCCTGCATGCCATCAAGTAATCTCTATGGTGAAAAAGTTACTAACTTAATCATTCTTAATGGCCTAAAAATAATTTTGTCAAATTGGTGACCTATTAGGCCAGACTGTTTTACACTATTATCAAAATTTCACTTTAGCATAAATTTTATTGAACCTTAAAATCTGGACATAAATCCTGAAAACAACATTGTTATTTTCACTATCATCATAAAATCAACAAAGCTATTTCAACAAAATGGTGCTCAAAGGTTCTGATAATACATTATTAGATGTTGCCAATATCTGAAAAGCCAGTGATGATAGGATATAAAACCATCCAAAAAAATGAAAGAAATAATCTTAATTCAGGATTTTGTGAAGTAAAGAATAAGAACAAAATTTCTGTTGGTTCTCAATGTTTCTGAAACATATAATAAGTTTACTAAATATTTATTCTCGTATTCTCTAGCCAATTTTTCCCCTCATATTATAACAAACAGAATTTAACAGTAGCTGCAGGTAAGCAGGGGATAGCCTATAAAGGAAATGGAGATTTGTTTTTGTCCCAACTCAATCTTGCATTTCCTGTCCCTGTTACATATTTCTAAGATATATGGGAAGATAATGGTCATTAAGTAGAAAATTTAAAAAAAATATGTGGGAAATCAAGAAATAAAAAAAGTGGCAGCTCTATGCTTGTGTGCCAAATTAGATACAAACATAATTACTGTATTATTTCCTACACCTGGATTTTTCTAAATGCCAAATACAGTGAAGAACATAATGAACATAACGAACAAGTTGTACTGAATTTAATAGGGACATAATGTTATATTAAAGAATAACAAATCCCACAAATATTAAACCTAAAAAGACAATTCAATTCAGTAAAAATCAAACAACTATTCAGAGTGAGGAAATATATGGTGTTTATGCCTTGGAACAAAAAGATCAGGTTGAATCAAATGTGAGTGATATTATCATGGTCAAATGAATACAACCTATATTATGGCATGTATAAATAAGAGTATTGATGGGAAAGTATACTAAATAATTCTACTGTAATTAAATGCTGAGGTGGGGAACTGGGTGAACAGACAACCCAGGAAAACAGAAAGCAAAAAAATATGATCATAATACTGTTTTTTGTATTTCTTTTGAGGGATTATAAAAGAAAAGGCCCTTTAAGAAGACTTAAAGTTACTAGATTTTGATGTACTTGATATGCAAATTAACAGCAAAAACTTTGATTCACAAATATTTTAGAAGTGTGCTTGATTAATTCCAATTCTCTGTAGAGGATTTACTCCAAAGAGTGGAGGTCTTTTTCTCGGTATTTTATCATTTTATAGGAACCATCAGCATTCAAGCTGTCCATCATCTATTATCCATTGCTTTCAATTCATTATTGGCCCATTTCCATTTCTGATCATATATTTCTTGGATAACACTTTTTTTTGTGCACATCATTGCTTGTAATATGCTGTAGCCTATTTAAGTCTGAATATTTTTCCACCATAATATTCACAGGGAGGCAGATAAGGATGTTGGACCTGGAGTTATGAGATGAGTTTAAATCCCACCACATCTCCTGCAACCACGAGCAAACAGCCCTGATAAAATGGGGGATAATATTACTTGCATTATCTACTACCCAGGGTTGTTGCAAAGAAAACATTAAGTGTAACACATATGTAAGTAGCTGTTATATTATGATCTACAAACACACACAATTCTCTCAGAAAACTATATATGCAACTAATTTTTTTTTTACAACATCGGTATTCTAGCATTTATGATATTTAACTAAGTTGTACAAATGGGACACACAGGAGTGTAAATGTCTGCAAACACTTTAGAGTAGATAGTGAAGCACTCCCAATGTGGGGGGATGCAAACTTTTAAACATTTAACATAAACCAACATTTAAACTTTTAAATATAAGTAATATTATTCCTTGGTTGACTTATGCTGCACAACTTTTTCAAGCCATGAAAAAGGAAGTTGCAATTCCCCTAAACTTTTATTAAACATTAATTCTTCCCACAAGTGCCCTAATTTCAACTAAGGCTATTACATTGCCGAAGAACTCAGATCTACTCCTAAAGAATATCAATCCAATGATACGATGTGGCTATCGTGTTTAGTGAGTGCCCTTTAAGGACACCAAAACCTAGATAAGGAGGATCTATATACAGTAACTCCTGGGTAAAGAGCAGACAGAAAAAGCAGTTGAAGTGAAATAGCTTCAAGAGATTATCCTTCCTGGTCACATGACAACTCTGAATTTCATTCATCTCACTAGAAATAGTCTACTGACAGTTTCTTAGGGATAAGGCAATCATCCGTCCCCTGCTTGGTTAATCCATTCTTCATTCTGTTAACCCATAAGCTTCAACAGCTAGAAAAATCAGATATAAAAATGAAATTGTATTTTATATGATCAACCTGAAAATATACCATGTGTCAAATTCTGTTACAATAAATATAAATTTCTATATAACAGAAAGATGTCCAAGTTCTAGCTGATGGCTTACCTACTTCAAGCAATAGCTGACACAAAATTTCAGTTCAACTTTCTGGACAGTACCTTGAAATTCACATTAAAATAATTTGACCTGAATGTGAATTCATCTGTTGACCTGCAATGTGTAAAATAAAGTTTAGAGAACACTTCTCATCTTGGAAGACCAATTTAAAATATAACAGTGTATTAAGAGAACAGACCATAATGTGGTACCAAAATGTTATGGCTAATTTAGTAATTTTTTTCTAAGAAACCCTACTACTTTACAAAAAGGAAGTGAGTCCACATTAGTCATGTAGACTGCAGGATCATAGATTTTTAGAAGAGACATTAGAAGCCATCTGATCTAACTCTTTCAATTTACAGATCAATTACTCAACCAATATTTATTAAGCACCTATTATGTGCCAGGCACTGTGCTAGGCACTATGGATATGACCAAAAAAAAAAAAAAGATATAGTCCCTGCTCTCAAGAAGCTTACACCATATAAGTGATATACATATACATATATAAGGATAGGTAGAATAAAACCAAATAAATACAAGATATTTATTTATAAAGGATGGAATGCACTAGCATTTGAGTGGGGTCGGCAATCAGAAGCATTTATGTTAGAAGGTGGTGCTTGAGATGGGTCCTGAAGGAAGTGAGAGATTCTATGAAGTAGATTACAGTCCAAGCATGGAGGACAGCCAGTGCCAACACAGTGACAGGAGAGCTGTACACAGGAACTGAGGAATACAGAAAAGGTCAGTTGGGCAAAACTATAGACTACATAAAGGGCATTAGTGTATAGTAAGGCTGGAAGGATAAGTTGGGGCCAAGTTGTAAAAGAGCTTTGAATGCCAAATAGTAGAGTTTATATTTTATTCTAGATAGAGAGCTAGTGGAAATCGAGTAGGGGGAATGACATATCTATGCATAAGGAAACTCACTTTAGCAGCTGAGTGGAGGATGAAATGACATGATAAAAGACTTGAGGCAGGGAGATCAATTAGGAGGCCATTGCAATAGTTTAGTTGAGATGTGATGAGGTCCTGAACTTAGGTGGTGGCCATGTGAGTAATGAGAAGGGGACAGAAAGATGTCAGAGATGTGGGAGGTATAAGCAGCAAAAGTTAGCAATTAAGTACATGATGAGGAAGGAAGGAAACAAGCATTTATTAAGTGCCTATTAAGAGCCAGGCACTTTGCAAAGCCCTTAACAAATATCCTGTTTGATCATCACAAAAACCCTGGGAGATAGGTAGCTATTATTATCATCTCTTTTTATAGCTGAAGAAACTGAGGCACAGATTAAGTGATTTCCCAGGGTCATATAGCTAGTTAAATGTCTAAGGCTGGATTTGAACTCAGGTTTTCCTGACTACAGACCCGATGTTCTATCTACTGCGCCACCTACTATGCCTCATGAAGGTTATAAATCTGGAAGATGGCAGTGCCCTTATCAGAAATAGAAAAGTTTAGTGTGAGAAGGGCAGGTGTTGGAGGAAAGATATTGAGTTCTGTTTCAGACACGCTGAAAAGTCCAGAGACATTAAGGGTATAAGTGCAATTCAAGTAAGCAGTGAGTGGCAGATCTACCCTTCAAAATCGGGTCTCAGGTTCCAAATTCAGTACTCTTTCCACTACACTTTTAAGTCTTTTAAGATTACCAAGACATTAAGTAAATGTGAATTTGTAATTTTGCTTTAGATTCTTATCTGTTCAAACTGCTCTATATTCCTTAGCATCTAACATGTGGCTTAGTAAGGAAAATTCTTGGTGGAGTCAAGACAGATAAACTTGTCTTTACTTAACTAAACAAGTATTTATCAAGTGCCTGCTACATGCCTAGCATTGTCCTAGGTGCTAAGAAGTTTAAGAACTATAAGACAGCATTTCAAGATGCTCACAAAGCTGCAGTGATCAGACTAATTCAATAAAACAATAAAGCAATATATGGGTTTGAAGACTGGGAAAAGAAGAGAAAGAATTACAGTTTGCGGAAACAGTGAAGGAAAGAATAGGTATGGCACTGGTCCTGCTACAGTAAAGAGATAGATTTGTATTTTTAGGTGCAGAAAGGTTAGACAGGTAGACTGGAATCAGATAATAGAGCGCCTTAAAAGGCTGGCGGGAATATTTGTTACTTTTTGCCATCTTAAATATACACACAGACACAACTCTTTCTGTTACCTCATACCCTCCCAACTATCTATCCCCCATTTTTCCTAATTCCATGTCTAAAACAGAACTCCTCTTTCCCACAAAATCCATACTTCTTCTGAGCTTCCCTATGCCCTATCAAAGGTACAACCATTCAAGCCCTTTATAAACTGGCTCCAATCCAATATAGCTTTCCAGATTCATTACACGTTATTCCCTTTCATCACCTCTATGGTTCAAATTGTCCTCACTGTCCCTCATACACAATCCTCCAGTTCCCATTTCTGTATCTTTGAACAGGCTATCCCCCATTGTGGGGAATACACTCTTTTCTCCTGGGCTCAAAGACCAGCTGAAGCATCATCTTCTACATGAGGCCTTTCCAAATCCTCCCACCTTTTAGTTTCTTCCCCTTTAATTATCTTGTATGTAATGTATTTAATCTGTTTATATGGTTGTATATGTACATGTTGTCTCCCCTGATAAAACATATGTTTCTTGAGTGGGGAATGTTTCTTTTTTGTCTTCCTAACGAAAGCACCTAGCAGAGCACTTTGGCACAATAAAAACCACTTAATAAATGTTGACTGATAGCTGAATTTCACAAAAATGTCACATTCATTTGCCTTTATCTCTTCTTACTCATTCCTAAATATCTTACAATCTCTTTTCCACTCCATACCTAATAAAACTACTCTCCCAAAGATCACTACTGACTATCTTTTCTCAGTCTCTATCTTCCTTGACTTCTATAGAATCTGATACTCCTGTTTGGTTACCTGTCAGTAAAAAAACAAAACCAAAACAAAACAAACTTCCTAACAACTACTACTGTTAAAAGAGTGAAATGGGTTATCTGAGGAACTGTTGAGTCTCCTTCTTTGTTAAGTCTTTCAGCAGAGCCTGGATGACCACATTACAGGTATGTTACAGTGGGCATTTCTTTCAGGTATGGGTTGGACTAGATGGCCACTGAGGTCCCTTCTAATACTCAGATTCTTGGATGTGGAGTTGAAGCCCAGATCTCTTACTTACTAAGTGACCAGGGGCAAGTCTCGTAACTTCTCTGGATTTCAGTTTTCTAATACATAAAATAAGGGGATTGGGTTAGATGACTGCTAGAGCTCCTTCTAGCTCTAAATCTATGCTCTTAGACTGGAAGGGCTGGACTTAATAAACCGTGGTCAAAATATGGGAGAAAGTAGCAGGGTGACAGTATGGCATGAAGGAGCACTAACCTTATAGTCAGATGACCTTGGTTCAAATCCTACCTCTGGTACTTACAAGTATTTTCATCTATAAAATGAGGGAGTACTTTTTGCTTCAGCAAATGGAAACTGAATAATGCTGTTTAGCCAAGCAAAAAAGCCCTCATCATTTCCAGCCCAGTAATGAATGACTAAGGTACTGATGCTGGGATGGTGGTGGCAGCTTCCATGACATTTCATTCCAAATATGGAAGTGTAAGGACTGGTGTTTGTATTAGGGGATTCTTTCCCTTTGGGGAACTTATAGTTGGCACTGTAGTCCCATTCTATGATGAATGATTAGGCACATTCAGAAAATACTTAAGAGTTAAGCACTTGGCTTGACGTCTCTAGGTCCCTAGAAGTCCAGACCTTTGTGTTACTTTGTGAAAGTCAATTAATTTCTTTAGGCCTTGGGTCCTAAATTATAAAATGAGGGTGTTAAGACTAGATGACCTTCAATGTCCCTTTAACTCTAAAATTACAATTTTATCTTCCTCCTTGAAAAAATACCAATAAACTGCCAATTGGGCATGTATGTTAGTAAGGGTAGAGAAACAAGGCATCCAGAGGGAGAGACAGAAAGAAGCATGCACTAGGTCAGTCAAAAACCGTATTACATACCAAGGCCGCTATCCTGACCAATCCTTTCCCTTAGACCTTGGTGGGGACAATCCAGGACCCTGAGCCCAGGAACTCCAGGAATTACAGTCATCCATGAAGGAATAAACCCTCCTGGAAAAGGAGTCTACCATCAAAATCACCAACTTTATATCAACTTCCATGCATAAGGTAATCAAGCCCAAGAGCCTTGTTTAGAGCAGCACTGAGACTACTAGACCTAGTTTCAGCCTAGCCCCTGCAAAGGGAGGTAACCCTCGTGAAGATGTGAACAGCAAATTCCTTTGCAGGTACTGTAGGCCCCTGCCTTCATAGCAGTCTTAGCTACTGTAGATTCATTAAAGAAAGTTTTCAGGGGCAGCTAGGTGGCGCAGAGGATAGAGCACTGGCCCTGAAGTCAGGAGGACCCGAGTTCAAATCCAGTCTCAGACCAAACATTTGACACTTGCTGTGTGACCCTGGGCAAGTCACTTAACACCAACTGCCTTTAAAAAAATTTTAGAAAAAAAAAAAGAAAGTTTTAACCATCAAAGTCCTTGGCATTGTGAAATGATTAACATTAAAAATGGAAATGATATTTATAAATGGAAATTACGTTACATTACATGCAACACTACTCTAAGGACCACTGGGTCTTTGCATGTGACTTACAGCTGAAGCCACATAAATGTGTAGTCTCCTCCTATTAGAATGTGAGCTCCTTGAGAGCAAGAACTGTCTTGATTTTTAAAATCTGTATCCCCAAGTATAGCACAGTATTTAGCATGTAGTAAGAACTTGACATTTTTTTCTTTTATTCATTCATTCATTCATTCATGCATTTATTCAATCATCCATACATCCATCCATCCATGACACTGTTCTCTCTGGATTTTCTTCCTTTGACTAATATTTCTTAGTTAGCTCCCCTCCCTATCCTCACTCCCAAATATAAGCATTTCCCAAGTTTCTCTTACTGGCTTTTTCCTTCTGGGGGTGCTAGGTGGCACAGTGGATAGTGCAGGGCCTAAAGTCAAGAAGACCTAAGTTCAAATACTGCCTCAGACACTTACTATCTGTATGACTCTGGGCAAATTGCCTAATCTCTGTGTGCCCAGTTTTTTCATCTGTAAAATGGGGATTATAATAATACCTACCTTGCAGAGTTGCTGCAAGGATCAAATAAGATAATATTTGTTAAGCACTTAGCACAGTGCCTGGCACACAGGAAACACTGTATAAATGTTAGCTATTCTTATTCTTGTTGTTGTTATTGGATTTCTTTTCTTTTCACTACATTCTCTGCCTTAGTGGCATCATCAATTTCCACAGATTTCTCTCTCCACTTTGAAGGAGGTGACTATATCTCCATATTACTGTAACTGTCCTTTCTTTAAATCCTCAGAGCCTCAAAATTCCAAATACCAGGCTTGAATATCTTATGTAAATACTATCCCCCCTCTGACCCTTAGCTCCTAATCCTGTAAAATTAGCATGATGCTAGATGTCTTGGGTTCCTTCCAATGCTAAGTTTTTATGCTTCTATGAATGTAACTGAAAAAAAATTTTTTTTCCCTTGAAACACACTCTTCCTCCTGTTTGCTATTTCTGTTTGTTACCATTCTCTTAGTCATCTAAGAATGCAAATTCTCAGTTTTGGTTTACTCATATCCAACCTGTTGCAAAATCCTGTCAATTCAACCTTTGACCTCTCATATCTCTTTCCAAGACCCACTGCTACAACTCTAGGTTTTTTTTTTATTACATTTTGCATGAACTACTCCAATGCCTTCCTAACTAATCCTTTCCATCCCCCCCATCTATCCAATATTCTATAGTCAGACTAGTCTTCCTCTAACTCTATCATTTAACTACTGTGCATCACTCTGCCCACCTCCACACTAAACTTTACATTTTACAGAATTAAAAAGTCCAGATTCTTTGGCCTGGTATTCAAGGCTCTAGACAATCTAGCCTCCATTTTCCTTTCTAGAACTTCCCTTCACACTGTATTCTATGATAATGGCATAATGGATTTTGAGTCAGAGCAACTGAACTCAAATCCTGGCTCTGTTGCTTACTATATGACCTTGAGGAAGTCATTTAATTTATCTTGGTCTCAGTTTCCTCATTTGTAAAATGAGGGTATTGAACTAAGTAGCCTCTAAGGTCCCCCTTCAGCATCAAATCCATGATTCTATGATACAGTAAAACTGTGCTACTCATTCTCTGAAAACCTTCTGTACCTTCCTGCCTCTATGCTTTTGTTGACACTCTAATTATTTAAGTGGAATTTAGAACTGGGTAGGTTTAGTAACAATGAGAAAGTAAAATTAAAATATCCAAAAGGCAGAGAAATGGAACTAGAGCTCAAAGAATCAGAAAACTGAAAGGGAAAATTTAAACCATTTAGATGAATAATCTAACTCCTTCATTTTATAGATGAGGTTGATGCTTAAAGAGAATAAGTAGCTGACCGATGAAGAGATGAGACTAGAATTCAGTACGGAACTTGATTTCTATCACTGTTTTCATCACACTACATTACCCCAGATTTGCAAGTTGTTAGGTTGAGAGATTAAGTCGTAAGGATGAATTTCCCAAGGAAAAAAAGTGTAGAAAGCTGTAAAACACGTTGTTGTCTGTTGTTGTTGAATCATGACCCATCTGGCAAAGATACTAGACCGATTTGCCATTTCCTTCTCCCCCTCATTTTACAGATGAGGAAACTAAGGCAAACAGGTTAAGTGACTTGCCCAAGGCCACATAGCTTACCAAGTGTCTGAGGCTGGATTTGAACTCACAAAGGAGGATGAAGTCCTCCTGATTCCAAGCCCAGTGCTCTATCCACTGTAACACCTAGCTGCCCCATAAAACACTTAGTCACAGTGCATAAGAGGAGATACCAACACTGTTAATCTATTCTGAGACCAGTTTACTATCTTTCTGCAGAACCCATCCAAGATACATATATATGGTGGTCTAACTTAACAGGCTGCATATCTAGTTTAGCTCTGTGCCATGGTCTGGTCTATGTTTTTCATCTATTTTGTTTTTTGAGTATGGATGGTTAGACTCATCCTTGGTATTGATAGAGGTTTTTCTGAGGAGGTGTAGAATACTAAGGCTTGAGACAGCCAGGTGGCACAGTGGATAGAGCACTGGCCCTGGAGGACCTGAGTTCAAATGTGACCTCAGACACATAACACTCACTAGCTGTGTGACTCTGGGCAAGTCACTTAACCCCAACTGCCTCACCAAAAAAAAAAAAATACTAGGGCTTATTGAATTAACTACATAGTCATCTGTAAATAAGAGTATTTGGAAAACTTGATGTTTGTTTGGACCTTATGAATGATAATTTCCATGATACTGGAAAAGAGGTGAATTTTTAAATGCATTTTTATTAAATAGATTGACTTCTTCCCATATAAGCTCAAACACAGACTAGCTTTTCACAAACTAGAAAAACTGGAGGTGAATATACAACTACCACCTTATCAGAAATAAAATGAAATACCAATAACATCGAGCCAGTATTTAGAGTACTCTGATTTTATATTAGTTTTTTTCTTCACTTTTGGTGGGACAACAGCCATGTGTTCCTTACTTTTGGCTGTCTTCCTTCACTGGAAGTGAATTTGAATCTGAGAGGGTTTTTTTTGGGGGGAAGAAGCTTAGCACAGATAAATTCTTAATTTTATGAAGTGTACACCAGGGAGAGATAAAATTAAAAAAACAACTATAAGCCAATATTTTTAACATTGATAAAAAAAATACCGCTCTTTCTCAGATCCCTGGGAAACAGCCTGTGCAATAGGACTGATAGAAGATGGATTGTCATATGAAGTTTACGCCATTTTTTACAGACAAAATTGATTTTTATGTTTAATATGTATTTCTTTAATGTCAAAGAATGAAGTAGGCACCTCTTTTCCTAGAAAATTACATTTTACTTTTAAAGATAAAAGTTAAGGTGCTCTATGTGAATACTGAAAAACGTATTTTTCTTTTTTTTTTTTTGTTTGTTTTTTTGTTTTTGGGTAGGCAATGGGGTTAAGTGACTTGCCCAGGGTCACACAGCTAGTAAGTAGTATGTGTCTGAGGCTGGATT
This sequence comes from Phascolarctos cinereus, assembly GCF_003287225.1. NCBI lineage: Eukaryota > Metazoa > Chordata > Mammalia > Diprotodontia > Phascolarctidae > Phascolarctos > Phascolarctos cinereus. Next base: position 265,796,335 of record NW_027555958.1, on the reverse strand, counting down.
TGAACTCAGGTCCTCCTGAATCCAAGGCCGGTGCTCTATCCACTGCACCACCTAGCTGCCCTAAAAAATGTATTTTTCAAGGGAGAAGATTAACAATAACTTTCTTTTCTGACAAATATTTTACTGAATATTTAAACAATACTGCTAACTAATCAAATTACTATGGTATGATTTGGGGTCATATGACATAATAGGTTGAACGCCTTGAAAGTAGAGGGTAAAAAAACTAGGAAAACTTGTGTTCAAGTCCCACCTCTGACACATAATGGCTGTGTGACTCTGGGCAAGTTACTTAACCTCTCAGTGCTCTAGGCAATTTTCTAATACTATAACTTGCAAAGAAGGTACCTATTGGCACTAGTAGAGGGAGTTTCCTTACCTTATATGAATGAAATCACAGGTCTTATTCCTATCCCTATAGTTTAGGATAAATGGGAACCAAAGATTTCTTTTTGTTTTATTTTTTTCAGTTTTCAAGATGAATGTGTTAAATCCAAAACAGACTACGTGTGAATAGAAACTATTAAACTCCACTAATATTCTACTGAAAGCTACACTCAAGGATACTAAGTAATTATTATATTTGAATAGAATCTGTGCAGAGCTGAGTAAACAGCATTACATTCTTGAATGATTTATATATTATTGCTACCATTAATATAATTACTTCTTTTTTTTTGGGGGGGTGAGGCAATTGGGGTTAAGTGACTTGCCCAGAGTTGCACAGCTAGGACGTGTCAAGTGTATGAGGCCAAATTTGAACTCAGGTCCTCCTGACTCCAGGGCCAGAGCTCTATCCATTGCGCCATCTAGCTGCCCCAAATAATTATTTCTTACATTTTCTCCTCTTCATTCATTCACCAGTCATTGATGAAAATCCCCTATATAAGAGGAATACAAATGACAAGTTAGGGATGAAAAAAGGGATAAAGACTCCTAATGAATCCCAGGTCAGTTTTGAAATGGCTGTTTATGTTTTTATGCCAGTTCAAGGTTCTCCACAAAATTTAAAAGCAGCCTAAAATGAACAATAAATGACATTGACATGATTTATGAAACCACTCTTTAAAATGCCAATCTAATAGGAGAAATCTGCTTGCTTAGTTACATATTTGACTTTTATCCAGTTCAGTCCATGCACTTTCTACTCTAGGACCTCTGCCTATAGTTATCTTCCAGCAATTTTAATCATATTTTGGGAAACAGAAAAAAAAATAAGCACACACTATAAGTCTTAAACATTATCTTTCTCTATAACATCACCCTCAGTGACGACATAAGCATTATTTGAACAAAAACAGGAAGAGACATTAATTTATGGAGCCAAATTTCAATGGACCTACTTTTACAAGAAGTAAAGTTTTAAAAGATTTTTAATAAAGTAATCAGAAAAATGCAAACTTTCAATGTGAATGATTATGTAGGCAATATTTGTAGATAACTCAAATTATCTTCAAATACAGCTATCTTTAAAGGTGAATAATTCTTCATCAATCTTGACTTTTGTCTCGTCACTGGACTTCAATGACTTAGAAATCCATTTCTTTGATGACCAATTCTTTGCTTATTATCTAAGGAACAATGAAATAAGAATGAAAATTTTAAAACTGCTAAGTTTAATTTAACATAAGTTTAAAGTTAAGTGATCCTTGCCTAAATAGCACATCCATGACTTGAGACTTGTCTAAGTAACTGAGTAAAATGTACTTAAATTTCAAATATTTTTAAGTAGCTCATTCCTAGAAATCATGAAACCAATAAACAGTACAGAATTCTTTCTCAATTAAAAGAATCTGAGGATAAGTGGTTTTCAAAGGGTTTACAATCTAGTTGTAGGATTAAGATATTCAGATAAGTTTTTGGTAATTTTCAGGAAAAGTACACTAGTATCTGGGGGATCAGTATAGGCTTGTTGTAGGAAGTGATACTTGAACTGAGTTTTCCAGAAGTTAGGGATTCTACAAGGCATAAGCGAGAAGAGAGGACATACAGGCATGAAAGTAGGAATGGGGATGATAAGCATTTATATTGCACTCGCTATGTGCCAGACACTGTGCTTTTTGCAAAGATTATCTTGTTTGATCCTCACAGCAATGACCTGTAAGGTGGAAGCTATTATCCCCATTTTAAAGTTGAAGAAGCTGAGGCAAACAGAGGTTAAGTAACTTGCCCAGGGTCTCACAGCTATTATGTGTCTGAGGCTGGATTTGAATTCAGGTCTTCCTGACTCCAGGCCTCATATTTTAAGCCTATGCAAAGGTAACAAATGACAAGGAAAAACATGACAACTACTCTAGACTGAGCATAGCATATACATTCATAAGCTTGATGAAAATAAGCTTGCATTAGAAGACTGTAGGGAAAAAAATGAATAACTTTGTATCTTCTCATTAACTAATGTTATTTTAGAAAACCAAAGAAATGCTACTGCCTCTGTGTTTAGGCTCTCAACTTCTTTCTCCTTGACTTCTATAATAACATTCTAACTGATCTCTCCACCTTTAGCCTTTCTCTATTTCCAAAGTCAACCTTAGCATTACTGCCTGAGTAATTCAAAGTACGGTGACATCAATTCCTTGTCCTAAGAACTTCAGTGGGATCCTCACTGTTTACTACATAAAATGCAAATTCTTTAGCCTGGCATTCAAGGACTCCCACAATATGGCTTGAACCTACCTTTCCAGGCTTATCAAATATTACTCCTATTGACACTGTATGTTTTAGCCAAAATGGACTAATGACCACCCTAACTTTTGCTCTACCATTCTTAGTATTTGCTTTGGTGGGGGTTAAAAGATCTTTTCCCTCCATCTACTTTCCTCCCTTCCAGATGCAACTCAAGTGTCACTTTTAAAAAGTTTTCCATTAACCCACCAGTTTGTCCCATCTTGAATTTTTTATGCCACTCTATTTGAACTTATAACTTGTATCATAGTTATTTATTACAGTGTACATCACATTGCAAGCTTGTCAAGGATAAGAAGGACTAGATAATTTCATATATTCCCAGAGCCTACCATAGTGCATGGCAAATAGTAGGTACTTGATAAATGCTGAATTGAATGCTAATAATTTATTTTTTTCTATAAACCCAATAACTAACAAAATTTTTTATACATCCTAAAATGAATGTGCAAAATTTTACAACAGAACTACTGACTGCTAGTCAATAATTTCTATATTGCTCTGAATATATAGACTAAAGGGAAGTAAAAAGAGAAAAAAAAACCCAACTTCTTTACTATACAAATTATTTAAAAGTTTAACTTGGTCAGGAACAAGTATATTTTTTCTTTGGTTAACAGACATTAAAATGTCAAAATATGCTTTAAAGTTTATTGGAAATTAATTTAAAAAATAATTAAAAAAATTTTTTTGCATAGGTAAAGTATGATTGCCTTAAGACTTCTGCTTCTCATTTGAAACACAAGTTTTAAGAAATCTTACAAGAGACACGACAAAAAAAATTTTTCTTCCACATTTCTGTGTGACCACTAAGCTATCAACATACTTAAAATTCAGGGCCTATTAGATTTAACTATTGCTGTCATATTGTTGACACTGTTAAAAAAAACCACAGCTGTTAATTTCTTTATTCAGTTTCTTGTTTACTTTGTAAACTAATGCTAATGTAGGTCATATTATATTTCTACTACTTAACTCAATTTATAGAGTATATACATTACAATGAGATTATGGTTTGTAGTTGATTAGGTATTTTACTGGGGCATGAAGGCATAGAATAAAAAGTATAAAAACTGAAATATTTAGCCATAGCTAATTGAAGGTAAATAAAAAGTGAAGATAAGCTGAAATTATCATTCAAGTAAACAGAAAAACAATGTTTATACAATTTTCCAAGACTCACATAATACAAAATATTATGTTTATTTATTATGTTATGCAGCAAAAAGTATAAAGGCTATTCTGAGATTATCAGAATGTCCTGTTATATAAAAAACTTACCTGACTGGAGTTTACTTGGATGATGCTGTCCACCTGCTCCTGTTAGAGGAGGAGGACTTGCCCCTGCTTGTCCAGTACCTTGTGTTGGGCTTACACTGGTAAGAGTCCCAGGAGGTAATGGCTGACCTCTTTTTAATAGCTGCTTCTGTTCTTGCTGGCGGAAACGTGGAGGCACCTCACGAGGCAGGTAACGGGATGCAGCTGGCTGCTGGCCATTGGCAGATGCACGGTTTGCCATTGCTGCTATTGGTGATAGTGCTGGTGGAAGTACTGGTACTGATACCAGCAGGTTGGGGCTGGCTTGAACTGGTCTTAGTAGGTTCTGGCACTACAAGGAATGAAACAAAAAAAGCCCTAAATTTAAATATGGTCTCATGAAAAAATGAGAAACAATTACTATTATAATATAGTGGAAACAGTCATGATCTTGTACCCCGGTTTCTTGACGGCAATTCCATTCTTGCTACTGGTTTCTTCAGTAAAATGAGGGGCTTAGACTAGCTTATCTCTTAAGTATCTTTCAGCTTTAAAGAATTCTAATGCAATGATCATGAAAAACAAGTTTGCAAAAGTTTAATTAGAAGTTTAAAGAAGACTGGTCAGAAAACCAATTAAGCAAAATCATTCTGAGATCACTTAAAGACAGAAATGAAAAGTCAACAAATGGGTGAAAAATGGAAAAGATATGTGGAGTTTTATAACAAATTCTTTTCTATATTAATGATAGAGGGACCACCACATTTAGATTATAACATTATCGTGTCTGGTATGCTGAATGAGGAAGAAGAAATGGCACTAAAGAAAATAAGGACAGGAAAAGCACACCACTCTTGTATTTCCCCCACTATTTCTTCCTTCATTCACATCATATGAAGAAATAATCCTTTTTTGCTGAGCCAAACACCTCTTCATGATTCCTTGATCATATCCCATTCTATTGTCTCTAGCAGAAATTGTCCCCTCTACCACCCCCACTTTGGCTAATCTTTAAACTCTATTTATTGGCCCCTTCCCTGCTGCCTGCAAATATGATCATGTAAGTCTTCCCCATCCTTATAAAATCTTCCCTTGAGCCAGTCATCAATTCTAACTCTTGTCCCAAAAATGCATCATCTTTAATATCATTTCCACTAACAAAATCATCTGTTTCTGATGTTGAATCATTTGATAGTATCAACAGCTTTGGTGGTGAGGATGTATGTGTGTGTGTGTGTGTGTGTGTGTGTGTGTGTGTGTTAAAATCACGCAAGAATTTAACAGAAATACCTTTGCCCCAAAACATATAATTATAAATAGCAAATGATATATAGAACAGGAAGACATGTAGGTCTGCCAGTCATACACACAGTCCTTCACAGGACGATGTCTAGCACAAAAATCAAATGCAAGAGGGATTTCCTATGGACAGTAAAACTCTCTGTGTTCTTTTTTTTTTTTTGCAGATAACATTACGTTAATTGCTTCAATTCCTAGAACACTGCAAGTTCTCTTTAACGGCCTCACAATTATTCAAAAGTGTTCATCCTAAGAAAAAAAAATTAAGCAGATGAAGAATAGTATTTAGATACACAGTCTATAGAGCTAATACATCAATATGTGCAGGCAGACAATAACTTGGGTCCAGAAAAGAAGGAAGAAAATGAGCTAAACTGTATGTAGAAAATTGTGTAATGCCTTGAACAACTACAAAATTCTCCCTAGTTTATTAAGAGCACGCTATATGAAAGGAACTGTGCTAAGAAACAGGTGTGAAATAGTCTGTCCTCAAGAAGTTTACAATCTAACCAGGGAGACAACTATTTCGGGAGAAAGCAATAGTAGCTGGGAGGAAATAAAAAATTCATTCAAGGATTCACACAGAACAAGAGTTCTGAACCTGGAATCTGTGAATTTTCTAAAAAAAAATACAATAACTGTATTTCAATACAATCAATTTTCCTTTGCAATCCTATGTGTTTTATTTTACATTTAAAAACATTATTCTTTAAGAGCTATTACTCAACTGATAAATGGTCAAAGGATATGAAGTTAGTTTTCAGAGAAGAAATTCAAGCTGTTAATATCCATATGAAAAAATGCTCTAAGTCACTAATTAGAGAAATGCAAATCAAAACAATTTTGTGGTACTAACCACCTTACAACTGTCAGACTGTCAAAGGTGACAAAAAGAGGAGAAACTACAAATCCTAGAGAGGATATGGGAAAACAAGTACTTTAATGCACTGTTGGTGGAATTGTGGTGGGAGCTATGCCCAAAAAGCTATTAAACTATGTATACCCCTTGACTAAGTGAGACTGCTAATAGGTCTATAACCTATAACTAAGAGGGAAAGGACTCATATGTACAAAGAATTTTGTGATGACAAGGAGCTGGAACCTGAAGGAGTGCCCATCAATTGAAGAATGGCTGAACAAGTTATGGTATACGAAACTGATGAAACACTATCGTGCTGTAAGAAATGATAAAGTGAATACTTTCAGAAAAACCCGGGAAGACATGTACATTGAAGCAAAGTGAAGCGAGCAGAACCAGAATAACAGTATTACAAAAATAAGCAATTCTGAAAAACTCAAAAACTCTTTAACAACACAAAGACCAGTCACAATTCATGACGAAATATGCTATCCACTTTCAGAGAGCAGAATGAAGCATTTTTTCATTTCCTTTTCTTTTACTTCCTTTTTTTGCATATGGCTAATGAGAGAATGTGTTCTTCTTAACTATACATATTTGTAACAGTTTTATTTTTCTTGCCTTCTCAATGGGTGGTGGAAGGGAGAGAATTCAGAACTAAAAATAAAGCTAAATTTAAAAAAAAAAAGAAAAAATTCTAAGAAGGGGTCCAGAGGCTTCACCAACCTGCCAAAGAGAGATTCAGGCCACAAAAAAAGGTTAAGAATCCCTGATGCAGAAGGTGGTACTTGAAACTGAGATCTGTAAGAAACCTGTCAAGATGAGGAGGGTGTGCATTCTAGACAAGGGGGACAATTAGTACTAAGGTATGGAGACAGAGATCGATTTCATTGTATGAAGAACAGTGTAAGAAGGTCAGTCTGGCTTACCTGTAGAGTGCATAAAGGGGAATAATGTATAGTAAAGTTGGAAAGGTAGGTTGGGGCCAGGTTGTGAAGGTCTTCTACACAAAATAGAGGAGTGTATATTTGATCCTAGACATAATAAGGGCCCAATGAAGTTCACTGAGAACGAGAGTGACAATGGCAGCCTATGCTTTAGGAAAATCACTCAAAATAGGAAATTTTGTTATTATTTTGTTAAATTTAACATAAACTTTAAATAAGAAAAGTTGTAAGGAACAAAAGTTTACAGTTTCAGATATCATCTTTTTTGGGTCTTAGAATATTGAAATGTTTATTTTTAAAAATAAGTTCATAATTTACCAAAAAAAAGGAAAAATTTTAAAAAATAAAATTAATTGGAAGTTATGTGAAAGAGGGAAGAGACCTGAGGTAGGGAGACAAACTAGGAGTGATCATCTGCCTCTAAGCTTAACTGTAACTGCACCTACTAAGTCTGTTGTATGAAACATGGTAATAATTGTGAAGCACTCTGTAAACCTTAAAGCACTACATATATGCTAGCTATTATTATTAGCAATTTATGTTAGGCCAGGTAAGAGGTGATGAGAGCCTGAACCAAGGTAGTGGCCTTATGAGTAAAGAGGGAAAAAAATGATAGCACTGAAATACTTGTCCACTATGTGTCAGGTGCTGTGCTAAATGCTAAATGCTTTACAAATATTATTTTCATTTGATACTCACAGTCCTATGAGGTAGGTACTATAAAGCAAACAGAAGTTAAGTGACTTGTCCAGAGTCATTCAGCTAGTGTCTTGAGAGAGGATTTGAACTCAAGTCTTCCTGACTCCAGGCCCAGTACTATACCACTATACTATCTAGCTCCCTTAATTTACAGCTAGAAGATGAATTTACTTTCTTATATGTGAATGATGCACATGTAATGAACTGCTTGCCTATAATAATTACTTATTACATAGTTGCAATCTAAACTTTGTTACGTAATCTTGCCCTTCTGCCCCACAGAAGCAAGTAATTGCAATACCAACAATTGACAAAAGTAATGGTTGACAGATGTGGGGAATGACTAAACAAACTGTGTTACAGGACCATGGGATGATGTCCCACTCCGCTGTACTCTTGTGGTCTTCTCCATCATACTCCCACGAATCTCATCATCAGGAACTGTAAGACTGCATCAGCCTTGGTTCTCACACCTACCTCATCAATACCCTCAGCCCCTATGACTGGAGGACAGAACAAACAGTTCCTTCCAAACCTCCATTTAAAGAAAGTACCCAGGCAAGCCATTTCTTAATTTTTCACCTAGGTTCACTCCTTTGGACTTCTCCATCATCCCTCCTCCTTCCCTCTTTAGCTTCTTTTTGTATGTTGTCTTTTCCTATTAGATTGTAAGTCCCTTGAGGGCAGGGACTTTTTTCATATTTGTATCCTTTTTCATATTGTATCCCTGGCAATTAGTACAGTACCGGCCCATACTAGGCACTTAATAAATATTAACTGATTGACTGGGATATGACTGTGCTATAAGAAATGATGAATGTGATGAATACAAAAAAGCACGGAAAGGACTATATGACCTGATGAAGACTGAAGTAAAAAGTACCTATATATAGGTTATACACACCCACACCCATACTCACACATAATGGCCACAACTACATAAACAAGAAAAACCACCCCCTACCCCACCCCACTCCCAAAAAGTGAATTTTACAAATTCTGAATAAGCATGCCTGAAAAGAAGAGATACGAAAAGCCACCCTTATTGTTCAGCAAGCTCCAAAGCTTCCTCCATTTGGGGGAAATCTATAACCATGGGAGGATTCTACGAGTCTTGGGAAAACTACATAGAGTTCTATGGGAAAGGGGGTCCAACAGAATAAAAGAACTTTGCCCCAGCAGGAATTCTGAGTTTATTTCTCACCTGGGGGATGGTGGAGAAGTGAGGTAATTGGCTCTTTGAGTGTTTATGATTGGGAGCTCCAATCTAGCATCTACAGTTGCCTTTTGAATATTTCAAAATGTCATCTAGATGGCAGGTAGAGTGTAGGACTTGCAGTCTGCCTCCTTTTCTCTATTCACACAGTCATTTCCCTAGTTTAACATCTCTTTTCTGGATTGTTACAATAATTTCTTAACTGATATGCATGCTTTGAATTTCAGAGCATTCCAACCCATCCTCTACATAGCAACTAAAGTGATTTTTCTAAAGCACAGGTCTGACCATGCCACAACCCTATTCTAACTCCAATGATTTCCTATTGCCTGTAGGATCAAATACGAACTCAACTATGTTTCCTTTATAATCTTCTTACACATTACTCTTCTTCCTGCACTGTGTGATCCAGACTGGCTGGTCTTTCCTCACATATAATACTCCAGGTCCACCTCTCTGCTTTTGTACTGGCTGTCTCCCATGTCTAGAAAGCATGTTCTTCTACCTCTTAGAATCCTGTTTCCTTTAAAATTATATTCAAGTGCCACGCCACATATCAAGTTTTTCCTGATGCCCCAAGCTGCTAGTGCCCCCCAACCCCAATTACCTTGATTTTATTTATACATATGTACACATATATACATATACACATGTATGTATATGTATATGTATGTATATGTATATTTCTATCCACAGCATCAAAGACAGTACCTGGCACATAATAGGCTTTAATAAATTCCTGTTGATTGAACACACTTGTTTCTGGATTCTTGTGAGTCTTTAGTGTCTCACGCTTTTTTGTAGGGTGAAATAAAGGCTGTCCCATTACCAATGCTGGCAGCCATTTAGTAGGGGATGGAGAATTGGCCTTAGAACCGAGACCTGAGTTTAAATTTCACCTTTGACTCATACTGGTTGTGGGACCCTGTGCAAATCAACTGACTGCTCAGTGCTCTACATAATTGTGTAAGACTATATATATATCTTAGAGGACATTTCCTTGCCCAGAAGTTCTTCACATCAATGAAATCATAGATCCTATAGTATCCCTAATAACCACACCTAACAGACTTGGTAGAAACGAAAAGTGGTTCAATCATTCTGAAAAGTAATTTAGAATTGTGCTAATAAAGTAACTAAACTGTCCATGTCCTTTGCCCCAAAGATCCCACTGCTAGATGTATACCCCAAGGAAGTCAATATTAAAACAACAGATTTTTTTAAGACTAGAGAGAAGCATGGGAAGATTTATCTGAACTGATGCTAAGTGAAATAAGTAGAACTAGGAAAATATACACAATGGCTGCAAACAATGTAAGCGGAAATAACAACAAAATTAAAACTGAATGCTATGAAATTATGAACAAACTTGGCCCTAGTATAATTCTCTTGTCAATCTCTCCCAGAGGAACCCCCCCCCAGTAAAGAATTAAGAATAAAAAGTACTCATTCAGTACAAAACAATTCTAACATCATTTGCAATACTATACACCCACATTCCCCTCATCCCCTCTCAAATTTCAGGCCTACTTTGCTAATGTCTTATTAAGCATTTCAAACTGGATGTCCTAGTGATATCTTAGACTCAGTATGTCTAAAATCTTTATCATCTTTCCCCCAAAACCCACCCCTCTTCACTATTTCTGCTAAAGGAAGGCATCATCAGCCTTCCAGTGTCTCAGGTTCATAATCTCCTCATTCACCCTAATCCCATATATCTAATTAACTGCCAAATCATAGAGGAGATACAGGATACAACAGAGTCCAAAAAGAAAAAAAATACAAGACAGTATATGCAGGAAAAGGGAGTCACCAGTACAGAAAGGTTAAGAAGAATAAGGATTGTAAAGCGATCATTAGATTTGGTACTTAAGAGATCACTGGCAACTTTGGAGAATAGTTTCAATTTAGTAATGAAGTCAGATGCCAGGTTAGACTGGTTAGAAGAGGAGAGGCCATGAGTATAGATGTCTTTTTCAAGGAAATCTGTCTTAGAAAGGGGAGAGGAGAAACACAGGACAACAGGTATTGTGAGATTTTTTTTTTCGGAGCAGCTAGGTAGCATAGTACATAGAGCACTGGGTCTGGAGTCAGGAAGACTCATCTTTCTGAGTTCAAATCCAGCCTCTGAAAATTACTAGTTGTATGACTCTGGGCCAGTCATTTAACCCTGTTTACCTTAGTTCCTTGTATATAAGGTGATCTAGAGAAGAAAATGGCAAACCACTCCAGTATATTTGCCAAGAAAACCCCAAATGGGATCACAAACAGTCAGACATAACTGAAATGACTGAACAACATCACTGTGAGATTTAGTAAGGGGTTTTTTTTTTAAGATGGAGAGACTTTATATTTGTAGACAGAAAAAAGGGAAGATAAATGAAAGCCTGGAGAAGAGTGAGAGAAGAAAGACAGTGGGGAGGAGAGGGAGAAAAAAGAGACAGAGAGCAAGAAAGAGGAAGGAGGGAAGAAAGAGGGTAAAAAGGATAGAGAGAAGATGAGAAAAGGAGAGGGGAGGAGAAGGAGAGATGAAGAAAAAAGAAAAGGGAAGGGAGGATAGAGAGAGAAGGGAAACAAAAGGCAACCTGCTAGAGAAAATAGGAAGGAATGAGATCAAGGGTACATGTGGAAGAGTTGGCCTTGGACTGAACAGAGTGAAGGTCTTCTTATTTATTAGAGAATGGAGTAAAGATGAAAATACTAGGGGATTAAAAGTAATTATGAAGTGACAGGGAGGAGAGAAGAGAGGCTTCCTGGCAAATGGCCTAGATTTTCCAGGTAAAAGATGAGATAAGGCCCTCATCTGAGAGGATGGGAGGAGGAAGCACTGAATGATACATTGAGAAGATTTGGAACAGACATTCTGGCAATTTGATCAATGGCAACTTAAATTAAAAGAAGGAGAAGGCAGAGTTCTCAAGACAGAAAGTACAGAACAAGAAAGTGGCTGAGAACAGAATGCCTGATGGCAAGAAAAAAGAGGAATCAGTAGGTATAGCCAGAGATAAGGAAATCAGTGAAGTACGGTTTTATGGAATCCAAGGGAGCACAGAAGGAAGTAACAGTCAACAGCAAAATGCGTTACAAATGACAAGAAAGATAAGGACCAATAAAATAAAATCCAAGACATAATGTGATTTGGTCCAACATTTGGTAATTGGCTTTGAAAACATTTCCCAATGGAATGATGACAATGGCACCTTGCATTTGTATAGTTTTTATGTATTACATTACTTGATGATAGAAACACCTTTAATTTAGTCATGGTAGAAACTGAATAAATATCAGATATTTGCTAAAATAATATCAGAAACAAAAGTGGGAATTCTGCATTTGCTAAATTAAACAAGAGAAACTGACATTCAATTTTTTCATTACCCTGAAATGAAAACTAATTTGATGGCTCTTCTCCCAACAATGAACAGAAACAGAGAAATTAAAATGTGGATGAATAACACAAGACAGATGTAATATCTGACATGACACAAAAACTCCTGAAAAACTGACTACATGCCTAATTTTACAAGTCGAATCATTTTAAGTGCCAGGGGAGTTTGATATTTAAAGAAACCCATGGTAAAATGTTTCTGTAAAGGGTAAGGCAATTTTGAAATGTGAATAATAATCTCTTCGTTTATCCATTTTGTAGTTCAGATTTTCTCGTCATTTTTTTTTCTTTAAGGTGAACAAATTTATTTAGAAAAACATTTAAGTCCCAGAATACTAGAACTGGTTTAAGAAACCAGAAGATCCTGATTAACTGGCCAAAATGGAAATAAACCATTAGAAACCCACAGAAAGACAAGGGCCTCTCTGTGCTAGAGAAGAGAAACAAATCATAGAATAGAATGGTACTTATATATTATTATTACGAGTTTTTTTCCTAATGGATTTTAGCACAGATAAGATTCTCAGTACACTGCAAAGCCTCCTGGAAGAGACCTGTAATCACTCAACAACTTGGCCTGAAGAATGTTTACTATCCAGATTACAACATTCATTTAGAAGTATAACCTAAAGAGCTTCTCCATGAGCTTACGACAGTATAGACGGACAAAACTGGGCTTAAAGTTGAACAGGAGCAAGAAAATAAGTTGGGCTACCTTCTGGAAACCGTAAGTCTCCACTAATGATCCCAAGTTTCACATCAAATCAAAAGTCTATCTTTTTAATACTGATTTCTATTGGCAGTGTAATATGCTCCAATAGTACTCTTGTAATATCAAGAGAAAAAGGAAAGCTTCCAGTAATGTGATCATAGAACCATTTGAGTATTTCAGTCCAGATTTAATTTCACTGGCTACAAGTCACTAGCTTTAAATTATATTGGGGAGAGGGAGGGGAGAAGAGAAGAATAAAATTAATTGGAGAAGCAATCAAGAATACAGCACTTATTAAGTTAATGCTAATCTAAGGACCCTAGGGAAGTATCAAATAATTTTTTAGTTATTTTTAAGCACTTGCTTTTAGTATGAAGGGCCATTATTTACCAATGACTAATAAAAGGAGCAAATTATTAAGAAACATAGATAATTTATAATTTTTACAGTTATACAAATGAAAATTTTTCTGAGTTCCCAAAACAATGAAATGGAAGAAAAATTAAGAGACATTGCTAGCTTTAAATTTAATGAAAACTTGTAATTGCAAAAGACAAATGAATTTTCTTATTTCTGCTACCTAATAAATCACCCAGGAAAAGTTTTCATTAGTGCAAAATCCTGTGAAACTTTTATAGTAAAAACACTTAACAAAAAAGTCCACTTAACATTGTGATACAAATAGCAGACAAACACAAAGCCAGGAATGTCCATCTGTCAGTTTTTACTGGCTGGTAGTAATGTTCTTAGTGTGGAAAGTTATTTCTATTTGTTGTTCAGTTGACAGCTCTTGGTTGATCAAACTGTCACCATGACAACTTTCGATACACAGTTTAAAATTCTCACAATGTAACATAACTAAATGAACTTGCATGTTAGCAATAAGAAACAGTTGCTCAAAGGTAATTTTTGTACTAATGCATAACAGAATTAATTCTCTAAATTAAATTAAATGCCATTCCTGTAATTATATTCGATAACATCAATCAATGTATAAAGAAACTAAATGGTTGTGAATCAGTCCAAGAATTTAAGAAAGCCATTTGGAATCACACAAAGTGACTAAAATGTTCATACACTGTGTTCCCACTGCTAGCATGTCCCCAAAGAGGTCAAAGACAGAAACACAGAACCTATATATATATATATATGTATATGTGTGTGTGTGTGTGTGTGTGTGTGTGTGTGTGTGTATATATATATATATGTATATATATACACACACACACACATATATATGTATGTGTGTGTATATATATATACATATATATATATTTTTATAACAGCACTGTTTTGTGATAGCAAAGAATCTGAAACCAAATAGGTGCGCAATGTTTAGAAATGGCTAAACAAACTGTGATACACCAACATAATGGCATATAATTGCACCACAAGAAAAGATGGCTATAAAGAATTCAGAGAAACATGGGAAAACTTATACAGACTTATACGGAGTGAAGTTAGAAGAACAAGGAAAATAATACACACAATAATCACAACATAAATAGATCAACAAACATGAAACTGAACTACGTACTTAGAATGACTAAACATGGCTAGGAAAACTGAGAAAATGTTGCCTTTCTTTTCTGTAGAGGAAGGATACTAAGAATGTGGAACACTGCATATATTGTCAGACATGGGTGGATGTGTTTGGATGGGTTGGGTTTGCTTTTTCCTCCTTTTTTTAAAGCTTATTTGGGGGTGTGAGGAAAGATATATTTGAATATATAATATCTAATAACAAGCATCACTAAATTTTTTAAGAGAAAAAGAAAAATTTTTAAATGTAAAAAGCATTTTAATAATTAGCAATGATAAGAACCATTACATTTAAAGATTTCAGTCACTGTTTTGGTCCTTGTATATGTTGCTGCTCTAAAAAATCTGATAAATTCCATAAATAAGTTATTTCTAAAGGGTACAGAGTTATTTAGAAATTATTTATAAACTTCTTGCAGAGTTAATTAAAAGACTACAATTTTTTAATAATTTTTTTAATTTTTAGTTTCTAACATTCACTTCCATAAGATTTTGAGTTCCAAATTTTCTCCCCTTCTCTCTTCTCCCTCCATCTCAGGAAGGCATATAAATTGATATGGGCTCAACATACACATTCATATTAAACCTATTTTCACATTAGCTACGTTGTAAAGAAGAATTAGAACCAATGGAAAAACCTACAAGAAAGAAACAAAAAAAGAGAGAGAGAGTGCGCAAATAATATGCTTTGATTTGCATTCAGACTCCATAGTTCTTTTTCTGGATGTGGACAGTACTTTCCATTATGAGTCTTTTGGAGTTGTCTTAGATCCTTGCATTGCTAAAAAAAGATAAATCTATCAAAGTTAGTCATTGCACAATGTTACTGTTACTGTGTACAATGTTCTGGTTCTGCTCACTTCACTCAGCATCAGTTCACATAAGTATTTCCAGGTTTTTCTGAAGTCCGCCTGCTCATAATTTCTTATAGCACAATGGTATTCTACTACATTTATATATCACAACTTGTTCAGTCATTCCCCAACTGATGTGCATCCCCTCAATTTCCAATTCTTCACCACCACAAAATAAGCTGCTATAAATATTTTTGTACATGTGGGTCCTTTTCCCACTTGTATGATATCTTTGGGATAAGTGGTATTGCTGGGTCAAAGGATATGCACAGTTTTATAGCCTTCTGGCATAGCTCCAAATGGCTCTCCAGAATGGTTGGATTTGTTCACAATTCCACCAACAATACATTAGTGTTCCAATTTCCCCTACATTGCAGCATTTATCATTTTCCTATTTTGTCATGTTAGCTAATCTCATAGGTGTGATATGGTACCTGAGTTGTTTTGATTTACATTGCTCTAATCAATAGTGATTTAGAGCATTTTTTCCATATGATTATAGATAGCTTTAATTTCTTCATCTGAAAATTGCCTGTTCATATCCTTTAACCATTTATCAATTGGGGAATGACTTGTATTCTTATAAATTTGACTCAGTTTTCCACATATTTGAGAAATGAGGCTTTTATCAGAGATACTGGTTGTAAAAATTCTTTCCCAGCTTCCCTCCTAATCTTGGTTGCATTGGCTTTGTGTAAAAACTTTTCAATTTAACGTAATCAAAATTATCCATTTTGCATTTCATAATGTTCTCTATCCCTTGTTTGGTCATAAATTCTTCTGTTCTACATAAATCTGACAGATAAACTATTCCTTGCTCTCCCAGTCTGCTTATAGTATCAGCCTTTATATCTCAATCACGTACCCATTTTGACTTTATTTTGGTATACAATGTAAGATACCTATGCCTAGTTTCTGCCATACTATTTCTAACTTTCCCTGGTGTTTCTGTCAAATAGTGAGTTCTCATCCCAGAAGTTGGCATCTTTGGGTTTATCAAACAGTAGATTACTATAGTTATTGACTACTATGTCTTGTGTACATAACCTATTCCACTGATCTACCACTCTATTTCTTAGTCAAGTACCAAGTAGTTTTGATGATTGCTGCTTTATTATACAATTTAAGATCCAGTATGGCTAGGCTATCTTCCCTTGTGTTTCTTTCCATTAATTCCTTTGATATTCTGGACCTTTTGTTCTTCCAGATGAATTTTGTTATTTTTTTCTAGCTCCATAACTTTTGGTACTCTGATTGGTATGACAATGAATAAGTATATTAATTTATGTAGAATTATAATTTTTATTACATTAGCTTGGCCTACCCATGGGCAATTGATATTTTTCCAATTATTTAATGCTTACTGATGGTTTTAGGTAGATGCTACTTATCATTTTAAGGAAGACTCCATTTATTCCTATGCTCTTTAGTATTTTTAATAGCAATAAGTGTTGTATTTTGTCAAAAGCCTTTTCTGAATCCATTGAGATAACCATGGTTTCTGTTAGTTTTGTTGTTGATATGGTCAATTATGCTAATAGTTTTCCTAATATTGAACCAGCTTTGCATTTCTGGTATAAATCCTATCTGGTCATAGTGTATTATTTTTGTGATAAGTTGCTATAATCTTTTTGCTAATGTTTTATTTAAAATTTTTGCATCTATATTCATTAGGGAAATTTGTCTATAATTTTCTTTCTGTGTTTTGGCTCTTCCCAGTTTAGGTATCAATACCATATTTGTATCATAAAAAGAATTTAGTAGGACTATTTCTTTACCCATGTCCCCATATAGTCTATATAGTATTAGAATTAATTGTTCTTTAAATGTTTAATAGAATTCACTTGTAAATCCATCTGGTCCTGGAGATTTTTTCCTAGGGAGCTCATTGATGGCTTGTTCAATTTCTTTTTCTGAAATGGGGTTAAGTATTTTATTTTCTCTTCTGCTAATCTGGGCAATTTATATTTTTGTAAATATTCATCCATTTCATTAAGATTGTCAGATTTATTGGCATACAGTTGGGCAAAATAACCCCTAATTATTGTTTTTATTTCTTCTTCAGTGGTGGTGAATTCGCCCTTTTCATTTTTGATACTGGTAATTTGGTTTTCTTCTTTTTTAAATCAGATTAATCAAAGGTTTATTTATTTTATTGTTTTTTTTTCCATAAAACCAGCTCTTAGTTTTATTAGTTCAATAGTTTTCTTAATTTCAATTTTATTAATCTCTCCTTTGGTTTTCAGAATTTCTAATCTGGCATTTAATTGGAGATTTTTAATTTGTTCTCTTTCTGGCTTTTTTAGTTGCGTGCCCAATTCACTGATCTCCTTTTTCTCTATTTTATTCATGAAAGCATTTAGAGATATAAAACTTCCCCTAAGAACTGCTTTCACTGCATCCCATAAGTTTTGGTATGTTGTCTCATTATTGTCATCCTCTTGTATGAAGTTATTGATTGTTTCTATGATTTGCTGTTTGACCCACTCATTCTTTAGGATTAGATTATTTAGTTTCCAATTAATTTTTAGTCTATCTTTCCATGGACCCCTTTTCATGTAACTTTTATTGCATCATGATCTGAAAAGGAGGCATTTAATATTTCTGCCTTTCTGCACTGGATTGTGAGGTTTTTATGCCCTAGTATATGGTCAATTTTTGTGTAGGTGTCATGTACCACTGAGAAAGTTATATTCCTTTCTATCCCAATTCAATTTTCTCCAGAGGTCTACCATATCTAACTTTCCTAAAACTCTATTCATCTCCTTAACTTCTTTCTTGTTTATTTTGTGGTTAGATTTATCTAGTTCAGAGAGGGGGAGGTTGAGGTCCCCCACTGGAATAGTTTTGTTATCTCATTCTTTCTGTAACTCCCTTCACTTCTCCTCTAAGAATGTGGATGCTACACTACTTGGTGCATATACATTTAGTAATGATATTACTTCATTGTCTATGGTGCCTTTTAGCAGGATGTAGTTTCCTTCCTTATCTCTTTTAATTAGATCTGATTTTGCTTTTGCTTTGTCTGAGATCTGGATTGCTACCCTGATTTTTTTACCTCAGCTGAAGCATAAATATATTCTACTCCTGCCTTTTACCTTTACTCTGTGTGTATCTCTCTGTTTCAAATGTGTTTTTTGTAAACAACATATTGTAGGATTATGATTTTTAATACACTCTGCTATCTGCTTCAATTTTATGGGAGAGTTCATCCCATTCACAGTTATGATCACTATCTGTGCCCTTCTTTCCATCTTGTTCCTCTCCCCGTTTCTGCTTTAATTTCTCCTTTCTCCCTTTCCCCACTAGAGTTTTGCTTTTGACCACTGCCTCCCTCAATCTTCCCTCCCTTCTATCAGTCCCCTCCCCTTTCTTTCCCTTTTCCCTTACTATTTCCCTCCCTTTTAACCACCCACTCCTTTTCTTTCCCCTCTTACTGCCTAAAGGGCAAGTTAAGAGTTCTATACTTCAGTATGTTATTCCTTTCTTGAGCCAAATTCAGAAAGAGCAAGGTTCAAACAATGCTCATCTCCCTCCCTTGTTTCCCTCTACTGCAATGTCTTTGTGCCTCTTCACATGATATAATTTACCCTTTTCTGCCTCTCCCTTCTGTCTTCTCCCACTACAATCCCTTTTCACCACTTAAGTAGGTTTTTTTTTATCATCACATCAAAGTCAATTTATATCCATACCCTCTACATAATTTCTTCTAAATGTCATAATATAGTACTCAAGAGTTATAAGTATCATCTTCCCGTGTAGGGATGTAAACAGTTTGCCCTTATTGAATAACATGCTTGGTTTTTTTTCCTGTTTATCTTTTTATACCTCTCTTGATCAAATTTTCCATTGAGCTCAGTTTTTTTCATCAGGAAGGTCTGGAAGTCCCCTATTCCATTAAATATCTATCTCCTCATTTGAACGATTATGCTCATTTTGCTGGGTAGCTGATCCCTGATTGTAATACAAGCTCCTTTGCCTTACGGAATGTCATATTCCAAGCCCTCTGATCTTTTAATGCAGACTGGGTCTTGTATAATCCTGACTGTGGTTTCATAATATTTGAATTATTTCTTTCTAGCTGCTTGCAGTATTTCTCCTTGACCTGATCATTCAGGAATCTGGCTACAATATTCCATGGTATTTTCAATTTGGGATCTCTTTCAGGAGGTGATTGGTAGATTCTTTCGGAAACTATTTTATCCTCTGGTTCTAGGACCTCAGGGCAGTTTTCCTTGATTTCTAGGCCAATAATGACCAATAATTCTTAAATTATCTCTTCTGTATCTATTTTCCAGATCAGCTGTTTTTCCAATGAGGTATTTTACATTTTCTTCTATTTTTTTCATTCTTTTGATTTTGTTTGACTGATTCTTGATCTCTCATATAGTCATTAGCTTCTACTTGCCCAATTTTAATTTTTAACAAATTGTTTTCTTCAGTTAGCTTTTGTACTTCCTTTTCCATTTTTACAATTCTACTTTTTAAGGAGTTTTCTTTAGTGTACTTTAAAAAATTTTGTCAATCGTATTTTTAAAGGGATTGTTCATTTTTTCTTCTACCTCTCTTATCTGACTTTTAAAATCCTTCTCGAGCTCTTCTAAGAAGGCTTTTTGGGCTTGCAACCAGTGCATATTCTTCTTTGAGGTTTCGGATGTGGGTATACTGACATGTTACCCTCTTCTGAATTTGTGTTTTGATCTTCCCTGTCCCCACAGTAAGAATCTATGGTCTTTGTTTTACTTTGTTGCCTTTTACTCACAGTGTTTGCCTTTTTGCTGGCTTTTACAGTTGATCTCTGCTTCTGGGGCACAGGGGGCACTGTCCCCTGCTTCTTGTGCTGGAGGCTAGGGGCCTGGCTATTGGCTTTGTATGCTGGGGCCTCAGGTGCTGGCAGCTGGAGGCTGTAGGGGTCTGATAGCTTACTGATGCTAAGCTGGAGCTGGTGGTAGTGGCTGGTGTGTGCCGAGGCCAGGTGGGGCCCTTTTGCATTTCCCCAGGACTACACTGAAGCTTATGGGGTGGGGATGGGAGTGGTGTGGCCGCTGGAGGTTGCCTCTTCAACCTAGGGCTGCATCAGAGCACAGGCAGGCTCAGCCACTGGTAGATGCTGTCCACTGGTGTCTCCTGGTTCCTCTGGCTGTGCCAAGACACATGAAGGTGAGGGGGTTCTGGTGTTGAAGCTTGCCTATTCCACCATTCTGGGGCTCAGGATCTCCCACTGGTCTGCTGAGGTGGGGCTTGCTGGGATGCCTCCCGTCCTACACTGGTCCCTTTGAGACACAGCAACAGGGACCCCTTCCATCAATCCCCCTCCCCAGCCTCATGAGCCAAAAGACTCCTACACCTTGTCTCTCTGCTGGCTCGACTGTTACAGGATTCCTCCTGGGGGGTATTTTCTGGGTCCTTGCAAGGTCAACAAGGGAGGGTGGGAAAAACCCACTGCTTACTCTGCCATCTTGGCTCCCTGAACTAAAGAAGACTAAAATTAAGTCAAGTCAATAAGCATTTATTAAATGTTAACTATGTGGCACATTGTTCTAAGCTCTGGGGATAAAAGGCAAAAACAATCCTTGCCCTCAAGGAGCTCCATTCTAATGGAGGAGTTCACAATTTAATGGACTAAATTAGTGGAAAGTAGCAACAACAGAGGTTGAAACATTTAAGGCAGTTTAAATTACCTGAAATGAAGGAGACCAAATAATACTTCTTATATAATCAACAACTCAGTTAAGAAGGGATAAGAATTAAACACTTCTATAGAGACTTTGGTATATGCTGTCAGTAGCAAAGTATAGATATTGCCCAATATATTGCATAACTTTCACTGAACAGGATATTAATTAAAAAGGAACAGAGTCTGGCATTTATCTTCATACATACCTCCTCTACTCACCCTTCCAACAAAAACAATCCTTCAAGAACCCTGCACTTACCAAGCCTGTTATTTGTTATATCTATAGGGTTCCAGGACAAAAAAATTAAGAAATTAGCTACGTAGTTATGAGAAATAAATAAACTGTGAAGTCAACTAGCATTTATTAAGCACCTATCATGTGCTAGGCACTATGCTAAGTGTTGGGGATACAAAAAAAGACAAAACAGTCCTTGTTTTCAAGGAGCTCATAGTTCAATACAAATAAATACTTGTGCCCATTTTGATGTACAAATAAATCCTATACAATAATATATTTCAGCAATGCTACTTTGCTTTAGGGTTTTAAAAAACATGCAAACTGGCATATTCAACAAATCAACAATTGTGAAAACATAATACATAATTTCCACGCTAAGGCAAAACCAAACAACTTGCCAGAAGAGGGAGCCCAAGTGAAAATAATTAGTTTGCCAATGGCTAAAACTTGATAGAAAAAAAAATCTCAAAAGGATAGCTTTATTTCAGATTCAATTACAAATAGGTCCAAAGTTAATCTTAGGGGCAGCTAGGTGGCACAGAGGCTAGAGCTCTGGCCTTGGTGTCAGGAACACCTGAGTTCAAATCTGGCCTCTGACACTTAACTAGCTGTGTGACCCTAAGCAAGTCACTTAACTCCAATTGCCTCACCCAAAGGCAAAAAAAAAAAGTTAATTTTAGAGGGAAGATAAAAGTAAAATGCATTGAAAATTATTTCTGATGGTATCTGAGAATGTTGTTTCCTAATGACCTGACATTTATGTCTTTAAGAAACAAAACTAGTTTCAGATCACTGATAAACTTTACTTGACAAACCAATTATCATGAATAACAAGTATTCAACTAAAGTATTCATGGACTACTGAGGTGTGTAAGGCTATATGCCCCTACACTAAATGGTCCCACTATGCTGTGCTTAAAAATTATCCATATTTCTAATCTCTATCCTGTTAAGAGCACTAATATTTCATTGCCATTAGTATGTCATACTACTTTTAAAATACATAATTACCTGGAGTGATCACTGAATCATGAAACTGGAATTATCTTTTTAAAAACCCCTCTCCTTAAAAGAAACAGAAGCCCAGAGGAATTACATGACTTTCCCAAGTAGCAGAGCTGGGATTAGAATTTATGTCTGACTCTCAAGTTTTATTTAGGTTCAACTTCATCACTGTTTCTTTATGCTTCCTCCTGTTCAATTAGCTGATACTATGAAATTCAGGTCAAAAGAAATAGAATGAGGTTTTTTTCAAGGATAGTTGATTGAGGGACAAAGCAGCGATACATAGAGCTTTGGGGCTGGGTTCTGGCAAGGTCCAGGTCAGATTAGGGACCCTGGAATTCCTGGGGCAGTGGGAAGGTGGGGTCGGGAAATGTTAGGAAAGAGGAATGTATCTTTCTGACTCATACTTTCATATTACACAAAAGAGAGAACGATGATGTGCAAAGTTCTTTTCCCCAGATTTTAGCAATAGTGAAGAAAGAAGGAGGAATTAGGAAGGAGGCAACTCATTAGATACTCTTTATGCCAAAGAACAAAAAAAAAGTCACACCAGGGAAAAACGTTGTCAACATTTATCTGCGTCTGCCAAACTAATTTACCCATGCTTTATACAGGTTCCATACTTGTACAAAGCAACTGAAAAAAAAAAGTATTTAAGTGCCTAATATGTGCCATTGACTATACCAAGGCACTAGAGATAAAAATACAAAGAATGAACTTATTTCTTCTCACAAGTAGCTTACATTCTCATGGGGGGAAGACAAAAAATACAAATATAAATACATACCAAGTAAATATAAAGTGAATAAATGCAAATAAATACAAATATATGTGAAGTAATTAAATACAAGGTAATTAGAAGGGGATAGAGAGCGTTAGTAGTTGTGGGGATCAGAAAAGGCTTTCATGTAGAAGGCCTGAGCTGTGTCTTAGAGGAAGAGAAATAACTGAGGAAAAGGTAAAGAGGTTGTGAATTCCAGGTATGTGGGATGGTAAAGGCAAAGGTACGGACTGAGGAGATAAAGTGTCATATAGGAGACCTGGAGATAACAGTAAGACTCTGTTGTGGGAAGAAATATAGGCACATATCCCAATAAGATCTTCTGGCCAATATCATCTCAAAATAACATCATTAATACATTATTGCCAAATTCCAGTTTAATGTTATGAAATTTCACCACAATGTCGTAAAGTCAATCTTTCTTTAACCTTTTAACTAAATGCTCTACCCCTATAATATTGTGGCCCCAATAAAGCCAATTAAAAAAGTTAGATGGACTATGCCTGTATATCCTCATTGCTTGAAGATTTATCTATGCTTATGAATCTTTCATCCTCCTTCATCACCTTCTTTTTATCAGTCATCCTGGACACCACTGAAACGTTTTAAAAAATGTCACCAATTACCTCTTAGGCCCCCTCACTCTGGAATTATTCCAATTCTACTGTCACTAACAATTGTTGCAATCTAATATATTCCTGGACTTGTCACCATTTACTAGACAAATTTACTCTATTCATTTTTTCTTTAGCACCTTCTATCATAAAAAAGATACCTAAAATACACCAAACAGTATTCTATAATATTTAGTGCTTTCCCAATGGATTTAATTTTCATCTTTATGCTGATGATCCTCAAATCTGCTTATTTTGCCCAATTTCTCTGCTGACCTCCAGTCTCACATCTCTGTCTTTCAGATATTTCAAAATGGAAGTCCAATAAACATCTTAAACTCAAATGTCTAAACAGAACTCCTTATTTTTCTCCCTAAACTCTGCTCCCCTCTCCTACCTTTCCTATTACTGTAGAGGGTAACATCACCTTCCCAGTCCCTCAGATTCACAACCTAGAAGTCATCCTGGATTCCACACACTTCTCATCACCTCCACCCCCTATTTGCAAGCTGTTGCAAAGCCTGCTGTTTTCACTTTTATAACATCTCCCAAATATGCCCCACTCTCTCCTCTTTTTTTTTTGACACCATTTTCCTTTTTTAATTCAAGAAAATAACCTTTACTTTTTTCAGGTTTTTTACATGTGAGTATAAATAAGACCCTTTTAATAAAAGATAAGGATCCCCCAACTTCCCAGTAGTCTCTACCCACACTTCAACCCTTACTGGAATGAGGTATACCTCTCTAGTGCAGGCCTTCATCGCTTCACAGCTAGATTACTGCAACAGCCTGCTGGTGAGTATGCCTTCCTCCAGTCTCTACCAATTCCAATCCATCTTACATTCAGCCATTAAAGTGATTTTCCTAAAGTCTGATCATGTCACACTCACTACTCAATAAACTCCAATGGCTTCCTACTGCCTCTAGGAGCAAATACAAAACGCTCTCTTTGAGCCCACTATTACCTTTCCAGTCTTCTTATACCTTAATTCCCAATACATACTCTTAGATTGAGTGGCATTGGCCTCTTGGCGATTCCCTGAAGATACTCCATCCTTAAGCTCCAGGCATTTTCTCTGGCTGTCCCCCATATCTGGAATGCTTTCCTTCCTCTGCTCAGCCTACTAGCTTCCCTGGCTTCCTTTAAGTCCCAACTAAAATCTCACCTTCTACAGGAAGGCTTCTTCAGCCCCTCTTAATTCTAGTGCCTTTCCTCTGTTTACTATTTCCTATATGTTTGTTTACATTAGATTAGATTATTATTCAGATTGTAAATCCCTTGACGGCAGTAATTGTCTTTTGTCTCTTTTTGTATTTCCAAACCTTAGAAGTACCTGGAACACAGCAGGCACTTAATAACGTTAATCATCCATTCTTCTGTTCTCTATGCATTTCAAAAATTTGTTTTAATAGAACTGGAAGGAAATCTTAGAGGTCATCTAGTTCAAATTCCCATTATAAAGAGAAGAAAATTGAGACTCAGAGTATTAAACTGACCTGCTCAGGTTCAAAGAGGAAATAAGTAGTAAACTGGGATTAAAATTTCAGATCTGCTTCTAAATCCATTGTTTTTTTTTCCTACTACACCTGTGCTATAGTCAAAAGAGTGCTGGTTTTAAAGTCATGTCATCTGGGGCCAAATCCCAGCTCTACCATTTAGTATTTGTGTGACTTTGGGCAAGTCCCCTCCCTTTTCTGGGCCTCAGTTTTGTCATCTGTAAAATGAAGGGAAGTCCTCTGAGGTTCCTTCCAATTCTCTATTTATGATATTATGATTTTAAAAAACTATTTCATCATACCTCTCCCTAGTGCCTAGTAGATCAAATCCAAACTCCTCATTTTAAATTTTATAGCCCAACACAGCTATTCTATTCTTTCTGTCATATCTCTCCCCTGCAACATCCTTTCACCTAATATTTTCGTCATTCCAAAATTTAAACCTTTGCTAATATGTTTCTATTGCTCCTACCGTCTCAGTCTATTTATATTCATTAGTTCTATTAAGACTGGATTTTAAGATTTTCTCCAAAAAGCTTTCCCAAGTTTAACCACACTCTATGTTAAACAGACTGTTTTGAGGTTTCTTAATACTTTCTATATTGTTTGTATTATAAATCTTGTCTTCTCAACCATAAAAGCTTATAAAGTCCTTAGTACCACAGAAAGAATACTAGACTTAGAGTTATAAAACCTTAATTTAAAGCCTGGCTCTGACACTTACTACCTATGTAAATTTGAATAACTCATTAGTCCTCTCCAGGCCTCAGTTTCTTCATCTGTAAAATGAGGGGGTTGGAATAGATGATCAAGTTCCTTTCAAAATCCAGATCCATGATCCCTTGATAGAAGTCTGGAGGACAGATTTAAGGGGAAAGACATTCAAGAGGCTACCCCTTTTATCTCATTTGCATCACCAATTGTTTAATACAGTTTTCTACAATTAGCAGGCCCTCAATAAGTCCTTGATGAATAGGGAAAATATTCTGAGAAAAACAAAAAACAAAAAAAACCCTGTCAAACTAAAAGTGGATTGTGAAGCAGATAGATATAAATGATTTTCTAAAATCACATTTTAAGAAAAATCTTGGGCTTCTAAGTATCCATTCAAAGAATCTGATTTTCTTTCTAATCTCTTGGTACTAGCCTAGCTAAACTAGGAAAAATTCATTACACTGTTGGCTGCTAGACTTATCTTTGGTTGTCTCTGATTACTAAAAAAAACTTCACATGAAAGAACTCCTCTGATGTGGAGATGTCTTTGGGTCCTAAAGCTTTTGCCAGCAAATTACAAACTTTGGCAGTCCTAACTAGAAAAATCAATTAGTTAACATTTGTTAAGCATGATTACTATTTTGAATAATCCTATTACTATTATTAATATTAATACTAATCCTATTATGTACTAGGCCATATGGCAGAGAGTAGAGATACATAAACAAAAATAAAACAGCTTCTAATGTTGAGTAGCTTACATTCTATGAAAGAAGATATGTATATAGGAAGCATATACAAAATATATACATGTATAAGATATATTTGTATATATGCATGTATAAGATACACAAACACACACACATATAGGTGGGTATAGGTGGGGGGATACTAGCAGCTGGGGGATCAGAAGACCCTTCTGTAGAAGGGGATGCTTCAGCAGAGTTTTGAAGGAAGCAAAGGATTCTAAGAAACTGAGGTGAGGAAGGAGTACCTGAGAGGACACCTAGTACAGCCCCCTCATTTTACAGATGACAAAACTGAGGCCCAGAGAAGTGAAAGGACTTGGCCAAGACCACACAAATACTAAATGGTAGAGCTGGGATTTGACTCCAGGTAATAATGATTTTAAAACCAGTACTCTTTTGAGTATAGCACAAGTGTAGTAGCAAAAGAATAGTGGATTTAGAAGCAGAGACCTGAAATTTTAATTTTTCCAGGCATGGGGGAAAACCAGCATAAAAGTACAGAGACAGGGGAAAGAGTGTTATGTGTAAGAAATAACAAGGATAGTTTGGATGGCCTTTAGAGTGTGGAAAGGAGAACACTGAATAATATAATTGGAAAAGCAGGTTGGGGCCAATTTGTGAAAGCTTTAAAATGTTTTGAGCACAGACTCAACTGTGGACTTTGTGACTGTTGTCTTTGAATACTAGTCTAGCTAAATGCAGAGAGGCTCATTACTAGGTTGCCTGAATGGTGATTTATTTTTTGACCACAGCTACTCTTGAGGACCACCTACTAAGTTACATAGGGAATGTCAGTTTTCAGTGGAGGGAAGGACACATCTTTGAAGTATTGAGTTACAGCAACTTCACAGCAGAATCAAAATTTTGGGTGACCACTTGTTAGGTATGCTGTGGAAGAGACACCTGTTTAGGTATGAGTTGGACCAACTGACACATGAGGCCCCTTCTGACTGAGAATTAATGATTACCATATCACAGAATCAGAAATTAAGAATTAGAAAGGAACACAGCATCCATCTAGTACAACCCATGCTGAGAGGGAATTTCTAGACTAACATACCTGACAAGTAGGTATCCAGCCTCTGCCTGAAGACTTCCAAGGAATGGGAATCTATTACTTTTCTAGGCAGTCCATTCTCCTTTGCAAGCTCTAATTGTTAGTAAGTTTTTCCTTATATCAATGCTCGAAGTTAGATGGTCCAGTAGATATAGCATGAGACTTACAGTCAGAAAGACTTAAGTTTGAATCCTATCTGAGTCTTACTAGCTGTGTGACCATAGCAAGACCTCTAATCTCTACTTCAGTTTCTTCATCTGTAAAATGGGGAAAATAATAATACCTGTAGTTGTTATGAGGATCAAATGAGTTAACATATATAAAGCACTTTGCAAACCTTAAAGTACTATATAAATGCTAGTTGTTGTTACTACTACTACTACTACTACTACTACTACTACTACTACTACTACTACTACTACTACTACTACTACTACTACTACTACTATGCTTCTTTTAAACTTGCTTCCATCCAGTACTACTAGTTCTGTCTTTTGGAGCTAACACAAGAAGTCTAATTCCTCCTGCACATTACATCCCTTAAAATACTTGAAGGGAATGATGATGTTCTTCCTAATACTTCTTTTCTAAACATCCCTAGTTCCTTTAATCTTCACCGACATGTACTCAAGTCCCTTCAATTTCCTGTTTGCCCTTCTCTGCTTACTCTCCAGGTAATCAATGTCCTTCTTTAAATGTGGTATCCAGAATTGAACACAGTATTTTAGATGACATCTGAGGAGAGTGGTGTACAGGGGGACTCTTGCACTTTCTTATTCTTGGAAGTTATGCCTTTATCAATGTAGCCGAAGACTGCATTTGGCTTTTCTGTCTACCACAACACACTGGTGACTCTTACTGAGCTTGCAGCACTATTCCCTTCCTACTCCCATCCCTTACTCTAATATTTTTTCAGATCTTTAAGAAAGAGAATATAACTACTGAAAGAATATTAAATTACATCTATAATTATATATGTACTACATTAGTACAGAGGGAGAGAGTGTTGGATTTGGAGCCAGAAGGAATGAGTCCAAGTTCTGGCTCTAATACCTAGACCTGTGTGTCCTGAGGCAAATTATTTCACCTCTCTGGGCTTCAGTTTCTTTATCTATAAAATGAAGGGGTTGGACTTAAGAAATCCTTCTTGGTTCTATACTGATGAACCTAAAAGCTCTTAATGTAGATGAATACATAGCTAAGTATTGATATAATTAGAACATCTACTACCAATGAGCTGCTTTCCCCCCCGGTAGTCATGATGCATGGAATGCTTTCTTACTAAAATGTCAAGGAACTCAATAAAAACAGAGCACTTTACTACAAGGTAACAGCTATTCTAGAGGAAGCTATAAATACTTAAATGAGTCAAGTCATGAATTTGTTATAATCTTCTTTGACTAAAGCATTAAAACATACTTTCTAATCTTATATTAATCATGCTCCAAAATTACCTTAAAATTCCCATAAGGCTAATCATTCAAATTAAGGTAGGTACTGTGGCAAGCTAGATCAGGAGCTAGCTTCAAGCCCCACTTTTGACATATACTGGCCGCATGAACCTCAGTTAGTAATTTAATGTCTTGGTGCATTAGGCAACTTAATAAGACTAAGAATGGCAGAGAAAGTACCAACCTGCTTTAGCAAAAGTTTTTTTTTTCTCACCTGGGGTTCCTATACCACTGAAATTACAGGTCTAGTCGCTATCCATACTTAATAATAATAAGATATTTTTAAAAAGTTGACATTTATATGGTACTACAAAGTTTACAACGAATTTTACATTCATTATCTCATCTGGATCTATCAACAGTCCTGTTAGACAGCTGTTATTACACGGAATAAAAGAACTGGCTTGCTGTAATAAGGGCCCAGTTAAAGTTAGATTACATCAATTTATAATGGACATAATCAGCAAAGTGACTTCCTCCACTGCTGTTCAGCAGCACGTGAATAGGAGTTAATGACAAATCAAAGAGGCAAAGGATCTGAGAGGACAGCGAAGAGCTGAAATGATTAGCTTTAGAGTCAAGATTGGAGAGAAGACTGTCAGAGAAGTAATAATAGACTGAAAAAGTACTAAGGGGTAGAGGACTGGAGGTCTCAATCAGGGTGAAAAGTAGATTTAGGAAGGATAAAGCAGGGGAAGAGATGAAATGATAAGATCAAACAGGAGGATGCCAGATCTTTTATTAAGAAAGTAGTATATGTGTAATGTGAGGTCTGGTATGTGACCATCTATATGTGTGGCTGAGGTAGTTAATAAAGGAGCTTATAGGATTTAAGAGGGCTGAGGAGAAAGTTTGAGGGCACATCAACATGGTTATTGAAACTTTTTACTATAAGAAAATGAATAGGGAAAGACAGGAATATAGTGAACCAAGCATTAAATTCCTGGGGGTCAGTATACAACAGACACCATAATTTAGATTGGGTGGGAACTTTTGATATTACAGA
The DNA here is from genome assembly GCF_003287225.1 of Phascolarctos cinereus. NCBI lineage: Eukaryota > Metazoa > Chordata > Mammalia > Diprotodontia > Phascolarctidae > Phascolarctos > Phascolarctos cinereus. The sequence goes on along the minus strand of NW_027555958.1, from coordinate 265,766,088 downwards.
CTTCAAAGAAGGTCAGGTAGTGCTGAGTAATAGTAGTGCAGAAAGAATCTGAAGTAGTAGTGGGGGAGACGAACACCAACACCTTATACAGGACCAGTGCATGGAGGGTATGGGTAAAAGTACAGTTGGTAGTAGAGAGGTAGACTAGGGATGTAAGTCAGAGATGTAGTGCCATCAAAAGGAAGCCAAGTCTTAGGCTTGTAGATAAAAGGTGTGTTTTACAGAAAAAGGTCCAGAATGAGGGGACATTTGTTCACTATAGAAAAGTAGTTCCATAGGATAAAGTGGAAAAAGTGGGGAGAATTAAAGTGGGGCCCAAGTGGGGTAAAACTAAGGAGGGGGATGAGAGAATAGAAGGTTGGTATGCTCCTATACCTCTGGTGATTAATTAATATGATAGAGAGAGAAACTAGTGGTGGGAAACCGTAAGCCATAGGGATAATAGTGGGTAGCTGATGAAAAATAAAGCTCACAGTCTTCAAGATGTGTTGCTGCCAGCCTAGGCCAGGGGAGGGTTTGAAATGAATAGGCAGCATTGCAGCTGGATCTTTTTCAGCTAAGCAAAGGGTTCTGGGCCTGCTGCTACTGCTCCTTCCTCTCTGGGGGTAAGGGTTTGTGGGAAGATGGGACAGGATCAGTGGCTAGGTGGTACTGATATAGTTAGTGCAGAAGGGAGCTAGGTTAGCTCTGGGTCTTAGGAAGGACCCAGACTATGCTGTTGTTATTTTTAAATTTTGTTCTCCTAATATTCTTGTGAGGGATGACAATTATCACCCTCATTTTAGAGAATGAGTAAGACTACCCAGCAGATTTTTCCAAAGTCAACAATTAGTGGCAGTCATGATTTTTGCTGAAAAGAGCAAGTATAATAAAGGAATATATTATATTTGATAACTCTTCTCATTAAGGACAATGACTGAAAGTATGCATTCCAAAAAAAAGGATGTCTGCATCAGAAAAGCCAAAAATAGGCATATTTCATCTTGAACATAATTTATGGACTATGCTTCCAAATTTCATCAGTTAATCCAGACTCCTGGCCACCTTTTAGAATAAAGTCAAATATAAGGTAGCACAGCAAAGCGGTCACCACCATAACCACCCAATAGTAAAAAGAAGTAACTCCTCAAACCACATATTTCTACATTTCAAATGGGAGTACCATTTCTACTCAACTTTCATAAGAATTTGCCAGTCATTAAGTGTGCCTCCATTTAATATTTAGTCTAAGTAATGGTTCTTTATCTGTGTTGCAGAGGAAGCAACATCCTAACCCTTTCCCCCATGTAAACTAAGTGGAGATATGAATTGGTCAAGCCATCCTGGAAAGCAGTTTAGAAATGTCCCCAAAATCATTAAATTGGACATACCCATTAAGAAAGAAGGAAAAGATCTATGTATAAAAATATTTATAATAAGTATTTTTTAGTAGAAAAGAACTTGAAACTAAGTGGGGGAAGTGTTATCCATCAACTGGGGAATGCTAAACAAATTGTGGTATCTGAACATAAAGGAATGCTATTATGTCATAAGAAATGATGACAGGCAGTTTCAGTGAAACATGAGAAAACTTGTATGAACTGATGCAGACTGAAGTGAGCTGAATCAGGAGAATAATTTATACTACACCAGCAATATTGCGAAAAATAACAATTTTGAAAAACTAAGAACTCTGAACAATGAAATAATCAACCATTATTCCTAGAGACAGAAGATGAAGAATACTATTGACCTCCTGACAAAGAGGTGATGGACAGATATGGAGAATGAGACACAGTCAATATGAGATTTTTGTTTATTTGCCCCTACTTATTTGTTACAATTGTTTTCTTTTTCTTTTCTTTTCCTCCAATTGTGTGTGTGGGGGTCATTTTTGTATAAGTGAGAAAAAAAGACAGAATTTAATTTTGAAAAAAAGCTTAGCTTTCCCCTAAACTGGCTAGAATTCTCTATTTCTATTATGATCACAGTAATAGCTGAAATTTATATAGTTCTCGAAGAGTTACAAAGCCTTTTTTATATGTTCTCACATTTGATCCTCACAATAATACTATGAGGTAGGTACTAAAGGTATTATTAGTCCCATCTTATAGATAAGGAAATAAATTCAGAGAAGTTAAATAACTCACCCATAGTTGGAGAACTATTAAATATGAGAGGAGGATTTAATCCAGGTTTCTTCTGACTCCACACCCATGTTTAAATCCTTGATATTATCAAACCTCTGACTCATTCTTCCACTGCCACCATCCTATTACAATACATTATTAACACCTGCCTGGACTACTACAATATCCTAACACAATTTCACACCTTCACTCTTTTGTTTAAATTTAAAGTGAATTATTCAGCAATTTAGGATTTGTCCTGAAACTTTCCTGGTCCCCTTTGTATACTCTCATCTCAAAAAAATCTTACCCATCCTTTAAATAACATGAAAAGAAGAACTCTCCCATGAAGCCCTTTCTGATTTGATTTCTCTTGGTCAACTCAATAAGTTAGTTAGGAGTAAAAAAAAAAGTTGAAAAGACCAAGAATTGGAATATAGCAGAAGCATCTAAAAATCTTCACCAAAGGGAAATCTAGATGATAACAAATACTGTAATTCTCTAATATGAAGTAAGGAAGAGAAAATTGTATCTTTTTATAAAAAAATTTATTTTTAATTTTCAACATTCACTTCCGTAAGTTTTAAATTTCCTCCTCTTTCCTCCTTTCCTTCCCCCCTCCCCAAGACAACGTGTAATCTGATATTGGCTCTACATATACATTCATATTAAACATAGAAAACTTTATCTTTAAAGCTATACTTCTGCATGATAAAATCAGGATAATTATAGTAAAAAGTGTTGACACATTCAAATGACATTTTACAAGATGATTTTTCAATTCAATTTCCACCTAGGTTTGAGTTCTAGATTTATCATTAACTAGTTCTATAACTTTGGGATAATCACAACCTTCACTTTGGCCTCAGTTTCCTCATCTGTAAAATGAAAGAAACAGCCTACATGATTGCCCAGGTCACCTTCTAGCTCTAAAATCATATGAATCATAAGTAATCTCTGAATTACCAAATAATCAAATACAACAAAAATATTAAGTGATATAGATATGCCAACTACTGGGTGAATTAATCAACAATTTTAGTAAGCACTCTACTACTGAAGCTGCAGAGACAAAAAAAAACTATACTTGGCCTCATAGAGCTCACATTTTATCAATCAAGAAAAGCTGTACATATATAAATATATACAAAATACATAAAAGATAATTTTTAGGGGGAGGGAGACATTAGCAGCTACGAATGTGGATGTTGGGAAGGTGCAGGACCTGAAAGGCTTCATGTAGGAAGTGACATTTGAACTGAGTTTTGAAGTAAAGTAGGGACTGCAAGAGGTAGAAGTAACAAGGGAGTGCATCCCAGATAAGGAGTAACCTGTACAAAGGCATGAACCAAGAGATACAGTATTATATGTTAGCAACAGCAGAAAACCAGCTTGGCAAAACTGCAAAGTGTGTGAAGGGAAGTAATGTATCATAAGACTAGAAAGGCAGGCCTTAACTAAATCATTTACACAGAAGTTTGTATTAGATCCTAGAGGTAATAAGGAACAACTAGAATTATTTGAGTAAGAGTGCAACACAGTCAGACTACTTTTACAGCCAGGGGAGGAGGGAATGGACAGGGAGATATTTGAGACAAATACAAACATAGCAGAATTATTCTCATTGTGGAATTACATTCATTACTAATTTTGAAAGAAAAATTCAAAGACCCAAAATAAGAGGCCATCTGAAGAAAAAGAGTATGAGTTCTGAAGCAGAAAAGGTGTCTCTATTCACCAGAGTGGCAGTCAGTGATCAAGTAAATTTTCTTTTTTTCCACGTACATATAGTCAAGTCTCTGGAACAATGTCAAATTCAAGCATTGTAATGAAAAGGTTCCATGCATACTATGAAGGCTGTAGCTACTGTCATATGGAATTTCTTGAGTGCTATTAATGGGCTCTTATGGAAAGCAGACTGTAGGTACAATTGTGTGAAGATGGTCAAGTAATTTTACAAGCTAGCTGACATACAGCAGAGGAAACACTAAGAAAATGGATTAAAACCATTAACTTCTGCTATGTCTCAAAGAAGAACAAGCAGATTTTTTTTCTAAACACAATCTATTACAGATTTTTGAGTCTCTGAACTATCACAGTATATTTAATAGAGAAAAATTGCTATAACAACTTATGTGGTCATTCAACCTACATAACACCTTTTGTATACAAGGAGAACTCTATCAAACTGAGATAAACTACATAAAATATACCTGATTTTCTAACTGAATCAGCAGGAGAAAGCTTGTTTCTAAGAAACTGAATCCTGATGCCTTTTAGAAAGATTTTTAACAGTCAGCCACATTTATGTGCCTTTGATGTGCCAGGCATTGTGATAACTGCTGGTGATACAAAGAAAGGTAAAAGGTAATCCCTGCTCTCAAAGAGTTTACAGTCTAATGGGAAAGACAACATACAAACGAAGATGTACAAACAAGGTATATACAGGATAAATTGAAAATAATCAACAGACAGAAAGCACTAGAATTGAGGAGGTTTGGGAAAGGATCTGTATAGAAAGTGGGATTTTAGCTGGGACTTGAAAGAAGACAGGAAGTCAGGAGGCAGAGATGAGGAGTGAGAGCATTCTGGGTATGGGAGGCAGCCAGTGAAAACATATAGTCAGGTGGTAGAGTGCCTTGTTCGAGAAACAGAAAGAAGGTCAACGTCAGTAGATCACAGAGTATACGGTGAAGTATAGGGTATAAGAAATCTGGAAAGGTAGGGGGCAGGTTATGAAGGGCTTTGAATGTCAGGGGATTTTATGTTTGATCCTAGAAATGACAGGGAGCCACTGAAGTTTATTTAGTAGAAGGATGACATGCTCAGATCTGCTAACCAGGAAAATCACTTTGATAGTGGAGGATGAACTAGAATGGAGAGAGACTTATGTCAGGCAGACCAACAAGCATGCTACTGCAACAGTCCAGGCGATGAAGTGATAAAGGTGATATCTGCAACAGGGTGGTAACAGCATCTCTCTGGGATGTATTAAGAGAGATGACACAAAGGCAAAATTGAAAATCCTTGACAACAGACTGGATACAGGGAGTAAGACGGAAGAGTTGAGAATGGCATCTATGTTGCGGGCCTGAGTGACTAGGAGGATGGTGATACCCTCAACAATAATAGGGAAGTTAGGAAGAGAGGAGGGTTTGGGGGATAAGAAAATGAGTTCAGTTTGGGGTATCTGGAGTTTAAGATGTCTACTGGACATTCCAGTTCACAGGCAGTTAGAGATGTCAGACTGGAGATCAGCAGAGAGTTTAGGGCTAGAGAGATCTGATAGTCATTAGCACAGAGATAACAGAATAGGGAGCTGATGAGATCACCAACCAATATAGTAGAGGGGAAAGAGAAGAAGGCCTAGGATAGAGTCCTATGGGACATCCACAGTTAGCAGGCTTGACCTGGATGATGATTTAGCAAAGGAGACAAGAAGGAATGGTCAGAAAAGTAGGAGGAGAGCCAGAAGAGAACAGTGTTACTAAAACCTAGAGAGAAAAGAGTATCAAAGGAGAAGCAGGTGACTGACTCAAAGGCTACAGAGAAATAAAGAGGAATGATGATTGAGAAAAGACCATAAGATTTGGCAATTAAGAAGAGAGTGTTATTATCTTGGGAGAGAGTAGTTCTGTATGACTGATGAATTTGGAAGTCAAATTGAAAAATGTTAAGAAGTGAGCAAGAGAAGTGGAGGCTCCCAAACCATTCCTCTTGCAACAAAGGCCTCAGTAAAAGTACCTGGAGCCTAAAGGGGGAGTGGAGTCAATAAGGGAGGATTAGCCACAACTTCTTGAGGGCAGCTACCCCTTGAGCACTCAAACACATACCACATGGAGCAAATTCTCTTAATCTTACTTTTGTTGATGCTGACTTGAACTTTGTTTCCTTTAAAACAGTGGAGATATATTTATGCAGGAATCATACTCTAACTTATTCTATGATTTTGGTCATTGCTTTGTGCCTACCTTGAGAAGGCCTTATGCTACAACCCCAATTCCAGGCAATACAACTCCAGTTAAGAAAACTTTGTTCTAGGGAGAACTATAACAATAAGAAGGACTGTGGAGAAGCTTTAAGGTAAGAACTAGATCTAAGTGTTCAGAGTTTTGGCATTAAGCCTTGGTTTCCTAAATTTATGTCACTACCTTCCATTTATCGCCCAAGTCTTGCTGTTATTATGGCTTCCCAAAGATATCATTACACCAAAGACTCTTTCCTCTATCAAATAACTGCTCTAGGAAAATCTTTCTTGAAGAAGGCTAAGGTGAGAAGTATGTTCTTAAATTTTTAGCCAAGTCATAACAAGGACACACTTGGGAAAATATGAAAAATGACTCTCATCAGATTGGCTTTAAATATGCTCTAGGCTAAATGTAGACTAGCTCAAGTTGAATATATTTCTAGGACTTAAACAAACAAAACACAAATATAGTCTAGTCTCTATACCAGGGCTTCTTTACCTTTTTTGCATTACGAACCTTTTTTGGTCTTCTAGTGAAGACTATTCTCAGAATAACGTTTTTGAATGCATAAAACAAAATACATAAGATTACCAGAAAAACTGATTACACTGAAATATAAATATCAAAACATAAAAACAAATAAAAAAGCCTAAGTTCATAGACTCTAGGTAAGAAGCCCTACTCCATTCTTTTAAACATTAAAGACATGTGATATGACAAAGTTTCAGAGATGCTTCACCTTCTCAAGCTGCAGACTCCACTAAGACTGCTTGGCCTATATACTAAACTTCCAACTATACACTCTACCACATTAGCTACCATCCTCCTTTAGGCAATTATAGAAACCCTTCTTTGTACCCCCTCCCCCAACTGCCCTGTCCAAGAAAATTAAAATATAATAATATGAAGGTTGGAAAATGTACTTTATTTGTAAATGTAAGAGAAATATTAACTACACTACAATGTATATACAACATACTCATCTAGGTTCATACTATACCATACCTAGCTCAAATGCCCAATTAGGAATTTACAACTATGGAAACTACACAATATTCTTCACAAAATGATGAGTAACTGGTTTATATTAACATTGAGACTCACAAACCTTGATGATGTTACTACTCATAGCTGAATTATTTAGAATTCAATAAATATTTTTTATTTACAAAGTAATTTCAAATCATTATTACTATTTATTGCTAGTATAGTTAGTACAGCTTCTGATAAACTGTTCCCAAAGGAGCAATATTTCAGATAAGATAAAAATCTAGTGAGAACTTACAAAGAGGAATGAAAATAACCATCAAAAATATAATAGAAATAATAACTCTCTATGTGTAAAGTGGCAGGACAATGTAATTCAATATTACTACACAAGAATAAGTAATATGTCACTGTGCAAGAAAAAACAATTACAATGACAATGACAATAGAATATAGTTGGTACTGAAACAGCTAGAGAAACATTTCAACAAATGTGAAAAGGAAAAAGAATGCTTCAAGCTGATAGCAAGGGAACCAATTCCAACAACTCTTCCTTTAATTCATTCTTTAAATGACGAGAATAAGTTAGTACTTTTCATTTAAAACCACCAATTCAAGCACAAACATGTACCACAATAAAGTCTACAGGAAAAAGAAAAGGTATTATATAAATTTAAAGGGCTCCTCTTAAGAGTATAAAATGGAGCCATCCATTTTGCCTCAGCTGCAAGGATAGATACCAGATAATAATAGCTGGTATTTATATAAGTGCTTTAAAGTGCTTACCATGTTATTTCATTTAACTCTCACAACAACCCTGTGAGGTAGGTACCATTATTATTTTCATTTTTCACAGATGAGGAAACTAAGGTCCACAGAGGTTAAGTGATTTGTCCCATGTCATATAGATACTAAATGGCAGAGTGAGGATTAGAATAGATACTAAGTGCTCTCCTCTTCATCAGAGTTTACCTTTTTATAGAACAAATCACTAGGTTTCCCATTATATTTCTAATGAGCTTACCTTTCATGTTAACAGTGATAGGCCAGAGACATACTATGTTAATTTCCAAGGTTCTATGGATATTCGTGTGACATTACATCAAACTGCTAAGACAACTAGATTAAAGATATTCCATATGTGATGGAAATGTTTAAGGGCAAAGTAAAAGGTAAAATTTAAAATATGCACACTCATTTTAACACATTTTTAAACAAATGGTATTATGAGATGAAGAATACATCAAAGAAATCAATAATAAAGGAAAGATCTCACAGTTATATACTAAAAATAAGAGGGTTTTAAAAAAAATTTCATCTCCACACTGAAAAGTTAGGTGTTGGCATCAAATATATCCCCCCAAAGTTAAGTTAACTTACCTTTGGTTTTTTGATCAGCAGCCTGGAAAAAAAAAACCAGAAATTCTTTAGGAATACTATATGTATGATCTATGAAGTTCATAATCAGATTTCTACTACTTCAGTAAGTTTTACCTATCTTTAAATTTATTGGAATTTTAACATTAAAAAAATCTTTTTAATTGTATATATTCTATTCTAAGTGGGGAAAAAATCCAGAATTTTTTCCTAATCTATTTTTTAAATTGTCTTAAAGATACATATACTGTTGATTTATATAAGTAGTTATCCTATCAAATTATATGTGGTTGAGATACAAATAAAAAAACAGCTTCTTGCGAATTCATACACCATCAAATTCAAGTATAGGCTCATAACTCTAGAGCTAGAGGGACATCAGACATTAATTGATCCCTTTATTATATAAATGAAAGCACTGAGGCCCAGGGAGGTTAAGCAGAAAGGCAGCATGGAGCGGTGAATAGAGCACTAGACTGGAAGTCAGGAAGACCAGGAAGACCTGAGTTCAGATACTATATATTCTATGCTTCACATACTAGTTGAGTAACCCTAGACAGTGCAGGTAGGTGGCACGCTGGTCCTGGAGTCTTTCTGAGTTCAAATTTGGCTTCAGACCTTTACTAGCTGTGTGACCCTGGGCAACTCACTTAACCCTGTTTGCCTCAATTTCCTCATCTGTAAAATGAGCTGGAGGAGGAAATGGCAAACCACTCCAGGATCTTTCACAAAAATACCCCAAATGCGGTCATGAAGAGTAGGACATGACTGAACAACAACAACTCCAGAAAATTTACTTAGCCTCTCTGTGCCTCAGTTTCCTTATCTGTAAATCTATCTAGTTACTAAGTATCAGAGCCAGGATCTGAACTTAAGTCTTCTGAATTCAAAGATAATGCTCCTTCTATTACATCACAGATATCTCTTAGATTTTACCTATTCCTTGAAACATCAAGTATTCTGTAATATAATTTGTACATGGGAATGCTGTAATATTTTAATAAACCTATCTTGTTTCTCTGATAAGTTCATGATCTTAAATGGTCTATTTATCACTTTTTAGTCATAGTTGGCTCTTGGCAAAGTGTAATTTTTAACTGGAAGGGTATGGGCATCTTGTTACCACAAACAAATCAAACTTGCTCAAGATATTTCTCTAGTTGGCTGAGAAAGACTTCTGCCATCCTGAACATACTAGTGTGGTCTGAGAAGACTTCTAGGAATAAATACTTAGAACACATACCTAGTTACCAAGCTATTAAGATCATAAATATTTAATCAACACATTATCACTCTAGCTAGAAACACCACCCTGGTCAGCATAAAAAAGAAAAAATAAAATAAAAGAAGACGTGGTACTGTAATGGCTATGATAATGCTAATGAGACACTTAATTTACCAATACATTGAATTTAAGAACAATAACTCTAGCCAAACCTTTTTCTGAGCACTTTCCTTCTTTTTCTTTTCTTCCTGTTTTTTCTTTTTCTTTTCTTCCATCAAATGTTCCTCTTCTTATGTTTCTTGTTCTTTCTCCCTATTAAAAATTAAGTATAAATTTTGTTTTAATTCAAAAAGTTAATACATTGTTTTTAACAAGTTAGATGACTACAAATTATGATATTTTGTGTATACAATCAGTAAGTGGTTCGGAAATGAATACTTATAAAATGTAGAACATTTAAGGCTCTTTCAAATAATATTTTCCAAAATGAAATCCTGCCTAACCTAACTAGTAAACCCAGTAATTGCTAATAAGAATAACAGTTCACACTTATATAGCCCTTTAAAGTCTGCAATTCATTTTACCTATGTTGTTTCATTTGCTTCTCAAAGGAAAAGGACAGTGTAACAGGACAGTGACAGGAAAAGGAATGGATACATTTTCTGTCAAGCTCTATTAATGCTTTTGTCTCACAATTTCATTTTTAAATAAGGATAAGAGAGCATTTAACAAGGGTTAGTGGTCAGGACTATGAGAAAATATGAGTTTTGATCCTAGTCATTACTGGCTTAACGAATAACCCAACCATAAAAATGTCTTAATAGTTATGGCAGTTGTAAAATGGCAGAAAAGTCACAGTATTATCATGTTATTATGACAATAGGAGAGGAAAAATAGCACAACTGGGGACTATTCCAGAGGTAAATGAGGAAGATGGTTCCTTAAAGCAAAGTTTTAATTAAAATCCACTCATTTTAGCCCTATTTAAATTCTCTTAGTCAAAAAGTTTTTCACTTTGTGAGTAACACAGTTTGGTACATTTCATGCTCACTTCTTAAGTCTCCAAGCTAAACTAGGTGGGCCAAAGAAGCATGTGTGTCAGTGGGCTGGAGACAGATCTAATCATTGATTAGTCATATAAACCTTGGCTATTACCTATAAGGGTCAATTTTCTCTGATTTATTGGGAAACCAACTTTCCCTGCCTATCTCACAGGATTTTAAGCTTCAGATAATGTCTGTGAGATAACTCTGAGGGGGTTATACAAATCTAAAATTTTACTATTATCATTATTTTTATGTTTATATTTATGGTATTCTTTTCATTTTTTTTTGAAGAGGTTCAGATAGAATGAGTGCTAAGAAGTATTTAGTGTTCAATGGACTATTTTTACACAAGTAGATAAAATAAGTGCTTTTTTAAAAAGGTGAATAAGTATTAATATGTAAGTTTATCCTTTAGGCTCACTGAGAGCAACTTCAATCCAACTTCAATAGCAGACAAGACATCAGGAATTCATCCTCTCCCCCACGTGATTTTGATCTTTTCGGCCAGGTCTTTACACTTTGAAAGCTTTTATTTCCCTCTAGCTTGAGGTACATAGTATGCTAATATTTATCAAAAACATTCTTAAATTTTTTTTGTCAATGTTGTACCTGGGTGATTGTGGGAAAGAGTTGGGTCTATGACAATGATCTGGTTCCAAAAAAGTTTATTGGTCAAGCTCTGCAGTATGTTCTGAGGTCTATATTTGTAGTGTGAGATTTTGCTATCTACAATCCATGAAAAATGGCAAACTTCTGGTATTTAAGTCTAGTCATCAAGTAGTACCTCGGGATGTTATTTATTTAATAGGTGTTAAATTTATAAACAACCTCTGGTGATTTATTTGTTCCAATTCTTCACTTTTTCCTTTATAATTTAAAATGATCACTAAATCAAGGCTCCTTAAAGATAAGGTTCCTTTGAAGTTTCTAGTGGTAGTAACTAGTCCTAAATTGCTATTAAAATAAGTCCTCAAAATAAATCCAGTCTCAGTCACTTGACACTTACTAAATCAATTCCCTCACAAAAAAAAAAAAAATAAGCCCTTACATTTCCAGAAACAAATTTGCTTACTCAGCCATGGCAAAGCTTCTTTGTAGACATACCGTTGGCTGCATTGATGCGAACATTGCCCAAGAGGGGTCATTGATTCCACCCTTGGATCATAGTTGTTTTGTAGTCTCTATCCAGAAATAAGCAACTTTTGGTTTTAGGATAACTTTGGATTTGGAACAAATCCAATGGCATGTACCTGTTACACTGTATTGATATCTACTTATTCCAAAAATATTTCTATAACTTTTTAAACTGCTTATTGTGTGCTCTAAGGATGTCTATCAATTCTCTTCCTCCTTTTCAATATAGAAGTATTAATCTTTATATAGCTGCCTTAAGGTGGTAGGTGCTGTGCTTGTTAATATTATAGAGATTTTTATTAGGATAACTCTCCATATTTGTTACAGTCCATCTTATAATTCCAAATGTATATGTTAAGATTGGTATTGCTTATAAAATAGTAACTGTTTTAAGTGATGATGATGATGAAAGGAAAGAACAGAGCTGAGAGGAACCCAAATGTACCCATGCGGACGCGCAGGTAGTGCAGCTTAGGAAAACTAAATCAGGAGACAAGTAACCTATGAGGGGAAAAAGTGTCAAAGTCCCATCTTCCAATCCATGTGAGTATCCCTTTTATGATACTCTTGGAAGAAAGCTATCTACTTCTGCTTGAATACTTCCAGTGATGGGGAAACTTGCCATCTATCAAGGCAGGCTGTAACTTTCTTGGACACCCTTCTTTGGCAATAATAGATTGACAAAGGATCTAAAAACTGGAAAAGGAATGAAACAAAAAAGAGCAGCTGAAGAGATTGTTTAATGCTTTATATCCATATATTACTAAGATGAGTCTATATTGTTATTGCTATCAACTGGGTATAGATTATATCCTGAAATTCTGTAAAGTAATCCAATACAATGTGAACAAGAATTTTCTATGTTCATTCTTCAGAAATTACCTGAAAATTTCCTCAATGATCTTTGCTTTCCTAAGTTCACTGATCTATACTCAGCAGCTACTTCGTAAACTAAAGAGAATAAATGATTAATCAGTCATCAAATACAAGGGGAAAAAAACCCTCAATTAATCTGGACCCAATTATCAAAACCTTTAAAAAACTATAACCTTCCCACCCTAATAGCATTCATTTAAAAAAAAATGACATGACCAAATAGTATTTATTGATTGAATCCACAAATCACAGAGATGGGAGGCAAAGGAACGTGCTTGAAACTCCAAAGGTTTGTAGTGGTTGATCCTCAGAATTTCAATGCCAAACAATGAACTTTGTAAGCAATTAGGAGAAAGGCCACCAGCTCTGAAGAAACCTTGGTTTGAATAAACCAAGATTATTCCTAGCCATCAAAAAAAAAATAATCAGAGAAGAAATAAAACAGATGAATTCAAAAACCAAAGAAACTCAAAATGCAAAATATCATACCCTGCAAAGCTGAGCTTAAAAATCAGTAGAGAAAAAAATAACTTTCAACAGAAAAGTCATTTAAAGCCTTCTTACCAAAACCAAAAACCAAAAATCAACAAAGAGAAGGAATTTGGCTTGCAAAAACTTTAAACAAAAGAAATACAAGAAAGGTAGATAAGTTATAACTATCAACAAAAAGTGAGAGGTAGCATGGCATGAAAATAAATGGCCTTAGAGTCAAAAGACCTGAGCTCAAGCCAATGGCTGTTATGATACTGGGCAAGTGATTTAACCTTTCAGTGTTCCAGGTAATTTTATATGACAAGTTGTAAAAAGTTGCCTATCTGCATCGTTAGAGGAAATTCCTTACTTAGAGAATCCCCATACTAATGAAATCAGGTCCTCTATGAAATAAAAGATTTTCTCTCCATGTCTCTAAGAGAGAAATTGAAAGCAAGGTGGAGAAGGGGAGATGTAGAGAGGGAGAGGAGGAGGGAAAGAAAAAAGAGCATTAAGAGGATAAGTATCTAAGACTTTAGAGTTTTAAAGTGATCTTTTTTGGGGGGGGGCCAGGCAACTGGGGTCAATTGACTCACCCAGGGTCACATAGCTAGTGCGTGTCTGAGGTCGAATTTGAACTCAGGTCTCCCTCACTCTTGGGCTGGTGCTCTATCCACTGTGCCACCTACCTGCCCCTAAAGTGATCTTTTATGGAGGGGATAATACTTGGAAGTTGTTTAAGTGAGGAAAAAGGAAACAAGAAACAGAGGGAAAATGGAGTTGGGCTCCTGCTAAGCTTGATGGTAAGCAACTAAAAGACAGCAATTTCTTCTGGTTCTAAACAAGTGTGGGAGAAAATGGGAGGGTAGAATAAGAGCAATGGAAGGGAGGGAATAGACAAAAGGACAATGGAAGGAAGGTTTTGCTCTAGAAAGTAAAGTGAAAGAGTGCCATCAAAAAACATTTTCAAGATGAAAGGGGAGGCTTCATTTCTGCACTATCAGGCTGAATTTTTACTAGGAATGGTTCAATATTGGGAAAACTGTAAGTATAATCAACCACATCAATAATAAAAACAATAATTATATGATTATCTCAATAGATGCAGAAAACACTTTTGAAAAAATACAACACCTAAAACACTAAACACTAAAATACTTCATATTAAAAACACTAAAATGTATGGGAATAAATGGAACTTTTCTTAAAATGTCAAACCAAAAGCAATCATTATCTGTAATGGAGATAAGCTAAATCCTTTCAAATAAGATCAAAGGTGAAGGCAAGGAGTCCATTATCACCATTATTATTCAATGCTGTACTAGAAATGCTAGCTATAGCAATAAGACAAGGAAAAGAAACTGAAAGAATAAGCATAGGCAACAAACAAGGAAACAAAACGATTACTTTTTGCAGATGATATGATGGTATACTTAGAGAATCAACTAAAAAACTAGTCAAAAAAATCAACAACCTTACCAAAGTTGCAGGATATAAAATAAACCCACACAAATCACCAGCATTTCTATATATTATCAACAAAGCCTGGCAGGAAAAGATAGAAAGAGAAATTCCATTCAAACTAACTGTAGATGGTATAAAATACTTGGGGAGTCTACCTAACAAAACACAATTATATAACACTTTTCACACGAACAAAGACAGATCTAAACAAATGGAGGAAAGTCAATTGCTCATGGATAGGCTGAGCCAATATAATAAAAATGACAATTCTACCTAAATTAATTGTTCAGTACCATACCAATCAATTTACCAAAGAATTCATTTATAGGGCTAGAAAAAATAATAACAAAGATAATCTGGATTATCTTATACCATTTACTAAAGATGAGATCAAAATATATGACCTAGATATAAAGGGAAATGTCATAAGAAAATTAGAAGAACATGGAACATATTACCTACTAGACTTATGCACTGGAAAACATTTATGAACAAACAAGAGAGAACATTGTGAGGTGTAAAATAGATAATTTCTATTACATTAAATTTTAAAACTTTTTGTACAAATAAAACTAACGTAGCTAAGATTAAAGGGAAAACAAAATGGAGAAAATTTTTATAGACAGTTTCTCATAAAGGTCTCATATCTCAAATATATAAAGAACTTTTGTCAAATTTATAAGAATATGAGTCAATTCTCAATTGATAAACGCTCAAAGGATATAAAGTTTTTCAATGAAGAAATAAAAACTACATACAGTCATAGGAAAAAATGCTCTAAACTCCTATTGATTAGAGAAATGTAAATTAAAATAACTTTGAGATATTGTCTTATACCTATCTAAATTGGCTAAAATGATAGAAGGGCAAAGCCACAAATGCTGGGGGGGATATGGAAAAATTGGGACACTAATTCATTCACTGTTGGTAAAACTATGAACTGATCAAACCATTTTGGAGAGCAATCTGGAATCATGTCCAAAGAGTTATAAAAGTACATATATCCTTTGACCTAGCAGTACCAAAACTAAAGATAGACATATGAATAAATGCTCTAAATCATTATCGATTACAGAAATGGCAATTAAAATAACTTTGAGGTATCATCTTACACCTATCAGACTGGCTAAAATGATAGATGCCCTTCAATTGGGGAATGGTTAAACAAGTTGTGGCACATGATTGTTTTGGAATACTACTGTGCTATAAGAAATGATGAGCTGGTTGACCTTAGAAAAACATGGAAACACTTGCATGAAATAACGAAAGAGTGAAATGAGCAGAACCAAGAGAATCTTGTATACACTAACAGCAATTTTATTCAAAGAACAACTAAGTCATTTCAAGTATTATAAATCTCAAATCAACTGCAAAGTACCCTCCACTTACAGAGAAAGAAATGATAAATAGAAGTATGTACAGTATAGTTTTACATATACACACAAGTATACATATACATATATACACACATACAAATTGGTGTCTAATGGTAGTTTTCTCTAGGGTAGGATGGGGAGGGAGGGAGAAAAAAAATTCACAGCAAAGAACAAAAGAAAACTTAGAAGGAAGCACAGAAAAAGCAGGGTAGCTTTGAAAATGATATGTAATATTTATTACATAGTTTTTGAAAAAATTAACAATATGATATGGAAATTCATGGTTTTGCATTTTTTCTTTTTATGTTGTGCTGTGTACATAGAAATGTGCTTTTTTATCTTTTTGTATTTAAATTCAAAATCATAAAAATAAAAAAAAAATTCATCTGGAGAAACAAAAGGTCAAGACTATCAAGAGAATCAATTAAAAAAATGTGAAGGAAAGGAGTCTAGTAGTACCAGATTTCAAACTACATTACAGAGTGGTAATTATCAAAACACTGGATAAGAAATAGAGAGTATTTGATCTATGGAACACATTAGGTATATAATATACTTGGGGCCTGGGAGAGAGAGCTTGGCCCTGGAATAAAGTCCTAAATATGACACTGACCTGAATAAATAGAAGACATTATAACACTAAAAAAAAAATTATGAGTCAAGAGACTTCTAAGAGGTAAACCCAGAAAGAGAATAAGTAATACTGCAACAACTACAAAAAGACCTACAATTTTTTAAATTGCTTAGCTACAAGGTCTACAAGTGATAAAAAATAAAATCTTAAGTGAAATAAGAGGTATGGATAAAAGAAATAGGAGAAGAATAAATAGCTGAGAACAAAACATTGAAAATCTCACCCAAGCAGCAGACTCCCTGAAAAACAGATCAAATGAAACTCAATGACTCCACAATATAAATGGAAAAATTAAAAGAAAATCAAAATGTTGAAAAAATGGGAAAAAAAGTGCTATCAATCAACCAACCAATAAGCATTAGGCATAAACAACAGAACTGGAAAACAGGTTAGGGAGAGAAAATTTTAGTATCAGTGGAGTTCTCGAAAATTAGGGCCAAACTAAAAAACTAGATATTATATTTCAAAAAATTATAAAATTAAAGTGAAAATACAAAGAATGCACCAGTCACTTCTTGAGAGAAACCTTCCCAATAATGACATAAACAAAATTCAAGGTTTCAAATCAAACAAATTTGCCTTCAATCAGAAAGAAATTAATAGCACTAGAAAGTAACAGAATCATACAAGAATTGGCAGCAACTACTGTAAGAAGAGAAAGCTTGGAAAATATTTAAAAAGACAAAGAACAAGACAGAATAACTTAACCTGCAAGAATTAATAAACTTCTATAGGACACACTAAAAGGACATTTACTGATAAAAAGTCTACAGGTTAGTAAAAAGTCTGAAAGGCAAATTATAGTATTTAATGTGACAGAACATGTAACCAACCAAGATAGCAGAAGACTAAAAATCAAACACACTAGCTACTTCTGATAGAGAGGTGAAGGACTCAGAATCTGGAATATTTGACATGGCCAATGCAGAAATTTGTTTTGATTGACTATATATGTTGTAATAGAAGGAAAAAATGACTCACAGAGAGTTAAAATGAAGGGATGAAACATGAACAGGGAGTTGAAGGAATTCAAACTATCAATAGCCATATTAAAAAAAAAATAAACCAGTAGTAATTAGAGAAAAGCAAATTAAAACAATTCTGAGGTTCCACTCCATAACATATTAGATAGGCAAAGTTGACAAAAAAGGAAAATGACAAATGTTGTGCAAAAACAAGTACTTTGATGCACTGTTGGTAGAACTGTAAACTGACCTCGCCATTCTGAAAGGCAATTTGGAATTATGCCCCAAAAACTATTAAACCTTTGACCTGGCAACTACTATACCATTAGGTCTGTCTAATTTCCAAAAGGAAGGGGGAGGGGACTCATATGTAAATATATAATGTAAATACACACATATGTGTGTGTGTGTGTGTGTGTGTATGTATATGTGGTGTGCATGTATCTGTATTTATAACAGCTATGTTTGTAGTGGCAAAGAGTTGGAATTTGAGGAGGTTCTCACCATTTGGGGAATGGATAAAGAAGTTATGGTATATGAAGATGATGGAATACTATTGTGCTGTAAGAAATAAAGAAAGAGATGGTTTCACAGAAACCTGAGAAGACTTGTAGGAATTCATACAAAATGCAGTGAACAGAATCAGGAAAACAATCTTTACAATGTTAATGTAAAAACAAACAATTATGAAAATCTTAGGAATTCTGATCAACACAGTGACTAATCATAATTACAGAGAATTCATGATGAAATAGGCTAACCTTCCTCCTGACATATATATGTATGTATGTATGTATGTATGTATGTATGTATGTATGTATAGGTGATTACACTAGGTTGAGACAAGAATTTTTTGGACATAGTTAATGTGTGCATTTGTTTTCCTTGACTACACATGTAATGTGTATATCAGCAGAAATGATAAAAAAGGAAAATGATAATCATTCAAGAAGTCGCATGGACAGATACATTAATGCGTTGTTGGTAGAGCTCTGAAGTGATCCAGCCATTCTTGAAACAATTTGGAACTATACTTGAAAAATCACTAAACTATGTTTACCCTTTGACCCAACAATACCACTATTAGGCCTAGCTCCCCTTGAAAGATATCAAAGAAGAGGGAAAATGGCCCAAATGTACAAACATATTTATAGCAGTTCTTTATATATTAGCAAAGAACTAGAAACTAATGAGTATCCATCAATGGAGTAATGGCTGAACAAACTGTGGTATTATGAATGTGATAAAACATATATGCTCCTGAAGAGATCAAAGAAATGGAGACAAATACCACACCTATTGTTGAAATAAACTAAATGTTATGCATTTTTGGAACCAAATGTATTAATTAAAATTCTAAAAATAGGTCTGTTTAGAGACATAATTTTTTTTAAAAGCCAGTTTCCTCATTCCTTGGGAAATCTCTCACCTAAGACATTTTCCATTTTAAATTTATGTGGCTTAAGAACAAGAAAATTTCACAGTCAAAATTAAACAAATACATAAAGTTTAGGTTAGAAGTTATGATTCCGTCAGTCAAAAAGCACTTTAAGCACTGGAGATACAAAGAAAGGCAAAAAGCCATCTTTGCTCTCGAGGAGCCCAGAGTCTAATGAGGGAGATAGTATGCAACAGCTAGGTACATAAAGAATTCGCAATTTCCTTCTTTATTGGATTAAGTCAAACAGAGGTTATGTGACTTTCCCAGGTTTACACAGGTTGTGTCTGAAACTGGATTTGAACTTACTTAGATCTTCCTGATGCTCTCTTATGGCTCTAGGAAGCTATAAAAGCACAGCAGCCACACCTAGGTAAAACAGTAATGGCAGACAGACTAAATCAGGTTGAGTGTAACTGACAGGCCTCAAATCTGTCAGTGAATTAAAGGGATGTCTTCCCCAAGAATGTGAAGACTTCCCCTGGCTGAATGGACAGATGAGAATAATTTGTTCCAATGGCCACGAAGGTAGCTGAAGCAGGTGCTATGGTTAGAGGTTGTTCAGACATAAAGATGCCAAGGTCATCCAATGCATGCTAGACCATCACCAGTCACCTTGACTTTTTGCTTGCCACCGGACTTGAATAACTGGAAGAAAGAGGCAGACTTTGTCCAACTCTGATTCTCTTAAATTCCAGTCAAGATAATACCCCATGATGTCACTGATCCTCTAAAGGATGAATAACAACAAAAAGGATTTATATGGGGTAAATTGCAAATAATCTGAGAAAAGGTACTAAGATTCCTCAAACTGAACAACAGTAACTTAAATTTTAGCACACCCTGAAGAACCATTTTCAGAAATCTATTCAATCTAGTTAAGGGTAGAGAAAGAGGTACTGCTTTTAACTGGAGTGATCCAAAGTGTTCCCACCCTTGCCAGATAACTGCTCTAATTCCATCATCAGGGACACCTGAGTTCCTCCCTCAACTCTTAGTTTTCCATACTAGGCCACTGACTCCTTGGACATTAAGTACTGTTAAGATGTATTTCATTCTGATGAGTTCAAAGGAATTTCGGCCTGAAATAATGCTATTTCTTAATATTTTTCCTAAGAGGGAATGGGGACTTTATTATGCTTCCACAATACAAAAACATCCAAAGCAGCACTTTTGTTATAACAAAGATCTAGAGTCTACATGACTGAAAAAGTATTTATAAGTGCTTACACTTATAAGTACCACACAATCCCTAAGCACTGAGAATACAACTACAAGAAAGAAAGAAATCCCTACCCCAAAGGAGCTTACTTTTAATAGGGAAATTCTAATTTCTTCTAATAACACATACAGAGGATTATGGCCAGGGCCAGGTGTTTTGGAGAGAGTAGTCAAAGAGAATGGTGATTTGAATCATAGAGCAATAATATGAAATATTCTATCCAGTATCTGTAGACTTGACAATAACTCTTAAAAGCTAGATTTGGAGTATAAAGGATAAAGTGCAGGATGGCAACGAGATGGGACCTAAGCAACATGGTGGGTCTGGACTGGGTTCAAGACAAAAAATGAGGTGGTTTTTTTGGGTTGTTTATTTTTTAAGTAGAGGAATGGTTAAGCTGGAATGATCTGAACAAGGATCAAAATGGCCCTAATGACCATCTGTGCTGGGGTGAAATAAAAGCCAAAGCTTTAGGGAAATGGATAGCATGCTACATAGACTAAGCTCAATTTAATTCAACATCTCCAATGTGCCAAGCACTATGCAACGTGCAGGAGATTAAAAAAAAAAAGAAGAAACATTCCCCATCCACGAGAAACTTACATTCTGCTGGAAAGGAAATAACATATACATAAATGTGTAAAAACTAAACATAAGTTAATTTGGGGGAAAAGCGGTACTAAAAATGGGAGAATCAGAAATTGTACCTTGAAAGAAATGGTACCTGAAATAAGGCTTCAAAGGAGCTGGGGGTTCCAAGAGGCAGAGGTAAGGGAAAGAGGGAATTTTAGGTATGAGGGACAGCTTGTGAAAAGATTTGGAAATAGGAGATGAAACATTATGTATAAGGCACAGCAAATGGGTCATTTTAGCTAGAACATAGAATAAAGTAAAGTAACATGAAATAAGTCTGGAAGAATAGGTTAGAGATAGATTGTAAAGGACTTTAAATGACAAACAACGGAGTTTATATTTTATCCTACAGGGAATGTCAAACAACATAGATTTGTGCTTTACAAATATCAATTTTGCAGCTGTGGGGAAGATGGACCAGAGAGGCCAATTAGAATGCTACTGTAATAGTTCAGACAAAAGAAAACGAGGTCCTCAACTTGGATGGTTGGAACATGTGCAGAGAGAAGAGGAAATCTGGCAAGTGAATGAGGCCAAGTGAAGAGCTGAGGGTAACTCCAAGGCTGTGAACATGGGTGACTAAAAGAGTACTCATGCCCTCAACATACAGAGGAAAGCTAGAAATAAGAATGGATTTGGAGGGGAAAATATTGAATTGTTTTGGACATGTCATTTGTCTTAGACATCTACGGAATATTCATTCAGGTGAAACTGTCCAACAATCAGTTGGAAATATGAGACTGGGGCTCAGGAGAGAGAGTGATGAAGGCTAAATACGCAGATTTGGAAGTCATCTACATAAAGATAATGGTTGAACCAGAAAACTGATTAGGTAACTCAGAGTATAGAAAGAAAAGAGTTATCAGGACACAGCCCAGAGTCACACACAGAGGGGCAGGGTCCCAAAGTAGGATGATAAACCTACCAAAAAGGATTGGTCCGTTAGGCAGGAAGAGAACCCGTACAATTATCCTTCCACATCATGATTTTCCCCATTTCAGTTTTGATATATCATGGGTTGGCATAAGAAATTAAATGGGAGTTTTGGGGAAACCACAAACAACACGCAAAGGCCAACATAAGACACAGAAAAAGTTTAGAAATTCAGAAATGCATAAAACATATGTACAGTATTGTATAACAACAAGAAAAAAGAGAAGGAAATCCATGAAACTAACTTCTTCTCTGGTAGAGAAGGACCAAAAAATTTTACATGGATTTTCCAGATCTCAGGGGCGCCATACCCCTAGTCTCCATGATGTGGAAGGAATAACTGTAGTCTGCAGTGAAATGAAAACTCAGGTAGGAAAGTAATCAAAGAAGACTGTAGAATGGTGATCAACAGTGCCAAAACCGCAAAGTCCAGAAGGAAAAGGAATGCTAACTTTCAAAAGAGTGGTTTCAGTCTAACAGCAGAGAGGTGAGTGAAAAGTGATAAAGTAGAGGTAATGAGTGAAAACAACTTATACTGCTAGGAGTATAGCTGTGAAAAGGAAAAGGGATACTGGATGATCACTTGAAGAGCAAGTAAAGGTTTCTTTGAGGATGGGGGAGATGACTTTCTATTTTTAGGCAGCAGTAAAGGAATCAAAAGATAATGTACAGTTAGTTCTGCTACAATGCTTGTTTTGAAAATGTGAATTTATTCCAATGCAACTGCTATATTATGGAGCAATTTGAGCATAACATAAATTTTGTGTTTGCTTATGTGCAACTTCATCTTCCAGAAACATTGAAAGAACACAGAAAGCTACAATCCTTCCATCAACGATCAAGCAAGCTTCGGGTCTTTTCTTTTTTTCAGGTCTTTTTTAAGCTAACATGCCGTATTTATCGTATATTTTCTAGTGCAGGAGGGCTACGGGCTGAAAGGAGCTGGTCTGCCTCCTACTCTCTCCCCCACCTTCCATTGGCCAGAGGTTCTGGGTCCTCAGAGTTTTGGCCCATGGAGGCTGCCCTCTGGTTCCCAGTTTACTCTTGTCAGCCTGGACCCTGTGGGAATCAAAATACATGGTGAGCCACTTAACATACATAAACATATAACACGTGCTACCATTTTTATTAGGTTATGATCTTTTTTAATGAATCACTGATGAAGTTTTTGAGGGCTGGGCTCCCAACCCTACTTTTCTCCATAAGCCCTGTTATTTTTATTGTGCAATTTTGCACAGTGGTGTGATTTCTTAAGAACATATATGTCTCATTATAGTAGAACTGACTATTCACGGCTTTAGTAAAGAAAATTTAGAATAGACAAGAAGGGAAGTGTAATAGAAAGTAAATCAGGGATGAATAAAAGGATTAGCTGTGAGAACTCAGTCAGCAGCACAGGACTAAGAACAGAAAAAGCAGATGATAGGAGTAATTTAAGTTCGGAGACTGGAAAAGGATGAGAGGCAATAAACAAAATTCCATGTAATATCACTACTATCCCAGAATATTAGTTAGGAAATAATGCCTTTAAAGTATGAAAATAAGTCATATCAGAATAAGGGTTTAAAACTATCCTTAAATTATTTGTGGTAGTTTTTATCTACAAAGTAAAAATATCAAGGAACTAGCAATTTTATTAGAATTGGTCATTTCAGAAACTTACAATTTAAGTCATTTAAGTTTCAGAATTAAGAATTCTGAATGAAAGATATAATGAATGGCATACTTGTTTTAACTAATCAATCAACAAGTATTAAGGACCTATGTATAATCAAGAGAAAAGAATGATAATTTCTCATATTAATTATATATAATCAAGTACAATGTGTGACCAAATCTACATCCTAACATGACAAATTGCTTTTGATCCATAAGCCAATTTGAAACATTTATCACCAGTCTTGGAGGCAGAGTGGATGGTATTTGAGAGTCAAAAAGGCAGCCTTAATACCTGTGTGACCTTGACACTTGACTTCTCAGCTTCAGTTTCCTCATTTGTAAAACAGGACCAATAATAGCACCTAGTTCATATCGTTGTTGGAAGATCAAACATGAAAATATGTGTAAAGTGCTTTGCAAACCTTAAAGCAGTATCTATCTATCTATCTATCTATCTATCTATCTATCTATCTATCTATCTATCTATCTATCTATCTATATCTATGTTAGCTACTACCACAAGACTAAATTTTGTGAATTAGGATGTGATGCTAAATTCCACACTCTTATAAAATAGCATTTCTCTTTAGGGACAGTATATGATCATATACTAAGGTTGTTGCTGTTGTTCTAAAGACATCCACCACAATGACTTTTGCTTCAAAATTCCATTAATCCTCACCCCTCCCTGCACATCCCCACCACAACACAAACTCAGGTGTCATGGATTAAATAAGGTCTTTCAGCCTATAAACTCTCAAAGTAAATTAAAATTAACAGTCTAGTTACAGATTTGACTACTCTGGAAACAATACACTCATGCTATTCTCACTAAAGAGATTTAACTTGCAATGTGACAGTTTTTAAATAATCAAAAGAGAATAAATTACAAATAAATAATATATTGTATTCCTATGTAACAGGAATGAACTTTCATATAAATCATCATCTTTAATTATCAGAACTATGTGAGACATTCCCGACAGATATTATCATCTCCATTTTACCAATGAAGAAACTGAGGCTCAAAGTAATTTTTTCAAGAAAAGAGCTAGAAAAGGCAAATCTTCTTATTTCCAATCCAGTGCTGTTTTCACTATTTTAGATACCCTCCTCTAACATATAAACACGTAAAACACTATTCTGAACTGGATTTGGGCCAATATGGAAGAGTCAGCTGTCAAAGTAGACATGAAGAAGTGGCTATGTCATCTTGAGGGATAAGGAAAAGCAAATCTGGGAAAACGTTGCACAAAATAAACTGGCAAAGCAGATTTCAAAGAATTCCTTTTCAGGGAAAATCAGTGCAAAATGAAATTCTAGAGACAAACAAAAAATTTCCGATGAGTCTAATGAGGAAGAAAAGAGCTTTTTTTTTTTTTTAAAGAAACCGATATAGCTATTCAGGAAACTTAACTACCAATTCATATTCATAAAATAAAGATACAAATAATAGAAGCAAGGGCAGGTGATCAATAATTAATGTAAAAGACCTTTAAGAATGTCAGGAACACTAAGATCTACCTTAAGGTGAGGTTTGTGGTGCAAGAAACGGCAAGCCAAGATAGGAGAAGAACCAGGAGAAAATGGTATCCTGAAAAAGTAGAGAGAATTGAGTATCAAGGAGAAAGTGATCAATTGTGTCAAAGGCTGAAGGGAGATCAAAGAGAATGAGGATTAGAAAAAGGTCATTAGATTTGGTCGTTAAAAGATCATTAGTAACTTGGGGGAGAACGATTTTGATTGAATGATGATGAAGTCAGAAGCCAAACTTCAAGAGTTAAGAAGAATGCAAAGAAAATGGAAACACCTACTGTAGACAGCCTTCTCAAAGAGTTTAGCCACAAAAGGAAGGAGAGATAGGAAATAATGGTTAGAAGAGATGGATGGATCAAGTGAGGGTTTTTTGAGGATGTGGGCATTTGTGTGGGTAGAAGGGAACCAGCCAACAGATAAGGAGAAATTAAAAATTAGTGTGAGAGTAGGAATGACAGAGGAACAATCTGCTAAAGAAGACAGGACGGAATGGGATCATGTGCACAGAGAGGGCTATGCCTTGACAAAGAAAAGACAATCTCTTCATGTGAAATGGGTGAAAGAGGAGATAGTGACAGAAGGCATTTGAGCGATATGAGTTGACAAGGAAAGAGCTCTCTGCAAATGGCTTCAATTTTTTCAGTGAAAATATGAGGCAAATTCTTAGCTAAGAGTGTAAGAGGGGAAAGTTATGGGAGTTTTGAGAAGAGATGAAAAGATTTGGAAAAGTCACTGTGGTGAGTGGGATAATAAATCAATTAGAGATGAAAAAGAACAGTGAGGGCCCAGTTAAAATTACATAGCAAAATCTGTAGTGGACCCAGTCAACATGGTTTCATGACTCTCTTTACCTTTGTTTGGCAGCAAATGAATAGGAACAAAGGCAGTGGATGGTGGAAGTAATACAAGGCTGGGGTTTGGTACGGCAAACTCTTTTACAGGATGAGAAGGCAAGGGACTCCAAATGCAGTGCCTTAAGTTTATTTCATATTTCAGGGTCTCCGTTTCCTTACCTGTAAAAAGGGTTTGGCTCCAAAAGATGATGGAAAGTTCTCCACATCCAGAGAAAGAACTATGGAATCTGAATGCAGATGGAAGTATAATATTTGCTCTCCTTTTCTTTTGTTGTTTTGATTCTTCTTTTTCATGGTTCCTCCCATTGGTTCTAATTCTTCTTTACATCATGACTAATGTGAAAATATGCTTAATATGAACAGAGAAGTAGAGCCTATATCAGACTGCACACCATCTTGGGGATGGGAGAGGAAAGGGAGATGGAAAAAATTTGAAACTCAAAATCTTACGGAAGTGAATGTTGAAAACTAAAAATTAATAAATAAATACTAAAAAGAAAATGTATTTAAAAAAAAGGGCTAGATGAACTCTAAGATCTTTCCCACCTCTAAAAAGATTTGTAAGTCTTTAAGAGGTATTAAGCCCTGATTATAGACCCTTAACAAGCTCTTTACATTTTTGACCTCCCTAAATGTTAACATTTTTTTTTACACTAAGAAATAAAGTTAATCACAAGATAATTTCTGATAAAGGCAGAAACAAGAATAGGAACATAAAAAAGAATTTAATTTGTTAATTGTTTTTCATCAACTTAAGAGCTTTTATTGATCTGACTTGGCTAGTACATACAGAAACAACTGACTATGAACTAATAAAAATAATTTTCAGGTTTGGCTCATGACTGGATATACAGATGCAATAAATGCCAATTTATTACACATAGTGACCATATTTATTCTGTGGTTTACCCTCATTTAATTGAAGCCTATCACAAACACAGAAACTGAAAACAAATGAAATTAATTAGATCAATAAAAACTGGAATGGTGGTCTCACTAATTCGAGTACCTGTTCCATCAAATACAGATGGCAACCTACTCATATCCTCTCATTTTCCTCCCTGTGTATTATGATAACTACTCCATAACTCCTCCATAAAAGGTCCAAGCAATGTGCTTTTGGGCTAGGTCTTCCTCTCTAAACATGTAGCCGTGCAGCACATAAACTTTCTATTCATTATTTCTTGCTAGTACTATGTGACTTGCCTACCTACTTTTCTAATATACATTTACAGGATATCTTTTTTTTCCCCTATCACTTGTCTATAAAAGCCATGTTTGGATAATATGGTACAGCAGAACTCACCATAAACTTTTCCTTGAATCCATTTTCCTAATTTCCTTCTAGTCACCCAGTTTCACAACTTCCATATCATCCTCAACCTTTCACTTTCCCTTTTACCCAAATATTTTTAATCAGTTGCTAAGTTTTATCAATTCAACCTCAATAATCTCTCTTACATCTGTCCCTTTCTCTATACTCACACATAGCCACAACCTTAGTTCAGGCCCTCATTGTCTCCTCCCTATTACAACAAGTCACTCCTCAAATTTATTCTCCAAACAGCTGCCAAAGTGATGTTTCTTAAGCAAAGACCGTAACACTTACTTGCTCAAGAAGCTCCCATAGTCTCCACTACCTCCAAGATCAAATACAAACTCTTCTGTTTAACATTCAAAATCCTTTTTTATACTCTGGTTCCAGCTACCCTTTTAAGCATTACCCCACATTACTGTATTTTACAGGCAAACTGACCTATATGCTGTCCCCTGACTATGACACTTCCATTAATTTATCAGTGAAAATGATACTAAAGATTATTAAATTACTACCTGCCTTGCCTCTGAACCATATGCACTGGGCCATTCTAGATGCTATATGTGTTGTGTTCCAGCAGGGACTGTCTTGATTTTTTTTATCTGTACCCCCAGAACTTTGCATAGTATTAGCACTATATTAAGTGTTTAACAAATGTGTTTTTATTAATTTTTTCTTCACTGCCCTGTAGGCTACTTACAATTATAGTTCTTTGCAGAATGTAATTTTCCATGAATCCTAGACACAGAAGCCATGACTACCAGCCACTGACAGAAGGGATGGGGCTAGACCTGGTTCTTTATTGATAGAAAAAACTCCCTAAGGAAATTCCCTCTTAATAACCTCTGAAAGTTACAGCCTTAAGAGAATTCTTGGAGCAGCTAGGTGGCACAGTGGATAGAACACTGGCCCTGAAGTCAGGAGGACCTGAGTTCAAATTCGGCCTCAGACTAAACACTTGACTCCTGCTAGCTGTGTCACCCTGGGCAAATCACTTAACCCCAATTGCCTTAAAAAAAAAAGAGAGAATTCTCTGTAGCACTAAAGGTTACACAGGGTTACACAGACAGTACATATCAAGAGGTGGGACTAGAAGAAAATTGGTATTAGAAAGATAGGGCCTTGTTTTGGAAAGAAGCTTGGTATCACGGAAAGTACTATGCAATTTCCCAAATGCAATCTACTTTGCTCTCTTCTGCCTTTTCAATTCTGGATCCAGCTAGCTCATTGTCCATCTACTGCTGGTGTCAATGGAGCCTGTGTAGGGACCTAAAAAGATTCAGTGTGGAAAGAAATAAAATCCTCTTTTTGTTTATGCCCATAAACACAGTTTTCAGGGCTAGGTATTATTCTGCTATTATCCTCATCTTTCTTTGGCCTCTCAGACTACCTTTTCAATCTGCTTCAGTCAACCACATCTTTATAAAGCATCATGGAGTATACAGATATTTTTTCTGCATTATTACAAAAAGTTACAAAAGCATGCATCTTTATTTACATGAAAACCTGAAAATAAGTCCATAACAGAAAACAGTGTATTTGATGTGGGCAGCAATGGAAAATTTCCCAAAAGCTTCTTGTGAGTCTCAGCCTCAAAAAGTAGAAAGGCTCGGTGGTTTTCCTACATAAATCCCTGAGGTAGGAATCCAAGCATCTAGCCTATCACCCTAAAGTGGAAAACCAATTATCTGGGCTTAATAGAGTGTTGAAGAGAGAGGAGTGAAGTATAACAAATGCCAAAACTTTCCCCAAAATGTCTCCTACAAAATAACCACAGAAAATGCCAAATAAATTCTGAGAGGAATAGTCAACAAAAAGTCACAGTGAATCATTTTACCAGGTCAGCTTTGGGAGACAGAAAAAGAGGTCTATCAACAATGAGGTTGTTGTTGTTTATCCTTCATTTTTGAAGAGGACCATGACATCAGGAAGATGATGCCATGACTTGCAAGTGAATTGGATTTAAGTGAGAGAGGGCTGTGCAAGGTCACCAGCTTTACTTTCTCCTCTGGAGTCATCTTGTTCCAGTAGCAAGATATAGATCAACATGACTGGAGATGGCCCCCACTATCTGTAATAGGGATAAGCTAGAAGCCTTTCCAATAAGATCAGGGGTGAAGCAAGGATGTCCATTATCACCATTATTATTCAATATTATCCTAAAAACATTGGTTACAGCAATAAGGGAAGAAAAATAAATTGAAGGAGTAAGCACAAGCAACAAAGGAAAAAATGATCACTTTTTGCAAATGATTTGTTGGTATACTTAGAGGACCCTAGAGAGTCAACCAAAAAATTAGTCAAAACAATAAACAACTTTAGCAAAGTTATAAGGTATAAAATAATCCCATATAAATCATCAACATTTCTCTATATTACCAACAAAGTTCAGCAGGAAAAGACAGAAAGAGAAATTCCATTTAAAATAACTACAGACAGTATAAAATACTTTGTAGTCTATTTGCCAAGACAGACCCAGGAACTATGTGAATACAATTACAAAACACTTTTCACACAAATAAAGACAAATCTAAACAACTAGAGAAATATTAATTGCTTATAAGTAGGCTGAGCCAATAGAATAAAAGTGACAATTCTACTTAAATTACTTATTCAGAGCCATACCAATCAAACTACCAAAGAATTATTTTACAGAGCTACCAAAAATAGTAACAAAATTTATCTGGAAGAACAAAGGTCAAGACCATCAATGAAAAATCAATGTGAAGGAAAGGACTCTAGCAATACTAGACCTCAAACTATACTGCAAAGTGGTAATCATCAAAGCAATTTGATACTGCATAAGAAATAGAGTATTTGATCAATGGAATAGATTGGATATATAATATCCAGAAGAAAATGAGCACAATAGCCCAGTGTTTGATAAATGCAAAGATCCCAGCTATTGGGGCAAGAACTCACTATTTGACAAAAACTGTTAGGAAAACTAGAAAGTAATCTGGCAGAAATGAGGTATAGAACAACATCTTACAATCTTGATCCGGGGTGGGGAACCTGTGGCCTCCTATGTCCTCAAGTGCGGCCCTTTGACAGAATCCAAACTTCACAATCGAAATCCCCTTAATGAAAGGATCTGTTCTATGAAACTTAGACTCAGTCAAAAGGACACACCCAAGGACCTAGAAGGCCTTGAGGCTGCAGGTTCCCCACCCCTAAGAGACAAAGAGAGAGTGATATCATAAACAAATGAGGAAAGCATAGGAGAACTTACTTGCCAGTATGGATAAAGGAAGAGTTTGTGACCAGACAAGAGATAATGAGGTCTCTATTCATTGGATAATAATGGATAATTTTGATTACATTAAATTAAAAAGGGTTTGCACAACTAAAACCAATGTAGCCAAAATTAGAAGGGAAACAGGAAACTGGGGGACCTTTCTCTGATAAAGGTCTCATTTCTCAAATAGAAAGAACTGAACCAAATCTATAAAAATGAGAGCCATTCCCCAATTGATAAGTGGTCAAAGAATATGAACAGGTAGTTTTCAGAAGAAATCACAGCTATCAATAGTCATATGAAAAAATGCTCTAAGTCACTAATAATTAAAAAAATGAAAATTATCTCTGAGGTACCACCTCACACCCATCATATTAGCTAAGATGACAGAAAAGGAAAATGAGAAATGCTGGAGGGGATGTAGGATAATAGGTACACTATCACTGGAGCTGAGAACGGATTTGAAAATATGCCCAAAGGGCTATAAAAAATTGTATACCCTCTGACTCAGCAATAACACTATTGGGTCTACACTCCAGAAGAGATTTTTTAAAAATGGTAACGAACCCATATATTCAAAAATATTTATAGCAGCTCTTTCTTTTTGTGGTGGCAAAGAAATGGAATTCAGGGATGCCCATCAATTGGGGATTAGCTGAACAAGTTATGATGAATTGTGATGGAATATTACCATCCTAGAAGAGATAATGAACAGGATGGCTTTGGAAAAGCCTAAGAAGACTTATATTAACTGATTCAAAGGGAAGTGAACAGAACCAGGAGAACAACGTTCACAGTAACACTCTAACGATAATCAACTGTGAAAGATTTTAGCAGCTCTGATCAATACAATGAACCAAGATAATTCCAAAGGACTCATGATAAAAAATGCTATCCACATCCAAATTAACAAATGGACTCTGTGCAGACTGCAACATATTTTTTTCTCCTTATTTTTGTTTTTTTTTGCTCCACAACATGGCTAATGTGTAAATATGTTTTACATGACTTCATATGTACAATAAGTATTGTATTTCTTGTCTTTTCAATGAGTGGGGAAAGGGTAGAGGAAAGGAAAGAATTTGGAGCAAATAAATTTAAAAAGAAAACCAATGACTAATTCTACCTTTTTTCTTTTCTAAAGCTGGTTCCGAAATAAAACTTGCTGTAAAACTAAGGACTTTGGTCCCTAAGTAAACAGGCATGATGAGCATGAAATTACCAGTTCATGAGATGAAAGAAAAATGTAATCCACTATCATGAATTTTAAACTGCATTTTAAACAGACACAAAGGCACGAGCTGAGTTGGGATTGCTTGCCTCTCAGCTCAACTCCCAATTAAGCACTGACAAAAACCATCTTTCCTTGCCATTATGAATATCTTCCCTTAAAATGTTTTGCTGTTCCCTAAAGCTTTTTCAAATTCAAACTATACGGCTCCAACTACAAGACCCTTTAGCAAGTTACAAACTTACGTCACTTCTCTAATATTCCCATATTCACTGCAATTAATCAAATGTTTTCTTAGTCCTCCTTTTTCCTTTCACTAGTTATATCTTCTTCCAATAAATTCTTTAAACATGGAATACTTCCCTTTTCAAATATACTGGAGTACTACTTAACCAGACTGTGTATAGTCCCTTCTGTGATAACCAAAACTATATTCACAGGCTTTTTAAACTGGAGAAAAAAACTTCCCAGAAGTCTCCTTTAATAAACACTTTAAGGGGAAGCTAGGTGGCGCAGTGAACACCGGCCCTGGATTCAGGAGGACCCGAGTTCAAATCTCACCTCAGACATGTAACACTTACTAGCTGTGTGACCTTGGGCAAGTCACTTAACCCCATTGCCTAGCCCCCCCCCAAAAAAAACCCCAAAAAACCCCCCAAAGCTTTACCATTTATCTCTTTCAGAAAGCCTACCAGAAACTTTTTTAAACCTAAAGTAGCCAATGGTTAGGTAGGTAGCAAAAACTCTCTAATCCAAATAAATTTTTCAGCAAGTAGTTTCAGTTCTGGTACATTGGATGAAACAAATCAGGGCTGTAGCCAGT
This sequence comes from Phascolarctos cinereus, assembly GCF_003287225.1. Lineage (NCBI taxonomy): Eukaryota > Metazoa > Chordata > Mammalia > Diprotodontia > Phascolarctidae > Phascolarctos > Phascolarctos cinereus. The sequence continues at coordinate 265,733,572 of NW_027555958.1, read as the reverse complement.
GATACCTCAATCCTAATTCCTCCAAACCACCAGAGAGGGTAAGTTCATGTATAGAAGAACATATAAAACTGAGAACCATTGTCTTCTGATAGCCATGGTGGGGAGGGTATCTTGTTCTAGGTAAGCTTATTTCTTGTCAAATCAATCAAGAACTTCAATGACAAATTCCTCTCTCCCTTTATGGTCTTGGCAGTCCTTGCTGGATGTGTCACTAGGTATCAATGAGCACAGGGGCATATCTATGATAAGCTACTTGTGAACAGGGTTTGTTTCATTCTCTGTTCTTGTCTCCTTAGTACCTGGCACAGAGTAAGAACTTAAGTACTTGTCAATTGACTGAGATGCTGCTACTGCTATTTCTTAACCAGCTAGCTACTAATAGGTCTGTATCCCAAAGAGATTTATAAAAGCAGGAGGGAGAGAAGAACCCATATGTAAAAAAAAAATTATAGCAGTTCTTTTTGTGGTGGCAAAGAACTGGAAATTGAGGGGATGTCTATCAATTGCGGAATGGCTGAACAAGTTGTGGTATATGATGGTGATGGAATATTATTGTGCTACAAGAAATGACAAGCAGGATGGTTTCACAAAAACCTTACATGGGAAGACTTATATGAAGTAATGCAAAGTGAAGTGAGCCGAACCAGGAGACCAGCAATATTATACGATGATCAACTATAAATGACTTAGCTGTTCTCAGCAATACAATGATCCAAGACAATTCCAAAAGATTTATCATGAAAAATTCTATATATCCCCAGAGAAAGAACTGATGGAATTTGAATGCAGATTGAAAGATTTTTTTTAAACTTTATTTTTCTTGTTTTTGTTTTTTTTAATAGTAGATTTTTTCTTTTGCAACATGGCTAAAATGAGTGCACATGTATAACCTTTATCAAATTGCTTGTCTCTTCAAAGGGGGGGGAGGGCAAGGAAGGAGAAAATTCAGAATTCAACATTTTTTAAAAATGTTAATTGTTTTTACATGTAATTGAAAAAAGGAAAATATTTTTTAAAAGGACAGAAAGAAAGAAAAAATGAGACAGGCTAGAGGCTTCTTTGAAGTTCACCTCAGAAAAGCTCCCTGTCAACTGAATAGCAATCTAAACGTGAACAAGAATCACAATAACCAATGATTCTAATTTATAGTGTAAATTTTACAGATTTTCTCCTCATGGTTTTACTTTTATTCTTGAAATATAAATTATGTCAGAGCTTGACAAAATAGAGAATTACAAACCCCAATTACCCTCTATGAATAAAATATTTATTATTGTGAAAGTTTAAAACAAAGTGCTTAGTTGTCTGTCACATGGTTGGTGCTACATACTTATTCCCTTCCCTCTCTTATTTCTTCAGTGTAGGAATCCTTTGTTTTAGGGAATATATGTTATAACAACATTTGGTGAGATGGAAGGAACTCTGGACTGGGAGCCACATCTGTGTTTGAATCTCAACACTACCACCTGGCTTCAGTTTCTTCACCTATAAAATTAGGGAAGAGAAAAGGGGAATAGTCTTAATGATTTACATGTTCCCTTCTGGTTCTAGACCTTATGAACTGATCCAGGAAAGTCTGGTAAAAAATGAATCTTATTTTCCCTACTGATTTTTCTGCTTCAATGACTATGTATTATGAGGCATAAACACTGTTAAAGTTCTCCAAATTCAGGAAGAAAATGAGGCAAAAGTTAAGGGTTTTAAGCACATCAGTTTATATCACTATTGTTCACAGATTACACAAAACAGTGTTGTCAGAAATGAAAAATTGGTCAATTCAGCTGAATACAAAAATGAGAGAGCTAATAAATGCTCTAAAGGTGATTTTCTACTTGGAAACTTGTGAGATAAATGAATTATAAACTTAGTGTCTTAACTACTCTAATATCTTAGTAATTACAGTACACTTCCTCATTTATTCCTCTTAACCATCTGACGTTAGTTGTACAGTTACCAGCATCTCAAATTCATAGATGATAAAACTGACTGAAGATGAAAAAAGTTAAATGGTTTGCCCATGGTCACACAGGTAGTGACTGACTACGTCTCCACGGGGTGTATGGGGTGTTCAAGAAGAATCAGCACCTCTGGTGTAAGAGCTTGCTGAAACCTTTTCAGGGCTGCTCATCCACCTCTGGTGTCACCCAAACCTCACCTGTGGCTCCAAGAAGCTGCAGCATGCACAGCACCCACACCCCAGTAAAACCATCTCAGTAGATGGGCTAAACAAGGTTGAGGATAACTGACAGGCCTCAAACCTGTCAGTGAGTATGGGGAATGTTCACCCCAAGAATGTGAAGCCTTTCCCTGGTGGAATGAGAACAATTTGTTCCAATGTCCATGAAGATGTCTAAAGCAGGCACTGTGGAGAACTTAAAGGTTGGTCAGACATCAAAGATGTCAAGGTCATCCAATGTATCCAAGGCCATTGCCAGTCATCTTGACTTTTGTCTTGCCACTGGACTTCAAAGACTTTGGAAGAGAAAATGAAGCTGACAACTTTGTCCAACTTAGCCTCATTTAAATCCAATTTACTTGAGCAAGTCAAGACATCACTCCATGATGTCACTGGTCCTCTTCAAAAACAAAGGATGAACAACATGTCTTCAAATACCAGAGATAAGATTCAAGTCTCCAAATACCAGAGACAGGATTCAAAACTAGTTCTCTCACTGCCAAATCCATGGTTCTTTCTGACAATACCACACTGCCTATATTCCTATGGAAAATCCAGAAACCAAACTGCAATGTTAGTTAAGATACAGAGTTATGGTGCTGGCCAACCCTGCATGTAGCATGCTGAATTTGTAGAACATTAACAGAACTACAGTCTTCGCCCACATATTCATATAACAGGATTGGAAGGAACCTCAGAAGTTATATAGATCAGAGGTATCAAAAAATAGCCTGAACCAAATTAAAATGTAATTCACAAATATTTATCAAAATAGATAAAAATACAATAGAACAAATGATATTAATATGTGGTTTTCTAAGTCAATATGCAGCTTATATGTATGATTTAGCGGCACCTTTCTATCTGAGTTTGACACCACTGATCTAGATTAACTAATAACTAAGCAGGACTCCCTTTTACAACATAGAGCATTCATCTTGTTTGAAAGATTCTGAAAAACTCTGGATGGGATTGCAGTGATTGATGCTATATCCTGAAGGTAATTCACTTATGGACAGCTGTAACTGTTAGAAACTCTGGGGCTCCCCTGTGCCTTTCAGTCACAGGCCCAAGTTCTGCCCTCTATAACCTATCAAAAGAAGTCTAATTCTTCCACATGAAATACTCAGATAATATTTCTCAACCTCAATTCTCAAAGCAAGGATTCACCTTGACTTTTTCCAACATTTAAAACTTTTCTGCAGTTGGCCTTTGTACCCAACTTCATTTGTTACTGAGAACATAATAATTTCTTCAGTACCTCAATATTCCCTGGATTTCAGAACTGTTTTCCTCTTGTTTTTGTCTATATATTTTCTTTTTTTTTTTAATATTTTATTGATTTTGGGGGGGGGTGTTAGGCAATGGGGTTAAGTGACTTGCCCAGGGTCACACAGCTAGTAAGTGTTATGTGTCTGAGGCCGGATTTGAACTCAGGTCCTTCTGAATCCAGGGCCAGTGCTCTATCCACTGCGGCACCTCGCTGTCCGCTATACATTTTCATAAACTAAGAAAACTGGGTTACAATGACTGCCCTTCACTAAAGGGTGCCACCAACTAACATGATTTATTCTAACTTAGGAAGAAAAAAAATTCATTACTTAGGGATATATAAAACGCATCACTTGTCTATTTTGTGAACTGACCCAAGTTACACAAGTCTATTCCTTGAATTTACTGTGAGGAATATCTGAATTGGCATATTCTGAGGTTTTGAGGACATCATTATTAAACTCTTTTCTCATATCTTTAAAATGATGTTCATTGGTGCTGGAACAAGTCACACCCAGTTATATTCTACAGACTCACACAACCTGCTTTTCATAACTGAAAGAAACTATAAAAGTGGGCATATAAGTTTGGAAAAGAGAAAGCGGGGGCAGGGGAAAGGAGATGGTGGCAGGAATGATAGCTGTCTTCAAGTACTTAAAGGGCTTTCATGTGGAGCAGGGATAATACGTACTTAATCCGGTTCCCATGTGAGTTTAATTCCTTATGCTTGCTTACTATATTTTGAAAGTTTTTTGTTCTTTGTAGTTGGAAAGTTGTTACTATTTGGAACAGTAAAAACCTATTAAAAATACTTCTTGGGGCAGCTAGGTGGCACAGTAGATAGAGCACTCTCTAAGTTCAAATTTGGCCTCAGATCAAACACTTGACACTTACTAGCTGTGTGACCCTGGGCAAGTCACTCAACCCCAATTGCCTAAAACAACAACAACAACAATAACAACAACAAAAATACTTCTTAAGATTTTATGACTCAACAAGTAGTAACATGGATAGAGCACTAGGTCTGGAGTTGGGAAGATATTGGTTCAAATCTAGGCCACAAGTCATATAACTTCTGTTTGCCTCAGTATCCTCAACTGTACAATAAGGACAATAATAGCACCCACCTCACAGGGTTGTCGTGAGGATCAAATGAGGTAATAATTGTAAAGCACTTAGCACATTGCCTAGCACACAGTAAGCACTACATAAATGTTAGCTACTATTATTATTGTGATTGTGGCAAATAATATGTTCTTTTGATAATAGTCTACGCTCCAACATAGTTTATTATTTGAGTCAGAGAATCATATAATCACATAATTTGAGGCTAAGGGATGTCAGCAGTTTTCTAGTCTAATTCATACAAAAAAGGAATCTATGCTATAATATACCCAGTAAGTGGTAGTCCAGCCAATGCTTTAAGACTTCTAAAGAAGAAGCTACCAACTCTTGTAAGCAGCTCATTCCACTTCTGTACAGCTCTAATGAGATGTTTTTTCTGACACCAGGATTAAACTTAAATCTTTGCAACTTCCATTCACTGCTCCTGGTTCTGCCCTCTAGGGCCAAATGGAACAAGTTTCATTCTTCTTTCACATTATAGCCATTCAAATCCTCGAAGACAAGTATCATGTCTCCACTAAGTCATCTCTTCTCCAGGCTAAATATGCCCAATTCTTTAAACAAACCTCATGTGACATAAACCCAAGGCTTCTTACAATCCTGTATGTATTTCCCTGGACAATTTATCAGCGTCATCCTTAAATCATGGCACCTAAAATTAAACATATTTCTCCAAGTGGTCCCTAAGGCAGAGTATAGTGGAACTAACATTTCCCTTGTTCCTAAAAGTTGTGTTCTCCTTTAATATAGCCCCAAATTGTATTAGCTTTTTAGGCTGCCATATCATACTGATGACTCACATATGGTGAGCTTTCAGTTTATAAAACTCCTAGATCTTTAAAAAACAACAACTGTTGACTATTCACGCCTCCTCATTTTAGGCTTGTTAAGTTAATTTTTTGTTCCCAAGTGCAAGACAAGTTACATTTTCTTCTACTGAATTTCATCTCGTTAGATAAGTCCAATGCTCTAGCCTGTCAAATCTTTCTGAGTGCAGACTCTGTCAACCATCGTGTTAGCTAAATTGTAAAATAGGGAGCACTGGACTCATATTAAAGCAGATATAAGTTTAAATCCTACCTCCAACACTTACTAGCTGGGTATACCTGAGTAAGTTAAGCCTTCTCTTGGTCTCATTTTCTTCATCTCTGAAATGGGGATGAAGGCAGCACTTACCTCAAAAGGTGGTTGTGAATTTGAAGTGAGAAACATAGATAAAGCATTTTGCAAACCTTAAAAGCACTACATAAATGTTGATTGTAATTATTTGAAGTTGTAATGAGCATACTATCCATATCTCTATTCAAGTCAATGATATTAATAGCAGCACAGGATCAAGCAGAAATCCTGGGGTACACCACTGAAGACTTTTCACACTGATGCTGAACCATTAACAGCTGCTCTTTAAGCGTGGCCATCCAACCAGTTCTAAATCCATTTCATTGTCTTTTCCACAAGAACAGCATGAGATAAAATCTAGGTACATTTGCTAAAATCTAGGTATATTATTACATTCACAGTACTCCCCTCAACTAGTTTAGTAATTTGTCAAATAAAGGAAATGAAGTTGGTCTGGCATGAACAAGAGCAAAGATTGTACTACTCTTCTATTTGTATCTTCAATGCTTAACATAGTGCTTTACACATAGTAAGTGCTTAATAAATGCTTTATTCATTCTGCTGATTCTTTGTAATTATCACTTCTCTTTCTAGATGTTGGTTAACTATGTCTTTAATGATCTACTCAAGAATTTTCCCAAGGACTTTGCAAAGTCAAGTTAACTGGCTTATAGTTGGCTGAATCTAATCTTCCCTTTTTTGAAAATCATTTACCCTTCTCTAATCTTGTGATATATCTCACATTTTCCATGTCTGTTCAATATCAATGACATGACAATTCCAAAAGACCCATGATGAAAAGTCTATCTACCTCCAGAGAGAAAGAACCAATGAACTTGAGTGCAGATTGAAGTGTATTTTCAAACTTTATTTTTCTTGTTTTTTTTTTCTTTTTGGCAACATGGCTGACTAATGTGAAAATACATTTTGTGACTTCCTATTTATAATGGTGTGAGAGATGATCTCTCAGAAGTAAAGCCTCCTCAAAGGGTCATTAGTTCTTGTTAATGGTTCTGGAATTGTTGCTTTTGAGCGGTACATGTGTACCAGCACTAAGTGAAGACCCCTCCAAATACAAGACCCCCTCCCCTACTCTTAGATAGTGTTAGCAGAAATTCCTGAGCCATAAGAGCATTCTGTCTATCTCATCCTCTAGCTAGTTATATGACCGTGGGTAAAAGGCTGCTGAAACTGTGAGGCCCTGAAAAGGGGAACATGCTAACATAATTTCTATACCTCTTTGTTCTCTCTGTTACTGGGGTAGTTTTTACATGAATAGATTGTACACCTGAGCCTCAGCCAATGAGCCGACGGGAAGGGAGTTAGGGTGGGCTGCTGCATTAGGGTCTATATAATCTTGCCTTAAACAAAGAGCACTAGAACTCTTGCGGCAGCTTAGGCAGCACAGGGGTGCCCTTTCTCGAGAAAGTCAATAAAGAGATTTCTCCTTTTTGCAAACTTTTGTCAAGACTCTGGTTTTTAATTTGGGTAGGTGGTCTCTGTCCCACACAATGGGTATGATATTTCTTAACTTCTTGATGGGTAAAGGAAGGACAGAGTTTGAAATTGAAAATAAAAATAAATAAATTTTTAAAAAACAAAAGCAAACAAAAATTAGTGACAGTGGCTCAGAAATTACATCTGCCAGGACCTGAAGACGTGGTTCATTTGGGCAGGATGACTTGAGTTTATCAAGAATAACTGATGCTCCCTTACTTTTCTTGGGTATCAAATCCCTGCCAGTCATATTTTGGGGGGGAACCTCTGTAAAGCACTTTTTAAAAAAGTTTTTCTTTTTTTTCCTCAGCTTAAAAAATAAAACAAGCATTTCCATAACAAAGTAAGACAGATAAAAGAGGATTGCACATGAAATCACAAATCTATTATGTACAACTTGCTTTTCCTTTTAAATATATAATAAAGTTGTCATGTCACTTTCTCCCCCTGCCACGCCCTAGAGATAGCAAACACAAATGTATGTGTGTGTGTGCATGTGTGTATCAGTAAAACCATATTACACTATTTCTATTTATCAGTTCTTTCTCTGGATGTAGAGAACACCTTCCTTCATAGATCCTTTGTAGTTAATTTGGGTATTTATAATAGTCAAAATGACTTGGTCGCTCAAAATTGTTCTTAATACTGCTATTACTTTATACAACGTTCTCTTGGTTCTGCTCATTTCGCTCTTCATTATTTCATGCAAGTCTTTCCATGTTTTCCTAAAATCACTGAGCTCATTATTTCTTATAGCAAAGCAGTATTCCATCACTATCCTATATCACAACTTGTTCAGCCCTTCCTCAACTAATGAGCATCTATCCCCTCAATTTTCAGTTCTTTGCCACCATAAAGAGACTGCTATAAATATTTTACAATACAGATTCTTTTCCTTTTTCCCTCATCATTCTGGAAAACAGGCCTAATAGTGGTATTGCTGGGTCAGTGGGTATAGGCAGTTTTATAACTCTTTGGGCAACAGCGCTCGTCACTGCTAGTGATTTTTGTTCTGTTGTTTCCAGTATAAAGATCATTCTCCTTTGATAAGCAGAGAGAAACAAAATAAGAACAGAAGAAATTTAGGTTAAAAACAACACCTCACAGCTTATACTAGCTTAAGTTCCACACAGATAAGGGCCCTTACTATAAAAAGTCATGTCATAAACTATATTTAAAAAGAAAAAATTTTGATGCTACAACAACTTATCACAGTAATTACAAACTCTGATCAGGATGGATTTATACCGAATTCAGGGCTGGTTTAATATTAGGAAAATCACAAACTTAACCATGTTAATAACAAAATACAATAAAAATCTCACGATTCTATCAATAGATGCTGAGAAAGCTTTTTGACAAAAGACAGCACCCACTGCTATTAAAAACAAGTAGAAAATATGGTTACAAATAGACTTTCCCTAACATGATAAATAGTAAATCTCCAAAACTAAGAGCCAGAATTATATGTAACAGGTACAATCAGAATCCTTTCCAGTAAGATTAGGGGTAAAACAAAGTGTCCATTGTCACCACTTCTATTTGACATTAGGCTAGAAATGCTGGCTATAACAAGAAGACGAGAACAAGAAACTGAGAGCATATCCCAAGAAGAAAGAAAATCATCACTGTTTGCAGATTACGGTGGTATAATTAAAGAACTCTAGAAAATCAACTAAAAAATTAACAGAAATAAATAAGTTCAACAAAATTGCAACCTATAAAATAAATCCACACAAAACAACAGCATATCTGCATTATGCCAATAAAACTTAGCAAGAAGAGATAGAAGGAAAAGTTGCATTTAAGATAGCTATAAGATGTATATAACACTTTGGAGGCTACTTTCCAAGATATACACAAGAACAATACAAATACTACTACAAACCACTGTTTATAGAAATAAACTTAAACAATTGGAAAAATATTAATCACTTATGGGTAGGCTGAGCCAATATAACAAATATGACAATACTACCTGAACAATTTGCCATATTATAATTTACAGCAGTGCCATACTAATCAAACTACCAAAAAATTAATTTATATAGCTAGAAAAAATAATAATGAAATTCATTTGAAGGCACAAAAGGCAAAGAATCAAAAGGGAAATAATGAAAAAAAGTGGGAAGGAAGGGGACCTAGTAATACCAGATCTCAAAATATACTAGAAAAGTCATTCTCAAAAACAGTTTGATGCTGGTTATAAAAGAAATTGATCAGAGGAGCAGATTAAGCACACAACATAAAGAAGAAAATGAACCTAGTAGCCTAGGATTCTATAAACACAAAGAACCAAGGTAATGGGGTAAGGTCTCAATATTTGATTTTAAAAAAAACTGCTGGGAAAATTGGATAGTATCATGGAAGAAATTACGTTTAGAACAAAACTTCACACCTTAAGTTAAAATACACTCTACATGTATATGAACACAGTTGAAAGACTTAAGAACTCTGACAAAGTGATAAAGAACTCTACCCACTGCATGACAGAGATAATGGACTAATACACTACATAATAAATGAATTTCTGCTTATGTGATACAGATTATTTCTTCCCCCCACTAGAGGGCGATGGGAAGGAGAAAAAAAAATTCTTGACAATTGAAAAAAAATTTTAAATTCTAATAACCAGGTCATTTTTGCTAGATATTCAATAGATGCTATATTTACATAGCCTGTTGTAATGTGCCTCACACTTTCATTTCCTTGCAGAATCTATATAGATCATTAAGTGTGGGCTCCTTAAGGATAAATCTTCTGTAGTTTGTTGTTGCAATGATCTAATCTTGAATTGCCATCATAAATATCTCCATTTACGTTAACAAATACACATGGCTCAATCATTTGTTCAGTGTGCTTCTTCAGTATAGCTAGGTGACTTGATGTGGATGTGATCCATGGAGGGCCTTCTGATACCATCCTAGGATCTTAGTTGTTTGATAGACTCCACTTAGACAAAAACTGCTTTCATTTGCATTTGACAAATACAAGGATATGTTCATCGTTACAAGCCTTCGTTATTGTTTAGTGATGTCTGCTTATTGCAAAAGCATTTCCATAATTTTTCGACCTGTTTATCATGTGCTTTAATTATGTCTATCAATCCATTTCTTCCTTTCTGACAATTAAAGGGAAATTTCTATAGCTACCCTAAGATGATGGAGTCTGTTTTTTGTTCATATAATATGGCTTTTTATTAGGGTACTTTCCAAATCTTTTACACTTCATTATATAGTGTTGAGAGTGTATTTTAAGATTAGTATTGTGTAACTGCTTATTTCTTTAAACATATTATTCCAATTTAGCTTTGATTTCAAAATGCTAATAATTCTCAATAAATTCAGCCACAGCTTTCTTTCTGATAGCTTTTGCTGGATGTGTTGTGCCTAAAGTTATTACCTTCAACCAGTGGTTCAATAAGAATCTGGGATTCAAGCTCAAAGCATTTCTTAGTATACATTAAGTATTTTACATTTATCAAGTCCAAATGACTTTATATCATTGGAAAAAGATGCCAAGAAATGAAAGACTTAATTAATGTGCCTCAGTGGAGCTATATCGCTTGCACATTTCAGTCATGTAAATCAGCTGATCCAACTTTTTTAGCTTAACTCCCTTTTTAATTTGGAAGCCACACTTACATTTAGAAAATAATAATGAATTTAAGTCGAGGCAGAACTATATGGGTTGAATTGCGTTCCTGAAAAATTATAATACCTTGTTGGTAGTGTTTTTTAAGTAGAGACAGACAGGAGGGAGGAAACAAAACATTTATTAAGACCCTACTATATGTCAAGCACTGTGCTAAGTGCTTTACAAATTTCATTTGCAAACCTTATAACAACCCTGAGAGGTACTATTACTATCCTCATTTTACAGCTGAGGAACCTGGGGCAGATAGATGATAAATGACTTGCTCAGGTTCACACAGCTTTTAAATATTGGAGGCCAAATTTAAATTCAGGTCTTGACTCCAGGTCCAGCGCTCTATTGCACTACCCAGATGCCTCAGAAATAAAGAACAATTTTCAATAGGTACATCAAATACTTTAGTGTTCTCGCTACATCTGAGTCTAATTTATATACCTGCTATTCAAAATCATCATGATGATAATCCTGACAGAGAACATGGAAGGAATGAAAAGTGCTCCATTGTGTTCTAATATCACAAGAAGGTGAGGTACACAGGAACATCTGAAATACCAATTATACTTCATCTGCTGGAAACATTTTAGTGCAGATGGTACAGACTAATAATGTAGGTAAGCCCTAAATGAAATGAAGACAAGAATACTTTCAAAATGGTCCAGTACTATAGCAAAACAAAACTGAAAACAGAAGTCACTAATCATTAGCAAGAGCCTTATACTTCTTTTTGTCAACAGTATCCTAGGCTCCAAGTTACATACCAAAGCATTGTCCAATTAAAGCAACAAAAAAGAAATTTGTAAAAAAGAATCCAAGAAACAAAATCCTCTGAAATTCTACATTAAAGTGGGGGGGAAAAAAGGCTGGGGTGATATAAGGATCCAGAGTAGCAAAACAAAACAAAAAACAAATTTACTGTCAATCAAAAACTTTGAAAGGCTTGAAAACTAAAGATATCAAAAGGAAGAGAGAACCCCTAAAAGAAACTGATGTAAAAGTTACATGGCCATAAGAGTTTCAATACAACAAAAATTCCAAATTGTATCAAATGAGAAATAGAATATTTGCATTCCACTAATGTAATGAATAATCATAGCTAGCATTTATGTAGTGCTTTAAAGTTTGCTTTACAAATATTAATCTCCAGGGAGGTAACAAACTAGGAGAGGTCAGAAGAGATCACCTAATAATTTTGCTCAAATGCAAAATTACTAGCAAAACATTTTACCAGCTTCTGCTCAGTCTTCTTCTTTTTTGATGAATAAAACCTAATGTTCATTTACACCAAAGAATCCCAACACTGAATCTTTCACATAGGAAGGACAAAGTAGTACACCCACACACACACACACACACACACACACACACACACACAGAGCAAGGCTGAAACAAGGGTGCTTTCTCGTCAACGATTAATATTGTTCCACAACTGCAGATCTACTGCTTCACTTTCATTTAGAGAGACTTTGCTTTACTCCTGCCCCTCAGTATACATTTATGAGACTGAGGTCACAGGTGTTCTCACTGAATGGCCCGTGACGGAAAAAGCCTGGCAGGAGCAAAATGGTTGCTTATACTACTTGGATGAGCTGGGGGTTACCAACTCTGTTCCTTCTAATAAGATGTAATGTCAGTAGGCCTTACCATCTTGCCTGCCCTGTCACAATACTCTAGAGACCCCTGGGGAACTGTCATCTGCCCTGCTGAGGCCATCCTTAGAACTTCTGTGTTTTTTCCACCTGCATTGCAGCTGAATTCTCTTACGTGTTGTATCCTTTAATTTGGATGTGAGCTCCTTCAAAGTAAGTATTGTCTCCAAGTTTTTATCTGTCTTCAATGCTTAGCTCATAGTAAGCACTTAATACTTTTTCATTCATTTCCCTTTTGCATCAGAAGATACATATCAACAAAAGATGAAAAAAAATCATTGACCCCAGTGAATATAGGCTAATTACACGTATATAATTTTTACAAAAATCCATAACCTGGATCAATGAAAAGATCTATATACAATTATTTAAAAAAACAATATATTGGCTGAGGAGCAAAAAAGATATGCTAAAAAGTCTCAGAGATGTAAAGAACAATTTACTATCAATTTATTAATTATCAAACAAGCAGCCCTCAAGTGCCAAAATGTTTATACTGCCCTTGTTGATTATCACAAAGCCTTTCATCGAGTTTTGCATTCATGGCTTATTATTAGCAATTTCAATTTCCATAGTGCTTTAAGACCTACAAAGTACTCCTTTACAACAACTCTGAAACTGTGCATGTATTATTATATCCATTTTACAGATGAAGGCACTGCACTGCAAGGTTTAATGACAAATCCACAGTCACATAACTAATAATATAACTGAGTGTGAGATTTGAAGTTAGATCTTATGACTTCAAGTTCAGCTAGATGTCCCATGCTGCCTTTCACTGATGATACTAGAAAATTCCTATCCTCTATACTATAGCCTATAATATAGTCAATATCTATATTCCCCAAATCAACATCTCATCCATTGATCTTTGAGAAAATCCCTGCCAAAAGGCATTATTTAAATTATTCTGATTACTGACTGCAAGTATTCTCCAAATTAGTTCAATGAACATAGTGCTATTTTCATACAGAAACAAAGAAACAAGTAAATATGCATCATAAGCAAGATCAAAACTCTGAGTTTTAGGAGTACTGAGGACACCCCATTTAAAGCCTATCTTTCCCATCTGCTTTACTAACAGAAGAAACTCTTTTAATAAGTGACAAGGTTTCTCATACACAATTAAAAATGAGGCTCAATATGCTAATACTACTGAAAGACTTTTTAAAATGCATGCTAGCTGGTAATGAACTGATACGGAGTTATTTCCTCAGAATAGGTTTCGACATAGTGAAAAGGGATTATCATGAAGGTAGTGGGTAGGAAGGAGGGTAGAAAAAAGTCAGTCCTAATTATAGTCTGACAGTCACATCATACAGGTACTGGATTTACTTGAATTCAACTATAAGCGCTTAGGAGTGGGGAGAGGAGAGAGGCAAGTAGGAGAGAGAGGAGTGAATGTGTGAATTGTTGTTCTCTCAGTTTCTCAGTTTCCTTATGTCTTTCACTGGGTAAACATCTTCCAACACTTAAGTATAGTCCCACTCCCCACCCCACCCCACCACCCTCCCTCAGAGAGAAGGGAGTGGAAACTGATAATAAAGGGGCACCAGATTGGGGAGCAAGAACAACCTCATTTCATCTGTGGCCAGCTCTACTCTGCACCCCTGCCCAATAAGCCAATCCTTTAGAATCCATATTTAGCCTAAAAGTTACACATTAGGCTTACAAATTTTCCCTTATCTATGTTGTTCAAGCATACAAGAAACTGTTCACCTTGGAGATTTATGCATAGTCAGGCTTGAGATTTACATCTTTTGCTTTGGATTTGACCAGATTTTGAAAACTGAACAAGAACTCACAGAAAGTTCCAAATTGTGCTACTTTCCAAGGAACACGGGACCATCACAAGGAAAAGATAACATACTAGGCAGCCCTGACTATCACAAAGAAAAGACACCTTTCCCTGGTGTTTCTGTTCGCTGTTGTACCTAATCTACTGCATTATCACATTATATATCACAGCAACACATGTCTTTGCCACTCTTGGTTTGGATATCTGAACCTGAGTCTTTTTCAAGTGACAGGGGCCAAAATCATTTTACACTGTATTAGTTACTTTTGCTGTAAGAAATTTAAGGGATTTGAGAGCTGGAGTTTTGACTACATCCTTTTTTTTTAACCTTTCACATTAACTTTTAAAACTTCCCTTCCCCATGACTCCACTGTAATCTACTTAAAAACACAACAAAATTTTCGGTATTCTGGAACTACCAATAAGTTTTTGAGGTCCCAGAGTTGGCCAGCCCTCTTCAATTTAAAAATGAACAAACAACTACGTAGCTTATGTTTCCTAAATTTGTCAATCTGTAGTTTCATTGTATGTTAAATAAGCCGCCCACAGTCTCCATGAAAATTCCTGCCAAGATTCTTTCCCATTAGACTCCAAAATGCAGATAGCTGGCTCCATTAGGTTAGGTATGCTTTCCAATACATCAACATACCCTAGATAGAGTTGATCCTCAACGTTTTCCTTCAAAAATTCCAGATGGGGTCTCATATCAAACAAAACTAGCTAGCCTCACTAGGCAAGATGTGTTTCCCTCCCATGCTCAGGAAAAAAAGCTTCATTTCAATTTTGATTTTGCATTTTACATCTATGCAATTGTATTTTACTACACTTGCCTACTTGCTTTTCTGCACACATGTTGCACCAAAAACGCCCTGGCTATCTGTCTCCTGTGTCTAGAGTACATTAGGCCTCCTCACCTTCTGTAGTCCTTGAATTTATTTCAAGACTCAGCTCCAGTGCTGCCTTCTACATGGAGGCATTTCTCTGGTGTGCCAGCAACCTCTAGCCTTCCCTCCCAAAATACCTTTGTACTCATGTTGTATGTACTATGTATATATTTATATTTGTATATATTATCTTCCTTTTTAAAGAATGTATCTTGGGGTAGAAGGACCTGGGTCTCTCACCACGTGGGTTTGGCTGATTCTTTTCCTTAAAAGGTAATTAAGCCAACAATATGAAGGACAAACAACAATAAAGCCAACAGCAAGACTGGCTAGGGGACTAAAGGCTCAGGTCCTTAAAAACACTTCCCAGTTACTTGAGTAAAAAGCCACTAAGAAGTACACTCAGGCTAATCAACATTCAGTATGCCTGATATACAGCATTATTTAATATCCTTCCTTTTGTATAGCTAAGTGAATCCACTACAGCAAGGTGTCATGGTGGGAGAGGGAAAGGGAAAGGGAGAGGGAGAGGGACAGGGACAGGGAAAATGGAGCCTGAAGTCAGGCAGCTCTAAGCTGAAATTCGGCCTCAAACACTCAAAAAGCTGGGCAAGCCATTTAACCTTTGCCTCAGTTTCCTCATCTGCAAAAGGAGGATAATAATAGCATCTACTTCCAAGGGTTATTAAGAGGATCAAGTAAGTTAATATTTAAAAACTGCTTAGCAAGAGTACCTGGAAGACAGGAAGCACTTAATAAATGTTTTTTTCTCTTCCCCTTTCCCTTCATTTTATTCTAATATTGGGCTTAAATTATTGGGGGTGGGGGGCTTGCCTGACTCAGACCCAGGCTACAACACTCCCAGAAGGCAAGTATTACTGCATTTCTAATTCTGTATCCCCAGTGATTAGCACAGTTCCTAGAATATAGTAAGCACTTAATAAATGCATGTTGATTGACTGATATTTATGGCAAAATCCTCGAGTACAGCTGGAAAAATGCTATCAACCCCATCAAACTTAAAATATATATATATATGTATATATATATATGTATATGTTACTGTGGGAAGCAACAAGGTAATGTTTCTATATCTACTTCTAGCTTCTAATACATATACATATAAGTATAGAATTAACAAGCAGTTAGGTGGTGGTACAGTAAATAGAGTGCCAGGTCTCAAGTCAGGAAGACTCATCTTCCTGAGTTCAAATCTGGCCTCAGACACTTACTAGCTGTATGACCCTAAGCAAGTCACTTAACCTTGTTTGCTTCAGTTTCCTCATCTGTAAAATGAGCTAGAGAAGGAAATGGCAAACTCGCTCCAGTATCTCTGCAAATAAAACCCCAAATGAGGTTGGATACCACAACAACAATGCAGAGCTAACATTTATAAAGTGTTTTGCAAATCACTTTACATAGATTATCTCAAATTAACCTCACAACTCGAGAAGGTAGGTGTTATTACTATACTAATTATACAGATAAGGAAACTGTGGCAGAGAAGTCATTTGCCCAAGGTCACACACATATGTGGCTGAGGCAATGTCTGCATACTGACTATAAGTTCAGCACCTTAGCTATTGCACCTTTTAATACTATGTTTTCATAAGACAATTTATGTAAAGATCCCAAAATGTCAGCAATTTCACTTTTTTCCTCTTTAAAACACGCCTGTGTAAAGTATAAAAAGGAAGATGGGTCTTTTTATTTAGTTATCTACTATGTAATGACCTATCTTGCATATTACAATGAATAAACTTTAATTTGAATTTGATAATGATTCCAATGTTTAAAAACCATCCATCCCTTTATCATGGTCATTGAATAACACTACAGAAGAAAGATTTATAAGGATTTCTTGTGCTATGATATGGGCTGATGTTGGTTAAACACAATAAACAGTCAGCAAAATGACTAAGGCAAAGAAATCCTAACGTACAAAAAAGAATAAAAGTTCTTTTGCCCGAACTTTAATTTGTATATAGAGGCATCTGTTGGAATTTGAGAGGTCCAACATTTTCTTTCCTTATTTATAAATAATACAGAAATATAATCACTATGGTCAACACCATAATAAATAAGGAAACAATATCAAATCTCATGACTTGAATGAAAGCTCCTCTTCCATTTCCAAAAATTTATACAACTTTTCTGGAATACTTTATACTTTTGCACATATAGGAAATAAATATGTAGGAGTTGAGCTGAATAAATTGGAATACTTTGAATATATAAAATTAAAAAGGTTTTGCAGAAACAAAACCAATGTAGCTAAACTTAAAAGTAGAATGAAATTGGGGAAAAAAACTTCACAGCAAATTTCTCTGATAAAGGTCTTATTTTTAAGATATATAAGGAACTGAGTCAAACTTATAAGCAAGGGTCATTTCCCAAATAATAAATGGTCTAATTCAAGGGTGGGGAACCTATGACCTTGCAGCCAAATGTGGCCCTCTAGGTCTTTAAGTGCAGCCTTTGACTGAATCCAAATTTTTGTTTCTGTGAAGTTTGGATTCAATTGTGTGTGGGGGGGCACTTGAGGAGGGCCACATGTGGCCTCAAGGCCGTTGGTTCCCCACCCCAGGTGTAAGGATATGAGTAGGCGGGGTTTTTTTACATTTATGAACAAGTTTAATAAAGTACTTTGCATCCATTATATAATTTTCCCCTTGAGACAGTCCTATGAAGTAAGCAGTACAATAATAATAGCTCATATTAATATTACACTTTATAATAAGGAAAAACATGTATTATCTCCATTTTATAGACAACAAAATAAGTTTAGAGAGATTAAATTATGTCCCCAGGGTCACATGGTACAAATATTAACATTTTGCTCAGATGATACCATTTATACTTTTCAAATGCTTTTATATTCATTCTCACTGTATTCTCATACCTTTAATTACTTTTTTAAAAGATTCATTGACTTATTTTTAGTTTTCAATATTCACTTCCACAAGATTTTGAGTTCCAAATTTTCTCCCCATCTCATCCCTCCCCCAACCTCAAGACAGTGTGCATTTTGAATACCCTTTCCCAATCTGCCCTCCCTTCTTTCTCTCCCCCCCTTCTCTTATTCCCTTCCTCTTCTATTTTCCTGTAGGGCAGGATAGACTTCTATACCCCGTTTCCTGTATATCCTATTTCCCAGTTGCATGTGAAAACACTTTTTAAAAGGTTGGGTTCCAAATTTTCTCCCTTCCTCCCTCCCCACCTACCTTCACTGAGAAGGCAGACAACTTGATACAGGTTATACATGAGTAATTATGCAAAACACTTCCACAGTGCTGTGGAAAACTAATTATATTTCCCTTCATCCTAACCTGCCCTCTGTTTATTCTATTCTCTCTTTTGACCCTGTCCCTCCTCAGAAGTGTTTGCTTCTGATTACTCCCTCCCCCAAACTGCCCTCCCCTCTATAATCCCCCAGCTCTCTTATCCTCTTCTCCCCTATTTTCTTATAGGGTAAGATAGCTTTTCACACCCAAATAGCTTGTATGTTATTCACTCCTTAAGCTAAATTCAATGAGAGTAAGATTCACTCATTTCCTCTCACCTTCCCCCACTTCCCCTCCACTATAAAAGCCTTTTCTTGTCTGTTTTATGTGAGATAATTTTCCCCATTCTACCTCTTCCTTTCTCCTTCTCCCAGTAAAATCCTCTCTTACTCCTTAATTTTATTTTTTTGATATCACCCTTTAATTTTCAACTCACCCTGCGCCATCTATCTACACATAATTTTTTCCCCTCCAACTACCCTAATACTGACAAAGGTCTCATGGGTTACAAATACCATCTTTCCATGTAGGAATATAAACAGTTCCACCTTAATAAGTCCCTTATGATTTCTCTTTCTTGTTTACATCTTCATGCTTCTCTTGACTCTTGTATTTGAAAGTCAAATTTTTTTATTCAGCTCTGGTCTTCTCATCAATAATGCTTGAAAGTTCTCTATTTCACTGAATTTCATTTTCTCTGCTGAAGGACTATACTCAGTTTTGCTGGGTAGGTGATTCTTGGCTGTAATTCTATTTCCTTTGCCCTCTGGAATACCATATTCCAAGCCTTGCAGTCCCTTACTGTAGAAGCTGCTAAATCCTGTGTTATCCTGATTGTGCTTCCACAATACTTGAATTGTTTCTTTCTGGCTGCTTGCAATATTTTCTCCTTGACCTGGGAACTCTGGAATTTGGTTACAATTTGGAATTATGCTCCCAAAGCTATTAAACTGTGCATATGCTTTGATAGGAGATACTGCTATTGGGTCTATGCCCCACAGAGATCTTGTCTCTTTGTCCATATGTACAAAATTTTTTTAGCAGCTCTTTTTGTGATGGCAAAGTACTGGAAACTGGGGGGGGGGGGAGAAATAGCTGAACAAGTTATGGTATATGAAGGTGATGGAATAATCTCATTCTGTTTTTGTTTTTTGGCTAGGCAATGGGGTTAAGTGACTTGCCCAGGGTCACACAGCTAGTTAAGTGTTATGTGTCTGAGGCCGGTTTTGAACTCAGGTTCCCCTGAATCTAGGGCCGGTGATCTATCTACTGCGCCACCTAGCTGCCTCGAATAATCTCACTCTGTAAGAAATAATAAGATAGTTTCAGAAAAACCTGAAAAAACTTTTATAAATTGATACAAAGTGAAGTAAGCAGAACCAGAAGAACAATTTATACAATAACAACAATATTCCAAAGTTAAACAATTTTGAAAGACTTATGAACTCTATCAACACAATGACCAACCATGGGGCAGCTAGGTGGCGCAGTAGAAAAAGCTCCGGCCTTTGAGTCAGGAGAATCTGAGTTTGAATCTGGCCTCAGACACTTGACACTAGCTATGTAACCCAGGGCAAGTCACTTAACCCCAATTGCCAAAACAAACAACAAAAAACCCATTAACATTCCTGAGATAAGAAGGCAAGAGAAAATGAAGAAGAGAATATAGCATCCACAATAACCAACCACAATTACAAAAAACTCATGAAGTAACAAGCTATCTACTTCCAGATAGAGCGCTGATAAGAGTACAGATTAAAGCACATTTTCTTTTCTGGTCCTTTTTTGGGGGGAAGGGGGTGAGGGGACGGGAAAAGACATAGCTAATGGCAGGAATTTATTTTGCTTGACTACACATGCTTGTAATGGTTTTTGTTTTTCCTGCTTCTCAATGTGTGGGGGGGGAGAAGTAAGGGGAAAGAATTTAGAACTAAAAATGAAATTGAATTTCCTTTTTAAAAGGAGTTAAGCAAAGAAGAAAAAAAATGAAATATGTCTGTGCTACCAAGAAAAGATGGCATGGCCCATCCTTGAAGAAAATACAGTCTGATTAAGAAGTTAAATGCTTCATTCCTCACCATGATCTCTTCCCTCCTCACATCTTTCCCAGACTATCTTCCCTGCAGGGACAACACAATCTTCTTCCTTCCCTATCTCAATCCCCTGGTGAATAAGTTCAATTCTACACTATCCTATACATTCAAATCTTTTGCTTCTTGTTCTGTCACTGATCAAAACCCAACCTCTCATCATCTGCCTCCTTTGCTCCTATGCAGATGCTAGTAAACAAAGCTGGAGAAAAGCAAAAGAAACTTCTTATGGGGCCACTACAAATTTACACTACTTAATCTCACCTGGGTTCTCACTGCAGCAAAGCAATCTGCTAGGTGAAGCAACAGATAGCTGGCCCTGGAGTCAGGAAGACTCAACTTCAAATCTACCTCAGCCACTTACTACTCTTGTGGTTCTAGGCAAGTCTCACTCAAACCAAGTCTCCTTATCTGTATTATGGCTATTAGGATTTTATAGGATTATTATGAAGATCAAATAAGGTAATATTTATAAAGTACTTTCCAAGTCTTAAAGCATCATATTAAATGCTATCATAATCAATTTGCCATCCAGGTCACCATACAGCTATTCCAAACGTCACTTCTTAAGTCTCATGGTACCTACTACCCTTATCCCTCAGCTGAGGACCCTTATACTTTCCTGAAAAAATTGAGGCCATTAGTTGACAGCTTCCTCATTTCGCATCATTCAGACTTCTCCCTATTATCTCCTCCTTCATCCTTGTCTCACATGAATAAGTAACCTTTTTCCTTGTCAAGGGAAACTCATCTTCATGCAACTCTGATCCTATGACCTCTTATCTTTTCCAGCAGATTGCTCCCTCTATCATCCTCACTCTCTCTTGAACCTTCAATCTCTCCCAATCTACAGGCTCCTTCTTTCCTGCCTACAAACAAGCCCATGTCTCTACCCATTCCCAACCATCACAAATCCTAAAAAAACCAAAAACAAACAAACAAAATACTTCACTTAACCCAAACATCCCTGCTAACTACTGTTCTGTAGTTCCCCTACTTTTCTCAGGAAACTCCTTAAGAAAGGCTGCCTAGACATGAGGTGCCTCTACTTCCTCTCCTCTCAATTCTAAACCCTCTGCAATGTCTTATGATCTCATTATTCAACTAAAACAGCTCTCTCCAAAGTTACCAATAATCTTAGTTGCCCTCCATAGAGTTTTTGACACTGTTAATCCCACTCTTTTCCTAGATACTTTCTTCTCTCTAGGTTTTTGTGATACTTGTTTACTCCTGGTTTCCCTCCTACTTCTCTGACCACTGCCTAAATTGGCCTTTGTGTTGTTCCTCTCAAATATTTATGATGATAAAGACCAGAGAAGAGCATAAACTCTGAAATGCAAACTCAAGTAATCAAGAGAAACCTAGAAAAGTATATCTATTTGAATAATTAGAAGTTAAATTACTAATATCAAAAACATAAAGATTCACAACAAATAAAGAAATAAAGGAAGTCATTAGAAAATATTTTGCCCAAATTATAGGCTAACAAAATCAATAACTTATATGGAATGGATAGCTATTTGCAAAAATGTAAAAGACACAGATTAAAAGAATAGAGAATTTTAAACAATCCAGTCTCAGAAAAGGAAATGAAGAAGCACAAAGAAAATTCCAAAGGGAAAAAAACAGCCAGACTGATATGAGTGAATTCTACCAAATACTCAAATAACTAATCCCAATATGTAAATTATAAGGAAAAGCTATCCTACCAAATTCCTTCTATGAAAAAAAATATGATTTTGATACTTAAAGGCAGTGTAAACTTTCCTTTAATCTCTACCTCACTTCCATTTTCTAGAGCTCACAGAAACCTGGCTTTCTCTGGAAGACATACCATCCCTTGCTGAACTTCTACAATGCTGGTTGTTCCTTCTCTCATGGATTCAACACACTAAGTCAGTCAGCCAGCAAAAAAGACTAGCATATTCTTTTGCACGCGCCCCCGCCTCCAATGCCACTTTCAGAGCCTTACTCTATTGCCAGAGATTTACTTTGCCTATGTTACCCTGTCCTTAACAGCTCCCCTAAAGAAAGTCTGCTTAAGACCAGGATGGCTGTCTTTCAGCTGTGCAGGGATTCTGCCACTGCTGCCTCACACAGCCACTTTCCTCAGGTGAGAAGACCTCAGACTGGAGCAATACTGCCTTCTGCCTTCTATCTTTTGCTACACCCCCTGAGGCAAGGCTGCTTGGGGCCAGGCCACAGAGTTTTCCACCTGCCTTAAAAGATCTCCTAGTGCACAAGAAGTCTTCCACTTTCTGCTGCCACCTCACAGTCAGCCACCTCAGGTAAAATGGCAGCAAGCTAGTGCCTCGTGCCCTCCATTTCCTCTGAGTAAAGGCTGATAGGGGCCAGGGCCAGGCTTCTTCCATTTGCCCCACAGCAACCACTTGCGTCTGTGACAGCATACAGCAACTTCCAACCCCTGCTGCCAGCCCAATCTCTCAATTAGGATGTCGAGAATCTCCAGTGCAAAGAACAGCCCTCCCTTTGACTTCAGGCCTCCTATCTCCTGCAGTGCCTATCTTCTCCCTTTGACTTCAGGCCTCCTATCTCCTGCAGTGCCTATCTTCGAAGGAATAGCACCCTCCATTCAGTGAGCAGCATTCTCACACCTTGTCATATACTTCACACCCTGAATTTCTGTACATCATCATCCAAACCCTATTTCACACTCTCCTACCATCTAATTCCTTAGTCCCATACCCCTCAATCCTCCTACCCCAAAGCTTTAAATTAATTCCACCTACTTCTTCTTCTTTTTTTGTTTGTTTTGTTTTTTATTTTCTTTGGTTGGGCAATGGGGGGTTAAGTGACTTGCCCAGGGTCAAGTAAGTGTTATGTGTCTGAGGATGGATTTGAACTCAGGTCCTCCTGAATCCAAGGCCGGTGCTCTATCCACTGCACCAGCTAGCTGCTCCCCCCACCTAGCTCTTCTCCTGTGCCTTCTGGAATACACCCCTTTCTCTCCTTTGACAATGCCATCACTTTAGTATAGGCCCTTATCACCTCATACCTGGATTATTGCAATAGACTACTGGTAGGTCTGTTTGCCTCAAGTTTCTCCCCACTCCAATCCATCCTGCATTTAGCCATTAAAATGACTTTCCTAAAGCACAAGTTTGATCATGTCATACTGTCCCCCCACTAAAAACCCCCAAACTCCAGTGGCTACTTATTGCCTCTGGGAACAAATACAAAATGTTCTGTTTGGCATTCAAAGCCCTTCATAACACAGCCCCCTACTACCTTTCCAGTCTTCTTACACTTTACTCCTCAACATGTACTCAGGTCCAGGCATTTTTTTTCTGCCTGTTGCCCATGCTTGAAACATTCTCCCTCTTCTGCTCTGAGGTGACCTCCCTGGCTTCCTTTAAGTCCCAACCAAAATCCCACCTTGTACTAGAAGCCTTCCCCAACCCCTCTTAATTCCAATGCTTTCCCCACCATTAATTATTTCTTATTTATTCTGGATATAGCTTACTTTGTATATATTTGGCTGTGTGTTGTCTCCACCATTAGACTGTAAGCTCCTTGAGGGCAGGAACTGTCTTTTGCCTTTTTTTTTCTGGTCTCCCCAGTGCTCAGCACAATGCCTACCACATAGTAGGCACTCAATAAATTTGAGCGATCGATTACTTCAATTTACCAATCTCTAAGTTCACAGCATCATAAATTTTAAAGCTGGAAAGCACCTTAAAGGATCATCTACGGGCAGCTAGGTAGTGCAGTAGATAGAGCACTGGCTCTGGAGTCAGGAGGACCTAAGTTCAAATCCTGCCTCAGACACTTAAAACTCATTAGCTGTGTGACTCTGTGAAAGTCACTTAACCTCAAATGCCTCACCAAAAAAAAAAAAAAAAGGATTATCTAATCCAACCCTCTCATTTTACAAATGAAGAAAGTGGAAGACTTTTTGTGCACTAGGTGTTTTAAGGCAGGTGGAAAACTCTGTGGCCCAGCATCATAAAGCTACTAAGTATCTGAGGCAGGATTTGAACCTAGGTATTCCTGCCTCCAAGTCTAACCAGTTACACCACCTCCTTTTTCACTAATCAGCATTTGGCTCAGATCTTCCTTTCGCTACATCCAACTCTATTCTTTATCCTTACAGACTTCAATATTCATGTTGAGAAGTCCTTTTGAAAACCTCAGCTCCTACAAACTACATTTCTACTCTACCTTGGTAACCCACAGAAGTTAGATTTCCTCATTACCTCAATTCTCCCATTATCTTGAACTCAAACTCCCCACTCTGACCACCATCTCCAGTATTCTTATCACTCTTTCTGTGAGTATCCCTCCTAACTCTACTTTTCCTCTTCATTGCAGCTTCTAGCTCACTATTACCTCTGCCAGCTGCCCCTACTCTGGCCTTCCTTCCCCCATTCCACATTTTTCAAACTATCACCAGATTGATTATATATACTGTCTTCTACCTTTAAGTTCTTTTCTCCAGTCTAAGCTTCAAATCTCTGTTACCCCTGCCAACCAGCCTTCTCAAAATAACAGTAAACTGAGGTCATTACAAACTCAGGATGTCAAATCTTTCCTGGGCTCTTCAGTTCAGACTAGGGAACTCTTCTTTGATTAACTCTCAAACCATGAACCACTGTTCCAAACCTCCCTTCACCCTGTTCTCTCCATAGACAAAGTGTATTTTGCCTCTGATTTTACTAAGAGAAATCAAGGCCTTTGTGAGCCCTACTGAAATTCATCCTGACTCTCCTCCTTGGCTTCATTCTTCCTGCTCTACATCCAAATTTGCCCTTCTAGGGTGACTCCACTATGAGGCCAACTTAGTGAGCAGGGAGTTCTTGCCTGTAACTTCCATATCATGAGAAGTTTCAGTTTAACTGCTCTCACTTTCTACTTCTGGCTCACTCTCTAATCTGTTCTACTGCCACACAGACTATCTAGGGCACCTTCCTTCTCTTCACTCTCCTTTCCAATTCCTCTTTTATGTTTTGTTTTTCCCCATTAGATGCCAGCTCCTTAGGAGTAGGGACTTTATTGGTTTGGTTTTTGGGTTTTTTTTTTGTATCTCCAGCGCCCAGTATAGTGCTTGGCACATAACAGCTTAACAAATGGTCCACTGATCTATCTTTTTTAAGTTGAGGGAATTGTGGGAATTCAGTGAATCACATGCACTCCACCTTGTGACTCAATTCTGGATAAAGCTCAGATCCCTTTCAACTCAATTATGGGTCTAGTCCAATTTCTGTTTTGTGAGAAAACTTTATTCAATTATGGTAATTATGAGAAAATTATCCCATTTGGCTACGAAGCTGGACCACCTCTACCCTGTTGTTTAGAGACCCTTAACTAAGGACCTATGTTATGCTGACCAGAAACCCAGTCAGATTTGAAGAAGTTTTCTCAAGCAATACAGATACCATATCTGAAAACCAGCCTTATTCTGATCAATCAGTTGTTGTTTGTTGTTCTTTTGATCGAATACAGACACATGTCTATGGGAGTGGGATACCTCTTTTTCTGACCCCAGGGAATTGTACCTGTTCACTCTCCTCCTCCCATCTTGGAAAGTCTCTTATCTTTCCTCCAATCAGAAATCAGATCACCTAATCTTGTATCCTGCTCTATATCCTGTTAGTTGTTCTCTTTTAATGTATAAAAAATCTGTCTCCCCCTATATTTAGGGTACAGTGCTAAACTGAGGAGCCTGGTCCCAATTTGTTATTGCAATTGCCAGGTACTGCTTAATAAATCGATATGCTTAGAAGCTTGAACCTTTGTTTCCAGAGTCATTTCAATCAATCTATCTGCCACAGTCTCAGAAGAGATAATGGATCTCATGGGCCAGGAGAATGCCTCTACTTAGTATTCTTGATTCCATCTCCACTAGCAGTATGCCTCATCACTATCTCTCACCTTCAAATCTTCCCTACCTTTCCCAATTGTTTTATCACTACACTGAAGTTTCCCTCCCATCCTATCCCACTCCATTCCCTAAAGCTATAATCCTAGATCTTTAATTTTATTTCCAAATCTCTAAAGAGTTTGCCTTCACTTCTTCACCAACCAATGACTTCTTAACCCCTCGTAACCCAATCTCACTTTTCATCCCACTAGTCTAAGGAAATAATTACCCTATAAAAAATGACTAATGACATACATACAAACACCTTTTCTCCTGAACCCTTCTTTAGTTTTCAGATCTATTGATCACACCCCATACTTGGATATACTGTTCTCCCCTGTTTTATGACACTGTTTTCTCCTGGTTCTCCTATTACCTGTCTATCTACTTCATCTCAAACTCTTTTGCTGCCACCCCGAAGCATGCAAGTCCTCCAAGGCTCTGACCTAAGCCCTCCCTTCTAGTCTACTCCTGTAGCTCAATTATCAACCTACACAGATGATTCCCAAATCAATATATTTAATATCCAATCCTAATGTCTTTCCGGAACCCCAGTATCACACTTTCAACTACCTAATGGACATCTCTAGCTGGATATGCCATCAACATAACATGTCCAAAACATAAATTCTATTCCTCACTAAAACTATCCCACCAAACTTGCCTATTTCTGTTTAAGGTACCCCAGTCCTCTCAATCATCAAGGTTTGTAGCCTCAGAATAACACTTAACTCCTCATCCTCTCTACCCATTATATTAAACTGGTAGCTGCTAAAGTTTTTTGTGAGTTTCGCCTCCATACAACCTCTCCATCTCTAGGCCAATATTCTAAGTTCAGTCCTTTTTTTTTTTTTGTAAGTTCAGTGCTTTAATCACCACTTACCAGCAGTACTGTAAAAGCCTCCTAACTGGTCTTGTTTGCAGTATTTTTGCTTTCCAATCCTTGTCTTCACACAATTGCCAAGTTTCCTAAGACATAGAGATCTGACCATGTTAATATCTTGCTCAAAAAACCTTTAAAGGTTCCTGCCTTTAAGATTTCATAAAATACTCAGCTTGTTACTCAAGAAACTTCACAATCAACCATTCCAGTCTTATTTCAGATTATGCCTCTTTATACTTCCAAACAGAGATACTAGCTGCTCCTTCTGTACTCAAACTTGATATACCTCTGTGCTTTGGCACAAGCCATTACTTAAAACTGAAGTGCCTAAAATTAAAGAACTGCTAAGCCCACAGGGGATGCAGTGCTGTACCTACTTCATGTGGTCTGAAGCAGGTTTAGTTTTAGGGAATCTGGCCTCTAATGAGAGGGAAAGAAAGACTTCTTACATTCTTCAGCTAACTGAATCCCTACCTTAGTGTCCCAGGGACAAACTTACTTATAGTTTAAATTCTGGCTCCTGTGTAGGATTTATCCAAGAAGGGGGAGCAAAAATGTATCCAATGTACAATATCAATCAGTTATGAAACAGGTAATCCATTCCTATAAAAAATGCTACGAAAATGCTTAAACATTAACAAAATGGTTTAAAATAGAATTAACTAACTTAACTTACAACTAGTTATAATCTATTGAGAGGTATATGCTTAAAATTTACAGCAGCTGGCAGTACTGCTAATACTATCTAGCTACTAATCTAATATCTATTCTGTACTATCCAAATAATTCTTGGTATATGTCTGTGGATAAATGGCCAGGCTTAGGCCAAGTCTCTACAGGTGACTAGGTGGCTTAGTGGATAGAGAGCTGAGCCTGGAGTCAAGAAGACCTGAGTTCAAATCTAATCTCAGATATTTACTAGGTGTGTGACCCTGGGCGAGTCACTTAACCATGTCTGCCTCAGTTTCCTCATCTGTAAAATGAACTGGATAAGGAAATGGCAAACTATTCTAGTATCTTTGCCAAGAAAACCCCATGAACAGTGGCATGCTATGGTCCACAGGGTCACAAAGAATCAGACATGACCGAATGATGGAACAACAGGCCATTGTCATTAGATGTCCTCTCCAATGTAGAAGCTTCTGTGGCTAACAGCCAGCTCTAAAAAAGATGGGATCTGGGACCTCCAGACCTTCTGTCTCACAAGACTGCCTCCAAGCCTAGGTACATCCATCTCATCAGTGATGTTCAATCATATACTTGGTAAAGAAAATACAAAGCAGAAAAGGCAGCAGGAGGGTCTAAGTTCAATCTCACTTAGCTGAGTCCATCTTCCAGTGGGACAGGGGCTAGGGCATGAGAGGGAAGCACTCAGTATTCATTCCTTTACCCCCTCCATGTGGAGCCTAGAGACAGAATATACAATTTGCTGCAACAGGAGAAGCTATAAGGGCCTGAACTAGAGTTAAAGCTGTATGAGTGGAGGGAAAGGAATGTATATCACAAATATGAAGGTAGAAACAACAAGATTTGGCAACAAAGTGGACATATGGGCAAAAGTGAGAGTGAGAAATCAAAGATGACACACCAAGGTCAAATGCCTGAGTGACTGGGAAGATGATGGCACCCTTGAAATAACTGGAAAGTTTAGAAGAGAGGAAAAGTTTCATTGTAGTATCACTGCATTTTACTGCTACACTAATAATCTTCATTATTTCTATGGCATTTGCAAATATCCTGTTATGTTCCTTTCTGCCTTTGGTAGATATTTTTTAAAGGCCAGCAAATTTTTAAATTTACAACAAAAAAAATTCTAAATAAATTACCCACCAAACTTTCTATCAGAAAGTTCATGTATGACATCTAATGGTAAATATTTACAACTGTTTTGAAGCATAGCCATAACACTATCCTCATGGTCTATCCTGAGAAATGAACTCAACTGAGTTAATGGCAGCTCACATTCATAACAGTACACTTTAAAGACTTACAAAGCACTTTTCTCTAACAACAACGCTGTGAGGTAAAAATAAGTTAGTTTATGGTATACAGATTACTTTATATAGAGGTTATTTTAGTAGTTCAGTAACTAAATATCCCTGGATTAAGTTCAACACCAACAGTTTCATATCCTTATATCTAATTCTGCTCTACAGCAAATGCAGATATAGTTATCAACCTAAGAATGGATTGTAGAGATAAGCATTAGCTTTCTCAATAAATCCAGTAAAAAAGCAAGGATGTGCACTCTCCTTGTTATTATTTGATAGAAATGTTAGCAATATCATAATATGAGAGAAAGAAATTAAAAACACAGAAACAGGCAAAGAAGAGAAGAAATAATCCCTATTTGAGAATGTACCTAGAAAATCCTAGTGTATCAACATAGACATTAACTGGGAAAATTAACAGCTTCAGTAAAGTTATAGGCTACAAAATAAACCCTTAAAACTCAACAGCATTTCTATATAATGAAAACAAAATGCAAGAGACAATGATAGAAAGGGAAATTCAAAATAACTACAAAGTGAATAAAATATTTGAGGGTCAACCTACCAAAGCATACAAAATACTTGCAAAATTCAATTACAAAGGACCCCTTAAAGAAACAATGAACAATTTAGCTAGAGGAATCTTCAGCGTTCATGACAACCACACCAATATCATAAAAATGACAATACAATCAAAGTTATTTTGTAGTTTTAACACTATGCTAAACTATCAAAAGAATATTTCACAGAACTCAATGAAATAACAAAATTCATACAGTAGAAACAAAAGATTCAGGATATCAAGGAAAATAATGGGGAAAAAAGGCAAGGGGAAAAGAGTAAAAGCACTTCTAGAACTCAAATTGTATTAAAAGAAACAGTTATCAAAACATTTGGTATTGGTTAAAAAATAAAAAAACAAATCAATGAAATGAACTAGACAAGAGAAAATCAGTGCCAGACAGATCTGAAAATGTAAATTATTTAGGGAAAAACTTCCTATTTAAAAAAGACGACTGGGAAAACTGGTAAACAGTATGGCAAAAATTATGCTTAAATCTATATCTTATACCCTATTTCACAGTAAATTCATGATAGATATTTGGCTTTATACTAAGAAAAATACCATTAAAAAACTAGAAGGGCAGGGATACTGGGAAAAATTCTGGTGACATAAAAAACAAAAGACAACAACACTAAAACATAATTTTTAAAAAGAATGTGTAGTGTTCCAAAAATATTTTTAATATCAGTTATGTTATTCAAAACACTACATTTGGAGTCAAAGGACACGACTTTGAATCCAGGCTCTGCTAATTACTTACTATCCCTTTGTGATCTTAAATCCCACGAAAACATCAGGCTCACACGTGACCCACAGCAAAAACCTTTTTAATCCATAATGTTGCTGAACTCTAGTATTAATAGTATAATTTCCCATTATATTTCTCCAGGATAATACAACCCAGTTCTAAATGGGACACATCTTTCCATGCTTCCATGGAAATTTGGTCATTTGGCCACCTCACTTTTCCCCTACTTCAGTAAGTCTGATTTCAATCTCCTCATTTCCAACAGAAGACTACTTTCTGTT
Organism: Phascolarctos cinereus; assembly: GCF_003287225.1. NCBI lineage: Eukaryota > Metazoa > Chordata > Mammalia > Diprotodontia > Phascolarctidae > Phascolarctos > Phascolarctos cinereus. The sequence continues at coordinate 265,702,678 of NW_027555958.1, read as the reverse complement.
ATTTCCAAGCAAAGAGAAAAGATCCTTCCCCCCTTCCTTACCTTTATTCTACTAAAAGTATTGTAGCTTAATAGCAACACAGACTTTTGTTTTGGTGGCAGTTAGGCAAAAAGAACTGGATAGCTGAGAAAAGAGATATCACTACTATTATTAAAAAAGAGGACTTTCCTATAATGCCTTCACTTCACAACAAACCCTAATCATTACAATATAACAGAATTCCATTCCTAGATTTTACTTAAATATTTTCTTCAAATGTTTAGACAAATTTTTACAATATACTAGTTAATAGTCATATTTGTATTTCCTTCTAAAGTAAAAATTGCAACCCATTCATGATTTCTCATTTTGTGTTAACAGTTTACGGCAATTGTCATAAACTTGTTCATAATTTGCACCTAATCGCTTCTATTCACTTTGTCCTGAAGTTCAGCCCTCTTCTGGTCTCACCTCTCTCCCTTCAGTTTTGATTCTATGGTCATCCATCCAAATGAAGCAAACTCCTCCACCTTTGATTCCCCTGCCCCTCTGACCTTCTGTTGGTCTAGGTTTGTCAATCCCTAATTCTGGGTAACAACCCAAGCATCTGACTTTTTCCACTCCTAATCCTGAGACAAGTATTTTAAGAAATACTCAGAAAAGAGTGCTGACATAGTCCACCACAAATTTATGCTATCCAACTTCAACTGACCCTCAAACCTACACTGGAATCCTTTTATTTATCTACCATTTACTACCTGTGTGATTTTGGGTAAGGTGCTTAAGTAACTTATTTGGACCTCAACTTCCTCATCTGTAAAACATTAGGCAAGACTAGCTGACCTTTAAGGTCTCTTCTAGAACTAAACCTATTGACTTCTTATTAACTTCCTAACATCCTCCTCACAGAGATTGTTCTGAAATTCTTCTACCAATTTCTCTTTCCCTCTCTTTTTTTTTTTTTTGGTGAGGCAATTCGAGTTAAGTGACTTGCCCAAAGTCACACAGCTAGTAAGTGTTATGTGTCTAAGGGCACATTTGAACTCAGGTCCTCCTGACTCCAGGGCTGGTGCTCTATCCACTGTGCCACCTAGCTGCCCCCTTCATCAATTTCTCAACTACATCTATAGGTAACCTAACCTAATCCTTTACCAATACCAATACCAATACTACAAGTTACATTATTCTCCCCTTCCCCCAAACATCTATATTTACCCATTTTCTTCTTTTGGATCTTAGAGGATAAGGATGGCCTCCTTCTTGCCAGGAATAATCCTTGAGCCCCTCCTTTATTCAACTATCATTCAACGAGGCAAACAGGATAGAGCTCTGGTCCTGAAGGCAGGAAAACTTTAATTCAAATCTAATCTAAGACACTAGTTGTGTGACCCTGGACGAGTAATTTAACTTGTCTGCTTCAGTTTCCTCAACTGTAAAATGAGGATAATAATGATACCTACCTCCCAACACTGTTTTGAGGATAAAATAATATTTGTAAAAAACTTAGCAAAGGGCCTAACACACTGATGTGCCCAGTACTTAATGTTTGTTCCTTTCCCTATCCCCTAACCTCTGTCTCATCTTAAATATTTCTTTTATGCTGGCTCTTTAGATCCTGTCTCCTAGCCTTTTAAAGAACTTTTACTTTGGTCCTGCAAATCTCCTTCCCCCAACCCTGAACTCCAATTTTTATCTCTCATTCCCTTAACTGTCAAAGAAAGAATACACTGGCTATGTCCATTTTCTTACCAGCAACTTACTCAATATCCTCAACCTGGCTTACATTCCTATCAATGGTTAAGTTCCATGACAACTTCTGTTTTCTCTATTAGTTGGTCCTTCCTCCTTCCATTCCCTAAGTGTGTTCCCCACCCAAAGCTCTGTCCTGGGTCCTCTCCTCTCTACTCTCATCTTTTCATAGGATAAAACTTACAAGTTAAAAAGGCTCTACAAAGTCATCAGACCCTATATTTTATAGAGAAAACTGAGGCCTAGAGAGGTTATCAGATGTAGCCAAAAGTAATCAGTGACAGTTTGAATTTGAATCCAGGCCCTCTGCCTTCACATCCAGCAATCTTTTCATTAAGGTAGCTGATGACACATTGAATAGAGTGTAAGAATCTCTAGTCAGAAAGACTCAAATCCAACCTCAGACACTTATTAGATTTGTAACTCTGAGTGAGTCACTTAACTTCTGTTTGCCTCAGTTTCCTTAACTGTAAAATGGAGAAAATAAAATGGCACTTACTCTGCAGGGCTGAGAAGATCAAACAAGATATCTGTAAACAGCCCTTAACACAGTGCCCGGCACAAAGGAGGTATTTTTGTTTAGTCATTTTTCAGTTGTGTCTTCATCACCCCATCTGGGGTTTTCTTGGCAAAGACACTGGAGCGGTTTGCTACTTCCTTTTCCATCTCCAGCTCATTTTACAGAAGAGGAAACTGAGGCAAACAGCATTAAGTGACTTGCCCAGGGTCACATAGCTAGTAAGTGTCTGAGGCCAGATTTTAATTCAGGAAGTCTTTCTGACTCCAGGCCCAGCACTCTATCCACCATGCCACCTAGCTGCCCTTATAAAATGTGCTATATAATGCTTATTCCCTTTCCCTTCCCTACACCACCACTTTGCCTCTAATTCTAAATCCATAATTCTCTCCATTATATAATGGTACTTTCCCCAAGAACATCTCACCCAATACTATGGCTTCAGTTATCACTCCTACGTAGATGACTCAATGTCACCAGCCCAAGCTCTCTCAAGTCAAATTTACAATTCCTTGAACCTTGCCTGTACGTTCAGCCAGCACCTCAAAATCACTATGCTCATCATCCACTTTCTCCATTAAAAAAACACCACCACAAACAAAAAACCCTATATAGCTTGTTAACTTTCTGATTTATGAGAGAATAATATTTATGGGTAATTTTGATCAGTCTTGACTTGTAACCCCAAAGACATCTTTGACTTTTTTCATTTTCAATGAACTGCCAAATCTATTGAGTATAAAACTACAACTTTTCTTTCCTTACTCTAATCCTTTTCACTCTCAGCTCAGTAGTTTGGACTCTTGTTGATTTTCTTGCTTTTACTGTTTCAACAGTTTACATGGCTTCCCTGCCTCCAAGCTCTCATCTCTCTAATTCATACTTCACACTGCTGCCAAAAGTCATCTTCTTAAAGTATAGGTCTTATTACCATGTCATTCTCCTGCTTAAAAGCCTCCAATGGCTCCAAATTACCTACAAGATAAAAATACTAACGCCTTACACTGTTGTTCAATGCCCTCAACAATCTGGCTCCAAATCTATCTTTCAAGTTTTGTTTCTACTAACTGCTCCCTGATCTTATCTTGCCTTTTCTTTTTTAAGCTCTACTTTTTTAATTGTAACCTTACAAATATTCCAATATACAAAGAACAGGAAAGAGGGCTCTATAAGAAAGTAAACTTTTTATGTTGTTTCTTTTTAAAATATATTAGTATATATGTATAATTTAATAAGACAATAACAAAATTGCTGTCTTTTTCTGAACTTCCTATTGATTTCTTTTCTATATTTTAAAGACGTTATATTGATGCTTTATTTGCATAACTATCACTACCTATTAACCCAAAAGAAACCCTCCCTTTCAACATATATTTGTTTTGTCCAGGAAAACAAATCAACATATTGACCAGGTCTAAAAAAGCAGACTGAATATTCAACAGATTGAATACAGGAGGTGAGACAGTGAAGCATTGACACCTAGGTTTTAAACTTGGGTAACTGGGAGGATGGTGGTATCTTCAACAGTAATAGTGAAGTTCAGAAGAGGATTTCAGGTGGAAAATGAGTTTAGATTTGGACATATGTGTTTAAGACATGTGGGAAGGGAAAGAGGTGAGTACGGGGCATAGAGGCAGGGAGGCATAAAGAGAAGGAGGCGGGAAGGGAGGAAAGTATATAGGCAGACAGGAAGAGACAGACAACACAAATGTGAAACGTATGTAATAAAAAAATACATCTTCAGATGTGGTCAGTGTGATGATTTGTTCTCTTTGACTATACTTACTTCTGACAACGGAGGATTCTACAAAGCAGGAGTCTCCAAAGTGGGGGGCATCCAGAGGTACAAGATAGCCATGGCAGTTCGAGAAGAAAATATATTAAAACATTTATTTATATTTTTATCTAAAAGATAAGAAAAATTTAACTTTACTAATATTAAATACCTGAACTGACACACTGGCATCTTTACTCAGTCTGTATGCCAGTTGGACACATTAGCTCTCTATATCCTTCCAAAGTGAAAACTGGGAGAAGTGGAGTTTTATCCTAGAATCCCTTGGGAAACTCACAGTTGGACTGTACCTGCTCAGAAATCTGGAGGTGGTTTAGGTTGCCAGATGCTCTGGATGGTTCAGGTAAGTTAGTTCTGTTACCTTAATCCCCTTAATGATTACGAGAGGAGACCATTCCTACCTCCCCCTTGCTGGAACCTATCTTAGGACCTAAACTCAGCACTCACAGCCCTCTTTCTATTCTCATTCCTAGCACTGTACCTAGGAGGAAGGCAGGTCCTCAGAAGTGTGCTGGCCAGGGCTAGGTTCAAGGAAATTGGACCACGCTGGGGCTAGGCCCACAAAGTTAGATGGGTAACCTTTGTGAGGGAGGTACAGTAAAAGTCTTCTGACTGGGAAACAGGAGGTTGATTTTTGAAACCCCTATTTTTTCCTTGTACCATAATCCCCTTGGCCACTAAGATCTCTCCTACTCCCCTCCCTGCCCTTTTGTCTCTCCATTCTACTCAACCTAATGAACTTTATGTGCTTAAAAAGTTAGGCTCAATAACTCTGAGAAAACCCTAAATTTTTTTTTCTTCAAAGATGAAATGAATTTGTGTGGGGGGAGCTGGGAGCTGACCTGACTACCTCTAAGAGCAGTACCCTGACACCAACCCCAGGTGCTGCCCTCTCTGTTCTCATTCCAGAGCAGCCATCAGGGAGGTATTCTCCTTAAGGCCTGGCAGGCTATTTCTGGGCAGGCAGAAGTTGTTTTCTCTTCCTACTGGGTCTTTAAGGGGTATGTATTTAAGGGTTAGGGTACGGTAGTGTAATAATCATTAATATTGGCAGGTAGAAAGGTATAAAAGATGTACTTTTGATTATTTGAGTGAAAGCATGATAAAGCATTTATTAAGTGATTATTAGTCTTCAAGTGCTCTATTAAGCACTGGGAACACAAACAGAAGCCAACAAGATTACCCCTGACCTCAAGGAGTTTAAATTCTTATATGGAGAACCAGAAGGGCAGAATGAGGGGAAGGAGCTGTACGTATGCAGTTGCAGGGTTTGGAAATAGCTTGGTTCCAGGAAAGATAAGGTGAAATCCCACTTATCAGTCCAACACTCCAAGGACAGACTGCAGGATTCTGTTGAGAGGAGGATTTGGAAGATGAGGAGGATGGCTGGAATACAGGTCATGAATGGTATAGAAATGACTGGGAAGTTTAAGTATGCAATCTCACAGAGATGTTATTTACAGTCTCACTTATTTTCCAATATATAAATGAAGGTATATAATAAGAATTTACAAAAAGATAGATACTTCAATTTGGTTCAACAAACATTTATTTATTTACTTATTAAGTACCTATTACATATCATGATCTGGCACTGGGGATACAAAAACCAAAAGCAAAATAGTTCCTGTTCTGAAGAAGTTCATATCCTACTGGGGGAAAAGAACAAGCACATATTTTTAAAAATTCAAAATACATACAAACTAAGGAGGAGGAAAGAAGGTGCCATAGCCGGCTGGAAGCAGGGTATTAACAACCAGGGGAACCTGGGGAACTAAGGACATTTTTTTTGATGCAAGTTTTTTTTTTAAAGGATTAGGGAGGAAAACTGAATGAGATGGAAAGTCAAATGGTACCTTCTCACTGCAATCACCTTTAAGAACTTTTTCATGGGTTTTAGTGATTGGTCTGTGAATCCTTACCATTTCAGCTGACAGCATCAAAACCGAGTATCAAAATAAGATGAACTCAGAATCAGATCTTTGACTCATATTAAAATGTTAAGCCAAGATTTTCCAAAAGTAATCATACTCAAACACAGTGTTCTCAGAAATATTCATATTCACTTTGCTTAGTAAGAGCAAAAAGGTTTTGTGCCTATTAATAGATTTGTTTTAGTTTATCTTTATTTCATCCTTCTATTTTGTATATATATATAATACAGTCATAAATGTGTATAATTTGTAAGTATACTATATTAGAGAGTACTCAGAATTTTTCTTTTAAAATTAAATAAGCCTAGCATAAAGGAGTTTTCCTGCTTGTTGCTTGTTTTCAGCTTCTGGTATTAACAGTTAAGAAGCAGGAGGGCATGCATGACTAGGCTGGTATAAGTGGTGAAACAGCACTGGAGGGTCAGCTGATTTGGAAAATCAGTTCATTCCCTGAATTCTCAAATCAAATGGCAGTTTCTCGGTCCTCATCCTTCTAAATATTTAATCATTTTCTAACTTATAACTATTTTGTAAATACCTTGGCCCCTATAATTCAATTAAACAATTCAATAAACATTTATTAAGCAACTGTAACCTTCCTGAAGATAGAGACAACACCACTTTTCACAGCATTTCCAGCTGGAAGGGATTTTAAAGACCAAATCCCTAATTTTAAGGATGAGGAAATTAGGTTTCAGAAAGGTTAAGTGACTTGTTCAAGGTCACACAGGTAATAAGGAGCAGAGCTAGATTTAAACTCAGCTCCTGTGCCTCCCAATTCAGTGTTTTGCCCTTGAGTGCAATTGCTGTTGTCATTTTTATATCCTTAATACCGAACATTATGCACTTAAAATATATATCTATATCTATATCTATATCTATATATTTGTTGAACTGTACTAAACAACTCAGGTTTCTCATAATAAGTGCAAGTTGGAACTGAGGAGACTGATGCTTCTCCTATGAGAGAAATATCCAAGATTCACCCCTAAAAAGAATAAAGTCTGAGACTATAGTCTCAACAGTGAGACTAAGCAACAGAATCAATCTTCAAACACTATTTTTTATTAGTGACTCCCTAATGAATCAAAGAGAATAAAAATAAACTCTACAACCTACTTTTCAAGATCCAACATCAACTGTTTTCCCATACAGCTCTAATCTTGCCATTTATTATTCTTGTTTTCTTTTTGTTTTTTGGCTAGGCAATGGGGTTGAGTGATTTGTCCAGGGTGACACAGCTAGTAAGTGCTATGTGTCTAAGACCGAATCTGAACTCAGGTCCTCCTGAATCCAGGGCCGGTACTCTACCCACTATGCCACCTAGCTGCCCCTGCCATTTATTATTCTTCAACATGATCTGCATTAATCCAGCATTTCTGCCAAGCTTTGTTCATTCTGGTTCATTCAGCATGCTCTCCCAAATCCCCTCCATCAACCAATATCCATTACTTTCTTCAAGAAACCTTCCTTGGCAACACCAACCCCAGCATAAATACTTCCTCTTAACTTATATACTTTTTCCTATCTGTAGCTATGTGTCTGTTTATACATTACATTGTAACTATTCTGTTTTCACAAAATCATTTCCCCCTCTCTAAACAGAGTCAAGTCTTCAATTTCTTTCATACTTTATTCTTTACACAGAAGGTAGTTAATAATGTTGCTGAATGACAAAAAGTAGCGTATTAGTTAAGTATAAAATAGACATGAAAAATTGTTTTAAGATATGTGTGAGGTACTGGGCATACGAAAACATAAATGACAGTTCCTGCCTTAAAGGAGCTTAAATTCTACTAGGGAATAGGGATTGGAGAGGAAGATATATAACCCATTTTGATAGATCTGTGTTTACTTATGGGTTCTTTTTTCATCAATGCATATCATAACCTGTCCCAGCCTGCCCATGATGTGTGAGTGACTCTTATCTATGCATCCTCCTGTAAATCTGCCACAGGGATATACTCAAAATACCTTTACTCTAAATCTCTTAAGCTGTATGAAAACCAATGGAACATGTAAACTTTCCATTGCTCATTCCCTACCAGTAATCCCTAAACTTTCTTGATTACACAGTCCTATTAGTAAAAAATATATATATATAATAATAATAATGTGCATCCCTAACATATGTAGATTTGCTCATAAATTATGTACATGTACTAACTACTGAACTTATACATATATATATGTATATATCAGAAAACACAAAAATAAAAAGGATAAGAAAACTAGAAACAAAAGTTTTTTGATCTCACTAAAAATACAAACATTGATATTTTTAACGAAAGCACTTAAACTGAAAGTGCTTTATTATTTTTTATACTCTTGGTTAAACACTATTATATAGCAATTGGAAGGTGTGGTTCAGTTTATTTTGATCTTTGGTTTTTAAAAAGATACTTCATAAACAAATGTAGATCCAAATGAAGGATGTGCAGTTTTGGCTGTACTTACTAAATCATGACACTCATTTTTAAGTCTCATTCACCAATACAAAGGTTCTTCCTGAAATCCAGCTAGTAAAATTCCATCTTCTCAAATGTCAATCACATGCTCTTGCCAACTAATCAGAAAATACTGCATTTTAATATTTTTAACAAATGTGTTCAAAACCCACTGAAGCTCCTGATTATGAAGATTTTTTTTTTTTGGTGAGGCAATTGGAGTTAAGTGATTTGCCCAGAATCACGCAGCTAGTGAATGCTATGTGTCTGAGGCCACATTTGAACTCAGATCCTCCTGACTGCAGGGCCAGTGTTCTATCCACTGTGTCACCTAGCTGCTTGAAGATTTTTTTTAACAGGTTAGAAAATTGTGCTTCAAAGTGTTTTAAATGTGTGAATATCATAATTTTTGCAAATGATACACAAGTTTTTCATAAAACATTTTTAATACAGAAGTTATTTACTACTGAATAGGTAGCGCTCTCTGCTATTTACTTTTATTAAGCGGCTCTCCAAAAGTAGTTTTTCTTGTACTTCATTATTCAAACAACCTAGCAAATGCTTTATGATGATACATTAGAAACAAATGTGCTTTCATCCAACTGCATAGCAAAGCCTCCACACTGCTTAATATGTTCCAACTTATTTCTTCAAACCTTCAGCAATGATTTTTGTGTCTTCCAATGGTATTTACTAATAAAGGAATGTATTTCACATTGTCACCATATTGTTTTTCATAAATTATTTCAGACATTTTTATTACAACAGGAAAAACAAGCATTTACCCAATACTATGTGGGTTTTTTTGTCTTTTGCTAATAAGTAAAAATCTCCAAAGAGACTTCTAAATATTTAGAAAGTATTAAACTGCATACCTCATAATTTCAAATATCACTGAAAAAAGTGACAGAGTTTTATCTTCATGTTCTAGATTAGAGGTTCTTAAGCATTTTTGTGGCAGTTTAATGAAACCTGGGGATTCCTCAAAATAATGCTTTTAAATAACTTAGGAAAATAATAAATTTCAATTAGAGGTTTGTGAAATTTAAAATGTAATTTTTCCCCATCCAACACAAACTAGAAGACAAAAGGTGAGATAAAGGCAAATAGATGTAGGAAAATCCAAGGAGGAAGAGAATTAGGTAAAGCTTCAAAGGAGAGTTGCACCTAGGCTGAACCTTTAAAATACTAATTCTAAAAGGTAGGCATGAGAAATGAGTGCATTTTAGGTATGCAAGTAACTTGATAATCATCTTAGAATTAGATCTATAGCACATTTGTGTTATTGGACTCCTATAATTTGAAAGAAATTGATATTGTCTACAATCATCATTAATGGAACTTTAATACAACAATTAAGCCAAAATTGGAGTATAACTACTTTGCAGTAATCTCAGAAAAAGAAATTGAACATGTTATAAATGAGTTCACAAACAAAAACTCCAAAGAACAATGAACTCCAGCGTTGTTACAGAAACTATTTGCAAAAACAGAAGGAAAAAAAAAGGTGTTTCTATCAAACTCTTTAAGATATAAAAATGGTCTTGGTATCTAAACCAGGGAGAGATAAGTCAAAGAAAGAAAACTATAGATTACTATTCCTTAATGAATATCAGCCCAAAAATATTTAATAAAAATTTCACAAAGAGTAATATTTTTAAAAGGTTCTAAATTATGAACAGGATGAATTTATAGGAATTCAAGGTTGGTTCAATATAGGAAACTTATAGATACAACATATCAAATTAATAAAACAAAAACATTCTATCAATTGATGTAGGAAAAGCTTCTGACAAAATCCAATACTCATTCTGTTTAAAAAAAACACCCAAACCAAAACCCCAATCAACATAAGACTAAATTGATTTGTCCTTAATATGGAAAATCATATCTACCTAAAACAAAGAACAAGCATTACATATAATGGAGAAATGATAAAGAGATACTTCACAAGGATCATTTGTTTCAGTATCACTGTCACTATCTGATGTAGTTTTAGAAACATCTGCTATAGCAAAAAGACAAGAAAAATAAATTGAAGGGATAAAAGGAAACAAAATTATTACTTTTTGAAGATATGATCTACTTAGAGAACTCTAAAGTTTAAAGTTCAATGAAACAATAACTTTGACATGGAAAGACAGAAAGAGAAATTACATCCCAAATAACTAAAGAATGTATAAAATATTAGGAAATTAGATGAATACAGCTATAACTTTTTTTTAGAGAAACAAAGAAAGGTCTAAATAAATGCTCATGTTTGGGCCATGCCAATAAAAATGACAATGTTACCTAAATTAATTTACTTATTTAGCTCCATACCAAACTGCCAAATAATTACTTTTTTTTTTTTGGTTAGGCAGTTGGGGTTAAGTGATTTGCCCAGGGTCACACAGCTAGTTAAGTGTCAAGTGTTTGGTCTGAGGCTGGATCTGAACTCAGGTCCTCCTGACTTCAGGGCCGGTGCTCTATCAACTGAGCCACCTAGCTGTCCCCAAATAATTACTTTACAAATCTAGAAAAAAAAATAACAAAACCCATATGGAGGAACAACAACAACAACAAAAAATCAGGAAATCTCAGGAGTAATATTTTTTTTTAAAGTGGAAAGGAAGAGGATTTAGTAGTACTAGTTATCAAACAATTTAAGTTGAGATAAAAATTGGTGAAAGTTATCAATGGGACAAATTTGGACCACAAGACCCAGAAGCCAAGGATTATATAATAGAATAGTGTTTGATAAACTCAAAGATGCCAACTATTCATGGAAATAAAATATTCACTACTCAAAAAAAAATACTGGAAAAAATGGAAATAAGTCTTGCAGAAATTAGGTTTAGAATAGTATCCCACAGAATTTATACCACCATAAGCTCCAATACATGATCTAGATATAAATGGTCATAATATTTTTAAAAAATGGAATAGCTAGAAAAGAAATGCCACTTGCACTATGGATAAGAAGTGTTTTTGACCAAATAAGGAACTGAGATCATGGAAGACAACATAAACAATTCTGATTACATAAAATTGAAAGTTTTGCACAAACAAAATCAAGGCAGTTAGGTTTAGAAAAGAAGGAGTTAACCAGGAAAAGTTATTTATCACAAGTTTCTCCAATAAAGGTCTGATATCCAAGATATATGCTGTATCTTTGACCCCACACATACTATATATATACATATATATATATATATGAGAACAAGAGCCATTTCCCAATAGATAGCCAGAGGATATAAACAAGCGGTTTTCAAAAGGAGAAAAGGAAGCTGCCAACAATCAAGTGAAAAAAAAAACCCTCCAAATCACTAATGAGGGAAATACAAATTAAAACAACTCTGAGTGCCCATCTCATACCCATCAAATTGGCAAAGACGATAAATGGAAAATTACAATTGTTGGATGGGATATCATAGAACAGGTACATCTATGTTTTAGTATACACTCAGTTATCAGTCAAGACCATCACAACCCCAGAGTAGGAGTTTCAAATCAGAATAATTCACTTCTGCAAGGACTAGGCACAAGGATGCTGAAGTTCTAGTGAGCAGGATTAAGAAGTATGGCAGCAGTCAAGATGGCCTGGGCCAATGGCTAGATAAGATGTCAAGAATATTCCCTCAACAATTTGAAATTATGCCCAAAGGGCTATAAAACCACGCTTTATCTTTGACCAAGCAATACCACTACTAAGTCTATATCCTAAAGAGAAAAAAACCAAAAAGGAAAATAACATATATATATACAAAAATACTTATAACAGCTCAAAATTTTAGGCAAAGAATTGGAAACTGAGGGGATGTCCATCAATTGGGGAGTGGCTGAACAAGCTGTAGTGCATGATTATATTAGAATACTATTGTGCTGTAAGAAATAAATGACAAGCAGGATGCTCTCAGAAAAACCTGGAAAGACTTACATGAATTGATACAAAGTGAAAAAAGCAGAAACAGGAGAACATTGTATACAGTAACAGCAATACTGTATGATGGTCAACTGAAGAATGACTTAGCTATTCTCTACAATACAATGATCCAAGATAATTCTGAAAGACTTACAACGAAAAATGCTACCTACCACCACTGAAAGAACTGATGGGAGTCTGAATGCAGATTGAAGCATATGTTTTCTTTATTTTTTTTCTTGGGGTTTTTTTTGGTCTGTATTTACTTTCACAACATGACTTAACATGGAAATATGTTTTGCACAACTGCACATGAATAACTACATCAAACTGCTTGCCTTTTCAATAGGGGAGAGCAGGGAGAGAATTTGGAACTCAAAAAAAAATTAAAAACAAATGTTAAAAATTGTTTTCACTTGTAATTGGGGGAAAAACAAGCTATTAAAATTTTTTTTAAAAACACCATTCCCTCAGAAGAAAGATAAATCAAGACGGGTGGATTTGGGGGAAAGATAATTGTGTCTATGCTGAATTTAGATGCGTACTGAACATTCATGTAGAACTGTCCAATAAGCAACTCAAGATGCAAGAATGGAGCTTAGGAGAGAGATGAGGTTTGGAAATGTAGATTTAGGAATCATTTGACTAGATGAGATAACTGAATCCATGAATCAACAAGATTTTTTAAAATGCAGCGTTTTTAAAACACCTGCTTTTTTTTTTAAAAAAGCGTGCTTTTCTTCTTTAGAAAAATGCCTATTTGTATCCTTTATTTATCTACTGAAAAGTGGCTTTCATAGAGAGAGAAAAGGAACAGGCCAAGGATAGAGTCGTAGAGTATACCCACACATAAAAGGAGAGAAAAAGAATGTTGATCCTGCAAAGGAGACTAAGAAGCATTAATCAGCCAACCCAGACCAGAGCAAGGAACTTCTTGGAGGATCAAGTACCCAAAAGGAGAAGACAGCATCATAAGAAGCAGAGATAAAAACTGAGAAAAAGCCATTGGATTAATTGATGGAGATCACTGCTGACCTTGGGAAGGACATGGTGACAGACTCCTGGGTTGTAAGAGGTTGAGGAATGAGTGAGAAAAGAGAAAAAAAGAGTACAATGTGTGAAAGTTTTCCCCTCCCCTTTTTTAGAAGTTTAACTGTGAAAGGGAGTCTAGATGAAAAGATAGCTGAGGTGGATGTTAGGGTCAAATGAAGATTTTTGTAAGGAAGATCTGAGAAAGTCTGTAGGCAGCAGGAAAAGAACCACTGGATAAGAAAAGGTTAAAAACTAGGGACAGATGATGAACAAATTGGCAAGTTCCTGTAGGGGACTAGAGGGGATGGGTTCAAAGACAGCATGCAAAGGGGCTGCTGTCAAGGTTTCTTATACAGAAAATGAAACTTTACAAACCAAGATAAGTCAAAGAAAGCATACTGCCACTAATTTAAGTAGAGAAAGGAATAGAAAGTGTTTGGATAATCTGGACAAATGAATGCTGAAATACTAACTTAAATTTTGTTTAAAACCATTAAAAGGTACAATTATCAAAACTGAACTAAAATTATGGTTTCAGAGGGATGGCACTACAAAACTCTAATGAAGACACCAATACCTGCAAATCCTTGCACTTATACAATGGACTAAATGAAAAAAAGCAATCTGTTTGGTAGTTTTCATTTTAAAAGGATATGAACCAAGAGTAGTAAAAATAGCTTTATGTTCATCAGGGTACTATAATCTATAGTAGTACACTGTCAAGGTGATGTATGCAATTCCATTTTCATATTTTTCTAAAGTACAGGGAATTTGTAATTCCATTCTTTTTGTGGGTTCCCTATCTAGAGACTGGTACCCAAATGGCAAATAATCTCCCAGAACAAATATATAGTGAGTTAGCTACCACAAGTTTCTTCTTTAAACAGGAACTTCTTCAAATCGAAGAATACAACCATTAGATATATGTAACTTACAAATATGGCTGATGAGGGAAACAAGGAGAAAGCAAAGGGAGATTATAAAAAATACTACCTTCCCATAGCTGTTATTCACCAGATAGGTTTAATATAAAGCATACATTTAGTAAAAATATGTGTCTATCCCTAATCATTAATATATCTTTAAAAAAACCCCATAATGTTGTTATCACTTAGAAAGCCCTAGAATATTGAGTTCAAAACAACAGCGAAAGCTGCTTTTTAAGCTTATTCCTTCTGTTGTGGTTTACAACCATGGAGGGCTCAGGAGAGTGTGAACAGCTATCTGTAGTACAGCAGTAATGTTTTATGGCTGGATGCCCAGATTGTCTAGCTCTGCACACTGCTCTATAGTCTTTTGAGGGCTACTGAAAAGGAATGAATTCTTAATAAACAGCTCTTCATCCTTGCAATAGATTCTTCATTTGCAACTAATAGTCACTGAGTTCAACTCCAAAAACGGCACAAATGCTCCAAAAACATATTTAATATGCAAGCCCTTAGTCACAATTTACACAATTTTCATAAAATAAAATATAGTTTAAATGTATAATTTTAAACAGAAAGCTTAGACAATTATTTCAAATATACAAATTGTATACCTCATTGTTTTGACACCAAATTGACTACTCTCTATACAGTGTTACATAATTATTTCAGAAAGAATACTTCATTTTTCAAAATGATATATATATAAGCATAGTTTACACAGTAGACATATTCTTGAAAACCTAGGATTTAACTGAATTTTTAGAAGGTAAATTAATCCTAAATTCAATAAGGGAGCTAGAAATTCAAATCCTATTGAGAATTCCTTTATAAATCAATCCCCTTATCCCCTCATTTTTTATAAAGTCCAATTCTGTAAAAACCACATTTGCTTAAAGCAAAAGTCTACATTATTTACCCAAAAGGTCTCAAGTTTGTGGTTTTATTTTAATTATCTACTACAGAATCAAAGTACATACAATTGTTTGTAAAGCTTCAATTATACAACTAAAACCTAAACATCATAAATATCCCTGGACAGCATAAAAGTTAGACTACCTAAACACTAATCAATCAAAATGTTTCTTTATAGTTCCTCAAACTCAAGTGCTAATTGAGACCCTAATTAAGATCTCCTGTTTTGTTTTTTGTTTTTTTCAGACTAGACCTGTGATTCCACAGGCATGAGGAATTTCTGATAAGAGGAGATTTCAACTTTTATTTATGGCATGGTCGCCCTTTGGCAGTTTGATAAAGTTCTATAGCCTCCTCAGAATAATACTTTGAAAAGTATAAAATGAAATAGATAAGATAAGGAAACCAATTATATTAAAATAGTCGTCAAAAATATTTGTAAAAACAAGTTCATGGAGCTCAGCTAAGAACCCCTGAAATAAGGAAACTACTATTGCTGATCTGCCTTGCTTTGAAGTTATTCTATATTAAGGATTTGCCTGGGACACTGAGAAATCAGTAACTTGTCCAGGATCACACAGCCAGTAAGACAAGAGGTGGGGCGTGAGCCCAGGTCATCTAATCCTTCCACAGTGGACTTCAACATATGGTACAACACTGTTTAAGTATCTCAAAATTATATACAAAAAAGAACAAAATAATTGCATTTACCAAATGTGCACCTGTAGTATAAGTATTAAACAGCAGATTAGATACAGATTAGCAAGTATTATCAAACAACATCCTGGCCTACTTCCGTTCTGTACTATCCCTACTAAAAAAATTTTTTAAAAAAAATGCAAGTTTCATGTTTTTATCTCACCCCTTCACCTAGATACCTTTTAGAATCCCTAGTTTCCTTCAAAGCTCAGTTGAAGCACTGCTTTCTAAATGAAGCCTTTTCAGATCCTCTAGCTCCTAATACCTTCTCTGTAGAAATTACCTAGTATTTATTTTGTATATACTTTTATATGTTTATAGTTTTTATATTTACATATTATCTGCCTAGACAGAAAGTAAAGTACTGGAGGGCTGAGACTGTTTACTTTTTCTTTTTGTATCCCTAATATCTAATACAGCTCTAAATAGTAGTCCCTTCATAAATGCTTGTTGATTAAGTGAATTTTTCAAAGTTCTTTCCCAAGTTTGATACCTACTTAGCCCACCCTCCTATGTCCTAATCTCTTGCCTGAAGATTAACTCTGGACTTGAAGATTTTCTAGAAAGCACAGTGCTCTGCACATAGTAAGTGCTTAATAAATGCTTTTTGATTCATTCATCATTTTCTACACTTTCCTAGTTCCCACCACAGATTTTCTCTTTACTACAGTCAAGGAAACCTTCTCTTGGCCTCATATCTGGAGGTCCATACCTTCTTAAATATATGTCATCCTTCTATTTGGAATAAGCACCTGCTCTACATCAAATGTACTTTATTTCTCATAGAAGAACATAATTTAGGGCCAGAAGGGACCTTAGAAGCCATCCAGTCCAATTCCCTAGTTTTTACAGAAGAGGGAACTGGGACCCAGAAAGGTAAGGCATTTGCCCAAAATCCCACAGAAAAGTGACCATGAACCTAGGAATGAAAAGAGAGGGAACAAGATCCAGAAATGCCTACAGAAACTTTTTTTTTAATCTGAGCTCTTTAAGATATATACAGTAAATTATGGGAATGAGTGGTCTTCTACTAAGTACTTATTCTTCATTTAATCTAATCATTTGCAGCATTTTAGATACTCCAGTAGCAATGAGCTTACATTTGAAATGCTACATTCTCTGCTTAATTTGAGGGGTAGATGGCAGTGAGAGGAGAAGGTTGAATAAAGTCCAACATGTTCTCAGCCAGTACAGTATTGCAGGGATTTTATCTTGTAATTCTTTCCAACTCAGAGCCTCCCTTCGCTGAAGAAAAAGGCTGCCCTGCCCCACCCCTGACCTCCTCCACTTTGTTTTTGGAAAAGGGCCAGATGACAGCAGTTGGAAAAGCACAAATTTATCTCAGAAAGACCAGCTGTTTGGGGGGAGGGGTTGATTTAAAGTTTTATTTATTCCTCAAATGACTTTATTTTAACACAAAATCAATAAACTGTTAAATGCAACATTCCTTCAGCCTCTTCCTTCCAAATCAGCTGTAATGGCAAAAAAGTAAAAGCTCTTCTTTCATTGTTCTAGATAACTAAAGATAAATATAACCAGTCATACCAATCACCTTGGACAAACTATTTGCAAATATACCACTACAAAAATTTGTACTTGCAAGCAGGAAAACCTGGAATTCACATTTCTTATCATAACCCCAAGTTTCACCTTACAGAGAATAAATTTGAAAAGGCCAAACTGAAATGAAATGTCTTACATTTTTCAGACAGAACTGGCCAACAATTTTAGCCACAAGCTTATTTAATTTCATACACTGACATTAAAATTGTGTATCAATCAATAATCTACTGTTTAGACCTAAAATACAGTTTAGCTCTTAATTATCTTTTCTCAGATGAAAAAAGCTAGTGCTTAAATATTAAAAAAAAAAAAAAAGAATTTTGTTTGAAGCACCATGAAGCATTATTTTACCTAACTTTATTGGTGTGGTTTTCTGTATGACAAGTTTCAAGTTACCCAATTATCCCCCAGAGAAAAATGGATTCTAATTACAAAAATGACAATTAGCCCTGACCAAAGGAAATCAAAAGGTTCTCTAACCCTTAAATACTTTTTTAGTCAGAATTTTCCTAAGTGAACTAAATACAACCTGAACAATTCAGTGCTATTTTCTGTTGAAAAAGTTGAAAATTGAAAAAAAAAATTTTAATTCTTATTTTGCACATGTGTCTCTTCAGTTTTTCATGACTTTTACTCTGTAGCTGTAAATATCTTTTATCTTGTCCCCTGCCAAACAGATTTAGATACAAACAGATCTTGGCCTAAAGGTAAGATACTTCTTGCATACAAAGAAAGAATGTCATTGATGTTGATGTCTGGAGAAAAGGATGCCACCTCAATACATGCAACTCTCATCAAACTAAGTACCTAATATTGGTTACCGGCAACATATGATCACTGACCAATCAACCTGGGCTAGAAAGAAACGGGAAACTTAACAAGAGTCCACATTTTCCAAGCACTGACACTGCTC